>NW_024070212.1:92016908-92616908 GCF_014754425.2 Oryx dammah | reverse complement strand
CAGAGCCCAGGGGGAAAAAAAAAAAAAAAGAGTTCAGTAGAGAGGGCAGCCTGGAGAGAAGCTATGACTTTCAATCAAGGGACACAACTCTCTTCCCTCCCTGTGATCTTCTGCCAGGGCTCCCACTGACCAAACCCAGCTGGAAGCCCCTTCTGTGCCAGGCACGTAAGAGCATGTCATTTAATTCTCACAAGTAGGTATTACTATCTCAACTTTTAGTTGGAAAAATTGTGGCCCATAAAAGTTAAGCAACTTGCACAAGGTCAAACAGCAAAACAGTAGCATTGCCAAGATTTAAACCCAAGCTTAACTAAAAACAGAGCCTGGGGCTCTTCCTGCTTTGTGAAAACTTTAGAGGAAACTGTTGGTTGGTGGTTCTGAGCCCAGAAAACAGGGACAAAGGTCCAAGAATAGCTTTTAATCTAGTTTTTCAACTTAATTTCTCATGATATTGCTCTCAGACTATCCTGAACATGTGTCTGCATGCACAACTGACACACACACACACACAGAGTATGCTCTAGCCACATTGTTGTTGTTCAGTCTCTCAGTTATGTTCGACTCTTTGCAACACCATGGACTGCAGGACGCTAGGCTTCTCTGTCCTTCACCATATCCCAGAGCCTGCTCAAACTCATTTCCATCGAGTTAGTGATGCCATCCAACCATCTTGTCCTCTATTGTCCCGTTCTCCTCCTGCCTTCAATCTTGCCCACCTGAATTGGCTCTTTGCATCAGGTGGGCAAAGTATTGGAGCTTCAGCTTCAGGATCAGTCCTTCCAATGAATATTCAGGATTGATTTCCTTTAAGATTGACTGGTCTGATCTCCTTGGAGTCCAAGGGACTCTCAAGAGTCTTCTCCAACACTGCAGTTCAAAAGCATTGGTCTCATCATTTTTTCTACTTGCATTTGAATTTCATGCCCCCGAGCTTTTGTATACACAATTTCCTATGGCTGAATTATATTTCCTCTATTTTATTTTCTGCTTGTTAAATCTAACCCATTCTTCAAAGAGTAATTAATACCTTCTCCCAAAAAGCCCCCAGTTGGACTGAGTCGTGCCATCTTTTGCAATTTCATGGCACCTCATCAACAGCTTTTTAAAAGTATGTCTTTCATTCTGTCTTTTAAAACATGACTCATATGCCTGTGTCCCCACCAAACAGAATACAAAAGGGTAGAGTAGAAAAAGCCCAGGCTTTACAGCCAGACAAATTGGGTTCAAAATCTGAGTTTCCACTTATTTACCTTGGGCAAATTTCTTGCCTTTATTTTCCCATTTATAAAATGGAGATGATGATAGCCCAGAAAAACTTGTTGGGTTTTTTGAACATCAAATAAATAATATTAATTTGAAAAAAAATCACCTTAAAAGAAACCTATTTCCAATTTCCCTACTACAACCACCATGTACATCTTGAAATATAAGTTCCTTCTGAGAAGGGGGGATTCTGAAAAAAGTAGAGGTGGAAGACACACACTTTAGAGTCCCAGAATGCTGTATTGGTCTACATAAGAAAAGGTTTAAAAAATAAGGAAGACATTGAAATATAAGAAAGAAGGAGAGTAGTGCTTGCTTTGATAGCACATATACTAAAGAAAAAAGGAGAGATGAGGGAGAAGTGATGCAGAGAGTAAAAGGGTGAAGCAGCTTAAGAGGAGGATTTGGGGAAGGGCCAGAGAGAGAGATGGAGTTTGTTGGGAATAGAAAAAAATATCTAGAGAGAATTTTAAGGAAATGTTGATGTAAGATGTGTAGTTTAAGATGTTTGCAAAAACATTCAGGAAAATCCACATTCTTCATCAGTGATTTAGCAGTGGGATTAGCTGCTCTCATTTCTTTATTTTTAAATATCAACAACATTGAAACTGATTAAGGATAGGAGCTGAGTAAGAGTGGACTGCCCCAAAGAGGCCCAGTATACTGAGGTTGCAGGTGCATCCACAGATGTTGGATAAAGGCAATTTCCCTGACCTTCTGTGTCTTTCTCTGCCTGAGGGGCAGGAATCTCCTTCAGACCACAAAGGCTTATTGTATTATATATGTACATTTCAGGGTGTCTACATAGTTTCTTGTCCCTTTCTCCTATTCTTAGACATGGAGAATGTCTCTTTGTACTATAGACTTATTAATACCATGTGACTCTCCACCTCTTTGATCTATTTATATTACCATTTATGTTTAGAGTTGCTTTTCTCAGGTCTTTGAAGAGTCTTACTACAGAGGGAGGTGGAACTATCACATTAGAAACTTCCTGCTTCAAAGAATATGAAAAAGAATGTGCGTGTGTATATGTATATTTTATACATATATATGTATATATATATATGATTTATTTTGCTGTAAACAGAAATTAAGACAACACTGTAAATCAACTATACTTCAATACAATAAATTTAAAAAAAGAAATTTCCTGTTCCAGGTCCATCTGAGCCTTTTCTAGAACTACAGTGGCTCTCATTAAGATCTCATAGGACCAGGACTTCCCGGGTGGTCCAGTGTCTAAGACTCTGGGCTCCCAATGCAAGGGGACCAGGGTTTGATGCCTGGTCAGTGTTCTTGCATGGAGAATCCCAGGGACGGAGGAGCCTGATGGGCTTCCGTCTATGGGGTCGCACAGAGTTGGACACGACTGAAGCGACTTAGCAGCAGCAGCAGCAGCCGCAAGGGACTAGATCTTGCATGCCGCAACTAAAGATTCTGCATGCCACAACTGAAAAAGAAAAAAAAAGATGGATGATGCACAAGCTGGAATCAAGACTGCCAGGAGAAATATCAATAACCTCAGATATGCAGATGATACCACCCTTATGGCAGAAAGTGAAGAGGAACTAAAGAGCCCCTTTATGAAAGTGAAAGAGGAGAGTGAAAAAGTTGGCTTAAAACTCAACATTCAGGAAGGTCAGCCCGCAAGATGGCGGCGGCGGTGACCTTCCTCCGGCTCCTGGGCCGGGGCGGCGCGGTGACGCGCGGCCTGCCCGGGGGCGCCAGGGGCTTCGGGGTGCGGACCTCGCCGACCGGGGAGAAGGTCACGCACACCGGCCAGGTTTATGACGATGAAGACTACAGGAAAGTTCGATTTGTAGGTCGTCAGAAAGAGGTGAATGAGAACTTCGCCATTGATCTGATAGCGGAGCAGCCTGTGAGCCAAGTCGGGAGCCGGGTGATATCGTGCGACGGCGGCGGGGGGGCCCTGGGCCACCCCCGAGTGTACATAAACCTGGACAAGGAAACGAAGACGGGGACGTGCGGCTACTGCGGCCTGCAGTTCCGGCAGCAGCACCACTAGGGCGGCCGCGTGGCCAGAGCCGGCGCCGGGTCCCAGTGAAGGGTGTGCGGGAGGGCCCGAGCACGCAGAGCGCGCCTCTCTCAGTCGCTGAGGCCCGGCCCTCCAGGGGCCCGGCTGCCTGCTCCTTCGTCCTGGGGAGTGTGGTGGGCGCAGGAGAAGTGGCGGGGCCGTGGCGGGGCTGCTGGGGCCGGCTCAGCTCCGCCAGGCACTCTGGCCCACCCGCTCCTTGGCCGCCTGGTCTGAAATCCCACAAAGTTAAGTACTGTTTGAAGGTGTTAACAGTCACGTGTGGACTGATTTAAGTACTCTGTGTGTATTTAAGAGGGTAATGGTTATGATGTATTGTTCCACAAAAATAAAATCAGACGGGGAGAGGAAAAAAAAAAAACAAAAAAACTCAACATTCAGAAAATGAAGATCATGGCATCCGGTCCCATCACTTCCTGGCAAATAGATGGGGAAACAATGGAAACAGTGACAGACTTTATTTTCTTGGGCTCCAAAGATTACTGCAGATGGTGACTGCAGCCATGAAATTAAAAGACCCTTGCTCCTTGGAAGAAAGGCTATGGCCAACCCAGACAGTGTATTAAAAAGCAGAGACATTGCTTTGCCGACAAAGGTCTGTCTAGTCAAAGCTACAGTTTTTCCAGTAGTCATGTACGGATGTGAGAGTTGGACTATAAAGGAAGCTGAGCACCAAAGAATTGATGCTTTTGAATTGTGGTGTTGGAGAAGACTCTTGAGAGTCCCTTGAACTGCAAGGAAATCCAACCAGTCCATTCTATTTTTTTTTTAATGTTTACTTATTTATTTATTTATTTATTGGCCCTGAGGCATGTGGAATCTTAACTCCCTGCCACGGATTGAACCCTCACCCCCTGCACTGGAAGGCGAAGTCTTAACCACTGGACCGCCAGGGAAGTCCCCCAACCAGTCCATTCTAAAGGAAATCAGTCCTGAATATTCATTGAAAGGACTGATGCTGAAGCTGAAGCTCCAATACTTTGGCCACCTGGTGTGAATAACTGACTTCTTGGAAAAGACCCTGTTGCTGGGCAAGACTGAAGGGAAGAGGAGGAGGGGATGACAGAGGATGAGATGGTTGGATGGCATCACTGACTGGATGGACATGAGTTTGAGCAAGCTACAGGAGTTGGTGATGGACAGGGAAGCCTGACGTGCTACAGCCCATGAGGTCGAAAAGAGTCGGACACAACTGAGCAACTGAACTGAACTGAATGCCATGCATGCCGCAACTAAAAGAACCTGCATCTTGAAACAAAGATTGTGCCGCAAGTAAGACCCGGCAGAGTAAGAAAATAAAAGAAGACCTCATGTAGCTGACAGCAACTGCTATCAGAGCGCTTACCAAACATGATGTAATACTCCAATTCTGAATGCGTATCCTCCTGGTTCATGGTGTCAGGAAAGAGTTTCACATACCCACCACCGCAATCAATGCCTTGCTCATGTTTTACTGAAAAACTGAACCACCAAGGTCTCGTTCTCATTGCTGAATGGCTTAAATCTGGTTGAGAGGGTATAAAACTTGGCATCTTCACTGGTCTGGAGACCTGAGAGCAGAAAGCATGGAATCTTTAGACTTCAATACCCTAAGATCAGCCTCAGAAACCAAGCACTTGGTCTTACCAATTTCTGGTACCTTCTTACACACCTGCTGCATGCCAGATACCATCGTGGATGCTTTACACACATTATTTTATTCAAGCCTCAGAGCAATTCTGCAAAACAGGTACTATCTTCACTTTTACAAATTAGGAGTCTGAGTCATTGGAAGGTGAAGTGAGCTACCTAGGACCAGATAGCTAGTAGGGAACTAAACTGGGATTTTAAAGCCATGTTTGACTGATTCTTTCTTTCTCATACCATACTGCCTCTGATTTACAAGAGATATTTAAATACTGTTCTGAAGTTTTACAAAACATGGGGTTTCTACAGAGATCCCATGGGTGGCCAGAATTAGGCTCTGCCGTGCACAACTGCTGTGGTAAGAAGAGGCCCAGCGTGGCCTCTTAGAGTAAATAGTAATCATTGCTAACACCTATTGAACACTTCCTCATTACTATGCAGTATGTTTCATTCGTGTGTGTTACCACTCATAATCCTCATAAAAAGTCTATGAGGTGGGCCTTACTAATATCTCTACCTTATTACAAAATCACCGAAGCTATTTTATTTATCTAAAACCATACAATCAGTCTACTTAATTTCAGTGCCCCTAACTTGAGACTTTATCTCCCCTTCCAGACAATACTGGAGCTGTAAGGGGTATTAGAGCCTTTGTAGTCTAACTACATTGCTTTATAGATGAGAAAGCCAAGCCCCAGAGAGGGAAAGTTACTAATCTAAGATCATATAGTCACAAGTAACATACACATAAGCCAGTGTCCAGACCTCCAAGCTAGTGGTCTTTTCATTATTCCAAGCTGCTGCCCAGCTTTCTGGTTATGACTGTGTCACTTTAACTCTCCGAGCTTCAGCTTCCTCATCAGCAAAATGTGGATAATTAATCATATTCCAGAGGGTTCTCTTGAAAGTCAAATGGGTAAG
Source organism: Oryx dammah (assembly GCF_014754425.2). Taxonomy (NCBI): domain Eukaryota; kingdom Metazoa; phylum Chordata; class Mammalia; order Artiodactyla; family Bovidae; genus Oryx; species Oryx dammah. Next base: position 92,611,042 of record NW_024070212.1, on the reverse strand, counting down.
AGATGTAAGAAGCATTTTGTAAACTGTCAATATAAAATACAAGGGACTATCATTATTCGTGCCTGATGAGGGTCCTTCCTTTATGATCCCCGGATCATACTCTTGGTATCATACTCTTGGTGTCTCCCTGGATCACATTATGTTGCAGTTAAGTTTATTTCAGTCTCTTTGAATAATTTTTAAGCAGAGGCCTCTTTAACATAAAGATCTAGGACAAGGTCCGGCATAGAGGAAATGCTCAATAAATATGTGTTAAATTGCACAGGATGATCAGAGGTCCTGATTCAGGTGTCTCTTGAGCATTTATTGTACACTAGGCTCTGTGCTAAGCACTTTCATGTCTGATATTGCATTGCTGCTGCTAAGTCGCTTCAGTCATGTCCGACTCTGTGCGACCCCATAGACAGCAGCCCACCAGGCTCCCCCGTCCCTGGGATTCTCCAGGCAAGAACACTGGAGTGGGTTGCCATTTCCTTCTCCAGTGCGTGAAAGTGAAAGTGAAGTCGCTCAGTCATGTCTGACTCTTAGCGACCCCATGGACTGCAGCCTACTAGGCTCCTCCGCCCATGGGATTTTCCAGGCAAGAGTACTGGAGTAGGGTGCCATCGCCTTCTCTGGATATTGCATTAGGAGCTGTCTATATTTTAAAGCATATGCTTATACTTAAGACTTCACCTGTGGTCCAGTGATTAAGAATCCGCAACTCCCTTCCAAAAGAAGAATCTGCCTCCCAATGCAGGGGTCACAGGTTCAATCCCTGGTCTTGGAACTAAGATCCCACATGCTGCAGGGCAACTAGGCCTGTGTGCCACAACTAGAGAGCCCTCGTACTGCAACAAGAGAAACAACTAGAGAAATGTATGCCACAACCAGAGAAAGCCCACCAGCCACAATGAAGAGCCTGCATGCTGTAACAAAAACCCAGCGCAGCCAAAACAAGAAGTGAAGTGTATGCTATTTCCCCAAAGACTTGAGGAAGGCCAGAGTAGACAGAGAAGGCTTCATGGAGGAGACATGGGCACAAAGAGTATTAAAGCCATGGGCAGAAGACCAAGCCTTGAATCTGCACTCTACCCAATGTAGCTGTGTGGCCATGTGATTTTCCCCATCTCCAAGCCTCATTTGTATCCAGAACTCTTTTAGACAACCGAGGGGCACCTAATGAACCTGAATAGGATGAGATAGGGGGCAACAACCAGGAAATCAAGCTGGGAGAAGGTGGGTGGCTGTGCACACTGCCCTCAAGAGTCCCTCAGACAGTCTCTGTTCTCTCTCTGGAAACAGTTTTCCAGAGTGGATTAAAATGAGATTTTAAAATGTACAAGCCAATTCATAATTCTCTCCTTTAATAAACACGAAAATGAGATTCATAGTAGTATCCAGGAGAGAGAAGATGGGAAATTACTCCAGAGGACAATCGATGGATTCTATTTATAGGACAAAAGCTTTCTCAGACAAAAAAAGGCTTTGCCTAGCGTCCCCCTTCCCTCATCATGTTATTTGGTTCTTATGGCAGCCCTGCCTAATGAACATGGTAGATGACGATTAGTATCTCCATCTAATATTGAAGCTCAGAGAAGTGACAAGACTTGCCCAAATTATACAGCCAGCAAGTCATGGCCCCAGGGCTGTCTGCTCAGTTCTCCATCGTAGCAAGCAGCTCTGGGGGAGAGCAGTACTGGGGGCTTATATAGTGCTGTCCCGTTTCAAGTGCAGAGTGTTAAATTTAAAAAAGCTTAGGATTGCAGAAAGCAGTGTAGTCCTGGGTAATGAACACAATCTGGTGTCAGATTTAGAATCAAGTCTCAGCTTCACCTCTTGCCAGCTGTGAATATAGCCTTGGGCAAATTGCTCAGCCTCTCTGAGGGCCTCTGCAAAATTGGGAACCTAATAGTACCCTTCTCAATGGAGTTGTTAGGAAGATTAATGGGGTAATGTGTCTAAGGACTTAGTTTTAAATATGTGTTATTCAGTAAATACAACCTTATTTTTGTAGAGACTTTTCTCCACCTACTACTTCTTTTTATATTAAGAAAAAGAAGTAAGTTGATAATCATGAATAAAAACAGTTGTATAAAAGTCAGAACTTTCCCAGTGAATTAGTATATTTCTGGATTCTTGTAATGACCTTTATCCTTTTCTTTGTCTCCATAAAACTTTCCTGTAGTGAGCTGAAATTTGCCATAATCAACCCATGTTTAGATACCACCCATTGTTTTTTCCATCCATTTTTGGGATTAAAGAAGAAAAAAAGCAGCATATAGAAATGGGTTGTGTATTTTAAAGACAATGAAATGCAGCCAAGGTTGATCAAGTCTTATGAAGACAGTAAGGGGATATCAGAAGGTAACTCCAATATTCCTATAAACCCCCTCACTATCTGATGCCTGAACCCACTATTCATGTACTATTATGTAGTTAGTGCTCCATTAATGCTCTAGCCCACCCTCCCCTATGAAAGTTAAATTCTGAAAACCATTACAGGAATGTTTGGTAAAGTGCCTTTATGGTTGAAGGACTGAGTGCTTATACATATTTATGTCTAGTAGAATAATAAAATTAGCTTACCAAGTAAAGAGATTAGCAATGTCATTTTATACTTCTTGAATTAGTAATGCTGATATTGAACAATCAATTTCCCTTTACCTTTTTTATTGCTTAAAATTTTTAGACTCTCCTCTGCAGCCAAAGAGATGCTGATAAATTTGTTTTGCTTTGGCATAGATGGCATACAGACAAAGAAGCATTCTTTTGGGACCTGGCACTCCATCCAAACATTCAGTGCCTGTCTGATTTTCTGCCTCAGAATTGCTGACTCCCACTTCTTGGACCCACCACGGTCTCAGAGTCATGGGGCAATTTGGCAGCTTAAGATGAAAGAGGCCTTGAGGGTAGCTTTCAATTCATCTCCTTCCTGCAGCTGAGTCAGTCTTTCTCAGATACCACTATCTGATATCCAGGATTATTGCCTTAGCTCTCTGCCCATGTAAACCCCATTTCAACATACATCCAATAATACATCCAACATACATCCAATACAACCACCACCCTGAGTGGCTCTTTGGCTCCTATTACTCAAGTCTAAAAACAAACTGCCTCAGTGGTAAAGAATCCGTCTGCCAATGCAGAAGTTGCATTGAGACATGGGTTCAATTCATGGGTCAGGAAGATCCCCTGGAGGAGGACATGGCAACCCACTCCAGTATTATTGCCTGGAGAATCCCATGGACAGAGGAGCCTGGCGGGATACAGTCCATGGGGCCGCTCAGAGTTGGACATGACTGAGCACACACACAACAACTTGAGGCCTAGCGGCTTGCTTTCTCTCTTGTCTTCCCTTGTTGCTCCTACGATCTCAGTGTTAGGCCAGAAAATGTCAGTGACCACCTCACCCATCAATCCAAGGGAGGGACTCCTGAATGAAGGTTCTTTCTGCCTCAAGTTGCTGTGGCTTAAAAGAAGCAGGTCCTGCTTCCTTGACCATAGTTGACCCAATGAAGGATAAGAATTGATGTCAGAGTCAAAAGATTTGTTATGTGTTAGATCTTTACGTGGCTCACTAAAAATTTCTCCTCGTATACTCCCATGGATGATGCTTTAAGATAGGTATTATTAGTTCCTTTTTGCATTTAGTAAGTGGTGGACCTGAGATTTGAACCTAAATATGTCTGATTTCAAACCTCTCCACTTTTCTAGAAGGAGAGGGAGATGTAGGGAAAAGTGCTATGCAAAGAAAGAACTTGTATAATCATAATAATAGCTGCTGTTTAGTAACTACATGTCAAGCATTGTACAGAGGGCCTTACATACATTATCTCATTGTAGTCTCATAACCAGGTCTTCCCTGGTGGCTCAGATGGTAAAGAATCCACCTGCAATGCAGGAGACACAAGTTCAAGATGTGGGTTCAATCCTTGGGGAAGATCCCCTGGAGAAGGAAACGGCAACCCACTCCAGTATTCTTGCCTGGAAAATCCCATAGACAGAGGACACTGGTGGGCTACAGTCCACAGGGCCGCAAGAGTCAGACACAACTTAGTGACTAAATCACCACCACCACAGTCTCATAATAGCTCTGTGACAAATGTTCAATTTTTTCCCCAATTCAAAAGATGAAAAGAGTGAAGCTCAGAAATTTGTCCAAGAACCAAGTCTGTCAGTTAAGTGTGGTAAGCGGGATTTGACCCAGGCCTTTGTAACATCAAAATCGGTACTTTGGGGACTTCCCTGGTGGTCCAGTGACCAAGGCTCTGTGCTCCCAATGCAGGGGCCCTGGGTTCCATCCTTCATCAAAGAACTAGATCCCACACATTGCGACTAAGAGTTCACAGGCCACAGTAAAGATCCTGTATGCCACAATAAAGATCAAAGATCCAGGGCACCACAACTAAAAGCTGGTGCTGCCAAATAAATAAATAAATTTTTTAAATTGGTACTTTTAATCACTATACTCTATGACTTTCATGAGCTCATGTATATGAAAAGCCTTCTATAACCTAAAGAGTATGCAGAAAATATGAGTCAATCATAGTACTTTACAGTTCCTAAGTAATAAAGCTATTTGTGTATAATTTGAATATTGTCTATCTTCTTCCCTGGACTGATAAGTTTCATAACGTGTCCCAGTATCTAGCACAGAGTAATTACCAAAAACATTTTTTTGAACGACTGAATGGATGCATGGTCCTGCCTTTTGCCTATGCCATAACATTCTCAGCCTTACAATTGGATTGATCCATTTATTAATCCATTTGACCAATGTTAAGTGAGCCTGGCGTTCATGTTGAAACAGTTCACAGCTTTGACCTTGAACTTTATGATTGAAGCGGTGAGAACAGAACTCAGGACTTCTTATCACTGATTATTTTTCTGGGTGAACAACACTGATACAAATCAAACTTGCTACAGTTTAGGATGTCCTCAAATAAGGAGTCTTTCTTGTTAGAAAAATAATGTCATCAGGTCGATTAAGATCTCATTTTAATGTTTTATACATTTCCTCTTAGCATCATAACATCTTAACATCATAAAAGGCTCAAGCCAGAATAATCCTCGGTGGTCATTTAATCTGACCTCCTCATATTGTGTATAGGGAAGATGAAGCCCAGAGAAGAAATGACTTGCTCATGGACTCAGTTGCCAGTTACAGAGCTGAGACTAGAGCCCAGTTTTCGGTGCTCTTGTCGCAGACTCATTATTCTTTCATGCAACAAATATTCCTCAAGCATCCATTTTGTGCCAGGCACCAGGGGTACAAACTTGAGTCTTACAAAGTTCCTTCAGGGACCTATGAGCTTCAGGGAGCTCATAGTCTGAAGAGACAGACAAGTAAACAATTACAGTGCAGTGCAGTAAGGGCAGTAATAGAGGAAAACACAGGACCATGAAATTCAGAAAAGCGCTGACTGCTCCCCAGAGTCAGGTAGATTTCAGAGAAGCCATGACTGAAGAAGAACTGAAAAGGCAGAAAAGATGAAGCCTGAGTGTTCCAAACAGAATGACTTGCATGTATAAAGGCCTTGAGGCATGAAACAGCAGGGTGTTTCACAGGAAATGCAAGCAGTACTGTATGGTTCTGCAGGCCAGAGGAGCCAGATCAAGGAGAAATCATTAATTGAGAACAGAAGAACAGTGTATTTACCAAGGTTGGATGTTCCCATCTTTTTTCCTTGCCAAATCTTTCATTCAAATTGTTCAAATATCTGTATGTACCCGGAAATCCATCCAACAAAAAATAACAGGTATTTGGGAGCAGGCACCTCTAGCTGATAAATGCACAAAATCACAGCCAAGTCTATAGAGATGCAGAACCAAGGAGGCCAAATAACTATGATTCTTCTACCAAATGAACTAATTTCCTTAATGCACCCCTGCCCAGGGTGCCTGGCTTGCAAGGTAGTTCAATTCAAAAGACCGGACTTGGCACTTTCCTGGTGGTCCAGTGGTTAAGAATAGCCATGCAAAGCAGGGGACCCTGGTTCAATCCCTTGTCAGGGAATTAAGTCCCCACAAGTGCAGAACAACTAAACCCACTCGCTACAGCTAGAGAGCCCGAGCTCTGCAACTCCTGAAGCTTTCTAGGACTTGTGTGCCGTAACCAGAGTCCATGAGCCACAAAGAAAGATCCCACACGATGCAATGAAGATCCCATATGCTGCAACTAAGAGTCAATGCAACCAAATAAATAAGTACATAAACATTTAAAAAAGACTGAGCTAGAGACTCATTTCAGCAGTATCTTTACCTCTTTGAGATTCAGTTTATTCAGCTACAGAAAGGGTTTACCTAACTCATAGTTTCTGGGAGAATTAAATGAAATAGCATGCAACACAGCATTAGGCACATCGTAAATGCTCAGTAAATACTACTTGAAACCAGATCTGTATATATGTGTATGTGTTTACAAAGATATACATATCAAAGATAGAGAGAGAAATATTTTCAGCCTTGAGGATAAAAGTTGTACCTTCCCCAGCACCTAGTCCTGAGCCTGGAACAATAGGCCCTTCAGAAAATGCTTGCATAATTAGATAAAAATACACATTTGCTGCATTTATTCAACATTGTGAGATTATATTTTACAGAAGAGAATTTGCTAGATAAACTAAAGAAGATCTCTCCAAGGGCCGAAATTTTTTCTACCAATTTCAATGGAAAAGTTTTGTAGATTTGTAAAAGACTCTGATCCTTATGTAGAGAATCCTAAACAAAACTTAAAGTTTCTTGAAGACTCATGCTCTGTACGAAGCTGTAAAGTGCAGTGAAAGTATGGGTTTGTTTTGAAATTTGTCTGTCTCCCGCTGTTCCTATTCAGCTGTGAGCACTTACTTCTCCCTGAGGTCAATGTGTTTGCCTCTAGCAATCAATCTATCCAACTGTTATGAAACCAGTGGACCTACGTCCCACTTACTTGCCTGCCATCTTACCTGTTCAATTCCTTTCTTTTCTTTCTGTCTGCCAGTCTATCTGCGTGTCTGCCAAATAGACCATAGTCACTCAGATATTTATCAACTAGTAAAAAGCCTTATACGGTAGTAAGTAGCACTGGATAAGAATCTTGAGTCAGTCATTTTTCTGAATCTGTGTATATTTAAATTCTTTAAGGAAAGAAACACTGTACACATAGTAGGTGTTCAATGAAAGTTTGCTGAATGGTAGACTGGCATGAGGACCAGGTAGCACACTAATTATTATTAACTAATATCATGATTATGATTAGTAAAACCATTAAAATTATTATTTTTGCTGTCATTGAATGGATTCTTGTAGTGGGTCCCTCCTTCATTTTGTAGGTTTCCATTTCTAATCAAGTATACCCTAAGAAGCACATAGTCAAGTTTGCCAAGAAAGTGAGCAATTAAACAATAGCCTATACATTTGAAGTAGGATAGAATACAAGCCCTTCATTTAAATATTTTCAGGGAACCTATACTGTGCCAGTGTGAGTGCTAGATGCCAGGCTACAAAACAAGATGTAATCTCTCAAACAGCTCAGGGTCTAATTAGAAAGACAAGAAAATAAAGCATCTGCTTTTCTTATTTTATTGTTCTTGAATTTTCAAAGTAAATACTGTAGAAAATGTAGAAAACCCAGAGGAAGCAAATAAGCAGTAAAAACAAACATCCATGATCTACCTCCCAAAGATGACCATTGTCAACATGTTTATATATTTCCCTCCAGCTTATTTTTTCCTGTATGTGAACAATGACTCCTGCTCTCGCTTCCACATCCCTGCTGCCCCTGGAGAGATCCTTGCCATCAGTTCGTACTTGAGACCTGGAAAGGCCAGGGGGATCAGGCCTCTTAGGTTTGGGCATCTGTCCAGAGCGATTCTTCCTCAGGCCCAGCATGTCTAAGTATCCACGATCTACAGATGGTCCCAATGGCTTACCAGTCAGAGGCCCGAGCAGCAGGCTGTTCCTCAACCCTGCTGGGCTGTCCTCAGAAAGTCTGAGCCAGCTGGACACAGAGGTCCTTTGTCTCAGGATGTCTTTCCAGCCAAGTTTTCATGGTCAAGTCTGAGAGCTGATAGAATTAACATTCACTTGTCGTGCACACACACACACACGCACACACACACATCTCTTGTGACTTCTGCACCATTCAGTGACTTCTGTACCTCATGTGAATTCCAGTTTCTTTCTGTCTGATTTTGTACTTTGACAATGGTCATTGCTGTTACCATTAGCCCTCCTGTCACCTGTCACACCTGTTTGTATCACTAATTCAATGATTCCCTAATTCAATCAACCACAAGTCCTGCACAATTTAATGTGTTAAAAAGTGTCTTTTCGTTTCTTTACGGAACTGAATTTCCACCTTTTGAACTCTTGTTTTTACAGCTAATAGTATCTGATGCTTTAAGTAACCTTTATTAAGCCCAATTTTATTCACTAGGCATGATAGTTTAACACTCCAGTTCTCACCTCCTGGGGAATAGGAGTAATACAAGAATAATCAGTTTTGATATCACAAAATCCTAGGTTCAAATCCTGACTTTGCCACTTAATAGCTGCGTGACCTCAGACAAATTATGCAACTTTTCTGAGCTTCAGTTATATTATCTGTAGATAACACTTTTTAATGCAAAGCCTGAGATTTCAAAAGTTCATGTGGTCCCTGGGGCCACTGGTATTATTACCTGCTGACCAACTGACACTTGACCCCCTGCAGCAAGGGCCAGTACATCCTTTATGCATGCAAGAGACCTCGGTTCAAAAAACATCTCTGCCACTGACTCACTGTGTGACTTTGGAAAAGCTACCTCTTTTCTCTGGGTCTCAGTTTCCCTATCTATAGAATGAGAGGGTTGAATTCTAAACACCCTTTACTTGATGAGGCCTGGAATAGTCTGGAGAAAGAGCAGAAAGAAAGGAGCCTGAGTCAAACTTTGCCATAGTTCATAACTGGCCCTGCCATGTTATATCTTCTCTCTGGACCTCAGTTTTCCTATCTGTAAATGAGAAACAGGAAACCATTTGGAGCTAGATGAGTATTCAGGGCCTTTTCAGTTCAGACATTCAAAGGCTCTAAGCTTTACTTTCCTGGGGTTGCTAGGCACTACTTAAAACGTGAGCTAGAAGACCTTCCACTTACTAGGTTCATGGGAGGAAGTGGGGTGGGGAATAGGAATATTACGAGAATAATCAGTTTTGATATCACAAAATCCTAGGTTCAAATCCTGACTTTGCCACTTAATAGCTGTGTGACCTCAGACAAATTATGCAACTTTTCTGAGCTTCAGTTATATTATCTGTAGACAGGGAAAATAATACTACTTCACAAGAGGAGGTGAGAATTGGAGTGTTAAACTATCATGCCTAGTGAGTAAAATTGGGCTTAATAAAGGTTACTTAAAGCATCAGATACTATTAGCTGTAAAAACAAGAGTTCAAAGGGTGGAAATTCAGTTCCATAAAGAAACGAAAAGACAGAACAATTCTCTTAATTTTTAATAGTTTTTAATTAAAAGAGTAACACAAGTCATTATAGAAAGTAAAAAAAATTAAAGTCATCTGAAATTCCATTATTTACCATTTATATTTTTGGTGTATTTTTGTCTAATCCTTTCCTCTGTGCATGAATATATTTTACACAGTGACCACATATGCCTTATATGTAATTTTGTACCTTTTACAACTAAGCTTAGATCTTAAACATTTCCCCATGACATTAAAAACTTTCCAAACATTCTATGAATGTGTCATATTTCACTTCATTGTGCCTCTACTGTTGGATATTTAGGTTTGCTTCAAATGTTTCCAATTACTAATAATACACCTTATCTCCACTGACCTTCACATCCATTTTTTAGCCATCTGCCCCTACATTCATGTCTTGGACCTTATTGTGACCAGAAACTACTCCATCTCTGAGCTCTCAAGCCCAGACTCCCCGCTCTGTGACTGCAGCTTCCTATCCTCCAATTCTCACATTCTGTTACTTAAAGTACACCGGTTCTTTGATCCCTCCATTTTTTTTTCCCAGTCAACTGGCTCCTTCCTAATTCTCATGGTCCATTCTTCCTCCCTCCTTCCTCCCTTCTTTTATGAGCCAGGCACTGTACCAAGTGCAGGGGTTATATAGTTGTAGGTATGAATCCATCAACTTGCTGACTCCCTTGCCCATTGCCTTTCTGCACAAGCTCCATTTGTGCCATACAAACCTTTCACCGTCACTTTCACTTTGCATCCCAAATTACCTTCTTGAACCTTACACAACTTCCTCTCTCAGCCACAGTTCTCCAAAACATAGCTCATGACTGTCCTTTTCATTTCCCAGGTCTTCATCCCCCCCTCAACCTACGATAGCAGCCTTCCGCCCCCAGCACTCCTGAGTCATGAAATTGGTCTCCAAACTACAAAATACAATGAATGCTTTCCAGAGTTTGCCTTATTTGGCCTCCAAACCACTTTTGACACTAACTGTGTAACCTTGGGAGAGTCACTCAACCTCTTTGAACTTCAGTTTTCTCACCAGTGAAAGAGAGATAATAGTGTCTTTCTGATTGAACTGTTGAGAGATTCAATAAAATAATAAAGAAAAAAATCCACTGCTATACAGTAGACATCAAACAAAAATTAAGTTCTGACATAGCGTTGTTTCCTTGGTCCCTGACAATCAGAAAAGGTTTGTTTTGACTAGAATAACCATTCTCTTCTCTTGAAAAGGATCATTTCCCAGTACAATTCATTCATTCATTAAAAAAAAAAAAATTTGAGCACCTGCTATGTGCTTGTTCTAGGGGTTACAGATACAGCAACGAACATAACAGAGAAGCACTGTGTGTTCTCAGGAAGCAAATCTAATGGTGAGGAGAGGAAGAGAGACAATGAATAAACATATAAACAAGAAATGAATCAACACTGAAAAGTATTATAAAACATTAATCATGCAAAAGTTCATGAAGGAACCTTTAGGGGGGATGAAAATATTTATAAATTGTGGTGGTAGTCACAGAGGTATATATATATTTTAAAATCCAATGAATAACACACTTCAAATGAGTATTTTATGTATATAAATGATTTAAAAAGTTGATTAAAAAAATTAAATCAGGACTTCCCGGCAGTACAGAGCTTAAGACCCTGCCCTTCTGCTGTAACGGAACTAAGATCCCACATGTCATGTGGCGTGGCGAAAAAAAAAAAAAAACTAAATCCTACAAAAGGATAGATATATATGTGTATGTGTCTAAGTTCAGTTCAACCATTCAATAATTCTTTAGTAGGCACTTCTCTAAGTCAGGCACTGACTTTGACACTGGAAACAGAGGAGAATCAGGTAAATAGACAACCATAGTCTATTTACTGACTAACACAAAGGAAGTACAGAGGTTAAGGGACTTAGTGGAAGCCTAGGCAAGGCTTCCTGGAGACGATGACATCAGGCAGAGCAGACTTTTCTACAGATAAGGTATTGAGTTTTATTCATGAATAACTGTCTTAGGGTTTGAGACTTGGAGCCCCTTTTTCTTTGATTCCAAGGATTATTTCAGCTGACTCATTGGAAAAGACCATGATGCTGGGAAAGATTGAGGGCAGGAGGAGAAGGGGACAACAAAGGAAAAGATGGCTGGATGCCATCACTGACTCAATGGACATGAGTTTGAGCAAGCTCCAGGAGATGGTGAAGGACAGGGAAGCCTGGTGTGCAGCAGTCCATGGGGTCACAGAGAGTCAGACATGACTGAGCAACTGAATAACATTTCAGAAACATCTGTTGATAATATCCTTCAGAATTTTACTCTTGCCACACAGGGCAAGGAGAGTTCAGTCCTTGGGGAGGTGACTGCCCTTCTGGGCATATTCTCCATTTTCCAACATGAGAAATTGTGGTGTGGGTAAAGCCATCCCAGGCAGGCAGGGTGAGGATGGGGGAGATTAACAGTCAGAAGCTCAGCCTCTCAGGGTTCAACACAAAGGATAGCTGAGGTCAGTCAGAAAATGGGGCACCACCAACCTACGCTTGGAAGGGGCTGATGCCTGTCAAAAGGTGCTCCCCACAGCAAGTCAGTGAAGCTGAGGGCTTCACGCAGCTCATCCTTCAGCCAGCTCCCAGACATATCTCCTGCATGCCCTTTCCCCTGTCTCTCCATGACCTTTCCGCAAAGCAGGCCTCTCCACTTTCCACCAAGATAACTATAGCCTCCCAGATGGCTCTGTCTTTAGTTTGTTTGGGGGGTATTTTTGTCTGCAATCTCAACTTTGGTCACTTTCATGGTACATTCTCCACATTTTTTGCTGAAGTGCTCTTTCCAATACCAGGGCCAGATCTTGCTTCTCCCTCTTGTGTTCTTCTCTGGCTCCCCCTGCTTACAGCCAAAGGCCAGGTTCCTTAGCCCTTGCCTGCTTCCCAGCCTCCCTTTAACCACTCTCCCCTTCACACTTCCCAGTTTCCTGAAGACACCACTGCTGGCTGTGTCATAACTGGGAACCTTTGTTGTAGCTGTTCTTCTTGCCTGGAACACCCTTCTCTCCATCCCCACCCATCTGATAAATTCTGACTCATTCTTGAAAACCCTACTTCGGTTTCACCTTCTCCCTGATCCTTTCCTGTCCAGTCTGCTTGTCTGGGCTTATTCATTCTTTCCTCTGCACCATCTCTGAGGCTTATTCTCAATACGTTACTTGTATCACATATTAGGGAATTGAGTATTAGAAAGAGGAAAGGGCTTATGAACGCTTTCAGGGTGGAAGTAGTACTCAAATCCTGATTCCTAGATGAGAGCCCTATCCACTGCATCCTCAAAGAATTATTCATATTTTACACACGCACACACACAGAATACTTTGTGGACTAAAAACAGTACCATTGGACATCTGTCCTTAGATAAATATGCTCTGCCATAATTCTCTGATGTTCCTGAGACATTCCAGGGAGGAGAAGGAGAGCTCCCAGATCCTCTGAGCTCTGATATTCTATGAAACACACAAAATTTTACTATCACAGTCAGTGCTCACATTTTCCCTCCTGAGTTCACTAGTGTTTTTAGGTTGACACGAAGGGAACAAGCATTTATTGCACATCTTCTATATACTAGGGGCAATGCTTTACATGCCTTATCTCACTGAATTCTCAGAACAATTTTTGCAAGATGTCTTTTGCTGTCCTCATTTCATAGGCAAGGAAATTAATTTGTAGACAGAGTAAACCACTAACCCAGGGTCACAGAGCCCAGGGAGGAAGGAGCTGAGATTTGAACTATTTAAGGCTAGGGCAGGTGACTGAGGTCTACCTTCGCCCCCCCTCCGCTCCCCACCCCCCGCCCCCGCCCGCCCCCGCCACGCCTTCCCATTCGGTGGAGCCTCTTATCCCAGTCTAGGAGCTCCTCGCGCAGGTAGATCTGGCGCTGAGCCCGCGCCCCCTGCACGCAGGTGGCCGGCAGCAGTGGCAGCCTGACAGCCCTTTCATCTTGCAGAGGTTGGTGTCCTCACGCCCACACTTGGAGAGCTGCAGTCCTAGCTAGATGTTCTGCGCTGTTACCGCCTCTGCCTGGGCTCTGGGACGATGGCTGAGATCACCTGCACCCCGCACCTGACTGTCTCTCATTTGCGGCCTTGGGGATGATAATAACCGCAGCCAATGGTTAGGGACCGCTCGCTGCCAGTGCTGGAGGATGGAGAAGGCAGGGTCCCTAAGGAGTGGGGGCGTGGAGGAGCAGCTGAGGCTGGCCTCTGGGACGCCGAGAGCCTGCTCACTGTTGGTGCAGCCGGTTTCAAAGTGCTCTCACATGCTTCCTTCCATCATCCTTCTGACGGTGCATCCTTCTACGCCCTTTCCCTTTATTCATGTATCCTTCCTCCCGTCTACCCATCCATCCACTGGGCTTATGCTGAACCATAACAGTATGATATATGTCTAACAGAAACACCTAGGGAGGAAGGGTGCCCAGAAGAAGCTCTAAATCAGCATGAGATCTGAAGGAAAGCCTTCTGAAATGCATGACAAGGTGAGCCAGGGAGGAAGAAATGGGGAGAGAGGAGCAAACGGAATACTATGTGCAAAGGTCCAGAAGAGGGAGAGAGACTTGTCACTTAATATCTCTTCTATCATAACCCAATACCATGTAATCGGTGTCATTTCACTTGTTGTGAGGCTAGTGAAGCTCAAAGAGGGGGAAAAAGCACCAATATTAGTTGATCATCCTATTTTGTGCTAAGCACTGTGCCAAGAACTTAGCATGCATTATATCATCCGATCCTCATCCTAAATGTATAAGGTGGGTGTTATCTTGTGAGACTTACTTTGTGGACTCTGAGAAACAAAATGACTTGCCAAGGTTACAGAGATGGGACAGGGGACTAGAACTTAAGCCTTCTCATTCCAGTGCCTTCTCTGCACCTTTATTCAACTATTCAGCTAGTCAGTATCTAGTTTTAAGGTCCTACAATGTGCCAGGCCCTGGGCTAGGTGCTGAAGATACAGTGGAGAATAAGGCTGACAATTCTCCTGCTCTCATGGGGCTCACTTTCTAGTTGGGGAAAATCATTAAGGAAGCAAACAGATATCAATAATGATAGGCATTTAAAAAGTAACACAAGGTTATGACTTAGAGAGTTGGAGAGAGATGGCAGCAGGCTGATAGGATGGGAAAGGGGAGGGAAGTCCTCCTCAAGAGGCTTTACTGGTTGAGATATGAATGAAAAGCCTTGTACTGATTTGGAGACAAGTATTCCAGGCAGAAGCAATATCAAAGGTAATGGCTCAGAGAAGAGGAATGAAGGTGTCTTATTGCAACATTGGAAAGACAACCAATGTGGCTTGAGCAGAGTGAGCAAAGGGGACAATGTCAGGAGATGAGAAATCAAGGCTTGTAGGTCATGGGAAGAATTTATAAATGGTGCAATGGGAAACCCTTAAAGGGAGTGACATTATTGGATTTATATTTTCAAAAGGTCACTTTGGTTGCTGTGGGCTAAGTTGAGGATGTCAACATAAAATCAATTAAGGTTATTGAGTTCTCAGTTAAAATTTTTAAATCTGGAGTTCATAGAAGAGATCCTAGCTATAAATATAAATTTGGGGTCATATAAGTGGCATTTTAGTCCATGTAGATAGATGAGTTTTGTTTTTTTTTTTCTAAGAGGGAGAGGAGATTGGCCAAGAATCAATCAAGTACCCCAGGCCTGGAGAACTGCAGCTCTGAGAGGTGGGCAGAGAAAGTGGAGGCAGTACAGTGGAAATTTGCTGTGCGACACAGGGAACTCAGTCCAGTGCTACAACCTGGGCGGGTAGGGTGGGGTGGTAAACGGGAGGGAGGTTCAAGAGGGAGGGGACGTATGTGTACCCACGGCTGATTCATGTTGATGTATGGCAGAAACCAACAACATTGTAAAGCAATTATCTTCCAACTAAAAAGTAAAAAAAAAAAAAAAAAAATTTAAATCAAAACGTTAATCAAAATAGCAACTTGCACAGATTTAGGGTATTTGCTGGCTTTAAAAAAAAAAAAAAAAACTGGAGGCAGCAAAGGAAACAATGACTGACTCTTAAAGAGCTTCAACGAGCTTCCCTTAGGATTCTAGATTTGTTACCCATTGGCAGGGCAGTCTTCTCTTAAAGGTAGTGCCATAAATGCAATTCAGCTAACATTTCCTGATCATCTACTGTGGACAGGATGCTGTGCCAAGTTTTGGTGAGACAAAGCCAGCTAGGACCTGATTCTTGGCCTCCAGGAATTCTTGAGCCACTTGGAGAGACAGATCTTTAGGCAAATAACTTGGGAACTCGGAGGCCTGAATTTGGTTCCCTAAAAGAGACAAGAATGGGAATTCCCTGACAGTACAGTGGATAGGACTTCATGCCCTCACTGCCAGGGATCTGGGTTTAATCCCTGGTTGGGGAACTAAGATCCCATAAGCCATGTAGAGTGGCCACACACACACACAAAACCAAAACAAACAAAACAACAAGACGAGATCAGCAAGAGCACAGAGTCGTAAAGATGTGACAAACAGTGTCCAGTGCCTTCACTTGCATCATCTTATGCTATTCTTGCCAAAACAGTACTATTGTAATCTCCACTTTACAGAAGAAACTGAATCTTAAGGATAGTGGTAACTTGCCCAAGGATACACAGCTGACTGTAAAGCCAGGTCCGTCTCACTTTAGAGCCCAGTGCTTAATCATTCTTTAAAATTCTGTGACTCTCTGATAGGGCTGGAGCATTCCTGGGAAGATGGAGGGCCCAGAGAACAAGGCACAAGGAGAGAAAATGAAAAGGTGGGAAGGGCCAAATTCAAGGTCCAGGCCTTGAATGCCAGCAGGAATTTGGATCTAGTTCTTCTGGCCAGGGTTTTTCAACCTTAATGCTGTTGACATTTGAGGCCAAATAATTCTTTGTTGTTTTGGGGAGGGGAGGGGGTCTATCTTTTGTGTTGTAGGATATTTAGCAGTTTTTAGTCATTAGATGGAGAAGGCAATGGCACCCCACTCCAGTACTCTTGCCTGGAAAATCCCATGGACGGAGGAGCCTGGTAGGCTGCAGTCCATGGGGTCACGCAGAGTCTGACATGACTGAGGGACTTCACTTTCACTTTTCACTTTCACGAATTGGAGAAGGAAATGGCAACCCACTCCAGTGTTCTTGCCGGAGAATCCCAGGGACAGGGGAGCCTGGTGGGCTGTCGTCTATGGGGTCGCACAGAATCGGACACGACTGAAGCGACTTAGCAGCAGCAGCAGCAGCACTTCTTTCTCCCTCCCCTACAGATGTGACCATTTAAAATATCTCTGTGCGTGCTTAACTGTGTCTGACTCTGCAACCCATGGACTGTAGCCCACTAGGCTCCTCTGTCCATGGGATTTCCCAGGCAAGAATATTGGAATGAGTAGCCATTCCCTTCTCCAGGGGATCTTCCTGACTCAAGGATCGAACCTGCAACTCCATTGCAGGCAGATTCTTTACCGTCTGAGCTAGCAGACATTGCCATATGTCCCTCTGGGGATTGTGTGCAGAACTGGTCTCCAGTTGAGAATTGCTGCTGTAGGCACTGGTGGGGTTCAGAGTTTTGAAAGGAATGTGAGATGATAATTACTAGGAGTGCACCCTTAACACTAGTAACCTATACCATTAGTATACTCAAAATCAATACCATTATTATACTTCCCTGGTCCAGGAAGCTCCCACATGTGAGAAATTGTATTATGTTTCACTTCTGATAAATTGGAATCATCTGTATTACTTTGGTAACATTCCCGCAAATTCTGTTCTTTTTTTTGTGAAACAAGTAGGTTAAGTTAAACATGTGTTTCTCAAAGGCACTGTACCTTCTGTGTTTGTATATTCTCAGTGCCTAACAGACTGAATGTTAAATGAATGGATGTATTTTAAGTTTTTATTATTTACATAATTGCATTTATCTTTAGGACATCATGCTGACATCAGAGATTTGGCAGAGGTCTGATATAAACAATATAAGATAAGCATCTATGCAAGAAAAGAAGATGTCTTTTAATCTTTTGACCCTAAAATTCTACAAATTGATAAAATTCATAGACTTCGTTTATAGGTTTATTTTCCAGATGAGTAGGCCCACATGATTTTTTTGCACATTCACAGAGTTTTCTTCAATCTGTAAGAATTTGGGACTTCCCTGGTGGTGCAGTGGTTAAGAATCCGCCTGCCAATGCAGGGGACACGGGTTCCATCCCTGGTCCAGGAAGATCCCACACACCAAGGGGCAACTAAGCCTGTGTGCCACAACTACTGAGCCTGTGCTGTAGAGCCCATGAGTCATAGCCACTGAGCCCATGGCCACAACTACTGAAGTCCATGCACCCTAGAGCCTGTACCCCACAACAAAATAAGCCACCTCAGTGAGAAGCTTGTGCACTGCAACAAGAGCGGAGTTCCAGCTTCCTGCAGCTACAGAAAGCCAGGGCACAGCGACAAAGACCCAGCATGGCCAAAAAAAAAAAGAAAACACCTGTCAGAATTTACTGTTCATTATTCACTGTATAAAGCAATTTGGGGTAACAATATAATTTAATTCAACATTTACTGAGCTATCCCTAGGAGTTAGATACCAGGAGAGGAATGAAGGCACAGTTTCTGCTCTCCAGATGCACCTAATCAAACGGGATGTCAGGCTCACCAGGGCCTGCCTGACCTTGTTCTGTCCCTTACCTGCAGTGTAACCTTGGGCCAATCAGAGCCATATTAAGACTTTTGTAGGCCCTAGGCACTTACACCTTCATGGGCCCCAACATCCATTTAAAAAAAAAAGTATTTAAATATATATTTTTCTCTGCATGGCGTAAAGACAAATGTAATGCAAGCTGGATTCATTATTATATATTCATTTTAAAATTCTGATTTAAAAAGAAATTAATGTTAAAACATTTTCTTGGGCCCTAAACACTGTCTGCTGTGCCTAATGTATAAGCTGGCTCTGGGGCCAATTACTGACCTCATCTAGTTCTCATTACCTTCACTTTAAAATTTTAATTTTGAAGGGTTGTTATAAGGTTTACTTGAGATACTTAGAAGCTGCATGAGGGCAGAAACCGTCTTATTTGCTCTCTATTGCATATCTAGAGCACTTAACAAAGAGTAAGCGTTCAGTAATATGAACAGGAAATTATCCTCAAAGTGCCAGAATACAGTAAACACTTGACAACTATCAGATTTCTTCCAACAGATGTCCTAGAAAACAGTTCAGAGCATATATAATAAGTATCAGAAAGCTGGAATCTATGGTACAAACTCTGTAATAGAAATTTGGATCAGGAAGGGATGGTATGGGACCATCAGTTCACATACATTTTAATCTTTTATTTGTCAGTTTAGACATGTCCTGGGTCCACTTAATTGCACTCATAACACAATCTGTCATTAGCTACATAGATAGGGGAGTGTTGAAAACCATCAATTTTCCTCTCCTGTGTGGTGTGTTTATATATGCAAGGAGTTGTACCAGTACTGCTGTGCTTATCTCCAAATCCTCTGCAGATTTAATTACAAAGCTACAAAGTGAACGCATAAATTATGCACCAAGGCCCATGTTTTGGAAATCACTGTGTAGCCTTGGGAATTAGATAGGAGGTTACATCTTTGTAATTGATATGCTTCCACTCAAGGGCTGGAACGCTGTGGACCTGTGAGAACTTTTTCCTGTCTAAAGACAGTGTGTCTGCAATTATGCAGTGCTAGCTGGATGTTTCGGAGAAGGCAATGGCACCCCACTCTAGTACTCTTGCCTGGAAAATCCCATGGACAGAGGAGCCTCGTAGGCTGCAGTCCATGGGGTCGCTAAGAGTCGGGCACAACTGAGCAACTTCACTTTCGCTTTTCACTTTCATGCATTGGAGAAGGAAATGGCAACCCACTCCAGTATTCCTGCCTGGAGAATCCCAGAGACAGAGGAGCCTAGTGGCTGCCGCCTATGGGGTCGCACAGAGTCGGACACGACTGAAGCGACTTAGCAGCAGCAGCAGCTGGATGTTTAAATTCTAAACAATAGATATCAGAAGGAAAAGAACTTTAAACAATATTTAATCTGGCCCAGGTCTCCCTGTCTAGCCTCATCTCCCACCATGGGTTCACTGGTTTTTTACCTTACCCTACTCCATCTGGAAGGATGAACCGTTCCCCACATGATGTAGTCTCAAAACACTGTCTTTACTATACTGTTCTCTTTGCTTAGAATATTCTTCCCCTCTTCATTCTGGAGTAGGAAATGATAACTCACCCCAGTATTCCTGCCTAGAGAATCTCATGGACAGAGAACCTGGCAGGCTACAGTCCATGAGGTTGCAAAGAGCCGGACACGACTGAGCAACTAACATTTCATTCTGGGAAACCCCAGAGAGACTGCCTTATTCCTAGTAGCTACTCTACTGTGTTAGTTTCTCCTCCCTCAGCAAGAAAGCAAAGTTTTCATGTTGGTAAATTCGGCTCAAATGCTATTTCTTGTGGAAGCCTTTGCTACCTTCCCTAGAAAGAAAGGATAAAAAGGAGGGCACCTGGGTACTAGACACCAGTTATATATTTATCATCTTATTTAATCCTCAGGGTAATTTTGTGTGGGAGGTATTCTTATTCTCAGTTCCCAGCTTAAGAATCTGAGGTCTAAAGTTTAAGTATCTTAAAAAAAAAAAAAAAAAAAATAAAGTTTAAGTATCTTGGCCAGAGTTCCATGCCAGTTAAGGGTGGAAGTAGTACTGGAATTCAGTTCAGTCACTGTTTTTCTCCGGCAAATAATTCATAATTGGAGATTTCAAAGTCTTCCATCATACCCCTCCCCTGACACTTCTCATTGTATGATAATTTATTTATATACCATAAAAATCTATCTCCTTCACTAAACTCTTAAATGAGAGACTAAATCTTACTTCTCTCTGTATCCTGAATGTGTGGCACAATGACTGGCATATAGTGAGTGCTCAAAACATATTGATGAAATGAGGTGAACAATAACAAAGCACTCTGCAAACCATTTTCAAAAATATGAATTCATTTAACTATAAATAAGCATAAGATAAAGCCCTTGTCCTTGGAAGCTAGCAATATAAATGAGAAAAGTCATATGCAGGTGAAAAAGATAATGAACAAAACAATGTTAAGAATAACAACATTATATGACGATATGAAAAATAAGTCAGCTGAGGCCAAGGAGAATGAGAACTCGGATAACGATTTTAGACTTGGAGAGAAAACCATCTTAGAGCTCCATTTGGGGTACTTGCTGAAACATTTTAAGTACCTTGTCTTATTTCATCTTCACAAAATCCCAGTGAAGTGATACTGCCTCTATTTCCCAGAAAGAGAACAAAGTCTCTTTGTTTGAGAGGTTACGTGTTTTGTTCAAGGTCACACAGCTGGTTTATAGCAGAGGCTATTATATTATGTTCCAGTCTCTGAGTCCCCTTCTTTTTATCTTCTTTCTTTTTTTTCCCTGTGTTATGATAGCTGGATTATTCTGTGTCAATATTTTAGGGGATACCACTAATTTACAGGGAACAGAAACATATTAGTAAGGGTCTACTTACTAAACATCTTGGTGGAGTGTAATGTTTAGTTGTGGTAGTATGTTTCTTGGTTTGCAAGTAATTTATTTAGGATGTGATGTCTGGAAACTGGGGCGGGAGTAGGGCAGTGAGACAGGAGAGCGAACAAAGCCAAAAATGTGTACACTATCAAGCTAGTTACCATGGTAGCCAACTGGAGCTCAGTTATGCTGGGGAACTCTGGGAGCCAATGTATAGGACACATTCAGGGTATCTCAGTGGAGGGGTGAGGAAGCTCAGCTATTATCCACCAACTCACCACCATATTGAGTTCAGGACAGCTTCTTGTGACATTAAACCTCTGAAATGTTTAGCTTGCTTTGCCCACAGGCCAGGTATTTTCTCTGGACAGGGAAAAAAAAAATTAAAGCCTTCAGGCAAAGAACTGTAAGTATTCCCTGTAAGTGGCTTCAGTGTATGGAAGTGAATGCCAATTAAAAAAAAAAAAAAAGGACAGCAAGCCATTAGCATCTACTACAGAATGTTCAGTTCAGTTCAGTTCAGTCGCTCAGTCGTGTCCTACTCTTTGCAACCCCATGAATCACAGCACGCCAGGCCTCCCTGTCCATCACCAACTCCCAGAGTTCACGCAGACTCACGTCCATTGAGTCAGTGATGCCATCCAGCCATCTCATCCTCGGTCGTCCCCTTCTCCTCCTGCCCCCAATCCCTCCCAGCATCAGAGTCTTTTCCAATGAGTCAACTCTTCGCATGAGGTGGCCAAAGTACTGGAGCTTCAGCTTTAGCATCATTCCTTCCAAAGAAATCCCAGGGTTGATCTCCTTCAGAATGGACTGGTTGGATCTCCTCGCAGTCCAAGGGACTCTCAAGAGTCTTCTCCAACACCACAGTTCAAAAGCATCGATTCTTCGGCGCTCAGCCTTCTTCACAGTCCAACTCTCATATCCATGCATGACTACTGGAAAAACCATAGCCTTGACTAGACGGACCTTAGTCGGCAAAGTAATGTCTCTGCTTTTGAATATGCTATCTAGGTTGGTCATAACTTTTCTTCCAAGGAGTAAGCATCTTTTAATTTCATGGCTGTAGTCACCATCTGCAGTGATTTTGGAGCCCCAAAAATAAACTACCGCACAATTGCACTCATCTCACACGCTAGTAAAGTAATGCTCAAAATTCTCCAAGCCAGGCTTCAACAATACGTGAACCGTGAACTTCCTGATGTTCAAGCTGGTTTTAGAAAAGGCAGAGGAACCAGAGATCAAATTGCCAACATCCGCTGGATCATGGAAAAAGCAAGAGAGTTCCAGAAAAACATCTATTTCTGCTTTATTGACTATGCCAAAGCCTTTGACTGTGTGGATCACAATAAACTGTAGAAAATTCTGAGAGAGATGGGAATACCAGACCACCTGACCTGCCTCTTGAGAAACCTATACGCAGGTCAGGATGCAACAGTTAGAACTGGACATGGAACAACAGACTGGTTCCAAATACGAAAAGGAGTGTGTCAAGGCTGTATATCGTCACCCTGCTTATTTAACTTCTATGCAGAGTACATCATGAGAAACGCTGGACTGGAAGAAACACAAGCTGGAATCAAGATTGCCGGGAGAAATAACAATAACCTCAGATATGCAGATGACACCACCCTTATGGCAGAAAGTGAAGAGGACCTAAAAAGCCCCTTGATGAAAGTAAAAGAGAAGAGTGAAAAAGTCGGCTTAAAGCTCAACATTCAGAAAACGAAGATCATGGCATCCAGTCCTATCACTTCATGGGAAATAGATGGGGAAACAGTGGAAACAGTTTCAGACTACAGAATGTAATGGGATACAAATCTTGCCTCTACTACTTCATTCTACATTTAAAAGAAATTCATTAAGTACTTATTGTAAGTCCATCACACATTAGGTCAGGGATCAGCAAACTATGGTTCAAAGGCAAATCTATCCCACTACTTACTTGGTAAGTAAAGTATTATTGTAACACAGCCATCTCCATTCATTTATGGTTTTACCGTACAATGGCAGAGTTAAGTGTTGTGATAAAGAAGGTCTGGTCTACAAAGCCTAAAATATTTAGTATCTGGCACTTTATAGAAAATGTTTGCCAACTCCTAGTACTTGGGATACTAAGATGAATAAAAATTTTAAATCTCCTGCCTTTAGAGAGTTTATAATCTAATGAAAAAGACAGATGTGTAAATCAAAGGTTACAAGTGCTATAGTAGGCATGCAAATCAGGGAATGTTAATCTAACTAGTTGGAGGGAGAAATCAAGAAAATCATAGATGGAGGGAGTGGGGCAGTCTAAAAAAAAAGAAAAAGAAAAATTTCATGAAAGACACAACAAATATTTAAGTAGAACCCCTAAAGATGAGTGGTATTTTTTATACAAACATAGAGGAGGAAAGACATTTAACACAGAGGTGGCAGAAGTAGCAAATATGTAACATAGACCAAGAATGAAATGAATTTAGGAAACTAGTGTCATATTTGGATATGGGGAAAGGAGTGACACAAAAAGTAAGACTGAAAAGTAAGGAATTAAATTTTATCTTTTCTTTAGAAATATGAATGGCTCCCATGGTCACTGTGGAGGCCAGGCTGAAGGGAGCAATAGTGGAGTTGATAGCTCCAAGCTATGATAGAAATCTAAGCCTGAAATGTACAGGCTTGAGCCAAGGTGCTAGCAGTGGATATGAAGGCTATTTCTAGTGCAGACTGATACACTCCACCCTGTCAATAGACGGGCTTAGGTGCCTTCCCTGTGCTCCCTTCGCACTCTTCTTTACCACTGGTGTACACGAATTGTCCTGGGTGGCAATGTATTGCATTCCTTGACGACAGGAACCAGCCATGACTGATTTTTGTCCTCAGTGCTTGGTCCAGGGCTTAGCACAGGAACTGCTGCTAGTGAAGGCTACTTCCTGAAAACAATAAAGGAATGTACTGCAAAATTTTGACTGCAGTAACTTGCCAAGTTTACAAAGTGGACTTGCAGTGTCAGCTCACATGGAGACCTAGACAAATCGAGAATGAGGAACAAGGCACAGGAAATCTGCAGGGTTCCTGCTTGGGGCAGAAGTCTGTTCTGAAGGGATCTGATAAGCTATCTATGTTTGAACTGTGATGCTGGGTTATCCCAGTTCCTTAAGTAGTCAGGCATATTATGATTATAGATGACAAATACCTGGAAAATTCAGAGCTGGCGTAATTACCTTGTGGTGTTTTTCTACTGTATTCTTTTAAAAAATTCCTTCACAAATGGCATTTTTTTTTTCTTATTATAAATACAATGTCTGTTACTTGTCAAACATTTGGAAAAGACTGAAGAATTATAAAGAAAAAAGTAAAATCAACCACAATCCCACCAACTGACTACAGATGTTTTTCTATATAGCTTTATAGTCTTCTGGGAAGATGTGCACATTTTTAATAAAATTAGAATCATACTACATAAGTAATTTTTAACCATTTCATATGTATGTATAATTTTATATTATACTTTGTTTCATTTATCATTATGTCTCAAACCATCATACAGATCTATTACAACATATTTAACCTTTTCCATTTTGCTGGGGTTATAGGTTGCTTCCAGGATTTCAGTACTACAAACAAGATCCTGGCACATCAATCTCTGATTATTTCCTTACTGACCAGTTCTCAAGTTCTTGATGCTATTTTGCTGCAGCAACTGGAGAAACTCCATCCTGGTCCTGTGAAAGGATATCATATTGATAGATAACTGATATCCACAAATAATTTCTAAACTCAACTTAGCCTCTCTAGTCTTTTGCTTAGTCCCCTGGAAAGGTTTGGGGATTACAGAAGAATCTCCTTTTGTCATTTTGTCGCTGAGCAACTTCTTTCATTAAAGTTGTGTCACCTGTCCCACAGCTTTCCTCTCAACTTCAACCCCTGCCATCAAGTGGGTAATTTCAACTTCCATGTAAATGGATTTTCCAGCACAGTGGCTTCACAATTCCTTGACTTCTATACCTCTTCACACACTTCAACCCGTAACTTTCCATCACTTGGAACTGTTCTGCCCCTGAAATCTGAAGCTCCTCTGATTATAACCTTCTACCACCAGGCTCTCAATCTCTTAAACTTCAGAGGAGATCCTCTTGACTGTTTTCTTCTATTCTATCCCCCTTTCCTGTACTTTCACTTCTCTGCTACAATCAGCCTAGATCTCATGATCTCTCTCACCTCAGTCAGCACTCTCAACTCCTGTCTTCCCAGGCCTCTTGCCACCCCTACTCTCTAAATCCCCTTGCATGTGTGTGTGCTAAGTCGCCTCAGTTGCTAAATCCTCTTGAGAAAGAGAAAGTGAAGTCGCTCAGTCGTGTCCAATTCTTTGTGACTCCATGGACTGTAGCCTACCAGGCTCCTCCATCCATGGAATTTTCCAGGCAAGAATACTGGAGTGGGTAGCCATTTCCTTCTCCAAGGGATCTTCCCGACCCAGGGATTGAACCTGGGTCTCCTGCATTGCAGGCAGACGCTTTACCATCTGAGCCACCAGGGAAGCCCACCTTGGATAATTCCAATTATGTGCTTTCTCTGTTCCTACAGTCAAGTTACTAAGAATTGCTGGGGGAAAAAGTGTCCACAACCAGACAAACCTGTGCTACTAATAAACTCAACTGGACTAGACTTTCATTACTACTTGGAAATTCTTTCTTCGTTTCACAGGGTCTCTCCCTCTCACCTTTCATTTTTCATCATCTTCCCAAAGTTCACTGTCTAGTCTATTCTCTGTCTCCCCACCTCATTTTCCTCTCTGATTATCTGCCAATAACCTTATAAACAGAGTTCACAGGGGAGGAGGTTGCTTCATTTCTCGCATAAGACCTTGAAATGTTCTCCCCAGTCTTGGCTTCCCCAAACCTTCTATTCTTTCTCTAGTCTAATTGTTCTTTCTCGGTTTTTTTCTTGATTTCTCTCTCTTTCTGTCTTTCTTTCCCCCTTTTTAAAATGCTGCTGTCCTCCAGGATTCTCTCCTGAATCATACCCTCTGTTCACATTCACTGGTGATTTCAGAGTCTCCTATGCCTTCAGTTACCATCTCTGGATTAGAACTCTTGGACCTGTAATTCTCACTCAGATTTATTTCCTGAGCTTCTAATTCTATCCACTTGCCTGCTGAACACCTATTTCTACCCAGCTGTGCCACATATGTAAAATTCAGTATGTCCAACATTACATTTATAAGAGTTCCCCAAACCCAATCTTTGCCTTTGTTCTTAAGCTAGAAATCTGGAGTCTTCCCCTTGATTCCTTTCTTTTCCTAATCACTTAACATTTCTCCTCTCCATCATCTTCTGTTTTCTTGACCATGGGCTTCTTGAATCCAGCATGACATCCATCCTGGTCCCAGTAGATAGATTTGTCTTCCTAACATGTCCTGACAATGCTGCATACATGATCACAATGCATTGTGTATACGAACTCATTAAGGATGTTGTGAGATCATTGCTATCTGCTTAGAGGAGCGTGTAATCTGCTGCAGGACATCAGTTCAGTTCAGTCGCTCAGTCGTGTCCGACTCTTTGCGACCCCATGAATCGCAGCACACCAGGCCTCCCTGTCCACCACCAATTCCCAGAGTTCACTCAGACTCACGTCCATCGAGTCAGTGATGCCATCCAGCCATCTCATCCTCTGTCGTCCCCTTCTCCTCCTGCCCCCAATCCCCTCCCAGCATCAGAGTCTTTTCTAATGAGTCAACTCTTCGCATGAGGTGGCCAAAGGACAGGAGTTTCAGCTTTAGCATCATTCCTTCCAAAGAAATCCCAGAGTTGATCTTCAGAATGGACTGGTTGGATCTCCTTGCAGTCCAAGGGACTCTCAAGAGTCTTCTCCAACACCACAGTTCAAAAGCATCAATTCTTTGGCACTCAGCCTTCTTCACAGTCCAACTCTCACATCCATACATGACTACTGGAAAAACCATAGCCTTGACTAGATGGACCTTAGTCGGCAAAGTAATGTCTCTGCTTTTGAATATGCTATCTAGGTTGCAAAGGGTAAAATTAGTTTCACCTGGTTGTTGGCATAGTGGGGGTGTTTGAAGAAGCCCTCAAACAGGAATTGACGTTTGAATTGGGACTTGCATGATCAGTAGAAAGTTCCCTAGGCAGAGGATATGGAAAGCTCATTCTAAGGGAACACAGGTGGCCTTTGAACAACATGGGTTTGAACTGTGCAAGTCCATTTATACCGGGATTTTTTCCTATAGAATATCATGGTACTATCCAAACTATGGTTGGTTGAACTTGTGGATGGGGAGATTTGGATAGAGAGCACCAATTCTAAAATTACATGAGGATTTTCCACTCTGCTAAGAGTGGGTGCCCCTAGCCCTGCATGGTTCAAGGATCAACAGTAACAGGAGAAAAGTGTTAGTATCTCAGTCACATCCGACTCTTTGTGACCCATGGTCTTTGGCCCCCCAGGCACCTCTATTCATGGGATTCTCCAGACAAGAATACTGGAGTGGGTAGCCATTTCCTTCTCCAGGAGATCTTCCTGACCCAGGGATTGAAGCTGGGTCTCCTGCATTCCAGGCAGATTCTTTACTGTCTGAGCCACCAAGGAAGTCAACAGGAGAAGAGCAAGGAGCTAAATTCAAGTCAGTTTCACAAGCATTCAGTGGGGGCTGCTGTGTCCCACATTGGGGATATACAGGTGAATAAGTCACTGACCTCAAGGAGATTATAGTCTTGAGAAGCTACTTTTTCCTTGACATTTACTAGGAAAGGCAGCTCAGGAGATTTAGCCCCTTAATCTCTATTAACTCCTCTAAATCCATCCAAATAAATGCAAAATAAAGATAAGTGAAAACTGTTTCCAGCAAACCAGTTCCCCTTGCCTCCCCTCACCTTTTATCCAGATTGCCTGGTGCTGCTGCTAAGTTGCTTCCACTGTTTCCTTATTGTCTGTATCAGGCACTGAGCTAAGGTGAGGTTGTATATATTACCAAGTCCTCAAAGAACCCACTGTCAAGGGGGGGCTTTCAGCCTCTGTGAACCACATGATAATTAAGGCAATTAGGTGTCTCAGACTCTGTTAGAAATTTGCTCAGAGAATAGGTGGGGCACAAGAGAATGAGGTGTCAGTTCCATCTGAGGGTTGGGCTGGGGGGATGTTTGTGAAATGTTTAAAGCCCAGGGTAGCTGGAAAGTGCAGATATCTCCAAGGAGACTTTAGAAGGGGGGGTCAAAAGATAAGTGCATTCCTTTTTTTCTCTTCTTAAAGCAGAGAGTCTAGACTTCCTAAAGTGTTTTCTCTCCCCTCCCCTGCTCCCATCTGCCTCAAATTTAAGTTTTCCTAAACTTGACATTTTACTTTCTTGCTCTCTAGCTGGAGGAAAGAGTGGGAAAGAATGAGGATTTGTGGGCAAAAGAGACTGTTTCTCATTTTGCTTTTCCTATATTTAAACTCGATCTTTTGTTTCCTCCACACTCAGCAAAGGATAGTCAAGTTTTTGTAGGTGTCTATGTTTTCCCTTAAAGAGGCAGCATTTTCTAAATGTTGTTTTATTTGATGCCCAACAACGGCTAATTAAGAAACATGACAACAACAGCAATAACAGACAGCAGTTGGTGGGAAGTTTAGGAAGAGAAAGCAACAAACCAGCAACAACAGAATGCATTTTGAAGCAATTTGCACCTACAAATCTTGGCTGTGGAAAGTTGGAAGTACTTTTTCCTGGAAACTTAAAAAAAAAATCACATTTCTAAACAGCTGTGTAAAGGAAGGAAACTTCGTATTGAGAAATACAAGCCGTTTTTGTTCTTCCTTAAAAAAAAAAAAAGAAACTTAACTACTTAAATACTCAGTTGCGCAAGTTTGAAACCTTGGTCTTACCTCTCCCTCCTTTTATTCCCTCTTCTCTAATTCCATCCTTTAGTGAGTTTTAAAATCTTATTTCCAAAACATTTTTCAATAACTATGCAGTACAGTATCTTTCCCATTTTCTATCCCTGCCGTCATTATTCCCATTGTTCACGTTTAGACTATTGCTACTATTGGCTTGGCTTTTTAAAAGTCTCTTAGTTTGTCTCCTTGCTACCAGTCTTGCCCATCTCAGATTTGTTCTCAGTTTTACAACCAAAATGATCTTTTTAAAAATCACATCTTTAACATTTATTCTAAGTGTCAGGATGAATTATTCCCAGTTCCTGTCCTTGGTGAGCTTACAATGTTTAGAGGTAAACTCGTCTCTACCTTCTGATTCTGAGCCTGATCCTCATTTTCTGCTCTGCTTCAGCTGCCATCTCATTCAACAAGAGGCCAGTCACTGAGGAATGTGGGAATGAGAGCTGATGTGTCTCTACCATGTTTAATTTTAGCTGATGATCTAAAGTATGTAGCTTGATACTTGGTGCAGAATGTAGAAAAAGTGCTGTGCAATTGGACATGGTCTTAGGAGTCAAGACCTGCCCTCGCTCCTGGCTCATCCTGATGACTTATGTTTTGACATTTGAAGTTAAGCAGAGCCTGCCGAGGGCTTCCCAGGTGGTTCAGTGGGTAAAGAAACTGTCTGCAATGCAGGAGACCCAGGAGATATGGGTTCGATTCCTGTGTTGGAAAGATCCCCTGGAGTAGGGCAGGACAAACCACTCCAGTATTCTTGCCTGGAGAATCCCATGGAGAGAGAATCCCACGGAGAGAGGAGCCTGGTGGGCTACAGTCCATAGGTCACGAAGACACGGATGAAGCATTGAGCGTGCACGCACAGATTATGCTGATACCTCCGTGAGCCTGAGAAAAGTTAAAACTGATTAAGAAGTTGCTGATGCTGCCTGTGTCAGGTCCAAGACCTTTATTTACACATAGACAATGCAAATTTAGCTTGCAGCTGAGGTGAAATGACTGTGGGGTGAAAAAAACCTAGATTCTAATTCTGGTTCTGCTGTTTGCTAGCTGTATAATCTTGGGCAAGTCATTCAATAACTACATGTCCCAATGTCCTCATCTGTAAAATGCGTGTAATAATACGAATCTTAAAGGATTGATGTAGAAATTAAAGGAGAAAATGTAGGTGATGTTTCTTAGCACAGAACTTGGAACTTCATTTTTGGTGTTTGCTTTGTTGTTGTTTTTGTTTGTTTGGCCATTGGGCCAGTGCAGCATTGGAAGCATGGAGTCCTAATTGTAGTGTAAGGGAGTCAGAGAAGGCAAGGTTCAGAAAAAGAGCGAGAGCAGCATTTTCAGGAACAGATCACCTTTAATGAGGCAAGAAGGGGCAGCAGTCAGATTAGTGAGCTGCTGTACTAACCTAAGAAAAGAGTAAGTATATATAGGTATATATGTGGAAATCTACTGTCTTAAGGGGGCCTGTTCTTCTCCAAGGTTGTTCGGAGTAGTTATCTCTTAAACTGCTGGGGCACGGGATTCTGGAGATTGGCCAGAGGCTAGGACTGGCTGGGAGCTGGGCATAATCAACCTTAATGTCCATTTTTCTCCCCGCCTCGGGTGAGAGAGTTCTTTGTTTTGCATAGACTGGTAGGGAGGACCAGGAAGGGAGTTTCAACTCCAGGCTATTTTGAGCCGTGTAACCTTCCTTCACTAACCACTGGACTCCTAGGGAAGTCCCAGTAAGTCAGTTTTAATAGAGCACATGAAAGTGAAAGTGAAAGTGAAGTCCCTCAGGCGTGTCCAACTCTTTGCGAGCCCATGGACTGTAGCCCACCAGGCTCCTCCGTCCATGGGATTCTCCAGGCAAGAATACTGGAATGGGTTGCCATTTCCTTCTCCAGGGGATCCTCCCCACCCAGGGTTCGAACCTGGGTCTCCCGGATTGGAGACAGATGCTTTAACCTCTGAGCCACCAGGGAAGCCACATAATTGAGGTCAAATAACAATTTTTAAGTATCTCTGTGTGCCAGGTGTTGGGCTAGTTAAGCCACAGAGGTGAATATGATCTGATTGGTGCTCTTAAGAAGCCAATGGAAAAGTAGTAATTGACACATTGTAAAGCTTTTAACAGTCTGAAACATGTTTCAAGATCCCAACACTTTGTTTATGTCAAAAGACATCAGCAACATGAGGTTTTCTGCTGAATAATGTTCTTAGAATTTTAAGTTTTCTTTTTGAAGTGTGTAGTGTCTTTTGGTGAGGCTATGTAGCATAATGAAAAGACAGACGTGTTTTCATTGGACTTGGAGGTGTGTGTGCTAAGTTGCTTCAGTCATGTCCGATTTTGAGGCCCAAAGGACTGTAGCCCACCGGACTCCTCTGTCCATGGGGTTCTCCAGGCAACAACATTGGAGTGAGTTGCCACACCCTCCTCCAGGGGATCTTCCTGACCCAGGGATCAAACCCACATCTCTTATGCCTCCTACATTGGCAGGCAGGTTCTTTACCTCTTGTGCCACTTGGGAAGCCCTGGACTTAAATACTCACCAATTAATACTTATAGGTACCTGGGTAAGCTGGTTAATTTCTTTGAACCTTATTTTCCTCATTTGTAAAATATGGAGATGAACACATTTATAGGGTTATTGTGATAGGGTTAAATGTGATAAGGTACATACTTCTGGTATAGTTCATGGCACAGTCCCTGGCACAAGGTAGAAAATAAATGGAATTTAGTGAGAAAAACATATGTATATCCAGAGTAGCTTTCTATTACACTTGGTTGCACGGATGTTTCATGCCCCTGATTAGCTACTGGATAGGAACTAGCTCTTCATCTTTATCTTTGTTGAAGATGCTAAACACGAGTCTTGTTCTTAACAAACTGTTGAACTATATTTAAGAAAGAGGATACCCCAAAGAAAGGAAGGAAGGGGGAAACTGCAAAGTGATTTTATTAGCTGCTATCTCTTTTAGATATGTTTTTTCTAAATACTTAAATTAGATATTACCTTCATTACCTTCATGTTTACAGAAGAGAGATTTCAGTCCTACAAAGGCTTACCCAATGTCCCACAGCCAAAATAGCAGATCCAGGATACCTCATGCTCATCTCTTTAATTCTAGGGTCAAGTTCTTTTTATTCCATTTTGCTGCTATTTACAGAAAAGTATAGAAAAGTCAGTAAATAGGGATATAGAAAATATTCCTCGTGTATATTGCTATCTGTGGCATTCCTTAAAGAAGACGAATTATAGCTTGTAAGGAATAGTATGAAGAACTCAAATTGCAATAGAACAAAGTGACTTGTGTGTAGGAAACATCTTATGTAATATGGTTTCAATAACTATGAGAATGGCTTTTCCTAACAAGCACTTCTGCTGTTTGAACATCAATTTCCATTCCTTGACCAGGTTTCTTCTTTCTATGATTTCCAGTTGCATTTTCTTTGCACCTCTTTCATTTTACTCTGACTTTGATGTGTGTGGCCCATCCTTCCCACTAGCTTAGAAGCTCCCTGAGGGCAGGGACTACATCCACATATCACTGAACCAATATCTTTCATGCCATATGATTTTAATACATTGAACTGCTGAATCAAACTAGATCAGAAGCTCTTTGCAAGAGAAGAAAGAGGGAGAACCCCAACCATGTTTCAGGTTCTGCTTTGGTTGCTGCAGATATAGTTGTAAGTGAGACAAAATCTCTACTCTCATGGAGACTACATTTAAAATGGAAAAGAAACAATACATAGTTATATACCTTCTAGCTTATTCCATAATATCTTTTATTTGGTGTGTACGGGGGGCTGCTAAACTAAATCTTTATGTATCTAGGAATTGTGAAAGTGAATTAGGAAGAAGTGTAAAGTACTCATCACTCTGTCTTGTCATTGTCTGTTTATATATTGCTTTTCTGTTTCAGACCCCTCATGTTTAGGGGAAGGATCTTACTCTTTTTAGTAATAGCAATGACTAGCCTAGTGACTGATACATAGGAAACTCTCAGTAATTCTGTGGTGAATTACAGCATTGCTATTTAATAGTAGTAACTCTGTAAACTTGTAGTCTCTTGGGTTTGTTTTTTATCAACTAAAAGGGGTGTTAAGACTAAATGTTCCCTTTGCTGCCTCTAAACCATTTCCCCTCCTTCATAAACCTTAGCTTCTTTAAGACCTTGCCATTGTACTTCATCCCCTGCTATTCTGCTTTGTTGCTGTCATCTACCCATCCTCTGGGCATTAGTCCTCATTCAATGGTGATTTTCGCCCTGCGCTCTCACTTTTTTTACACTACTGTTCTTGTCATTATTCTCAACATGTCCTAGGACAATGCTTTAAACTCTTTCACTTCTAGTTCCTGGACCTCCTCATCCTCAAATCTGCTCTTCTACTTGACCTCAATAATCCATGGCTGTGGTCGTATCTCATCATGATGTGGTCTTTGCCCTCATCAGTAACTGTTTCACTTCCAAAATCTTGACTTCAGGTGTCCCATCATCTTTCAATCACTACTTCTTACCCTTCCAGGTTACCTATTCCCACTCCAGGGCTTCCTTGACCTCAGTAAGATTTGTAGTTTTATCCTTCTTTCATCTCCTGTTCTCACTTCCTTCTTTACTTAAACTAGGTTTTATAATCATAATCACAGCCCTGGATATCACTGTAAACTCAATTGTCCTCTCCTGTCACTTGGCTCACTTGGATAAATTCATCTCTCTACACACTCTGAGCTTACCCCGTTGCTCTTCATTCTTCAACATGACATTGCTGAAAAAAAGCTGATATCCTTGTTGACTGGTCTCACTTTAAATTCATGACCATAAATCTTAAATGGGCATGCAACACTGCCCAGCAATCCTACTCTACTTCTATTGCTTTCTCATTCTCTGAAATGACCTTTTCAAACCTTCCCTTCTTTTCTTTATTTATTTATTGAAGGATAATTGCTTTACAGAATTTTGTTATTTTCTGTCAAACCTCAACATGAATCAGCCATAGGTATACATATATCCCCTCCCATTTGAGCCTCCCTCCCATCTCCTGCCCCATCCCACCCCTCTTGATTGACACAGAGCCCCTGTTTGAGTTTCCTGAGCCTTACAGCAAATTCCCGTTGGATATCTATTTTACACATGGTAATGTAAGTTTCCATGTTACTCTTTCCATATATTTCACCCTCTCCTCCCCTCTCCCCATGTCCATAAATCTATTTTCTATTTCTGTTTCTCCACTGCTGCCCTGTAAATAAATTCTTCAGTACCGTTTTTCTAGATTCCATATATATGTGTTGATACTGCTGCTTAGTCGCTTCAGTTGTGTCCGACTCTGTGCGACCCTATGGACTGCAGCCTGCCAGGCTTCTCTGTCCATGGGATTCTCTAGGCAAGCGTACTAGAGTGGGTTGCTATGCCCTTTTCCAAGGGATCTTCCTGACCCAGGGATTGAACCCGAGTCTTCTGCATTGCAGGCATATTTTTTTACCACTAAGCCACCAGGGCAGTCCTTGTATATATGTATCTACAGTAAAACCTGATGCATGTTAGTTTTCATTTTGTTTTTGATGTGGGCCATTTTTAAAGTCTTTATTGAATCTGTTACAGTATTGTTTCTGGTTCATATTTCAGTTTTTTTGGCCTCAAAGCATGTGGACTCTTGCTTCCGCCACCAGGGATGGAACCCACACTTCTACATTGGAAGGGGAACTCTTAACCACTGGACCACCAGGGAAATCCCAGTTTACATTTTTTAAACCGAGTTGGCTCTGCTGTCGCTTCCTAGAGGCACACGTGAGCGGGAAGAAGTCTCCTCCCAGGCTGTCCCACGTGACGCGCCCCCAGGGGTAGCCATTCAAGCACCTAGGATGTCATACTACAAGTGACACAGACTCAAATTCTCTCTGTAGATGTGTTTGCAACCTTGTTTCAATGACAGATCACAGAGCAGCTTCTCCTACCAAATGGCACAAGCATGGGTGTAAATCACAGTGTCCTGGGAAGTGCTTTGTACTCACAGACGTGGCGCATTGTCAAGGTTTAAAAATCTGACTTTATTATTGAATAAATATGGAAAGATAACAGACTTCCTTCCCAAATAGCCCATCTTGATGATGAAAATGTTTTCTTCTCCGATTGACCAGGTTCTTTTAGAGAGGAATTCAGAGAGAGACTTGTCCCTGCATCTGTTGTTCGCATTCCAACAGTGATGTCTGCCTCACCCCCTGCTCTGCCCCCAAGGTGTGAGCATGCACTGTCCCCTCTGGCAGTGTGGCCAGCAGCTGCACTGGGTCCTACACCTGGAGGTGGGGAGTGCAGACTCCTCCGTGGCACGTGCTCTGATGAAGATGCACTCCAGCACGCACCCACCCAGGACCCCCTGGCACTTCCTGCTAACAGACAGTGCTTGGCCCTTCCGCTGTCAACACAGTCTCTCCACTCTCCAGTCAGAGGACAACCAACTTCCTCTGCAAGGGCCTCATATTCAACAGCAAGTGAGGCTTCCAGGGACACAGACAGTCTCTCATCCTCAACGTTCTCCTTGCCCTATTTATCTTTCTCTTTCTGACTCACTTCACTCTGTATAATAGGTTCTAGGTTCATTCATCCACCTCATCAGAACTGACTCAAAGGCGTTCCTTTTTATGGCTGAGTAACATTCCATTGTGTTTATGTACCACAACTTCTTTATCCATTTATCTGTCAATGGACATCTAGGTTGCTTCCATGTTCTAGCTATTGTAAATAGTGCTGCAATGAACAATGGGATATATGTGTCTTTTTCAATTTTGGTTTCCT
This sequence comes from Oryx dammah, assembly GCF_014754425.2. Lineage (NCBI taxonomy): Eukaryota > Metazoa > Chordata > Mammalia > Artiodactyla > Bovidae > Oryx > Oryx dammah. Next base: position 92,575,399 of record NW_024070212.1, on the reverse strand, counting down.
TAGGGTATATGCCTAGGAGAGGGATTGCTGGGTCACATGGTGGTTTTATTCCTAGTTTCTTAAGGAATCTCCATACGGTCTTCCACAGTGGCTGTATCAATTTACATTCCCGCTAACAGTGCAAGAGCATTCCTCTTTTCTCCACACCCTCTCCAGCATTTATTGTTTGTAGACTTTTTGATGATGGCCATTCTGACTGGTGTGATAGTTTTGATTTGCATTTCTCTAATAATAAGTGATGTTGAGCATCTTTTCACATGTTTGTTAGCCATCTGTATGTTTTCTTTGGAGAAATGTCTATTTAGGTCTTTTTCCTGCTTTTTGATTGGGTTGTTTGTTTTTCTGGCATTGAGTTGTATGAGCTGCTTGTATATTTTGGAAATTAATCCTTTGTCAGTTGTTTCATTTGCTATTGTTTTTTCCCATTCTGAGGGTTGTCTTTCAAATCTTTCCCTCTTTTATTTTATGCCATGTTTCTTTCAGAAAAATTTAAGAACTAGAATATATATATATTGAGTGCTTAGTATTATTGTTCTAAGGTCTTCACATATATGAGCTCATTTAATCCTGAAGCAACCTTTTATAATCCACATTTTAAAGATGGAGAAACAGAGGCAAAGAGAAGTAAGGAAACTTGCTTAATGTCATGTAGTTATTAACCGATGGGTCTGAGGATTCAAACCTAGGTTGTGTGGCATCAGAGTCCACATTCTTAACCACTAAGCTTTGAGCTCAACTAAAAGCAGATAGATGCTTATTCATCTCTCTACCACCAAACTACAAATCCATGGCATTTGAACCCATATTCTCTGCTCTCCCTTTTGTTGCTATGGATGAAGTATCCCTGTTCCTGATTTTACTGGTGAATTTCACCAAACATTCAAAGAAAAATTAATGCCAATCTTTCTCAACCCTTCAAAAAGAACTGAACAGAAGGGAATACACCAAGACTCATTTTACAAGGCCAGCATTATATTATTAAAACCAAAGCCAGAACCACAACAAGAAAACAAAAAAACTACAGGCCCAAATCCCCCTGAATATAGATGCAAAAATTCTCAACAAAATACTAGCAGATCAAAGTCAACTGTATGATTCAAACAATCATACACAGTAATCTGGTGAGATTCATCTCTGGTATGCAAGGGTGGTTCAATGTGCAAATTAATAAGCATGACATATTATATTAATACAATGAAAAATAAAAACTATAAGATCATCACAATAAATGCTTTTTCCTAAAGCATTTGACAAGGCTCAATATCCATTCATGATAAGAACTCTCAACAAATCTGGTATAGAAGGATTATACTGCACCATAGTAGAGGCCATGTATGACAAACCCACAGCTAACATCATACCACATGGTGAAAACTTGAAAAGTTTTACTCAAAGGTTAGGAACAAGACAAGGGCACCCAATCTCATCACTCCTATGCAACATAGTACTGGAAATCTTAGTCAGAGAAATCAGGCAGGTAAAAGGCACCCAAATCGGAGAAGAAGAAGTAAAAATTTCTGTTTGCAGATGACATGATTTTATATACAGAAAATCCTAAAGACTCCACAAAAAAAAGTTAGATCTTATCACCAAATTCAGTAAAGTTACAGGATACAAATAAATATACAAAAATCAGTAATGTTTCTATTTGTTGTTGCTTTTAGGCGCTAAGTCATGTCTGACTCTTTGCAACCCCATGGACTGTAGCCTGCCAGGCACCTCTGTCCATGGGATTTTCCAGGCAAGAAAACTGGAATGGGTTGCCATTTCCTTCTCCAGGGGATCTTCCCAACCCAGGGATAGTACCTACATCTCCTGCCCTAAGCAGATTCTTTACTTCTGAGCCACTGGGGAAGCCCCAATGTTTCTCTACACTAACAATAAATCATATGCAAAAAGACAATCCCATTTACAATAGTGTTACCAAATGAGGTTTGTTTGCCTGACTGAAAGCTAAAGTAAAACACAAAGCTTTGCAGTAAAGAAAGAGTTTGTTCACAAGGCAGCCAAGCAAGGAGACAGGAGAACAAATTTCAGATCTGTCTCCCTGAACGGGACAGGTCTGTGATGTTTATGGGATGAAGAAGCAGGGTGATTTTAGGTGTGAAGAAATGTGATTGGAGGTAAAGAAAAGGTGAGGTAATCAGTGTTTTGAGCAGGCCCAGTTTTAGGGTTGGTGGTCTCCACTAGTCTTAGCCAGTTGGAACTGGGCAAAAACCAACTCCAAATTTCTGGAAAACAACTTAATCTTCTGTTACCATAGTGATCCATATGTCAGAAGTGTTATCTATAGGAGTGTTAAGAAATGTGTGGTGGGACTTCCCTGGTGGTCCAGTGGTAAAGAATCCACCTGCCACTGCAGGAGACATGGTTCAATCCCTGATCTGGGAAGAGTCCACCTGCCTCTGGGCGACGAAGCTTGTGCACCACAACTACTGAGCCCATGAGCTGCAACTACTGGTCTGCACACTGAAGCCTGCACGCTCTGGAGTCCATGATCTGCAACAAGAGAAGCCACCACAATAAGAAGAAGCCCACACACCATAAATAGAGAAAGCCCATAGGCAGCAGAAAAGACCCAGCACAGCCATAAATAAACAAAAATGTTTTAAAAAGAGAAGTAGTGTGGTGACATATTACCTAGGCTATGTTAAGCTTGGAGGGTATGAAGTTAGAGAAAGGGAAAAATAAATCAAACAAACTGGAAGCAGACCTGATCAGTGACGGCAGGTTATAAACTGCTGTTTTGTAAGACACACTCAAGGTCTTCTGTTTAGGCTCCAGCTTCTGTTAACCCTATGGGACATCATTTCAGTAGCAACAAAAACAATAAAATACTTAAAAATAAATCTAACCAAGGAGGTAAAAGATCTGTATACTACAAATTATAAAACATTAATGAAAGAAACTGGAAGAGGAATGTATAAATAGATGTTTTGTGTTCATGAATTAGAAGAATTAATACTGTTAAAATGTTCATATATCCAAAGCCTCTTATAGATTCAGTGAAATTCCTCTCGAGATTCCAGTGGCGTTTTTTACAAAGATAGAAAGAAAAAATCCTAAAATTCATTTGGAACCACAAAAGAGTCTGAAAAGCCAAAGCAATCCTGGGAAAGAATAACATGGCTGGAGGCATCTCACATCCTGGTTTCAAACTATATTACAAAGCTATAGTAATCAAAACAGTATGACACTGCCATCAAAACAGATACATAGGCCAATGGAACAGAATCAAGAATACAGAAATAAACCCATGTATATACAATCAACTAATCTTTGACATGAGAGCCAAGAATGCTCATTCATTAGGGAAAAAGTAGTCTTTGCAACAAATGGTGCCAATTCATACGAAGAAGATTAAAACTAGACCCTTATTTTAAACCATTCACAACAATTAACTCAAGATCAGTTAGAGACTTAATTGTAAGACCTGAAACCATAAAACTCCTAGAAGAAAACATACAGGAAAGCTTCTTGAAATCAGCCTGGGCAATGATTTTTTTTGGATATGACACCTAAAGCACAAAGCAACAAAAGCAAAAATAAGCAAGAGGGACTACATGAAACTAAAAGTTGGTCAAAAGGCAAAAAGTTCTAGTTATGAGATAAGTAAGTTCTAGGAATGTAGTGTGAAACATGGTTACTATAGTTATAATACTGTATTATATATTTGAGAGTTGCTAAGAGAGTAAAAATTCTTATCACAAGAAAAAAAATTTTGAGGTGAGGTGATGAGTTAACTAAATGTAATCTGGTAATCATTTCACAATATACACATGCATATCTTTGGGGTTTTTTTTTGCCACACTACATGGCACGTGGGATCTTAGCTCCCCTTCCAGGGATCCTCGAACTCACGCCAACTGCATTGGGAGCATGGCATTAACCACTGTTCCACCAGGGAAATTGCCAAATCATGCACATCTTAAATTCATACAATGTTGTATGTCAATTATATCTCAATGAAACAGAAAAAGGATATCAGCATAAATAATTTGATCTTTAGATCTTTACCCAACTTGATTAGCTAGTAAATAGGTTCTCTTTGTCTAGCTCCTTCAGTGATATTCTTTTTTCCTAGAGCTTCTGTTATCAGCAAATAGAGATTTACAGCACAAACCTCTCCCTTGACTTCACAGCCACTTCTAGCCAATGCCCTGCTTCTTAGTTCCCTTTTTCTTATCCTTCACATCTCAATGCCCTTTCCTGGGATGCCTTACACAACCAGTCAATTATATACTTTAAAAGTAGCTACCCATTGGCTTCCTATTACATCCACTTACTTAAGTTCTCCACAAGACATTCATCACTATTAGATATTTCTCATGTTTACTTGTTTTGTGTTTGCTTTCCATCACAGAATTTAAGCTCTTAACTCTTAAAAAGGAATCTGTTTGTCTCCTTCAGTGTTGCATTGCCAGGACCTCAAAGATTGTCTCAATATACTCGGACAATACTTCCATTGTCTTTATAGGCTCTAAGAAATCTGCTCTTCTCTGACCTTATCTCCAATTACCTTCTTCCTGGCTCACTACTCTACTTACAAAGAACAATTTGCTGTGCCTTTGCCAGTCTCCCTCCTCTGTTTTCAGGTCTTTGCTCAAAAGTTACCTTCTCACTCAGGCCTTCACAATTTGGGAACTTAAAATTGCAGCCCCTTACCCTTTGCCTCTTTACTTGCTTAATTTGTCTCCAAATTACCAAATTGTCATATACTATATAATCTACTATTTTTTTATTGTCTGTTCGCTTCATGAAGTCTTTGCTGAACCCCCAAGCCTAAGAGTATCTAGCACAAAACAAAAAATATTTATTAAATGAATGGGTTTGTGAAATAATTGCTTAAATGAATATCAGATGTGAAATTATTTGCATGTGTAAGGTATCATTATGGGCAGTAAAATTATCTATGTTAATAAGTAATCTTAACTTCAGTATTCATGCTTGAATTCTTCACATTTGGGGCACGAAGTCCTACACACAACAAACTCCCAAAGAAAATCGGTTTTTTGAGTTTTATAGCTGGAGGCGTGGGTCCCCGAGCCCATCGAGGCGGGAAGCAGTTGCCGGCCCCGCCCTAGGCCCGCCTCTGTCGGCGATGACCACGCCCACCGAATGTTGAAAGCCTTATAGGCGAGTGACGTCAGGCCGTTTGTTGTCATTGGCGGCTCCCAAGATGGCGTCCATCATGGAAGGGCCGCTGAGTAAATGGACTAACGTAATGAAGGGCTGGCAGTACCGTTGGTTCGTGCTGGACTACAATGCAGGGCTGCTCTCCTACTACACAGTAAGTCCTTGGAGGCAAAGCCTCGGCTGCCTTGGGAGTCGCGATTCCTGGGTGGAGGTGGGGACCAGGCTTTTTGGTAGCCGGGCAGAGGTTGCTAGGATGGGGGTGCCGCCGTACGGGAGGGTTCCCTCGTAGGGGAGGGTTTTGCGCCCCGGATAGCCAATGAGGGTGAAAGAGATGCTCGCGCAGCCAATAAGTAGGCACCGGTTGTGTGATTTATGGGGTGGGGGCGAGCCGTGTTCCTTTCTTAGGGTCCGGTATTTGTTGGGGGGTAAACGGAGGCGTGTTGTAGGTAGGTAGATGGTTGTAGTCGTGGCTTGAAGGGTTCGGTCTCGGGGTCTGTGCAGTTTCCACATGTTATCATGGACTTGACGGTGTCCCCCACCAGGCCCTGTAGACGGCCGCGCCCCTTAGCTTCCCTCCAGGGATTGAGGAGCGCTGCTTTCTTAAAGCAGTGGTCTGACGAGCTTGGCCAGGTCCTGAAGTGACTGGCCGTTGCTCAACCTGAGGGATTCTGAAATCCCTCCAGTCTGCCCAAGTTGAGTGTCTCTTTTACAGGACTCTCCTCCATTCAGCGGGGGGCCAGTGTAACCGACGCCTTAACTTTTGAGAGCGGAGGATTTCTTAAACAGGAGTCTCTTGTTAGCGAAGAGAGACTGCGATGTCTCCTGAAAGTTATATTCTGGGAAGGGCTGAGTTAAGGGCTTCAGTGTCGTTAAACACAAATCAGTGACTGTGGGAAAAGGTCCATGAATTGCTGAGAATCTTATGTTCTGACTCTGGCTCCACCCCCGACGCGTTAGAAATGAAAGGTGGGTGGAATTAGAGAAATTACTTCCAAAGGTAGTGTCTCTGAATGGTGTCTAGTTAATAATAGCCAATGAGAGGGAGGAAGCCTCTTCAAACGACAAAACAGAATGTCCTGAAGGCTTTAGAAAATAATAGAAGACAGAAGAGAAAACTTTATGATTATGGGACAAGGATTAATGTCAACGAGAGGAATGGGGACACTAGTAATGATATTTTTTCGTTAATTTAAATATTTATTGAGCGCCCACTACGTGTTATTATTGCTTTAGGCTAGGTGTGTGTGGGTGTGTGTGCTCGTGTGTGTGGGTGTGTGTGCTCTTGTGTGTGCATGTGAGCGAGAATAAGCAAAGTTCAAGATACTCAAGATTCCTTTTATCTGGAGCTTATATTGTAATAAGGTGGTTCCCTTGGTTCTTTTTACTCACAATAACTGCAGAATAAAGTATTCATTATCCCCATTTTACAGTTTGGAATCTGAGGCTCCAGGCTTTTCAGCGATTTGCTCAAGGTCACAGAGCGAGCAGTAAGCAGTGTTATCAGGAGTCTAAATAACCTGACTTTTTTTTCCTTTACACTTCACTTTCACTACAGGAATGAGAAAAATGCAATCTTTGAGTTACTAAAGACAAACCTACAGGAGTAAAAAGTAAAAACTTTCACACCAACTTCCTTTCTTTACATAATTTAGAAGGGGGAAAAGACTAAACAAACCTGAATGAAATTTAAATACATTGTTCAAGATTAGCTAGCTGTGAGAGAGAGGCAAATGCACATTATATCCTGAAAACTCTGGAATTATGAAATCTCATATTCAGATAGATGAAGAATAATAATAAGTTTCAGTAGAAGTGATAATCAGAAAATCCCATGGACCCTTTCCAGCCCATTCAAAGTAATTTCAGTGGCACTATGGAATGAAGTTACTCTATAGATCCCAAATTTGTGTGGGTCTGAATTTAGGGCCACACTGGAGGGGCCCCAAGCTGGGGTTCTTGGGAACTCCTCTCCCTGACAGAATCTTCTTTTTTTCCTGTTTTTCTCACTTTGGCATCTTTTTTCTGCCTCCTTGCCCTTTTAGTTTCTGAGTATCTTGACAAATTTCTCCTTGTCTTTGGCTAAATATGGCTTTTTAAATTATGTTTCTTTCTTCTCCCTCCCGTTACTTATCCTCCCTTCTGAGATTAAACTATAAAACATCCTTGCCAGTAGAAGGAGGTATCATATTTCTCACTAATGGATGTTTAGAAATTTTCTTTTTTTCCCCCTTGTTTTTTGGTGTTAAAGTATTTGTTTGTAGAGAAACAACAGAGAAATATTGTAAAATAAAATAATCTTGTGAAAATAAGATGATATTCAATGCCAAATTAAAGGAGGTCCAGTAAAGATGAGAAAAGGATAGGTATTCACTTAAAGAGAAAGTAGGAGACACGTTGAATATTGGCAGTGAATTCTGTACACTTCGACATTGTTTCATTACATTAGGATTTGGAAGGATGAAGGTACATCTTAATGATCTGCATGCGGCTGATAACTTAGAGCTGCATCTTCCAGGAAGATTATCTGAATAGTTGCACAGCATTTTAAGCAGAGCAGTAAATAGAAAGTCACTCTATTCCTTGTTTCCAAAATCACTTGTGCTCTGGTCTGGCTCTGTAGTTGGAGGTCTGTCTATTCTAGGGTGGCCATGAAAACCCTGAACGAAACTAGATTGACCTTACTTTAGAGTTGGCCTATACCAAAAATCGATATTGAGATAATCTCAAGGTTTTGGAAAAGATCACGGGAATTGCTGTGAACTAAGTAGTTTCACCCAAACCTCACCTTCACCTGGATCTTTTGGTCCTCAGCCCAGACCCTAACCTGTCCTCTGGGAATGAATAGTTTTTTTATTTTACATTTCTTTTATTTTCATATTATGTAAATTTTCAGTTCTTGAAAAACCATTTAGTAGATATTCTGTTTAATACAGGAACAGAGAAATTGATTACCTTCTTTAGAAAATAGATTTAGGCAACCTTTTCAGGTCACGCTCCTGTCTTTTAATTATTAGAAACAGTGGTTTATTCAGGAAGCATTTGTTTGGGACTTTTTAATAGGCACTTTATATATGGACTTCCCCCATAGCTCAGTTAGTAAAGAATCTGCCTGGAATGCAGGAGACCCCCGTTTGATTCCTGGGTCAGGAAGATCCGCTGGAGAAGGGAAAGGTTACCCACTCCAGTATTCTAGCCTGAAGAATTCCATGGAGTGTATAGTCCATGGGGTTTCAAGTAGTCAGACACAACTGGGCGACTTTCATTTTCACTTTATATATATGCTGGAGATAAAAGCGTGAAGGAGAGAGTCCCTTCTATCTAAGATCTCAAAATCTTGCAGAGTAGACACCTAAATGTAATTTCAAAAAAGTATGATAAATTCTGCAATAGAAGTAAGAATAGACTGCTGTGGGAACATTGCCTAAAAAAGGCTAGAGAGACATTTGAGCTGAAACTTAAAGGTAGAAGAGAAGAAGGGCATTTCAGGCAGTGGGAAATATACACAAATTGGGAAACTTGAGAACATAAAGTCCGTTAAGAAGATAAGAATTTCTGATTATCTTTAATGTAAAGGCATGTAGGGAGATAACAGGAGATTGAATCCAAAAGGTATTTGGAGCCATAGGTCAGGCCTGGAGATGAAGATCTGTTAGATTATAGCATAGAATTTGTTGGTTGAATTTGGGGGTGAGCTGTACTGTCTTCCTTGTGGCACACGGGTTCTTTGTTGTTTCTGACGGGCTTTTCTCTAATTGTGGTGTGTGGGCTTCTCATTGTGGTGGCTTCTTTTGTTGCGTACACAGGCTGTAGGGCGCAAGGCCTTCAGTGGTTGTGCCACATGAACTTAGTTGCCCCCCAGCATGTGGAATCTTAGTTTCTGGACCAGGTAGCAAACCAGTGTCCCCTGCATTGGCAGGCGGATTCTTAACCATCGGACCATCAGGGAAGTCCCCTGTGAGTTGAATATTTATTAATTGAGATACTCAGGGAGGGATAAGGATATAAATTTGGGAACACTGTGTAAACAGCTAACCATTTATGAGAATCATGATCACAGAGAAAGACAAGAAAGGAAAGAAAATTGAAGGAGATATAGATATGCGAGGAGTTGGAAGACTAGAAAGCAGGTGTTCATAGCTTTTGATTATCAAATGTTTACTGAGGTTGTACTATGTGCTAGGCACTATGCTGGGAAGATGGGTTAAAATGGTAAATAAGATGGGAATAGTCCATGTTCTCATGATGCCTAGAGTCTGCTGGGGTGTACATCAAGTAAGAGCTGTGATGGGGAAGAATAGGATGTTGGGAGGTACACAGGTGGGCAGCTTGCCTCTGTCTTGGAGTATCAGAAAAGATTTCCTTAAGAGGTAGGTTTGCTTTGACCTGAATGGTGAGTAGAGATTAGCCATGTAAGCAGAGAGGGAAAACTGCTTGAGGTAGAGGGAATAGATGTTTTTGAAAGAGATAAGAGAAAGGAGCTTGTTAGTCCTGGAATTTAGGCTGTGAGGTGGGTAATAGTGTGTGAGAGGGAGAGAGAAGCAGGGGCCAGATAATGAAAGACTTTTGGTAAACTGAGCTAAGGAATTTGAACTTTTCACTCAGGGCAGTGGAAAGTCACTTAAGTGTTGTAAGCACTTTTTGTTGTGGAAAAAACTTTCATAATACAAAGTTTGTTTGAAACATATATGAAGCATGATAGTAAAATGAATTCTTATTAATACTCCCAAAGCTCCTTCCTACCCCACTGGATTACTTTAAAGCACATCCCAAATCTCTCATTATTTCATTTGTGAATATTTCAATATGTTTTACAGTGTTTAATTTCCTTGATTTTTCTCAAACATCTGTTCCTCACTAGTTGGTTTATTTGAGTCAGAATTCCAAACAAGATCCACACGTAAAACTGAGTCTCTTTTACTCTGTAGGTCTTCCCTCCCTCTTTTTCTTTGCCATTCATTTGTTGAAGAAAGCAAATTATTCTGTAGATTTTCCACATTCTGGATTTTGCTGAGAGTATTCTTGTGGTGTATTTAAACATGTTCTTTATCCTCCATGTTTCCTATAAACTGATACTTAGAGCTAGAAGCTTAATCAAATTCAGCTTTTTCCCCCCAACTTTGGGCAGGAATACTTTGTAGGTGGAACATATTACAAGTATCTCCACTTTCTGATAGTTTGCTTTACCCTACTTCATTTTTAGAAAAGACCTATTTTGTACCTGTTTTTGCTAACCAAAAGAAATCCAAAGAGGATTTTTGCTTTTTTGGAAAATACACGAAAAGTGAAAATAGCATTCAGAGGTTTTTTTTTTTTTTTTTTGGCAGCGAGCTGCTATAGAATCAGTGAGTGCCCCAAGCAGCAAAAGTGACACCAGTAAGTTTCTTCCCTGGGACCTATGGGCTTCCTAGGTGGCACTAGTGGTGAAGAACCCACCTGCCAATGCAGGAGACATAAGAGATGCAGGTTCGATCCCTGAGTTGGGAGGATCCCAAGGAGAAGGGTATGGCAACCCACTCCAGTATTCTTGTCTGGAGAATCCCATGGACAGAGGAGCCTGGAGGTTTGTAGGGTCACAGAGAGTCAGATGCAACTGAAGCGACTCAGCATGCATGCATACTGGGAACTATTAATACATAGTAGCAAGCTGCTGTAGTTTTGAACTATGTCTGTGAGCATCTTTACATTATCTCAGTTTATTTTGACTTCCCCGGTGGCTCAGATGGTAAAGCATCTGCCTACAACGCGGCAGACCTGGGTTTGATCCCTGGGTTGGGAAGATCTCCTGGAGAAGGAAATGGCAACCCACTCCAGTATTCTTGCCTGGAAAATCCCATGGATGGAGGAACCTGGTAGGCTACAGTCCATGGGGTCGCAAAGAGTTGGACATGACTGAGCGACATTTACTTTTTTGGAGAAGGAAATGGCAACCCACTCTAGTATTCTTGCCTGGAAAATCCCAGGGACAGAGGAGCCTGGTATGTTGCTGTCTGTGGGGTTGCACAGAGTTGGACATGACTGAAGCGACTTAGCAGCAGTAGCAAAGTGTATCCTAAGGCAATTGCGTCATTGCTTTATGCCATTTGGCTTAGGGAAGGTTTTTTAGGAGCAGGGGCAACCTGTACATCAAGTGGACCATGATGTCTGGTTGTCTCTCTGTGATTTTTAAAATTAAACAATAGGTTCAGGTAAATTTTGTATTTTTTAAAGAATACTTGGGTTATGGAGAAATAGTGAAGTCGTATTGACAGGATTTCAGTGATTGGATGTGAGTGAAGGGAAAGAGGAGTTTGATGAAATCCAGGTTTTTAGATTTAGTTGAGTGAATGATGATAGGGAAGATAAGTATAGGTTGGGTGGAGAAGGGTAGTTGCTTTGGGGCATGTTGAAATTGAAGTAAAGATATTGCATTTCTGGAACTTAGAAAAAAATCTGGGCTACAGATAAATACTAGCTTTACACATATGGAGAGACGAGAGAGTGAATGAGTGGGAATAATAGAGAGCTTTAGATAGAACACTGAGAAACACCGTTGGATTAGGTATCTATTGCTTTATAACAAATTGCCCATAATGATTTTAGCCACTTAAAACAATAAACATTTATTATCTGTGGCTCAGAACTTTGGGCTCAGGGTCTCTCATGAAGTTGCAGTCAAGACATTGGCTATGTCTGCAGTCATTTGAAAGACTTGACTGGAGCTGGAGGATTTGCTTCCAGGATGACTCACTCTCATGTCTGTTGGCAGAAAGCCTTAGTCCTTACTGGCTCCTGGAAGGTGGCCTCAGTTCCTCACCAGCTAACCTCTCTGTTGGGCTACATGAGTGTCATTGTGACAGGGCATCTATCTGGCTTCACCCAGAAGGAGTAATCCAAGGGAGAGCAAGGAGAAAGCTGAAGTGCCTATTTGACCTGGTCTGAGAACATCACTTTTGCCTTCTGTTCATTAGAAATGAATCTTTAAATTCAGTTCATGCTACAGGGAATGGGAATTTTAGGCATGGGAAAGAGAATTAGCCTCTACCTTTTGAAAGGAGTGTCAATTTATGGAGGGATTTTAAGCCACCACGATCGTTTCTAAGGGATTTGGGTAGAGAAAAGAGCCTGCGCAGAAGAGTGAAAAGGGACAGTCAGAGATATCCAAGAAAAAACAGAATGTGGAGTCAAGGCAGGAACTGATTTGAATACTGTTGAGAGAATTGAATAGATGAAATCTTAAAAATACTCATTGGATTGATCAATTTGGATATCACTGATGCCCTGAAAAAGAGAAGTTTCCATGGAGTCAGAAGTTGGGAAGTCATAGTGGTTTGAAGAGTAAATAGGAGGCAGGAAATAAAGAAGATGAGTGTAGATTGCTCAAGTTGTTTCATTATGAAAGAGGAACAAAGGAATATGGAACTGAGAGGAAAGAGTTTCTAAGGTAGGAGTATGCTTAAATGTTTTAGGGATGGGAAGCAGGGTACTTTTAAAGATGAGAGTAGAGTTAAGGAATGTAGTAAAGATTTAGATTAGTGGCCATGGGAACTGGAAAAAGGAATAACCAGGGTCACATTGAAATTAACCAGGTTGTAAGAGGAGCCTCTTGAGAAGCCTATATGCAGGTCAGGAAGCAACAGTTAGAACTGGACATGGAACAACAAACTGGTTCCAAATAGGAAAAGGAGTGCGTCAAGGCTGTATATTGTCACCCTGCTTATTTAACTTATACTCAGAGTACATCATGAGAAACACTGGGCTGGAAGAAGCACAAGCTGGAATCAAGATTGCTGGGAGAAATATCAATAACCTCAGATATGCAGATGACACCACCCTTATGGCAGAAAGTGAAAAGGAACTAAAAAGCCTCTTGATGAAAGTGAAAGGGGAGAGTGGGAAAGTTGGCTTAAAGCTCAACACTCAGAAAACGAAGATCATGGCATCTGGTCCCATCACTTCATGGGAAATAGATGGGGAAACAGTGGAAACAGTGTCAGACTTTATTTTTGGGGGCTCCAAAATCACTGCAGATGGTGATTGCAACCATGAAATTAAAAGACTCTTACTCCTTAGAAGGAAAGTTATGAGCAACCTAGATAGCATATTAAAAAGCAGAGACATTACTTTGCCAACAAAGGTCCATCTAGTCAAGGCTATGGTTTTTCCTGTGGTCATGTATGGATGTGATAGTTGGACTGTGAAGAAAGCTGAGCACCGAAGAATTGATGGTTTTGAACTGTGGTGTTGGAGAAGACTCTTGAGAGTCCCTTGGACTGCAAGGAGGTCCAACCAGTCCATCCTAAAGGAGATCAGTCCTGGGTGTTCTTTGGAAGGACTGATGCTAAAGCTGAAACTCCAGTACTTTGGCCACCTCATATGAAGAGTTGACTCATTGGAAAAGACCCTGATGCTGGGAGGGATTGGGGGCAGGAGGAAAAGGGGACAACAGAGGATGAGATGGCTGGATCATGAGTTTGAGTGAACTCCGGGAGTTGGTGATGGACAGGGAGGCCTGGCGTGCTGCGAATCATGGGGTCGCAAAGAGTCGGACACGACTGAGCGACTGAACTGAACTGAAGAGGAGCTAGTTGAGATTATAAAATATGATTTGTTCAGTCATGAACTGTAAGTATTTAACACTCTTTCTTGTTTTGTATTGTCTTTATGACATTTCAGAGAGAAAAGTTAGAAATAGTGAGTAAGTTGTCAGGGTCACTCAAGGTTTTCTTTAAAAGGAATCATTGGAGAAATGATTTGTTTTGCTGCTAACATGCTAGCTGGAAGAGACTCATAGCGACTTTGCATTTCAAAACCACTGGTAATCTGAATACATTTAAATATTACTTGACAGTCCTTAGCAATGTCTGGAAGGTGATAAAATCTCTCATCTGATTCTTGGATTTTAGGTTTTTGAAGAGCTTAAATATATGTGTTTTTCTTGCAAAGATGTAAAAGAGGGAATCTCAGATTCTCCTAGAAATGTATCAGCACCACTCCCATCAAGCATTTAAAAGTGAATTTATACTTTTGTAAATAAACTTCTTGGTTATATCAAATGTTTTTTATTAAACTTACATGGTACATATTAATAATCCAAATTAATAAAATAGCTTTAGAATTGCAAAAGGAACACAAGAAAAATTGTACCTAATCTAAATGCCCTGAAAAGATGTGGAAATTTTATGTCTTGTGGTTTCCTTGAATAAATACCCTAGTCAGCCTTAGTTTTTCTCTTTTTTGATTTTGTCTTGTTTGGCTGCGCTGTGCCTGGCGTGTGGGATCTTAGTTCTCCAACCAGGGATGGAACCTGCACCCTCTAAAGTGTAAAGTGTGGCGTTTTAACCACTGGACTGCTAGGGAAGTCTCTATTGTATTCTTTATCTGTACAGCAAGCTTGTAAACTCCTTGGTAGTACTACTAGCATTATAATTTTCAAGCCCTATAAATATAGTACATCATTCTCATAGTGAATGGAATGTCCAAGGCCCTTTAAACTAAGAGATGTGATGTAGAAGGTTGTTTTGGAATCATTGCTTATACAGCCTTGTAAATTTTGCAGAATATATCTGATAGTAAATGTGTTTATGGTTTATATAAAACCTGATTAAGCTTATATTAATAACAATGGCTTTTGTTTTAATCATCCTTACCCTGTAGAACTGTGTGGGATCTTTTGGTTAGTGTGTTACATCAGACAAGCAGTCAGTTCTTGCTTTATTGCAGGCAGTTTTGTGATGGTAGTAATTTGTAGAAGGATAAAAAGTAGAGCTATTCTTAAATATGCTACTCTTATATGTGGCAGTTGTCATAGGATTAGATTTTCAACTAGTTATATAATGCCGGTCAAAGCTAGCTAGAGCAATGCTCAAGAGATTTAGATTAAGGACCTATTTCCTTTTACTGCTTATAGAGAAAAACAAATGGACAGCTGAGTCTTTTTCTTCTCACTTACTGTATTGTAAAGGATAATCATCTTAGACTAATTTAAACTTAAAAAAAAACTTTACTTTTTTTGTGAAAGTTAAGTTTACATGATACATGGAATCATATAAATGAAATCATATTTGGGGAAAGTATTTTGAGGTATTCCAAATTATTTTTTTCCCATTCACATGACAAAGATTATTATGAATGTTAATATTCTGATTCCTGGAGTTTTTTCACATTGAGCCTTCATGCTGATTGTCTACTTATTTAATTAAATTTATTTTATTTTAGCATTACTCTTATGGCACAGGTGGACAAATGAAATATTGGATGAATATTTGGTTTGTCATTCTGGCAGCTGTCTCTAGTCTCTTGATCTTCCTCTTTCCTCTGTCTCTCATAGATGATACCGTGCTTCCCAGAGACAATAGAGTTCATTTGGTGGGAACGCTCTCAACTCCTTGTACTGCCACCTATTGGTATAACTATTTTCCTGCCTCTCCTTCCCTGCGTCCTCCCAGTCATAATGGAAGAAATAATCCTTGGGTAGGCTTTCCTGGTGGCTCAGTGCTAAAGAATCCCCCTGCCAGTGCAAGAGATGCAGGTTCAGTCCCTGGGTTTAGAAGATCCCCTGGAGAAGGAAATGACAACCCAATGTAGTATTTTTGCCTGGGAAATTCCATGGACAGAGGAGCCTGCCAAGCTACAGTCCATGGGTTGCAAAAAAAAGTTGGACACAACTTAGCAATTAAGCAACAACACCAGTCCTTGGGTGTTCTGGATTCCATCTACTCGCAAATTTTTAGAGAATCTCAGTCTATAGGTTTTTCTCCTTTTTCTGCTTTCTCCTTCCTCTCGCCCATTGTCTTCTTTCTATGTACAGACTTTTGTTGTTTAAGAATATTTATTTTGCAACATAACAACTAAACATCATAGTTGTAACAATTTCATATGGAGAATTTTAATACATTTTGGGATTGCCTGTTGCTTTTTATTTTTTTGGTACAATTAGTTTTGAAATTGGAAAGTGTAAGCCCTTCAGCTTTGTTCTTTCTCAAGATTGTTTTGGCTATTCTGGGTTCATTGAATTTCTGTATGAATTTTAGGATATACTGACTTTTTCATTAACAAATAAACTTGGGCAGTATCTCTCTCAAGTTGAAAAATATCTCTGCTAATTCTATGTCCCCCTGGAAAAACCATCTTCACCTCTCTTCAAGTCAGATAAACCTATTGAAACAGTCTTCTACATTGTCTATCTTTATTCATGAATTTACTGTACAGCAATCTGTTTTTACCTCCAAATTTCACTGAATATCCTAGCAAAAGTCTCCATTGAAAGCTTTGTTGCTGAACCCAGTGGGTGCTTTTAACTTTTCATTTTAATAGCACTGTCTCTGCAGAATTTGACATTATTACTCTTTATTTTAAATTTCAAAAAGATAGTTTCATTGCTCTTGAAGAGATGCAATGTATTCTTAATTTTTAAAAAATTCAAAAAGTATATAAGATAGAAGCAAAGTACTACCAGAAATCCTACTATCTGTGTTTTGGAGAATGGCTTTCCTAACAACTCTTTATGCTTAAATACACCTTTATGTATATTTTACATAAGTAGAATCATTATATATATAATATTCTACAACCCAGAAGCATTTTATTGAAAAATTTTCTATATGATTTGTTGAACCATTTTGTATTGTATTTCTTCAAGTAGCAAAATGAGCAAAGGATATCATTTTTCCTTCATCCTTATTTAATGAGATCTCAGTCATCTGGCTTTGGGAGATTAAGATTCCTATGCTGTCTGTGATGCAGGAAGACAATGTACAATAATCTGTATTATCTCCCATAGTTCTGCTCAGCTGGATAGTACCCAGTCTGCTTGATTAAGGGCAGTTCAAAAACCCAACCACAAACAGAAGACTCCACTTGTTAATGAGGGAGGGACAAAGTTCTAGAAGAGCTTGTAGGATAAGAAATACTATTATAGGCCATTTTTGGAAAATGCAGTGTGCCATAAGCCTCTACTATATTAATCATTGTTGTAGGTATTTTCTAGTATTGTCAAATATATCACTTCATTAAGCCTCATAACCTCTTCCATTTTTCCTTGCTACCACTATAGCATATAAACCACCTGGGTCTGGTGCAAAAACTTCCTAAGTGTTCTCTTTGTTTCCTTTTTGCTCTCTAAAGTCCATCTTCTATCAGTAGCCCAAGTGATCTTTTAAAAAAAGGAAAAAGGAAGATCATGCTTTTCCCCCTGCTTAAAATTCTCTAGTGACTATAGGAAAAAAAATTCAAACTCTTTACTATGACTTACTGCCTTGTAAGCACCGAAGAATTGATGCTTTTGAACTGTGGCATTGGAGAATACTCTTGAGAATCTCTTGCACTGCAAGGAGACCCAACCAGTCCATCCTAAAGGAGATCAGTCCTGAGTGTTCATTGGAGGGACTGATGTTGAGGCTGAAACTCCAATGCTTTGGCCACCTCATGCGAAGAGCTGACTCATTAGAAAAGACCCTGATGCTGGGAATGATTGAGGGTAGTAGGAGAAGGGGACTACAGAGGATGAGATGGTTGGATGGCATCACCGACTCAATGGACATGAGCTTGGGCAAACTCCGGGAGTTGGTGATGGACAGGGAGGCCTGGCGTGCTATGGTCCATGGGGTCGCAGAGTCAGATGCGACTGAGTGACTGAACTGAATTGAACTGATGGCTTTGTGATCTTTCTCCACTTAACTTTCTACAGTAAACCTTTTGCTCACCACTATATTCACTGTAGCTTTTTTTTTTTCCCTGTTCCTTGGACATCTCAAGCTTGTTCCTATCTCAGGGTCTTTGTGTATATTTTCTGGCTTCTTGGACTGATACTGTCCCATGGCTGTAGCATGCCTGATTCCCTTCTTGTTATGCAGGTCTTCATTTAGGCATCACTGCTCAGAGAAGCCTTTCCTTAACAACCTGTCTAAAGTGCACCTCACTGTCAGTCACTAGCACTAGCACACTGGTCTTTTTTTTTTTTTGGTGGTTTAGAATATAAGCTTATTTTATTTTATTAAAAAATTAATTTATTTTAATTGGAGGCTAATTACTTTACAATATTGTAGTGGTTTTTGCCATACATCGACATGAATCAGCCACAGGCGCACATGTGTTTCCTATCCAGAACCCCCCTCCCACCTCCCTCCCCATCCCATCCCCCAGGGTCATCCCAGTGCACCAGCCTTGAGCACCCTGTCTCATGCATCGAACCTGGACCGGTGATCGGCTTCACATATGATAATATGCACATTTCAACACTACCCTCTCAAATCATCCCACCCTCGCCTTCTCCCACAGAGTCCAAAGGACTGTTCTTTACATCTGTATCTCTTTGGCTGTCTTGCATATAGGGTCATCGTTACCATCTTTCTAAGTTCCATATATATGCATTAGTATACTGTATTGGTGTTTTTCTTTCTGACTTACTTCACTCTATAATAGGTTCCAGTTTCATCCACCTCATTAGAACTGATTCACATGTATTCTTTTTCATAGCTGAGTAATATTCCATTGTGTATATATACCACAGCTTTCTTATCCATTCATCTGCCAATGGACATCTAGGTTGCTTCCATGTCCTGGCTGTTGTAAACAGTGCTATGATATTGAGGTACATGTGTCTCTTTCAATTCTGGTTTCCTTGGTGTAGCACACTGGTCTTGATATATTTTTTCATAGCATTTATTGTTCGCTGCTAAACTTATTTTGTTTTTCTTGTTTAGTGTCTGTTTCCCCTCCTCTGGAATGTAAGCACTGTGAGAACAGAGACTTAGCTTCATCATTTTATCTTTAGCATCTAGAGCAATGCTTGGCACTTAGTGAGTATTCAGTAAATATTTATGGAATGAGCAACAGGTGAAGTAGTTTATATATTACTTCCTTTACACATGAAGAAGTTGAGACTTAAAAACTCACACAGTAGTTTCTCTGTATGTGATTAAGTCTTCTGACTCCAGATAGAATGTTCTCTCTATAGATATTGAATTGTGCTAGAGTTGATATTTTAAAATGACAAACCCAAGTTATCACTAGTCTGCTTATAGGTGATAACTGAGTGACATCATTATCACAATGAAATAAACTTTCTGCATGCTGCTTCTGCCAAGTAGCTTCAGTCATGTCTGACTCTGTGCGACCCCAAAGATGGCAGCCCACCAGGCGCCTCTGTCCGCGGAATTCTCTAGGCAAGAATACTGGAGTGGGTTGCCATTTCCTTCTCTCAAACCTTCTGCATAGGCTATTCTAAAGTACAAACTGCATTGATTAATCATTAAAAAGTACTGAGTCATTTTACATCTAAGTTGTTTAAGACAGGAACTTAGATTGTTCTCTTTGAAACACCGAGGATGAATGAAAAACTCTTTCCATTCCAGTAAAGTGAAAGCCTCCTAGAGAAGGGAAAGGAGGAGCAGATACCAAGTCTTAGAATTTGTTGAGTAATGAGTTTTTTATATTCACAAAACATGACCACAGAAAGATAGTGGCACATTCTTGAACATAATTCTTTGAAATTTTCACCACCCAGAAGAGGATGAAATGTACATTTCAGATAGATGATATGTTGTGTGACCAGCTCACTGCTCTGTGCTTGCATGTTGACTCTTCTGCCTTCATTTTTTTTTTAACCCATTGCAAAGAATCGGACACTACTGAGCAGCTGAACAGCAACAGCAATTCTGAAGTAAAATTAGACCTAATAAAGAATGAGTCTTTTCATTCTTTGAAGCAATTTTTAAAGTTTTATTTACTACTGAATTATAGTTGATTTACAATATTGTGCCAGTCTCTACTGTACACCAAAGTGATTCAGTTATACATATATATACACTTTTTAAAATATTCTTTTCCATTATGGTTTATCGCAGGATATTGAATATAGCTCCCTGTGCTATACAGTAGGATTTTGTTGTTTATCCATTCTGTATTTCATACTTAGCATCTGCTAACCCCAAATTCCCAAGTCATCCCTCCCCAGCCCCTCTTCCTGTTGGCAATCACGTCTGTTTAGAATAAGTGTTTTTAAATTGCCTTTTAAAAAAGTATTTCTCCCCTGCTCCACCCTGTTTATAAAAGTAAAATGTTTATCATAGATCATTAACTAATCAAGTCCTTGACAGTCTTGTAAGCCCTTTGGCGTAGTTCTTAAATTCTTGACCTACTTCCTTATTCTTCCTTGTAGTCTTGCTTTCCCTTAAGCAACAACATCTAAAAGAAATGCGTTAAGAAAATAATTTCTTAGGCAGTGTTTGAATTTATAACAACTTCCCCCCTATCTTTTGATCACATGCTATATTTTGAGTGCTTTTCCTAGCTAATCTGGAAACCATTTTCAACAATTTCTTCACAA
The DNA here is from genome assembly GCF_014754425.2 of Oryx dammah. Lineage (NCBI taxonomy): Eukaryota > Metazoa > Chordata > Mammalia > Artiodactyla > Bovidae > Oryx > Oryx dammah. Next base: position 92,554,959 of record NW_024070212.1, on the reverse strand, counting down.
GAATTTGTTCTCAGTTCTAAATTCCAAATCAGAACAAGGAGCTTTTGTAGAATAACCTTATTCTAAATTGAGGCCTGTAGGATGAGTCTTATTTTTTTTTTTTTTTTAGGATGAGTCTTAGAATTAGGACTGACAGTTCAAATATCTGTGGTTCTGGCTATTGTTCTTGCTAACCAGATTATTTTAGGTGTTGTACAAATTTTCCCATCTTTAAATTTTTCTAGTGCTATTCTTGTTTTTCATCTTTTTGTGATCGTACTGTCTTGGGCCCTGACTTAGTCTTTTGCAAATAAGGAGAAACACTCTTGGGCAATTTTTGATGTAAAAGTGAAGTTGAATGATAATAATGGATTATCACTGTACAGTTTGGTGGGAGAAGTACTAAATAAACAGCATAAACTTCCTGGAGTTTAACACACCCCTATCATTTCCTTCAGTCATTTTTTGTGAAATAACATTAATCACTATTTAGTATTTGGGCAGTATAAAATTCAGATTTAAATTGATGAGAGTAGGGAGAACCACTAGACCATTCAGGCATGACCTAAATCAAATCCTTTACGATTCTACAGTGTAAGTGACAAATAGATCAAGGGATGATAGAGCGCCTGAAGAACTATAAACTGAGGTTTGTGACATTGTACAGGAGGCAGTGATCAGGACCATCCCCAAGAAACAGAAATGCACAAAGGCAAATGGTTGTCTGAGGAGGCCTTACAAATACCTGTGAAAAGAAGAGAAGCTAAAGACAAAGGAGGAAAAAAAAGATATTCATCTGAATGCAGAGTTGCAAAGAATAGCAAGGAGAGCTAAGACAGCCTTCCTCAGTGATCAATGCAAAGAAATAGAGGAAAACAATAGAATGGGAAAGACTAGACATCTCTTCAAGAAAATTAGAGATACCAAGGGAACACTTCATGCAAAGTTGGGCTCAATAAAGGACAGAATTGATATGGACCTAACAGAAGCAGAAGATATTAAGAAGAGGTGGCAAGAATACACAGAAGAACTGTACAAAAAAGATCTTCACGACCCAGATAATCATGATAGTATGATCACTCACCTAGAGCCAGACATGTTGGAATGTAAAGTCACGTGGGCCTGAGGAAGCATCACTATGAACAAAGCTAGTGGAGTGAAGGAATTCCAGTTGAAATATTTCATAGAAGATGATGCTGTGAAAGTGCTGCACTCAATATGCCAGCAAATTTAGATAACTCAGCAGTAGTCACAAGACTCGAAAAAGTCAGTTTTCATTCCAATCCCAAAGAAAGCCAATGCCAAAGAATACTCAAACTAACACACAATTGCACTCATCTCACACACTAGTAAAGTAATGCTCAAAATTCTCCAAGCCAGGCTTCAGCTATACATGAACCGTGAACTTCCAGATATTCAAGCTGGTTTTAGAAAAGGTAGAGGAACCAGAGATCATTATAGGGGACTGGAATGCAAAAGTAGGAAGTCAAGAAACACCTGGAGTAACAGGCAAAGTTGGCCTTGGAGTAAGGAATGAAGCAGGGCAAAGGCTAATAGAGCTTAGCCAAGAGTATGCACTGGTAATAGCAAACACTCTCTTCCAACAACACAAGAGAAGACTCTACACATGGACATCACCAGATGGTCAACACCGAAATCAGATTGATTATATTCTTTGCAGCCAAAGATGGAGAAGCTCTATACAGTCAGCAAAAACAAGACCCGGAGCTGACTGTGGCTCAGATCATGAACTCCTTATTGCCAAATTTAGACTTAAATTGAAGAAAGTAGGGAAAACCACTAGACCATTCAGGTATGACCTAAATCAAATCCCTTATGATTATACAGTAGAAGTGAGAAATAGATTTAAGGGACTAGATCTGATAGAGTGCCTGATGAACTATGGACGGAGGTTCGTGACATTGTACAGGAGACAGGGATCAAGACCATCCCCATGGAAAAGAAATGCAAAAAAGCAAAATGGCTGTCTGAGGAGGCCTTACAAATAGCTGTGAAAAGAAGAGAGGCGAAAAGCAAAGGAGAAAAGGAAAGATATAAGCATCTGAATGCAGAGTTCCAAAGAATAGCAAGGAGAGATAAGAAAGCCTTCCTCAGCGATCAATGCAAAGAAATAGAGGGAAATAAGAGAATGGGAAAGACTAGCGATCTCTTCAAGAAAGTTAGAGATACCAAGGGACCATTTCATGCAAAGATGGGCTCGATAAAGGACAGAAATGGTCTGGACCTAACAGAAGCAGAAGATATTAAGAAGAAGTTGCAAGAATACAGAGAAGAACTATACAAAAAAGATCTCTGTGACCCAGATAATCATGGTGGTGTGATCACTCACCGAGAGCCGACATCCTGGAGTCCAAAGTCAAGTGGGCCTTAGGAACCGTCACTATGAACAAAGCTAGTGGAGGTAATGGAATTCCAGTTGAGCTATATCAAGTCCTAAAAGAAGATGCTGTGAAACACTGCACTCAATATGCCAGCAAATTTGGGAAACTCTACAGTGGCCACAGGACTGGAAAAGGTCAGTTTTCATTCCAATCCCAAAGAAAGACAATGCCAAAAAATGTTGCAACTATTGAAAAATTGCACTCATTTCACATCCTAGCAAAGTAATGCTCAAAATTCTTCAAGGTAGGCTTCAGCAGTATGTGAACTGTGAACTTCCTGATGTTCAAGCTGGATTTAGAAAAGGCAGAGGAACCAGAGATCAAATTGCCAACAACCGTTGGATAATAGAAAAAGCAAGACAATTCCAGAAAAACATGTACTTCAGCTTTCTTGACTACACCAAAGCCTTTGTGTGGATCACAACAAACTGTGGAAAATTCTTAAAGAATTCTTAAAGGCAGATTACCTTACCTTCCTCCTGAGAAATCTGTATGCAGATCCAGAAGCAACAGTTAGAACTGGACATGGAACAATAGACTGATTCCAAATTGGGCAAGGAGTATGACAAGGCCTGTGTGGTTTGATGGCTTCACCAACTCGATGGACATGAGTTTGAGCAAATTCTGGAAGTTGATGATAGACAGGAAAGCCTGACATGCTGCAGTCCATGGGATCGCAAAGAGTTGGACACGACTAAGTGACTGAACTGAACTGATTTTGAGGAACAAAACAAAAATAGAAACTATACATTGAGGTTCAGTATAGACATGCTAAGTAATTTGCAGCACTTAGGTTACTATTTAGTATTTTATGTTATGGTTAACTTTTCTTAGAAAGGATGCAGAAATCCCCGTCATCAGAGCTGTGCTTAATTAAACCCTGTGAAAGTGGTTCTTGTCACTGATCTGTTGACCTGAATTTTTGACTTGAAGATAAAATTATCCTTTTTAAGAAATAGTAAAAGACCCGGGACTTAATAATTTAAGAGATCACAGATCAAAATTCAAGTCTCCAGTCCTTTACCTGTAGTTCAGAAATCCCTGAGTCTCTGAATTCCAGAAGTTTTTTTTTCTTAATGAGTTATATTCTCATTTGGAAGTAAAGCCTGCCTTGAACTGTGTGGTTAATTATAATCTCTGTTATGCTTAGTATAAATATATGTTGTACTACCAAAATATTAGTATGCTTGATTGTGAAATTAATTAAATGCTTAATACTCCAGACTCTGTTGCAGGTGTGTGACAGTTTATGTACTATATGTATGTTACTTTCTGAAAATTCTGAATTTTAAAGCACATTTGATCCAAAAATTTCAGATAGGGTATGTAGACCTCTATCTGTAGTCTAATGACCTAGGGTTTATATGCTGGCACTAGTTCAGAAGGCAGGGGTAGCACCCTCTGAAGCACTGCTGCAATGCTTTGTGGGGTGATATTTGCACTGATGAATTCAGAAGGATCGCTGATTTGACACACAGCCTTTGTGGCTCAGAGAAACTTTGAAAGGAGACTTAAGTTAACCAGATCTGTAGTAACTGTGGTAGAAATGCATAACCTTTAGAGTTAGACCTGGATTGGAATCCTCTCTGCTGCTGCTGCTAAGTCAATTCAGTCATGTCCGACTCTGTGCGACCCCATAGACGGCAGCCCACCAGGCTCCTCCGTCCCTGGGATTCTCCAGGCAAGAGTACTGGAGTGGGGTGCCATTTCCTTCCCCAATGCGTGAAAGTGAAAAATGAAAGTGAAGTCGCTCAGTCGTGTGTGACTCTTCACGACCCCATGGACTGCAGCCTACCAGGCTCCTCCATCCATGGGATTTTCCAGGCAAGAGTACTGGAGTTGGGTGCCAGTGCCTTCTCCGGAATCTTCTCTAGCTACCTGTTATCTGTGAATCCATAGGCAAGTAATTTATGCCTTTCTGAGCCTCTAGTTTCTCAATTATAAAATTGGTATAATAAAAGAACCCATATCATAAGGTTGGTGTAAGAAGTAAATAAAATTGTATTTAATTGTGTTTAAAGCACTATTATTTAAAGCACCTGCTATTATAAGAGTTCAGTTCAGTTCACTCACTCAGTCGTGTCTGACTCTTTGCAACCCCATGAATTGCAGCACACCAGGCCTCACTGTCCATCACCAACTCCTGGAGTTTACCCAAACTCATGTCCGTTGAGTCGTTGATACCATCCAACCATCTCATCCTCTGTCATCCCCTTCTTCTCCTGCCCTCAATCTTTCCCAGCATCAGGGTCTTTCCAAAAGAGTGAGCTCTTCTCATCAGGTGGCCAAAGTATTGGAATTTCAGCTTCAACATCATTCCTTCCAATGAACACCCAGGACTGATCTCCTTTAGAATGGACTGGTTGGATCTCCTTGCAGTGCAAGGGACTCTCAAGAGTCTTCTCCAACACAACAGTTGAAAAGCATCAATTCTTCAGCGCTCAGCTTTCTTTATAATCCAGCTCTCACATCCATACATGACTACTGGAAAAACCATAGCCGTGACTAGACAGACCTTTGTTGAGAAAGCATACTGCTTTTTAGTATGCTGTCTAGGTTGGTCATAACTTTCCTTCTAAGGAGTAAGCGTCTTTAATTTCATGGCTGCAGTCACCATCTGCAGTGATTTTGGAGCCCCTCAAAATAAAGTCTGCCACTGTTTCCCCATCTATTTCCCATGAAGCGGTGGGACCAGATGCCATGATCTCAGTTTGTGGAATGTTGATCTCTAAAGCCAATTTTTCCACTCTCCACTTTCACTTTCATCAAGAGGCTCTTTAGTTCTTCTTCACTTTCCGCCGTAAGGGTGGTGTCATCTGCATATCTGAGGTTATTGATATTTCTCCTGGCAATCTTGATTCCAGCTTGTGCTTCTTCTAGCCCAGTGTTTCTTATGATGTATGCTGCATATAAATTAAATAAGCAAGGTGACAATATACAGCCTTGACGTACTCGTTTTCCTATTTGGAACCAGTTTGTTGTTCCATGTCCAGTTCTAACTGTTGCTTCCTGACCTTCTCAAGAGGCAGGTCAGGTGGTCTGGTATTCCAATCTCTTTCAGAATTTTCCACAGTTTGTGGTGATCCACACAACCAAAGGCTTTGGCATAGTCAATAAAGCAGAAATAGATGTTTTTCTGAAACTCTCTTGCTTTTTCCATGATCCAGGGGATGTTGGCAATTTGATCTCTGGTGCCTCTGCCTTTTCTAAATCCAGCTTGAACATCTGGAAGTTCACGGTTCATGTATTGCTGAATCCTGGCTTGGAGAATTTTGAGCATTACTTTACTAGCGTGTGAGATGAGTGCAATTGTGCAATACTTTGAGCATTCTTTGGCATTGCCTTTCTTTGGGATTGGAATGAAAACTGACCTTTTCCAGTCCCGTTGCCACTGCTTGGTTTTCCAAATTTGCTGGCATATTGAGTCCAGCACTTTCACAGCATTATTTTTTAGGATTTGAAATAGCTCAACTGGAATTCCATCACCTCCACTAGCTTTGTTTGTAGTGATGCTTCCTAAGGCCCACTTGACTTCACATTCCAGGATGTCTGGCTCTAGGTGAGTGATCACACCATCATGATTATCTGGGTCATGAAGATCTTTTTTGTATAGTTCTTCTGTGTATTTTTGCCACCTCTTCTTAATATCTTCTGCTTCTGTTAGGTCCATACCATTTCTGTCCTTTATTGAGCCCATCTTTGCATATAATGTTCCCTTGGTATCTCTGATTTTCTTGAAGAGATCTCTAGTCTTTCCCATTCTGTTGTTTTCCTCTATTTCTTTTGCATTGATTGCTGAGAAACGCTTTCTTATCTCTTCTTGCTATTCTTTGGAACTCTGCATTCAGATGCTTATATCTTTCCTTTTCTCCTTTGCTTTTTGCTTCTCTTCTTTTCACAGCTATTTGTAAGGCCTCCTCAGACAGCCATTTTGCTTTTTTGCATTTCTTTTTCTTGGGGATGGTCTCGATCCCTGTCTCCTGTACAATGTCATGAACCTCCGTCCATAGTTCATCAGGTACTCTATCAGATCTAAGAGTTCAGGAAATGTTAACAAAAAAATAAAGTTTATTAGTGTTTAACATGTAATAATAATCATTAAATGTATTTACATTGTGGTCACTTGCATAAGCTAATATTCAAATTTGTTAATTCATAACAAGAAATATATTGTTAAGGAGACTGCATATTTAGGCTATCTGATTCATACATTAATACAGTCTCTGAAAGCAAGCTATATGGGATGCCAGATTTATATGCAGAAGCAGGCCAAAGGGAGCTATAGATATTTAATGGTATCAGGCTTTGATATCAAGATGCGATATCTCTGTATTAGAGACATACCTATTACAAGAACAGATCTAATCTCTTGGTCAGCAAAGTGTCTGACTTTCTGATTCTAGTTCTGACCTTCCTACTGTAGTTCTAGTACTATTAATATTTTCTATACTTAGTATAATATCATAATTAGTATAATTACCTCTAGGCTGTTCCAGCTCTTAAATATGATCTTGTATATATCTCTGTTCTGTGTCTGTTTTCTTTAAAGGAAGGCAGTCATCTTCCAGGATCTTGGAAAGACCCCAGGTATCATTGTCTCCTTGTATACTGATTCTGTATATTTTCCTAAAGCTCTATCCACCTGATGTGAAGAGCCTACTCATTGGAAAAGACCCTGATGCTGGGAAAGATTGAGGGCAAGAGGAGAAGGGGGTGGCAGAGGATGAGATAGTTAGATAGCATCACCAACTAAATGGATATGAATCTGAGCAAACCCTGGGAGATAGTGAAGAGCAGGGGAGAAGGACAGACGTACTGCAGTCCATGGAGTTGCAAAGAGTCAGACAGAACTTAGTGACTAAACAACAACAAAGTCTCTGTCTGTAGTATGTGCGTGTATGTGTGCTAAGTCGTATCTGGACTCTTTGTGACCCTATGGACTGTAATCCGCCAGGCTCCTCTCTGTCCATGGGGATTCTCCAGGCAGAAATACTGGAGTTGGTTGTCATGCCCTCCTGCAGGGGATCTTCCCAACCCAGGGATCGAACCTGCATCTCTTACGTCTCCTGCATTGGCAGGCAGGTTCTTTACCACCAGTGCCACCTGCTACTGCTCAACTGAGGCCTTCTGTAATGTGGAGTGGGAGATGTGGGAGTTATCTGTAGTGTAAAACTTGAGGGATGAATGCTGGGGAATATTCCTCAATAATCAGTAATGAATACTGATTTTTATTCATCTGAAGTATTTTCAAATTTCCCTTGTTATTTTTTCTTTGAGCCATTAGTTGTTTAGGAGTATCACTTAACTTCTTCCTATTTGTGGATTTCCCAAATTTCCTTCTGTTATTGAGTGCTCCTTTTAATCTGGTTTGGTCAAAGAACATACTTTGTTTTATTTATGTTCTTTTAAATTTATTGAGGCTTGTTTTATGGCTTAACATATGTCAGTCCCAGACCTTCCCTGGTGGCTCAGATGGTAGAGAATCTGCCTGCAATGCAGGAGACCTGGGTCTGATCCCTGGGTTGGGAAGATCCCCTGGAGAAGGGAATGGCTGTGTACTCCAGTATTTTCTCTCTCTCTCTTTTTTTAACATTTTATTTTATTTTCCTGTAATCTAGTATTCTTACTTGGAGAATTCCATGGACAGAGGAACCTGGCCCGGACTACAGTCCATGAGGTCACAAAGAGTTGGACACAACGAGTGACTAACACTTTCACTTTTCATGATCAGTCTTGGATAATGTTTGATTACATTTGCAAATTGTGCCTTTTGAAAGGCACAATCTGTTGCACATTGCTTCTGTTCATGGCCCACTGGCCTATACCTAGATACAGCATATAGCTAGCTGCAAGAGGCTTGAAATGTAATAGCCAGCAGGGGAGCCACGTGTTCAGTTAAAATTTGGGGTTCAGTTCAGTTGCTCAGTCATGTTTGACTCTTTGCAACCTCATGGACTGCGGCATGCCAGAGTTCCCTGTCCATCACCAACTCCTGGAGCTTGCTCAAATTAATATCCATTGAGCTTGCTCAGATTCATGATGCCATCCAACTGTCTCATCCTCCATCATCTCCTTCTCCTCCTGCCTTCAGTCTTTCCCAGCTTCAGAGTCTTTTCCAAGGAGTCAGTTCTTTGCATCAAGTGGCCAAAGTATTGGAGTTTCAGCTTCAGCATCAGTCCTTCCAATGAGTATTCAGGACTGATTTCTGTTAGGATTGATTGGTTTGATCTCCTTGCAGTACAAGGGACTCTCAAGAGACTTCTCCAACACCACAGTTCAAAAGCATCCATTCTTCAGCACTCAGATTTCTTTATGGTCAACTCTCACATCCATACATGACTATTGGAAAAACCATAACTTTAACTAGACAGACCTTTGTCGGCAAAGTAATGTCTCTGCTTTTTAATATGCTGTCTAGGTTAATCATAGCTTTTCTTCCAAAGAGGAAGCGTCTTTTAATTTCATGGCTGCAGTCACCATCTGCAGTGATTTTGAAGCCCCCCAAAATAAAGTCTCTCACTGTTTCCATTGTTTCCCCATCTATTTGCCATGAAGTGATGGGACTGGATGACATGATCTTCGTTTTTTGAATGTTGAGTTTTAAGCCAGCTTTTTCACTCTCTTCTTTCACTTTCATCAAGAGGCTTTTTAGTTCCTCTTCACTTTCTGCCATAAGGGTGGTGTCATCTGCATATCTGAGGTTATTGATATTTCTCCTGGCAATCTTGATTTCAGCTTGTGCTTCATCCAGCCCGGCATTTCGCATGATGTACTCTGCATATAAGTTAAAATTTGGGGTGGAGGATGTTAATACCGAAAGGAAGAAGAGGAGAATGGATGTTGGGGGACAGGCCTGTGATAGGCAGCATTATATTGTATTTGTGGTAATTTACTTTGAAATTTTAATACAAATTGTAATCTGAATCAATAGCTTGGGGTTATCATAAGGATTAATATAAATTATTTCTTTGGGGGTGCTGAGTCTTAGTGTGGAACGTGGGGTCATTGATCTCTGTTGAGGCATGTGGGATCTTTCAGATGCAGCATGTGGGATCTAGTTTCCTGACCAGGAATTGAACCCAGGCTCCCTGCATTGGGGGTCAAGAGTGTTAGTCATTGGACCACCAGCAAAGTCGAAAAAGTGATTTTTGATTGCATGGCTTGTTGTAACAGAATCCACTGCCCTGCATTAGTAAGATATAGGCAGCCAGCAAACCCAGCCACCAAATCCAACAATCTTTGTTAGTCCTGGAGCCTCTTAGAAGTAGAACACATCACCCATGTATCTTTCTTCTTTATGGAGGATTCTGTTTTCTTAAATCGCTGAAAAGATTTTAGCATCTGTTTTCTGAGTGATCTCTCAAGGTGCTGAGCCATGTGGCTTGGAGGCTTGTCTGTGCCAACCTGCTAAAATATACTTCCGTTACTAAGTTTGAGAACATTGTTAGCATAGAACCCAGTAGGAAGATCACTGGAGTTGGGGTTAGGTTTGTTGGCTCTACCTTTCTCTCATCACTACTTGTATTTGTAAAAAAAAACCCAAAGAGACAATAAGAGCATCAAAACCAAAAACAATCCCCCCTGCCAAACTTCCAAAACAAAACCCCCTGCTCTTCAGTGAATATCATTGGCAGGTTTGCTTCAGATCAGAGGATAGCTGGAGATCTCTTGCAGAGGCAGAACTTTCTGCCTCTCCCCTCTCTTTCTCTCAGCGTGTATGCTTTAGTTATTGCTTCCTTCATGTAGAGAGCACAAGACCTGTGGCAACTGTTCCTTAAGCTTCAAGAACATATAGGAAGGAACTCTTCTCTCAACCCCAGTAGAAAAACTCCTGTGAAAAGACTCCATCCTGCCTTGTCCCTGAGGTCATGGGTCCTGTGATTGGCCAGCTTGGTCAGATAGCCACCCCTCAGCACTCACTGTGCCTAGGGGGCCTTAGTCATACCAGGTTCTCTTTGGCTTCACATTGGAGCTGAGTGGAAAAAGAATGGGGGAGAGGGCTCTGTGTCATTGTGGAAAAGGAGGAGGATTCAAGGGTATCAGCACAGGTGTGATGTGGGAGAACGATTGGCAGGGCAGCCATTCCCAACTGTGTTGGCCGTATCAAACTGCTATATTTTACACATGTAATTTAATTGGGTAATTTACCTGATCTCCCTGGTGTCACCTTCATTTATGTGGATAACTCTTACCAGTGCAAGGTCTTGGGAGGTTTACCGTGTATAAAGTGCATATCACATGGAGGTCATCAGTGAGTGAGCTGCTGCTGCTGCTGCTGCTATGGATCCTGCTACTGCCTTTGCTGTATCATTAATGTCACCATCATCCCTTTTCCCCAAGTTCTCATATTTAACTTTTTCTGTTTTTCTATGACACACCCTTGAGAATGTTCACAAACCTTTAGCTCTCCATTAACTATTGAAGTTTAATTTCCTTAACTACTCACTGTTTATTTCAGAACGCCCCCAGGACCTGGTCCCCACATCTCCTTTTCAGCTTCATCTCTCCACCTCCCTCTTCACACTCTGTGCTTGGGCTATAAGTCTGCACTTCTGTGAAGACCTCATGTGTAAAGTTTTCCGTACCTGTTCCTTTGCTGATGTTGTTACCTTGCTTGGAATACCCTCTTTTTGCCTACCTTCTCTCTCTCATCAGAATTCTGTGGTTTTTTTTTTTTAAGTCCCAGGTTAAAGCTTGAGACCTGATCGCTTCTCTGTTGCTTTCGCTGATCTTTTTCAATGGCAGGGAGCATTCTGTAGTTCATAGTACTTTGTGCCTGTATGCACATAATTTATTTTTGCTCTTTTTAATTTAATTTATTTTTACAATTGTTTATATGCTAGTCTCTCTCTCTCTTTTTTTTTTTTTACATTTTAAAATAGTCCAGGCCAATTATTTTATAGGATGTCCCACATTCTGAATTTTGTCTGATTGTTTCCTAGTTATGTTTGTTGTAATTATTTTCACTTATCTCTTTCAGTGTTTTCTGATTTATTACCCCATCTTGCCCTTTATTTATCTACTATAATCTGATTTTTAAAAATGGAAGAGAATCAAGGATGTTTGTTACCTTGTTTGAGTTGCATTCTAACTCTCATTGGGTATTTTCAAACCTAATTATTATTTTTGTGTTTTGCCGTGACACTTTTGAAGAGAAGATAAATATAGAGTACAGTAAAAGGGCTATTAAATGCTTAGGGAATGTTTTTGTCAACTGTTTTTGCCAGCTATTTTGTTAGTAAAGAACTCATTTTAACCCTGCTTAATGTTGAGAATTTTTTATAAAATGTATGAATTGTGGTTAAATTTGCAAGAAGACTCTCTACAGTATTTCAGTAATTTCTGAGCATGAATTTCTATAGCTCAGTACTGTGCTTTTTTGTTTCATTTTTTTATTTTTGAAGAAAGTTTGCTTTGATTTATTGTAATGTTGTTACATTGATAAACTTACAATCAGTGAAAGCAATGGCATAGACTATGTTAACATCATGTTGCAGTGAGAAGGATAAGGCAGATCTTTGTGTACAGGCATGCAAACATCTCAGAAATGATTAAATTTACTTTTTCAGCTTTATTGAGGTATAATTGACATGTAACATTATTTAAGTTGTACAATGTGATTTGAGATACATATATATTGTGAAGTGATTACTGCAATAAGATTGAATAACACAACCACTATCACTTCTTATAGTTACCTTTCGTTTTGTAGTGAGAACTTTTAAGACCTACTTATTTAGCCACTTTCAAATATTCAATTTGTATTGTTGACTATAGTCATTGTGCTGTACATGAAATTCCCAAGATATAGTTATCTTATAGCTGGAAGTTTGCCTGTGGCTTAGTACAATGGATGTAGGGCATCTGTGGTTTAAAGTAGGACAGTTTTCTTCAAAAACGTAACTCCATGATATTGACTTGTTTTGCTTCTTTGTCACATAGTGGAAAAAATACCAGTTGTTGAGGTATTAAATATTTTTAAAGCTTTAGTTGTTTGAGGTTTTACTTTATTTTTTATGCATGACTTAGTTAATTTTAGGAATATTTACTGGATGTCAACATGGGGCTTACTGTTCAGAACACAGTCTTTGCTTAGCTCAGTCTAGCATCAGAAACAAAGGATAAAAATGTTTTATCAGTAAATATTTTTTGAGCACCTACTGTGTGCCGGACACTTCTGAAGCATAAGTCAGCTACAGTTTCTACCCCCTAAGGAATTTGCAGTCTTGTGGGTGAGTCAGACAAGTAACCAGCCACTATAGCACAAGGTGGTACACGCCACGATCGGGAAACATACAAGAGACTCTAGGAGTCCAGGGGTGGGAATTCTAATCAGACAGAGGTAGGGCACTTGATGAGTGATGATCCAAGGCAGAAAATCAGAGTCAAGGATATTCTAAACTCAGAAACATGGGATGAGAAATCTCAGAGGCAAAAAAAATGTGACCCATCTGGGGAGTTGCAAAGACAAAGTTAAAGCAGTTTTTCTCAAAATGTGTCCTCTGTTTGCTTGAATCAGAATCATGTGGGAGTGATTCTTAAAGCCCCAGATTCAGATGACTCTCAAACTCACTGAAATATGAGAAACATATTTTAGTTGAGAGTTAAGGGATATGAAGGAAAAATGAAAATACAGTGTAATATATGCTATGTTTAAGGTACACATAAAATTCTGTGATTAGCTTTATTTGTACAAACTACTTCCTGATGTCTCAGAATCTGCCTGCAATGCAGGAGACCTGGGTTCGATCCCTGGGTTGGGAAGATCCTCTGGAGGAGGGCATGACAGCCCACTCCAGGATTCTTGCCTGGAGGAACATGGACAGAGGAACCTGGTTGGCTACAGTGCATGGGGTCGCAGAGTCGGACATGACTGAGTGACCAGGCACAACACCAAACGTTTTAAATTTGCTGATTCCTGTCTTTAAGTGATGACTGGGTAGAGTGGGACAGGGATGGGGAAAAGGGAGGAACATTACTATAAAATTTATCTCTTTACCCCTTGATGATTCTAAAAAGTCTGTTTATCTTTTATTCATTTAATGTTTTTGTTTTTCTTTTAGTCCAAGGACAAAATGATGAGAGGCTCTCGCAGAGGATGTGTTAGACTCAGAGTGAGTATTTATTCATTTTTACGAAAACCAATTTTGACAGAAAGAAAACTATTATGACAGATTCATTGGAGTCTAAATTTAGTTTAGCTCCCTTACTTAATTGTTGAGGCAGACAAGTTTAAGGCTCAGAGGAAAAACGACTTCTCCAGGGTAACTCCAGAACCAGGGCTAGAGTTCAGTTCTTTTGGCCCATTAATTTAACGTTGTATCCATGACTTGATGCACCTACTGATTTTTTAAATCTATTTTGTATCCAGGGACAGGAGCTGGAAATTAAATGAGTTGTAGTGTTGGCAATAGAGTAAGCAGTAGGAAAAAACTCTGAGAAATCCCCACTTTCAGCTGCTTAGTCTGTTCAACACTATTTAATAATGGGTGTTGCAGCAGTTATGTCCCTTAGAAATATAATGTGAGCAACATATATAATTTAAAATTTTTGTTGTGTCACATTTAAAAAGCAAAAAGCAGGTGAAATTAATTTTAATGATATATTTTGTTCATGCCAGTATATCCAGAATATTATTTGAACATGCAATCAATAAAAAATTATTGAGATATTTTACCTTCTTTTTTTTCATACTACGTCTTTGGAATCCACTATGTCTTTTGTACTTATGGCACATCTTGGTTCAGATCAGCTGCATTTCAGGCGCTGTATAGCCTCATGTGACTCAGGGCTACCTTATTGGACAGTACAGGCCTATAGCTTCAAACTGTTTTTTATTTCCTGTTCAGTTTCCACCATTGTCTGAATAGCTAAAGACAAGGAGGAATGCAGGGTTGAGAACATAGTTTCTAGTACTCAACTGTATCTAAAGAAGGGCCTATCTCTGTCATAACTATTAATAGGTAAATCAGCTTCTAGTGGCATTTTCTTCTTTCAGATTCCTGTTGCTTTCTTTTCTGCCATCTTTTTTTCTGTACCCTTACTTTTGAATATGTAAATGTGTTTCATAAATATATGATTGCCTTTGTTAGCAGTAGGTTATTGGTAGAAATGGGAGATAACTCTGAGAAAGAAATCAAATTCTAACAGAAAAATTTTGACACTGAGATAGGAGTTAAGTATGGTGAATTTGCAGGATGGAAATGAGACAGGCTTGTTTTGAACCGATGGTGTATATATGACAGCATAAAGATTTTTGAAAATTCAGCTTATTGTACTCTTGGCTATTTTTCCCCTTTCCTTTGGCTTTTGCTTTTGCCTTCTTGGTTTAATTGCTTTTCTAAGCACTTGTTATTGACCTCAGTCACCACTCAGTCTGGTATTAGCTGCTTTTTGGCTTGAGATAGACTCAGTAGTGAGACTTTGGCAGAGCTGTAGTGAGACAGCTCTTCAGTTGAATTCAATCTGGATTGTTATATTTAATGCACATTTTTTTTCTTTTAAATATAGCTTAATTATTTATTAAACCTCGTGACTACCTTGTAGGTTAAGAAGTAGAATTTGGCCAGTTACTGTGGAAGCCTGTTTGTGTGTCCCATTCAAATTGCAGCCCCCTCCCTGTCTCCTAAAGTAACCACTCTTGTTTTATAGGAACCACTTCTTGGATTTTCTTTCCTAAATTCTACATTTTATCTTGCCCATTAAAAAAAATTGATATCTTTTGTTTGCAATTTATCTGTTGAAGACTCCAGACGCTTTGACCTGTAGGAGTTTTCCATAGTGTAGGTTTTATCAATTGCATACTGGTGCAGTTCAGCATGTTCCTGTTTCTGCTTTTCCTACATATTGGCAGCTGATCCAGAGACTGAGTCAGACTTAGGTTTGATCCCTTTGGCAAGACTTTAGGCGGTGTTGTGTTCTTTTATTAGGAGGCAATGTCTGGTTTTTGCTCTTCATTGGTATTAGCAACTTTTTTTTTGGCTGTAGGATGTTAATTTCCTAACCAGGGATTAAATTTGGGTCACGACACTGAAAGTTGCTGAGTCCTAACCACTGGACCACCAGGGAACTCCCAGATGTTACCAACTGTTGATGCAGTACCTAGATCCATTTGCAAAATTATATTTTATCATTTTGTTTAAATTTTTATCAGAAATAATCATATAAGGAAACACTTCATCAGTTATGTGGTTACCCAGTGCTACAATTCAAATAGGATAAATAAATGCTTGATTATTTCCTTTTACTTACTCAATGTTCATAATAATGGACTTAAAACAACAGTCATTTATATATATATATAAATGTCTGTATATACCCAAAAAAATTGAAAGCACAACCTAGAGTGGATATTTGTATACATAGGTGCTGTTTGCAAAAGCAGCAGCACCTATTGTGAGCAGCTATTGTTACTTACAATAGTCTAGACATGGAAGCAGCCCTAGTGTCCATTTGATGGATGAATGGATAAACAAATGTGAAATATCCATAACAATGGAATAGTGTTTAGTCTTAAAAAGAAAGGAAATTCTGACACATGCTATAACATGGATGAACTTTAAGGGCATTTGCTACATGAATTCAGTCAGTCATAAAATGACAAATACTGTTTGATTCTACTTATATAAGGTACCTGGAGTTGTCAAATTCATGGAAACAGAAAATAGAATGGTGGCTTCCAGGGGTTGAGGCTAGGAGGATTAGAGATTTCTTGTTTAATGGATACAGAGTTTCCAGTTTGAGAAGATGAAAAAGTTCTGGAAATGGATGGTTAGGATGGTTGTACAACAATGTGAATGTTCTTAAAAATATTAAAATGGTAAATTTTATGTTATGTGTACTTTACCACAATTAAAAAAAACCATTTTTTAAATCTACAGTTTTTTAATCTACAGTTCTATAGATCAAACACCTTAGAAAGGTTCTCTCCTTGTTGAAATCATATTAGCCAAGCTGGGCTCTTATCTGGAGGCTCTGAGGGACTACAGGGAGAGAGTCCGCTTCCAGGTTCATTCAGGTTGTTGGAAGAATTCAGTTCTCTGCTCTTAACTTCTAGAGGCTATGCATACTCCTTGTCCTGTGGCCCCTCCATCTTCAAGTCAGCATGGTGCATGGAATTCTTTTAGTGCTTTAAGCCTCTCTGACTTCTCCTTTCTGTTACCAGCTGCAGAAAACACTGCTTTTAAAAAGTCTTATATGATTAGAATAGGTTATACCCACCAGATAATCTCCCTTTTGCCTTGTAATCACTTCAGTGATTACTCATCCTGTAACATAATCCCTGCAGTAACTTCTCATCATATTTGCAGTTTCCACTCACACTCAAAGGGGAGGAGAGAAAACAGGGACGGGGTCATTGGGCGGGATGGTATTTTAGAATTCTGCCACACAGCATGACCGAGAAGAGCTCGCTGTACCTGTGTTTGAATCTTTTTTTTTTTTTTTTTTCCTGTTTGGGGACTGTTTTCTACCCTTGCCTTGATTTTATTTTATTTTTTATTTTACTTTACAATTCTGTATTGGTTTTGCCATACATTGACATGAATCCACCACGGGTGTACATGCGTTCCCAAACATGAACCCCCCCGTGTTTGAATCTTATTTTTGCTCTTTGCTTTGTTGACTGGAAGAGGGAAGCAATCGGTAATTCTCCAGACCTTAAGTTTTCTCTTCTTCTAAGTGGGGATTATAATACCCTTGCGGAATTTTGTGAGGATTACGCACTTAATTAGGCTTTTAATTAGTTGCGTGTGTGTGGGGGTGGTGGTGGTGGTGGTGGTGGTGGTATGTATGTGTGTTTTAAAAAGCTTTGTGTTATTTTCAAGAAGCTGAACTGCCATTTGGCTTTCTATTTAGGAAACTTCTGGAGAGTTTGTTTGCAATATAGATTTCCAGGTTCCACTCTCTAGTGATAATACTGTTTTAGAACTGGGTCTGGAACCTTTTATTTTTAAACAGTTTCTCCAGGTGATTGCTTTGTACAGCCAAGTTTGGGACCACTGGTGTGGTAGAATCAGAGAGACCTGGAGCTGAATATCATTTAGCTATACCCCTTACTGACTCTGTGCCTTTGAGCAAATTTCTTAACTTCTATGAAGATAACATATAACTTGTAAGATTGTGAGGTTTAGCACTTATGTATGTACAGAGTTTGGCACATCGTACACATGCAGTGATAACTGCTGTGAACGATGATGGTAGTGGTGGTGGTGATAATGCAGCTATCAACTAGATTCCAAAGGAACACAACAAGCTCTCACGGATCTCTTCCTGCCTATTCATCCATCCTATCCTATGTTCTAACCACACCACACTTTGTTTCTTCAACCTTGTATCATATATTTTTCTATGTCAGGAGTATTCTGTGCCCTTGTCTGGTGAGCTTATCCTTTTCTTTCTTTTTTTTTTTTTTTTTAAGTTTAACATTACACTCATGAGGCAGGACAGGACAGTTCACAGGCAGCTTCCCAAAGACAGGCCAGGTCTTCTCCCCAGGCCAAGTCCAGTGCATTGCCCCACAGAGCACCCCAGGCAGATGGGCAGGGAGGCCCACCCTCAGTCCAGCTTCTTCAGCACAGAGAGCACGTACACTCGGCTAAGCTCGCTGCTAGAGTTCTAAGCAATGGTAGTGTTGTTCAGCAACAGGATCTGGCAGGCCAGCTGGGCCTCACTCTTCTTCCCCAGGTAGACTGACTGTATAACAAGTCCCCATAGATTAGATCTGTAAAGCAAGCACAGCCTGGCCGCTGGTCACCAGCAGGTTGTCTGAAATGACACTCAGGCTTGCATCACAACCCAGGTCTTGCTGAGTGGAGTAGAGCTTGATGCCTGTGCTGCAGTCCCAGATCCTGACGAGGTCATCTAGACCACGGCTGGTGACGCGGGAGGTGGTGTAGGGGAGGGAGGTAACACCTCCACGGTGAGTGAACGTGTGGCTGACCTGGCTGCCAGTCAACACGTCCCACAGGCGCATGGCCCCATCTTACCTGCCACTGACTAGCACTGTGGTCTGGTCAATGTACATAGTCGTGATGGCCTCTGAGTGGCTTTGCAGAGTGAAGAGGCAGCCTGAGTCCTCCAGACCGATCACCCTCAGTGTATGGTCCTGGCTCCCAGTCACACAGTGCCTGGCCTCTGCCTCCAGGCTGTGATGGGCTTCTGGTGTGCTTCTGCTGTGGGTCAGTGCCGCTGTGTCCTTGCTGCTGTACATGGGGAATTCGGGGGACTGCCCTACCCTGGGGCCCTTTGGAACTGCAGGAAGCTGAGGGCAAGTGTGAATCTCCAAGGAGAAGTCAAGGAAACTATTGAGCCAGGCAGCCAGTCCTTTTGTCTCCGTGTTGCTGGAGGAGACCTCCTCGCTGCTGCAGTGCAGAGTGCCCTCGATGGCTTCCCATACCTCCAGCCGACCTCTGCTCCACCCACCACGATGGGATTGCCCTGAGCTCCAGGCTCCACATAGGGCCGTCTGTGCTGGGGGACCAGATGAGGAAAGGGAAGCTCTGAGAGGAGTGCCTCCTTCATCCTCAGGGGCCTGGGGCAGAGTGGGTGCAGGGCTGGTGTGTGGAGAGGAGCCATTCCAAATCTCTTCCTAGTATACTGGCTGCACCAGGCGGCTGAAATCATTGCTTGGGGAGTCCTGAGCAGGGTGACAGCCCACCCAGTGCTAGGACTCAGGCTCAGTTAGCTTTGGGAGCTGCAGCTATGCTGAGAAGTTGGTGAGATCAAACAGGTGAGGTCTAAAAGATCCCCAAAGAAGGGAGGTGGTGGAGGGCCTTGTGATGGTGCTGTAGTGGAGGACTGTCCCCGGCCCACTCTGGCCACCCTTCCTGCTGTCTGACAGCCGTTCCCAGCTCTCCTGAGCCTCCAACACATTGCCAACACCACTGTCATGATGCTGCCCGCCTGGGCGCCAGATGCTGGTGAGGTTGTCTCCAATGTGTGCATCTCATACATACTTGTGGCCAGCCAAGCAACAGCTCACCAGCAGCATCCCATCGCTGGCCAGAGACTCGATGTCCATGAGGTGCCCATGCAGTACCAGGGCCACGATCTCCATCTCAGGTGGCCTGTAGCTGTAGTCACTGCAGGCCAGCACCCCATACCATGGGTTTGCCAGGGTCCTGCACCAGGCTACTTATAGTTACTCGGGCAGAGCATGCCGTACAGGCAGAGCAGCAGCAACACAATGATGCCTGAGGCCTCACTGAGGCCCCCCCCCCGCCTTGTACAGGGTGATGTCTCTGTGTGCATGCACTGTGTCTGGCCCCCCCCCCCCACGAGGCCAGCCTCCCAGGGCCCATTCTGCCCAGGCCATGGTGGAAGTCAGGGGTTGTGGATGTCCTGAGGGTGCTGCCCCTCCAGAGGCTTCCATTGGGTTTGGGGTGGGGGGTGTGACAGGGATGACAGGCAGCAGGTTGACGTCCCTCTGGGCCAGTGTGATGATGTAGTAGCTGAAGAGTGTTGGCTAGTGCCCGAAGGAGGGTTTCCTCTAATGTTCCTCATCCTCAGGCCCCCAGGTTACTCTGGGGCTGGGCTGTCTTGGACACCCTCAGGTGGACCATTGGGTCTGCTGGGCAGCTCCCCCAGCCATGTCTGATTCTTGGGTGACTTAGAGGTGTCAGGTGGGAAGATGGAGAAGGTGGGATCTGGGTGGCTGAAGGGCACCACATCACTGGGTACAGACAGGGGAGCCAGGTTGCTGTCACCCAGAGAACCCTGTTCTGTCACCTGGGCAGCTAGGTCTGTGTACACCAAGATACCAATGAAAACCTCAGTGCTGGCCATGGCAGGTCCTGTGTTAGGCGGGTTCAGGCTAGGAAGCAGACTGCATGCAGCCTTTGGGGGAACCACAGGTTTTGGAAGGAGAATGGTTGTAGCATGATGGCGTGGGGTGTGGACAACTGCCATTCAAGGCGTGTTGGCCATGCCACTGGCTTAGACAGGGTCAGTCAGGCCTCAGGGGGCAGCCACTTGTTCATATCTGCCAGCTCTATCCAGCAAATGTCAATGAACAGTGCTGAAAAACAGCATTTGAAGGAAGAAGTCAGACACCAGGCCCACAACGGCAAAGCAATAAAGACTCCTGAGTGGCAGGCATGAGGGTGAAGTAACCAACGAGGATGATGCCCAGCTCTGTGACCATGGTTTCCATGATGGACCAGCTCTCTCTGCTTAGGCCTTGGGCAGTGCACAGCTTCCTCTTGAGATCCACTGGGGTGGAGACCACTGACTTGGTGAGCACCAACACGTTCTGTAGCCCAGTGATCACCACAAGGTAGGGGAAAACCTCACCACTGTTGAGGGTGGGCATCAGGCCAAAGAGTGTGCAGAGCCCCACAGATGTCAGTAGTGATCCGAGTACTGTGACCATGGTGGGCAGAGCCAGCCCCCGTTTGGACTTGGCCTTGTGTATCTTGCACGTGAAATAGAGGTAGGCCTGATGTGGGTAGGCACAGGGCGATAAGCTCAGTGATGCCAGTCTCCTCCTTGAAGTGCACATGGACCAGGCTCTTTGCCCAGCTGGGACTGGGGTGCAGGAGCATCAGGGAGGCCCGCAGACTGCCCAGAAACTTGATATGGTAGTGCTGGAAGACCAGGATGATGGTGTATGAGACCAGTCTCTTCCTGGGGTAGAGGCTGTACTCACGGAACAGCCCATGGTTGCAGCAGGCCTGAGATATCTTCTCCTGCAGCCTGTCAGTCAGGTCATCCTCAGCTGAAGTCACCTTGCTTCCCTCCTGGAAAGTGACCATGCATCAGCCTGGCACACATTGGGCAGCCCTGACAGTGGACACTGTCTGCACGCACAAGTCTGAAGCAAGTTCTTGAAGCAGTATCCCACCATGTGTGGCAGATAGCGGGCAGGACATGCTGACCAAGCTCATCTTTTAAGAGTCTTTTCAAATGGTGATTCTTCATGAAGCATTCCTCACCCACATCCTTCTAACAGATTTGATCCTCTTCCATTTGTCACTTAGAGCCATGAAAGGACTTTTAGATGATACTACGTATTAAGTAGTCTGTTTTCTCTGCCCACTAGTGAGTTCACACCCACTGTCACAAATGCATGGTACATTGTAAGTAGGTACTCGAAAAATGCTTCTCGTTGATTTCATGTAATTATAAAAATAGGGAATACATTTTAGGGAATTTACCTTTACTATAGTTTATAGACAAAAGAAGTTAAACACAGTGGCATGGATGTGTTTTTTTAAAAAGACAAAAAAAAGCAAAACACCCACGTGGTTTTAGGCTACATGAAGGAATAGGGAAAGGAACCAGTAGTTACTGAGGGAGGTCTTTGGATCAGTCACTGTGTTGCCAAATTTTCATTGATATCGCCATGATAATCCTCTCAGGTCAGTGGTGGTATTTCGTTTTACAAATGAGAAGACTGACACTCACACTACTTTTAGTAGCTTACCAAAACATAGTTAGTAAATGGTGAATCTGGGGTTGAACTTGGGTCTGTCTCATTCCAAAGCCCTGTTCATCCCTTAATGTTTCCAGGCTCCTATTCTTCTTGACTACAAGAGTCAATAATGCAGATGCTCCAACTTGATGCACAAAAGTGGAAAACTAGTGGAGGAAACCATTTCCTTCCCATCTTTCTTTGACTGTGTTAATGTCAGAGTGTGGCCACTAGATGGTGCCCTTGCCTTGATGGAGAAGTACAATAGCCAGTTGAGTCCTGGGGTCTGATTTTTTTTTTTTTCCCTTCTGGGACTCAACCAAAAGCAAAGCATTAATATTTCCAGGTAACATGAAAAATGGAGAAGTGTTAATATTAAAGAGGCAGTGTGGGTAAAAAATGAGACAAGAACAGGTAAAAAATGAAATGGAATTCAAATCCAGATTTGCCACTTACTAGCTTTGTGACTTCAGGGAACTCATTTATTCAGTTCTGAGTCCTATTTCCTTTACCTCTGGAATGGCCTCGTGTCATTTACTCATGTAATTATGAATATCACATTAACGGATACATTAGAAAGTATCCCATTCTTAATGAATGATAATTACTGTTGTTACTAATTACTAATGATGAGATGAATATCAGATTCTTAGGAATTTTGCAGGGCCTTAGGAATAACCAAAGTAATCACTAAATATATTGTGACTTTTTGAAAACTGTTAATCCATATGTGACTTTTTTTTTTTTTACCAATCCAGTGAAACTGAGTACTTCATTTATTTATTGTGCTTATCATCAGAGTTGATTGATTCCCGGAGGAAGGAGTCTCATATTCTCTTAGTCCATTACAAGAGAGTATAGCACTGTCCTGTGATGGGTTAATAGTTTTAGCATTGATTTCCTCCAGTGCCTTATTTCAGTGATTCTACATTATTTTTGCATATGTTAACATCTCTGGCATTGGAATGCATTTTATAATCATCGATATCTTAGCATGGATACAATTAGATATTTTTAGATTAATGTATACCCTTAAGAGTATCCTTCTCCCCTGTCCTCTTAGATCTGCATCCTGTCTGCATCATTCTGTCAGTTGTTTTGTCATTTCATTGTGAAAAATTACTCTATTGATTTAAGTCCTTTTTTGTTAATTCACTAGCTTTTTTTGCAGGCATCATCTCTTCTCTGTGAATTTGACATTAAGAATCTCTTCTCCAACTTTCTTGTACAAGATGTAAACATCTATTTAATCTCTTGTGATTAGTACATAGATGTCATTAATGCTATTTTCTGAATGTTTATCATATTTTATGGTTATAAATTTAAAAATAAGGTGATGAAAAACGATGTTCCAGGAAAATACCAAAAGAAAGCTAGGAAATAGTATTATTAATAATATCAGAAACAATAGACCTTAAGGCTTGCCTGGATTGATTTCAGGAAGTAAATCTAAGTTTGATTCTAGGAATTATATAAGCTTAATCTTCAGCTTTTAAATAAAAATTCCTGGGAATCTAATAATGAACTATTGGTGGTAAAATAAATAAATAATAGACTTTAAGAAAAAGATTAGAATTGTATGGGAAAAGAGGGTACTCGAAACTCAGTGTCGCATACATAACATTCTTTGACAATGGTGGAATAAATTAGAAACTCCTTAACAAAACAGTAGCCACGTGCCACCTCACATGGATACTTCTAAATAATTCATTGGTGAAGGTTGAAATTATAATGGAAATTATGAAATATTTAAACCTGAGTGACAATGAAGGGACCACATGTTAAAGCTGCATCTGAGGCAGTCTGTGATTTATAACCTTAAATGAATATATTATAAAATAGAGATTGAAAATTAATGAGATAAGCATTATAGTCAAAAAATTAAACAAGAAAAAATTAATGATAAAGTAGAAAGAGGAACAATCAAGGAAATTTTTAGGCCAGAGTCACTTATTAATGTAAATGTTAAAATCATGAACAAAAAGCAGCAAACCATACCCCGTAATATATAAACAAAAAGGGTTATGACCAAACAGTTTATTTTGGGAATACTATTAATAGGATTCTAATTTTATAATCAATTAAGATAATTTAACATATTAACTAATTAAAAAGGGAAATTACATGACCATCTGAATAAATGGAAACGAAGCAGGGAATAAAATGAAACACGCATTCAAAATCAATGCCGGCTAGGAATAGGAAGAGAACATTCTTAACCCAGTAAGGAGTATTTGCTAAAATGTTCCAGTGTGCTTAACAGCGAAATAGTAGAAGCATCTACTTTAGAATCAGCAACGAGACAAAGGTGCTTGATTTTTCTGTTTTTGTTATTTTGAACTGTAGTGCAGTTGATTCACAATGTTATGTTAGTTTCAGGTGTACACTGTAGTGATTCAGTATTTTTGCAGATTATATTCCATTATAGGTTATTTCAAGATAATGGCTGTAATATTCTGTGCTATGAAGTATATCTTTGTTGCTTATGTATTTTATACATAGTAGTTTGTATCTGTTAATCCCATAACCCTAATTTGTCTTTCCTCCATTCTCCTCTTTGATAACCACAAGTTTTCTATATTTGTGAGACTGTTTCTATTTTATATATACATTTATTTGAAATATTTTTAGATTCCACATGTAAGCAATGTCATACAGTATTTGTCTTTCTCTGTCTGACTTATTTCTCTAAGCATAACCCTGAGTCCATCCACTTTGCTGCAAATGGTAGTATTTTGTTCTTTTCTATGGCGGAGTAATATTTCATTCTATATGTATATGCATATATATATACACCTATATGTATATATATTGTATGTGTGTTTATACACACACACACACACACACATATTCTCTACGTCTTCTTAATCCAGCTGTCTGTTGACTGCACTTGAGTTGCTTGCTTCCATGTCTTGGCTGTTGTAGATAATGCTGCTGTGAATATTGGGATGCATGTATCGTTTCAAATTATTATTTCTGTTTTTTTTTTTTCCTGGATATATACCTAGGAGTAGAATTGCTGTATTGTATGGTAGTTCTATTTTTAGTTTTTTGAGGAGCCTCCATAACCTCCTTACTGTTTTCCATAGTGGCTGCACCAATTTATATTCCCATCAACAGTGTATAAAGATTTCTTTTTCTCTGCATCCTCTCCAGCATTTGTTATTTGTAGACTTTTTTGACGATAGCCATTTTGACAAGTGTGAGGTGCTATCTCGTTGTGGGTTAGATTTGCATTTCTCTAATGATTAGCAACATTGAGCATCTTTTCATGTGCCTGTTAGCCATCTGTCTTGTTTGGGAAAAAATCTGTTCAAGTCTTCATTGATTGGCTTGTTTGTTTTTTTGAGTTGTATATAAAGTTGTATAATCTGGGTATATTTTGGGTATTAACCCCTTGTAGGTTGCATGATTTGCAAATGCTTTATCCCATTCTGTAGATTGTCTTTTAGTTTTGTTGGCGGTTTCCTTTGCTGTGCAAAAGCTTTTAATTAGGTCCCATATGGGTTTTTGATATTTAGTTATTTTGCCATGGGAAGGTGATCCAAGAAAATACTGCTATGATTTGTTTCAAAGAGTATTCAGCCTATGTTCTTTTCTGGGAGTTTTATGGTTTCCAGTCTTATGTTGAGGTCTTCAAACCATTTTGATTTAACTTTTTTTTTATATGCTGTGAGGGAACGTTGTAATCTCACTGTTTCACATGTGACTGCTGTCCAGTTTTCTCAGCATCACTTCTTGAAGAGACTGTCTTTTCTCCATTGTGTATTCTTGCGTTCTTTGTCATTGATTAACTGACCACAGGTTTGTGTGTCTATTTCTGGCTCTCTATTCTGTTCCATTGGTTAATGATTCTGTTCTTATGCCAATAGCTTCTATTTTGATTACTGTGGCTATATAGTATAGTCTGAAGTGTGGGAGGTTTATACCTCCAGCTTTTCTTCTTTTTTCTCAAGATTGCTGTTGCAGTTCTGGCTTGCTGTGGTTCCATGTGAATTTTAGGATTATTTCTTCTAGTTCTTAAAAATGTCATGGATATTTTGGTAGAGATTGCTACTTCTTTATATATGGTATTCTGGAGGTCCTTGGGAATGCAGTAAGAAACAAAAGATGTAAGCTTTGGGAAGATGAATCAAAATTAGTGTTTGCAGATGATGTTTCTGTAACTGTACTAGAAGTCTTGGCAAACAAGAATAAGAAACAAAAGAAATCAAAGAAAAAGGATGGAAGTGAAGAATAAACATTATTGATATTTGAAGATAATATGATTTTCTACTTTTAAAAAAATCCACAAAAATTTACATAAATACTGTTTAAATGTCTCGGCTTTGGGAAAGGTTTTGGATCTGAAATCGATATACAGAAAATAGTGTTCTTCTATGCAACCCGTAATTTTAAAAAAGAGATTCTAATAGTAACAAAAAATTCTAAGTTACGTAAGAATATATTTTACAAATAAATACATTCCTTTGATGGAAAAAAAGTAAACATCATTGAAAGACTAAAGGAAGATCTGAACAGCTATCTCATCTTCCTGCTTATTAGACTCAGTATTATCTGTATGTTTGTTTTCCTTAAATTAATCTATAAATACATGTAATTTCAGTCAAAAATCTTAATCAGGCTTAACAAAGAAGTTGACAAGATGATTCTAAAGTCATTTAAAATGGTAAAGGGGCAAGAAGAATTTGAAGAATAAGGGGTTGGGGGACTTGCCTTTCCAGATGTTAAAACTTTTTAAATGAAACTATGGTAAATTAAAGTAAGTATGGTATTGGTATAAGGGGAAATAAATAGATCAGTGGCATGGAAGAGAAAGCTTAGGAATATTTACATCTCTGTAAATTTAGTGTATAATAGCATTACAAATCAGACACTATCACTCAGTAAATGAAGTTGGATCAATTGGCTGCCCATATGGAGAAAATAAAATTGTTCCCTACCTCATGCTATACACAGAAATGAATTCCAGAAATATTAAAGGTATAAATTGAAATTTCATACTCATAAGAATGTATAGAAGAATGTCTCTATGATATCAGGATAAAGGAAGATGTCTTAAAAAGCAAACAATGATAGAAATGATCGTTAGATTTGACAACATTCAAATTTTAAAACCTTTCAACAGCAATAACAAAAGACTACAATCAGAGAAAAGCGTGCCTTGGACAGGAGATAAAATATTTACAGTGCATACAGTTGACAGAGGTTTAATATGCAGAATATATAAAGAATTCCTACAAATCAAATAGAAAAAAAAGAAAACCCAAAGAACACATACAAATCAGTAGAAAAGTCAAAAGAATGTCCAAAAAGAAAATGTCAAAGGATACACTCAATTCACATAAAAGAAATAAGAATGGCAATAAAAGTGATTTGATTCTTGTTCTCAGTGATTGTCAGAGATTCTGAATTAAAAGTTCAGTAAGATAGTATTTTGATCAGATTACCAAGGTCTTATAAAGTCTGATTTTTATCTAGTGTTGGCCAGCAATTGGGGATATAGGAACTTTTTTACCCAGTGCTGGTGAGGATATTAATTGGGACAACTGCTTAGGGGAACACTTTTATAGTCTGAGGGCTTCCCTGGTGGCTCAGATGCTGTGGGAGAACCGGGTTCAATCCCTGGATCAGGAAGATCCCCTGGGGAAGGGAATGGCTACCTACTGTAGTGTTCCTGCCTGGAGAATTCCACGGACAGGATCCTAGAGAGCTACATACATTCCATGGGATCTCAAAGAGTTGGACACAACTGAGCAACTAACACTTTGTAATAAGATATGTCTGATTCTACATAAAAAGGAACTCTCTGCCATTTCAGAGTGTTTGCTTAATATTCTCTTGCAGAAATGTTACCAGGAAACATATACAGTGATGATTATTGCTGCATTATTGGGATAGGAAAAATTAAAAGTAACCTAAAGGTTCTACACAGGGAAATTAGACATTGTGGTATACTTATATAATAGAATACTATATAACAGATAAAAGTTACATGCATATTCTCAACATGGATAGCGTTTTGTGTGTATATGTATGGGTATTCATATGTATACACACATATATTTATATTCTTGACATGAAAAGTATATATATATATATTTAATCAATATGAACAAACCTCAAAATAGTATTGAGTGAAAAAAGGAAAGCAAATTGTTCACCACTCTATTGCTTTCACCAGAAAACTCAATAAATACTTATTGAGTCACTGAATGATGTTGATGCATCATTTCTTTTTTATGCAGCAGTGCCCTTGATGAGCACACTGGACCTCCAGCTTTCCTGCTTCCCTCTGTGTTGTTGACTCTTCTCTCTCCTCTCTGAACTATGTGCTCTTATAGTGCAGAGATATATCTTATTCCTGTTTATATCCCCTGGCTGTTAATTGCTCCTGGCCCAGAATAGGGATTTAGTAAGTATGTTGAATTAGTGAATATTGCTTATTATACCTATGCCCTGTTAAGAATGAACTTTGGCTCAGGAGTTGGAAGACCTGAATTCTCCTGTCTTTTAGTTGTCAGACCTTAGGCAATATTTTTTTAATATACTCTGAGTCTTGGTTTTCTAATTTCTAAAGAGTAATACCTGTTCTGCCTAAATCTGAGAGGTCATATTTATGTGTTATATTCATGTGAGATCATATAATGTGAGAATGTGAAAACGATACATGAATGGAAGACTTCTAATATTTCAGCAGTGAGGGAAAATGTGCAGTTGGAGAGTCGCAGTGGGAGTAGCTGTGCTGTGTATTCTTAGCACAGTCAACATTCCTTTTAGGAGCCATATGAGCGATCTGTGTCCCAGAGGAGTCATCATTTCTTTTTTATTTTCTTTGGATCCAGTTTACCATTCTACTTTTCTCTTTTGACGAAGGGAGATTGGCCCTGAAATAGCCAGCATTCTGTTTTTTCCCAAGACATGAAAGCAAGACTATCTTCCTGTCTTTGGTACCAGAACTATGATTATTTCTGAAATATGTTTGTGGATATAGAAGAAAAGAGAAGAGGTGAAGTCAGGAAACTCAACTGATTTCATAACTCCATCTCCCATTACCTTCTGGAACCTGGATAGTGTGACCTGGAGCAGCAGGCACCATGGTGAGCCCAAATCCTGGCAGAACCTGAAACGCTGATCATCTGAAACCTTCAGAAGAAAAATCATGGAAAGTCATTGAAGGATATATATGCTTATTATGTTGGCACAATGAGTCATAAAAGCAGGGATGAAGTAAAAACTTTGAAATTTTGATGAGTTAGCATAACAAAGAACTTTGCTTAATGATAGAATATTATTCCATATATGGATTAGAAAAGGGAATTTTGCTTTACCAGATATAAAGATAAATAGTATAAACCCAGATTAGGGGAGAGGAAGGATGTTTGGTGCAAGACAGCTTGGGGAAATTGGTAAACCTCAAACTGCCCAACTATAGAATTTGATGAGAGATGAGAGGTAGGCATGGAGCAAATCACTGAGGGTCTTTGGGCTAGGCCATGATACAGTGACCATATCCCCTAAACCAGGACACTCCTCTAAGAATAAAAGGGGGTTCTATTCATCATTATGCTAGGATAATAGGAATAAAACAATAGCTCCAATGCTTTGGCCACCTGGTCTGAAGAGCCGACTCATTGGAAAAGACCCTGATGCCGGGAAAGATTGAGGGCAGGAGGAGAAGCGGGCAACAGAGAATGAGGTTGTTGAATGGGCATCACTGACTTGATGGACATGAGTTTGAGTAAACTCTGGGAGATAGTGAAGGATAGGTAGGGAAGCCTGGCATGCTGCAGTCATGGGGTCTCAAAGAGTCAGACATGACTTAGCAACTGAACAACAACAAACAACAATAGGAATAATCTGAAACTGTCGCAGATAAACTGGATCATACAGCGTGCCTTATTTCAATGTAAAGAAGAGCTACTGATACGATTACAAGGAGTGGGAGGTTAAAATAAATTTTAGGCAGGAGACTTGGACAAGTCTGAATAATAATCTTGGTTGGAACAGAAAGAAAGAGGTGGGCCATTTGCTAGATGAGGCTGTATAATGGAGAAAGATTGTTGGTATTATTTTTGTTGTTGTTAAAGAGTGTAAAATCTTGGCATATGTAAATGATGCTGAGAAGGAGCCAGTAGAAAGGAAGAGGAGCTGAAGATTAGAGTCAGAGACCTGAAGAAAGGTAATAGGCACTTTTTCAATTATGACAAGTGAAAATAAGCAAGACTGGTTATGGATGCAGATGAATCTTCAGGTGGGAGGGCATAATAGGTGTAGAGTTCCTACCTAATGACTGTTTAGGTTGTTGAGGGTTCAAGGGAAGTAGAGAAGATTTTAAATAGCTACAGTGGACAATGGAAGAGAGACCAATAGCAAAACAAGGATGCCCCCTACTCTCCTAATATTCAACACTGCCTACCACTCTAGGGTCAATCTGAAACCAGGCAGTCCTAGCCAATGAATAAAACAAGAAAAATAAATATAAAGTGTGAGGATTGGAGTAGAAGAAATAAAATTATTGTTATTCATGGCAGCTTTAATTGAACATATAGAGAATCCAAAAGAATCTGCAGATAAACTAAAGAATTGAAAAGTGAATTTAGCAAGGTTAGGAGATCCAAGGACACTATACAAAAATAAACTGTATTTCAATATATCAGCAACTTGTAATTAGAAAATAAATTTTTAAAAATGAGAACATTTACCATAGCATCAAAACATTAATTACTTAGGAATAAATATTAACAATAGGCAGATAAGACCTTTACTCAGAAAACTATAAACACTGAAGTTATATATGTACCTATGGCTGACTCATGTTGATACATGGCAGAAACCAATACAACATTGTAAAGGAGTTGTCCTCTAATTTAAAATAAATATTAAAAAAAGACCTACATAAATGGCAGTCCCAGTTTGTTCCCAATCAGTATCCTAATAAGTGAGTATGTAAAAAGTGTGTATAAAACTTGTTAAACTGCTGACTGCTAAAGTTTATAAAGGGCCAAGAATATTCACTTTTGATTCCTGTCTTAGTCAACGAAGAGACCCCAGTAGATATGGCAACTTCTCTCTCCTACCATTCTAGGGAGAACTGGCTATGACCGTGGTCGTGATGTTGATTTACAATTTATAAAGGCCAAAAGACAAATGTTGGAGGACTTATTCCATTTGATTATTGTTGTTGTTCGGGTGCCAAGTCATGTCCGACTCTTCACAGCCCCACGTACTGCAGCATGTTAGGCTTCCCTGTCCCTCACTATCTTGTAGAGTTTGCTCAAGTTCATGTCCATTGGATTGGTGATGCTATCCAACCATCTCCTCCTCTGTCGCCCTCTTCTTCTGCCTTCAGTCTTTCCCAGCATCAGGGTCTTTTCCAGTGAGTCAGCTGTTCACATCACCTGAAACACAGATGTAGAGACTTCGGATGATAACATAGGAGAATACTTTCATGGCATTAGGATTGGTAAAGATTTCCTAAAGAAGATACAGAAAGCACAACCATAGATGTAAAACCAATACATTTTACTGTGTTAAAGTTAACTCTTCATGAAAAGATATCATTATGAGAGTACAAAGGCTGGCAAGAGGGTGGCAGAAAATATTTGCCTAATTCATAACTAATGAAAGATTCATGTCCAGGATATATTTTAAAAAAAACCTCCTAAAATAATTAGAAAATGATAGTCTAGTCTATTCAATAGACAAGAAACTTGAACTATTTCACAAAAGTCTTGCCAAATGGTCACGAACATAAAAAGATACAAATTTTGTTGTTTTCAGGGAAATATAATTAGGACCACTATGAGCTACTAGTACTCACCTGCCAGAATGACTAACGTAAAAAAGTGTTAGTGAAGATATAGAACAATTGAAACTTTCATACACTATAGGTTGGAGTATTTTTGGCTCAATGAGTATGTCAAGGGTATATCTTGTCACCATGCTTATAACTTATATGCAGAGTACATCATGAGAAATGCCAGACTGGATGAAGCATAAGCTGGAATCAAGACTGCTGGAAAAAATGTCAATAATCTCAGGTATGCAAATGACACCACCTTTATGGCAGAAAGCAAAGAAGAACTAAAGAGCCTCTTGATGAAAGTGAAAGAGGAGAGTAAAAAAGTTGTCTTAAAACTCAACATTCAGAAAACTAAGATCATGGCATCTGGCCCCATCACTTCATGGCAAATAGATGGGGAAACAATGAAAACAGTGACAGATTTTATTTTTTAGGCTCCAAAATCACTACAGATGGTGACTTCAGCCATGAAATTAAAAGACGCTTGCTCCTTGGAAGAAAAGCTATGACCAACCTAGGCAGCGTATTAAAGAGCTGAGACATTACTTTGCCAACAAAGGTCTGTCTAGTCAAAGCTATGGTTTCTCCAGTAGTTATGTATGGATGTGAGAGTTGGACTGTAAAAAAAGCTGAGCACTGAAGGATTAATGCTTTTGAACTGTGGTGTTGGAGAAGTCTCTTGAGAGTCCCTTGAGCTGCAAGGAATTCCAACCAGTCAATCCTAAAGGAAATAAGTCCTGAATATTCATTGGAAGGACTGTTGCTGAAGCTGAAACTCTAATGCTTTGGCCACCTGATGTGAACAACTGAGTCATCTGAAAAGACCTTGATGCTGGGAAAGATTGAAGGCAGGAAGAGAAGGGGGTGACAGTGGATGAGATGGTTGGATGGCATCACCAACTCAATAGACATGAATTTGAGCAAGCTCCGGGAGTTGGTGATGGACAGGGAAGCCTGGCGTGCTGCAGTCTTGGGGTCGCAAAGAGTTGGATACGACTGAGCAACAACTGAGAGCTGTTTGACAGTGTCTATTAAAATTGGTGTGTGCAAACCATAAGACTTAGCAAATTCATTCCTACATTGTATCTACTAGAAATATAAGCATATGTATACATATATATAACACAAAAGATATGAATGACAATGTCATAGGAGCATGATTCTAATAACCTGAGACTGGAAAACAACATAAATGTCCATCTGCAATGAAATTGATAAATTGTGGATATTCCTACAAAAGAATACTACATATAGCAATAGAAATGAACAAATCATTGCTACGTGCAGCCTCTTGGATGAATTTCACAAACATGTTGAGTGAAAGAAGCCAGACACAAAAGAAAATATGTGATATGAGTCCATTTGTATGGAGATGGACAAAACTACTTTTAATGTTAGAAGTAGGGATACTGTTTGGCTTTGGGATGGAGGACAAGGCTAATGATTAGGAAAGGGTACAAGGAGAGCGTTTCTTTATTGAGCTTGTACAGTTATGATTTGTGTATATGTTTGTTCAGTCACTAAGTTGTGTCTGGCTGTTTGCCATCCCGTAGACTATGGCACACCAGGCTTCCCTGTCCTTCACCATCTCCCGGAGTTTGTTCATATTCATGTCCAGGGAAGCACGCCAGGCTTCCCTTGTGGCTTAGTTGGTAAAGAATCCACCTGCAATGAAGGAGACCGGGGTTCGATCCCTGGGTTGGGAAGAACCCCTGGAGAAGGGAAAGGCCACCCACTCCAGTATTCTGGCCCCTGGAGAATTCCATGGACTGCGTAGTTCATGGGGTTGCAAAGAGTCAGACACTACTGAGTGACTTTCACTTTCATGTCCATTCAGTTGGTCATGCTATCTAACCATCTCATCCTCTTTTCCTCCTGCCCTCAATCTTTCCCAGCATCTAGGTCATTTCCAATGAGTCAGCTCTTCATATCAGGTGGCCAAAGTATTGGAGCTTCAGCTCCAGCATCAATCCTTCCAATGAGTACTCAGAGTAGATTTCCTTTAGAATAGACTGGTTTGGTCTTCTTGCAGTCCAACGGACTCTCAAGAGTCTTCTCCAGCACCATGATTCAAAAGCACCATGATTCATCAGTTCTTTGGTACTCAGCCTTCTTTATGGTCCAACTCTCACATCTGTACATGACTGCTTACCTTTCAGTATAACGTTATTTTCAAGTGATGTATGTAAAATGCTTATCATAGTGGCTGGTTTATTACTGCCAGTTCACTAACTGACAGTGTTAACTTTTTTACTATGGTTCAGTTCTCTGTAATGACTAGGTCAAGGACAATGCTGTCCAGTAGAATTTACTGCAATTATTAAATGTTCTGTATATACAGTGTCTAGTCCCATAGCCTCTGGCCACATGGGGCTATTGAGTATTTGAAATATGACTGAAGAACTTAAAGTTTTACTTAATTTTACTCAATTATAATTAAAATTTAAATACCTTTATGTGACTAACAACTATCATATTGGATATGGTAAGATATCCAGGTCTAAGGAATTGACATGGAAATGAGTCAATGAAGCAGAAAGACAGTGAAGTTTATTTTAGTTGAATAATCAAACTGAGAGGCCAGAGTGTCATATGAATTGTGCATCTGTACACTGAAGAATGCTCAGGGCAATGGCAAGACTGGGTTGGCATTGGAGGTAGTTAGGTAGGTTCCAGAGTCTTCAAAGAAGCATTTGGATAGAGGAGGGGAAAAATGTAATGGACCAAGGAAGAATGCTCTTTCCCCTATGGGTTGTCAATGATACTTGGATAGAAATGTTTCTGAAGCACAACTTAAGTAATTAAGAGTCATTGAAAGAACAAGTTTTAAAAAAGTGGTTAGGAGCAGTAGCAGTGCTTCAGAGCGGTGTTCTGTGACAAAACTCTAGTGTAGTAAAGAAGTATTGAAGAGCTGTGAGAGTAAAACTTGGTGCAGAGGTGGGAAAGGAAGCTAATTGCCAGGAGTAGGGGAAAGGTTAAGGTGTGGGCAGTTTTCAAAAAGCTCCTCCTGGTGAAAGCAGTAAGAAAGGATGTGGTTGCTAGTGGGAATGTGGTGTTTTGCTTTTGTTTAGCAAATGGTAGGAAGTGAACTTGAGGAAGGACATGAAAAAGTGAAATTGCTTGGTGTTTTCTTTCAGTGCATAGAGGAAATCTTGAGGCTGAGTACCTACAGGGTCTCTGTGAGGTGAGGAAGAAGTGGCTGGGTGATGACATAGAAATGTTGAGTGGGCCAGATCTTGAACCATCTTGAATGGCATTATGAAGAATTGTTGGCTTTATCTCTCCAAGAGAGAGAGATAAAGGAAGAGCCAAGGAAAGTTGTAACTATCTGAGGCTCCTGTAAGAGTTTGTGCTTTATAAATACTATTCTGGCAATATCGAGGGCTATGGACTAAAGGTAGCCAGACTGAAGACAGATTGCTTCATCAAGCAAGAAGAGATGAAACCTGAAATAGGGCAATAACAGTTAATAGAATGAAGAAGAGTTGGGAGAATTTGAGATTATAGTGGAATGAGCACAACTTGTGGTGATGGAATAAGGGAGAACAAGTGTTAGAACTGAGAGGTTTCTGAGTTGACTAGTTAACTGATGAATTTATATTAAGGGGCTAAAAAGAACGAACCCAAGTTTGGGATGGTGGTCAGTTATTATATCTCAACAGTTGAGATATAATTCACCCATTTAAAGTAGACATTTCAGTGTTTTTGGTGCAACTACCATTATAATTTCAATTTTAGAATTTTTTTTAATCACCTTATAAGGAATCTCATGCCTATTAGCAGTTACTCCTCATTTACCCTACCTCCTTCTCCTACCTCCCAGCCCTGGGCAACCACTAACCTATTCTTAGTCTCTATGAATTTGCCTGTTTGGGACATTTCATATAAATGGAAGCATACAATATGTCCTTTGTGACAAGCTTCTTTTATTTAGCATGTCTTCAAAGTTCATCCAAGTAGAGGTCACTTTTTGCCTTGTTTTATGTATATTCATCTCTTTACATATTTTGTCTCCTCTACTGGAGGCACTATTATATATTTTAAGCCTGTGTCTATTAACAGCATATTTGCTGTATTTAGTTATGACTTAGCAGATATTTGCTGCATCATAAAGTTAGAAGGTTAACTCCACTAAGCATGAAATTAATTTAACCTGAATGAGTCGCTCCCACACATGCTTACCCACTAAGATGTGTCTTTATTTGCTGTCATAGAATGTTAGGTACCATGCCAAATGGTTCTGGTTCTGCTGTTAACTCTGTATGACCTGGGTATGTCATTATATTCTGGATACACTTTCTGTATCTGAAAATAGTTATAAAAATCCCTACTCTATATAGTATAGAGGAATAACTAAGATAATGCAGGTTGGTGGGATTTGGATAGAATTGGGGTTCATCCGGACAGTCTCTGAGAAGAAAGAGGAACAGGTTTCCTCTCCTATCTGAAAGATGAGTATTCTTATGAAACCTTTTGTAAGGCAAAATGGCGAAAACAGAAAAGCAATTACCTTAGGATGCTGCTTCCTGACGTATACACAAAACAAATAGAGATAACGCCCAGGTGCTCTCTGGTACAGTTGAAAGCTGACAACTTGGTGCTGAGATGCTGCGTGCAGTTCCTGAGGAGGGAGCTTGGCGGTTCCACTCTTACTGTCTGTGGTGTGCACTGCGTCTGTAATGGCTTAGGGCAAAACAAATCTGGATGCTGTTTTTGCTTTTCACCTATTTTCTGGAAAATTTCCAGCTTTCTTTTGGTAAGTGAAAACAGGTACAGCCTTTACAGTGGGGTTACATACAGTAAACCTATTGTAAGTCAAAAATGCATTTAATACACCTAATGTACTGAATACCATGTACTTAGGCTCACCTGCCTTACACATGTTCAGAACATTTATGTGAGCCTATAGTTGGGCAACATCATCTCACACAAAGCTTGTTTTATAATATAGTATTGAATAGCCCCAGTATTCTTGCCTGGAGAATCCCATGGGCAGAGGAGCCTGGTGGGCTACAGCTCATGGAGTTGCAGAGTCGAACGTGACTAACACACACAGATGTTGAATAGCTCGTGTAGTTTATTGAATACCGTACTAAAAACCCGAATGGTTAATTGGATACAGGAATGGTTGTCAGTGTTTGTTGTTCTGCCTTGTGATCACATGGCTGACTGGGAGCTGCTGCCCAGCATCATGGGAGAGTATCACCACATATTGCTTGCTCAGAAAAAGACCCAAATTCAAAATTCAGAGTATGATTTCTGCTGAGTATTTATGGCTTTCACACCTGTAAAGTTGAAAAGTCCTAAGTCAAACTATCATAAGTTGGGACAAGCTATACTAATGTAGGCCTTTTGCAAAAGTAAAGTGGCATGGGTGACCTGTAAATGTTTGACTCTATTACCTGAAACTCCTGGGACAGGAGTAGCCTTTTTTCACAAGATTTGGAATTTTGGAGCCTTAAGTCCTTTCAGTCCCATTTTACAAGGTCCTGGGTTTGTCGGTGGTACCACTGACTGCTTCTTTTGTCATCGACGTGGGGCGTTGCAGTTGTGTCAGGCTCTCTAGTTATTCTGTTTGGAATACTTAGGACCCTTATTTCTTAAGGACACTGACCAGTAGGCTCCCTGTTTTTCATAGTGTTATATTGTTTTAATATGGCTGCATATAGTTGAATACAAAAAAAGATAAAAGTTTAAAACCCAGTCTATCCACCTTCCTGAAACAAGCAACTTATAACTGCAGGCCTACCTTACTCCTCTCTTTTGGAGAATTGTTCATGCTTTTATTTTAAAAAAACATATACTGAGTGTGTACTTGAATGCCATGTTTCAAAATAAAATAGTCCTTAGATCTCATAGCAATTCAGTGGGAGAAGGCAGACATAGATGATCACATATGATATGGAAGTGCAGTAGCAGCGCACACCTGGAAGCAGCCATTGGGACAGGGTTTTGAAGCAATTGTCACCTGGTGTTTCTTTACTAATAAATATAACACAGAAGCAGCCTGATGAAAAGCACTAGTGTTCTTTGAGCCTCAGAACAACTGAAGTGACTCCCATTTTAGAGAGCAATCTGAAACTCAGAAAGGGTCAATGGCTGGGTTTTAAATAGATTCTAGACTTAGATTCTATGTTTATCCCCTCGTCCTCACCATATCCATGCCCCTTAAGCAAGAGTAGGAAGTACCCTTGTAGACTACTACAGTGCTCTGCCACCCCCTTCCTCTGTAAGCAAAGCTGGAGTCTCAGGTTCCCTTTTCTGTGTCTAGCCTGCTTCCAATGTCGTCGGTGCATTGAGCATTCCAGGGCTGTAGCAGTAGCGAATATTGCTGATGTCATTGTTTGCCTTATTGGGATTTTGCTCTTTGTTTCACAGGGAGCTGTGATTGGTATAGACGATGAGGACGACAGCACCTTCACAATAACTGTTGATCAGAAAACCTTCCATTTCCAGGGTGAGCTGAAAGAAGAGATTTTTTTCTCTTCACAGTCCCAACTGCTTCTTTCCTTCTCCTTTGGGCTGTTTGCTGGATGACTAGAATGGTTTTTACAACTGATCCTGTATGAACGAGTGCACAGAAACGTTCTGGATGAAGTGGTACTGCAGGTTAGGCAGGGATTTAATCGTATCTGCAGCGGATACAGATCTCTTTGAAACATCTGTGGATCTGGCTGCAACTGGAGATTAAAAATTTAAACGATAAAAATCAGTGAAGGGAGAGAGTAATGGGCTGCTGCTGCTGCTGCTGCTGGCTTGTGTTTACAGAAGGTTGCTGATCTTCTTTATCGAGGAGTATGGCTCTGCTTCTGCATGAAGAGTCTAAAGACTGATTGTGAAGGTTGCAGTGTTTGTCCCTGTAAAACTCAAAATATAAATTAAATTGAAGCTAGTGGCAGCCTTTGGCTTAAGATTTTGCTTTGCTTCAAGAACTACAAGTTTGCATTCATTTCATCTGCATTCTGTGTCTTGTCTGCCAGCCGTCATTTCTCTGCTATTATCCTTTTTATAGTTAATAACACCAAATGCCATCTGCCACTGCTATGTTTCGGCATTGCATGCTCTGGTTCACCGGTAGAAAGGGTAAGGTACTGGATGATCATTCTCATTTCATCTTGCTTTGAAAACTCTAAACCAGCAAATAAAAGTCAGTTTTAATGATCCTGTCCTAATGTACTCTCATGTGTTAGGAGTGTCTATTAGCTTTGATACTAATGTTTTTGCTATTTTGCCTATCGAGAGTAACCTCTATTTTATATTTAAAGCAGTCCAAGAAACTTAGAAATTGAGAATATTTGCACTTTTTCTGAACTACAAGTGACAGTGCACTGTGATAGATGCTAGGTATACCAGGATAAAAAAAAAAAAAGTAAATCAATTTATTGTTTAAAAATGTTTTGGTTATGAAGTCTAACAGTGACCAGATATGTTATGTGACATGTTCAGACAGCTATTGTCCTTCTGTATTAGGATAGTATATTGCAGTAATTTTTCTTCATTGTCTTGTTGACACATAGAAATGAAAGATGCAGCTTATATATAATAAAGACAAGCCAATATACTCACTTGTGATATCTCTAATGTTTTTAGGAAAAAGCATTCTTAGAGTATTTATTATGTTTGGTCATATTTTTTTACTCA
This sequence comes from Oryx dammah, assembly GCF_014754425.2. Taxonomy (NCBI): domain Eukaryota; kingdom Metazoa; phylum Chordata; class Mammalia; order Artiodactyla; family Bovidae; genus Oryx; species Oryx dammah. Next base: position 92,515,721 of record NW_024070212.1, on the reverse strand, counting down.
GAACTGCTTTTAACTAATAATGCTCTCTTGAAATTTTCTACTACATTTAATTTCATAAAACATTTAAAATCTTAGTTTAAGAAAGTCCATGGTCTTTATTTTTAGGTTAAATATATAATGCTGCTTATCAGTGAAACCAGATAATACCCACACTCTGGAACTCTTTACTTGAATGAACTTGAATACTTTAATGTATTTCAAGTAGTAGCTGCTAGATACAGGTAAAGACTGCAGCATGAAATTCTCTCCTCTGCAGTTACTAAGAAGACATCTTCTTTGGACTTCAGAAGCTGTATTGTTTGCCTGTTTAAAGGAGAGGAGACTCAGGCCTCTAGAGTAAAGGCACCTCTACCTTCTCTGATTTAAATTATTTATGTTAAACTGATCTTCCCTTTAACACTTCTGTATTTATGTTGTTTGCTTGTAAAACAAATGATTCCTTTAATGAATCATTTAAATGGCAAGGATAAATAAGTGTTATATGTATTTTTTAAATGGATACTTAGTTCTGAGACTGTTGGATTCATTAGTTTGTTTTCTACTGTAATAGTTTTGGAACTCTAATATTCTTTATATTCTTGGACATAATAAGAATTATTTTGCATTCATAGGTCCTTGCTGATAAGTTTGCTGAAAAATTGATGAAATTTTCAATGTCTAAGGTCTTATATTCTTGATTAGAATTGAAAGCAAGTTAAGATGGATATACATTAGCATGTGTGTAAATGTGTTTTTAAAGTTTAATATAACAGAATTTTTTGAAGCAAGTAAAGTATCAATTGAGACATCTATAAAACAAATTCTGCTTACTTTCAACTCTTAAAGGGAAAGCTAGAATTTGTTTAGATCCACTAATTTGTTCAACATCTATTTTAGACATTATTCTAAGTTCTGGGGATACAGTAGTGAACAAAATATAAAATTCCTCCCCTCTGTAGCATCTAATCTGATAGAGGAGAAAGCCAATAAATAAGATGAATTGGTAAAATATAAGGAAATAAGACAGTGCCAAGTCCTGGGGAGGAAAAAAAAAAAAACACAGGAAAGGAAAAAATGAAATAGAAGTGTGTGTATATTTGTAGGGGGTGGTTTAAAATTTTAGATGGCTGGGGAGACTCATTGGGATGATGCCTTTCAGTGAAAGACCTGAAGGAAGTGAGGGAACAAGCTTATATGGCTTTGTTGGGGATGATGGTGAAGAGTAAATCACTCCAGGCAAAGGAAATAGTAAGTGCAAAAGGGTGTGCCGGCCATATTTGAAGACCAGCAAGGAGGCCAGCTCTGGTTGGAGTGCGGATAACCATGGGGAGGGTAGTGTGAGATGGTGTCTAAGAGGTAACGTTGTATGAGGCCTTATATGACATGGTAAGGACATTGAATTTTACTGAGATAAGAAGCCATTATAGATGGTTTTAAGCAGAGGAGTGACATGATGTGATTTTTAAACAGCTATCACTCTGGGCACTGTTTTGAGAATAAAATGCAAGAGGCAGGAACAGAGCAGAGAAACTAATTAGGAGGCTAGAGTAATCCAGAAGAGAGATGATGGCGGCTCCCACATGGTAGCAGTGGGAGTCGAGAGGTAGTGAGAAGTGGTTGAATTGTGCATGTGTATTTAATCAACTCTATTGAGGTATAATTAATATGCAATGAAATGTATGCTCTATAAAATTCAGTGAATATTGACAAATTTACTTACTGATATAGCTGCTACCATAATCAAGATCTGGAACATTTCTGTCATCCAGAAGATTGTTTTATTCTTTTGTTAGTCTACACTCCAGCCCCTGGCTCCAGACAGCAACTGGTCTACTTTCTATCACTAAAGATTAGATTTTTCTTTTGGAGAGGTTCACACAAATAGAATCTTTCAGTATGTACTCTTTTTTGTCTGGCTTTATTTTAGCTCAGTATGTTTTTAATACTCGTCCATCTTGTTGCATGTATTGGTAATTCCTTTTATATTGCTAAATAGTAGTTTGTTGTTAGGTATTATATTTTTTTGAAGGTTGTACTGTAGCATGTGAAAAAAAGACAGTAGGAAGACAGGATGACACCATATTTTTGACTTGAGTGAGACTGGAGTTGCCATTAACTGAAGTGGAGAACCAGTTGGGGGTGGCAGACAGGTGGGCATCGAGAGCTTAGCCTTGGAGATGCTTATAATCAAGTTCTAGATGCCTATCAAATGTCCAAATGGAGATGTCAAGTAGGCAATTGAAGTGTGGCATTCAGGAGAAAAGTTCAGGCTGAAATAATAAATTTGGGAGTCATTGGCGTTTGGGAGGAAGTATGGAGAGAAAAGAGAAGAGGTCCAAGTAATGAACTCTGGAACACTTTAACATTTATTAGAGGCACAGAGAAGTGCAACTAGCAAAACAGATTGAAAAGAATCAACGAAAAAAAGAGGAAGGAAACCAGGTAAGTGTGGTACCCAGAAAACCAAGATAGGAAGTGTTTCTTGGAGATGAGAGGCATCAGCAACTGTGTCAAATGCTCTTGACTGAGAAAGTTGAGAGCTGAGAAATGATCACAAGATTTAACAATTAAGTCTACTGATAACCTTGAGAAGAACAATTTAAAGTAAGAGTATAGACAGTGCTTCTAAGTTCTGCTATAAAGGGAGGGTGAGAAATACAATAGTAGCTGGGAGAGGGAAATAAGTTTTTTTAAAGATAAGAGCAATAATGACATACTGTTCTTATGCTGTAGGTAGTGACTCAGTAGAGAGGGAAAAGTCGATGATGCATGAGAGAAAAGGGAAAATTATTAAATCAGTGTCTTTGAGACAGCAAGACAGGATGAGACCTAATACACAGGGAGGGCATTGCGTTTGGCTCAGAGCATAGACAATTCATCCATAGTGACAAGAAAGTCAGGTGTATGGTATATACGTAGACAGGCTGTTATCCATCATCTTCATTTCCACTGTGGTTTGACTCTCTAGTTGACCTGCTGCTGCTAAGTCACTTCAGTCATGTCTGACTCTGTGTGACCCCATAGACGGCAGCCCACCAGGCTCCCCCGTCCCTGGGATTCTCCAGGCAAGAACACTGGAGTGGGTTGCTATTTCCTTCTCCAATGCATGAAAGTGAAAAGTGAAAGTGAAGTCGCTCAGTCGTGTGCGACTCTTCGCGACCCCATGGACTGCAGCCTACCAGGCTCCTCCACCCATGGGATATTCCAGGCAAGAGTACTGGAGTGGGTTACCATTGCCTCTCTAGTTGACCTACAGGTCCTATATCCTGAAACATATTTTGTTAATCATAAAGAGGACTGGTGCCATGAAGAGAACAAACTTTCCTGTAACAATAGATAATTTTTCATTATAATGATTCTCAGTTCTGGTAGCTTGATATTTCAGAGTAGCTACAATTTAAAAGAGATACCATAAAATTCTCAAAACAAAGTTAATTTAAATTAACTTTAGTTTTGGGAAAAAAAAGTCCTTTTCCCCTCTTTAGGTAATAATTGAAATTACAGTCCTTGGATATTAGAGCTTTAAACAGATTTGAAAACTACAACTTCATTCTGTCATTTTTCAGAGATTAAAAAGAAAATGATTGCCAATTCATCTTTATAAACTGGCTTTTCTGATAAGAGCAAAAAATGATTCCTTTTTCTATCAGTCAGCCAGAATTGTTTGCATTTGGATTCTTAGCTAGACATTGTGTGGACAGCATTAGACTGGCTGTTGGGAGAAGGCAATGGCACCCCACTCCAGTCCTCTTGCCTGGAATATCCCATGGGCGGAGGAGCCTGGTAGGCTGCAGTCCATGGGGTCGCGAAGAGTTGGACATGACTCAGTGACTTCACTTTCACTTTTCATTTTCATGCATTGGAGAAGGAAATGGCAACCCACTCCAGTGTTCTTGCCTGGAGAATCCCAGGGACGGGGGAGCCTGGTGGGCTGCCGTCTATGGTGTCGCACAGAGTCGGACACGACTGAAATGACTTAGCAGCAGCAGCAGACTGGCTGTTGAGTTCAAACATTTAATGTATGAATAGTATGTGTAACTCCCTGTACTCAGAACTGTATACAAGTTAATAAGACATAAACCAGGATGTTAGAGAGCTTGTGAAGAAGTAATTATAATGTAGTATAAAATATGCTATAGTAGTAGAAATATGTATAGGACATGGAAATAATGGAGAGGCAAAAGAGACAGACAGTACTTCACAGAAGAGCAGAGTTTTTCTTGTTACCAAGTAATTCTTTTTAAAATAATAACAACTTAAAATTATACTAGTTCTAAAAAATTACAGGTTGTCCAGAATTACATAATATAAAAACTAAAAGTCCCTGTCGCCAAGCTCTGTCTCTCACCTCTCCCTCCTTGCCTCCTCTACCTGGTAGAGTTCTGAAGTCTGAAGAGAAGTTTATCAGGCTGAGGGATGTTGTAGCATTTGCAAAGGTATGGAAATATGATGCTACCACATGTGTTCCAAGAACTTTGAATGTTTGGTACCATTAGGACAGTGGACAGGAGTTGAGGCAGAGGCCTACATCTAATATGAAAGGGTTTTATTTTTATCCTGAGGTCTGGTAGGAGCCAGTGAAGCAGAGTTTTAAACAGAGATTAGATAGAGTAAGACATGGTTCTCTAGATAAAAAGCCTTGATTTTTAAGGCCCTGAGTGGATTAAAGCCATTGGTAATGGAGAAGGAGTAGAGGAAAACAGACTTGACATTTTTTTTAGTAAGTGAATCTTTAGGAATTGTTGATTGCTTGGAAATGGGAGCTGAGAGAATGAGAGTAGTAAAGGCATAAGAAGGATGTGGCTTACTATTTTGTTTGGATGTTATCAACATCTGAAATAGAGAATCTAGAACAGAGATGGTGAGGGACTTCTTAAATTTGAGGTGTCTTTGGGACATCCAGGCACTGATGGTGATGTCAGTTGGGTCTAAGTCTGGGCTTCCCAGGTGGTGCAGTGATAAAGAACCTGTTGCCCAGTGCAGGAGACACAGGAGACATAGGTTTGGTCCCTGGGTTGGAAAGATCCTGTGGAGAAGGAAGTGGCAACTCGCTCCAGTATTCTTGTCTGGAAGAGTCCATGAACAGAGGAGCCTAGTAGGCTACAGTCTTTGGGGTCACAAAGAGTCAGACACGACTGAACGTGCATGCCTTCCTTCCTGGGCTGAAGATGGAGATTAGTGGTTATCAACATATTACTGGAAGGTAGAATTATTAATAGAATTTAGAAAATTGAATCCTTCAGGGCTAGGCAGATATGCAAAGGAGTGAAGAGTAAAGCTTTGGAGAGCTTATGCCTTGTTTGAAGGGGTAGCTGGTACTTAATTCCAGACAGTTGTAGACTTTTGGTAATGCTTGTCCAATGTTTTCAAGAGAAAACTGTCTAGTTTTTCAAGAGAAGCCAGAAATCCAGATTTTTTTTGTATGTGCAAGAGTTTGAATATGTGCATATTAAATCTTCCAGTTTTAAAAAACAATTATGTAGAGCAATGCAGTGCATCTATGAGCTAGCTAAAACCTTTTAGATATTTTAGTCTGGTTAAAACTATGGTAGGGTGGTTATGAACCTTCTGGCAGATGTGAATGAGAAGAGAGCCTCCAAACCTGGCAGTATACTAGGGTGGGACCATCAATAGGCTCAAAGGAATGATCAGAAAGGTTGGGGTGAAAGCTACTAGCTTCAACCATATGAAAGTACATGCTGCTTTTATCATTCAAAAGTAGTTACATATTGGCAGTTCATATGTGACAACTTAATAAAAGACTAAATGGGCCATAATTCATACTAATTAGAAAGATATCCAGTTTTTTGAATTTTACCTTCAAAAATTATATTTATTTAATGCTTTTATATATGTATATAATTTATAATGTTACTGATAGTGTATTGGAATAATGATAATGATAGCTACATTTATCAAATGTTTATTTTATACTATTCAGAGTTTTATAGTTTAACCCATTCAGTTTTTATGACCTTATGAAGTAGGTACTATTATTTTTATTTTATGGGTAAGGAAACTGGGGGCCATGTACATGTAGGTAACATTAGGCAGAAATGGAATTTGAACACAAACAGCTGTGCTCTAGAGCCATTCTCTTAGATGCTACAAAAAAAGTTATACAAATTTGTCAACTAGTTTATAATTAACTTTTATAATTTTATCCAGAAAGGAATTGGTGTAAAATATAAGGAACTTCAAATTACAGTGAAGTTTAATGCAATTGAAAATTTTTATGATGTTCTACATGTTCTGTTGCTTAGTAGAAATAGTAGCAGTAGTGGCAGTAACAGCTACTACTAAATATGTCTCATAAACTAGGCACTCTGTTTAACAGGCAATGTACATTACTTCCATAATTCCTGAACTCCCCAGTGAGGTAGTCATATTTCTGGTTTTAGAGTCAGGAAAACTGAGTTTCAGAGAAGCTAGATGCCCAGGATTAGTAGATTGTGCCTGCGTCTGTCTAAATCAGTAGCTCTTAAAGTGCAGTCTTAGGCCAACCTAACTAGCATCACCTGGGAACTTGTTGAGAACACGGAATATCAGGCTGAGCCCCAGTCCTGCTGAATCAGAAACTCTGGGAATGAGTCCTCTAGTGATTGTGACACACACTGAAGTTTGGTAATCATTGATCTGGATCCAGGGTTTCATGTTGTTATTCTGCTTTATTCTCATAACCTTATATGTTAGGTCTAAGTATCCCCAATTTATATGTGTGAGAAGATACAGAAAGTCAGGGGTCCTGGCCTTGATCTTAGATTGTTTTTTACTATGTCCTAACCTACATAAACCCTGGAGGAGGGCATGTCAACCTACTCAAATATTCTTGCTTGGAGAATCCTCATGGACAGAGGAGCCTGGCAGGCTGCAGTCCACGGCATTGCAAAGAATCGGACACAGCTGAGTGACTGAGCACAGCACAGGCACCTACATAGAAGGGCTTCCCTGGTGGCTCAGTGATAAAAGAATCCACCTGCCAATGCTGGAGACTAGGGTTTGATCCCTGGGTCAGGAAGATCCCATGGAGAAGGAAATGGCAACCCACTCCAGTATTCTTGCCTGGGAAATCCCATGGACTGAGCAGCCTGGCAGGCTATAATCCATGGGGTTACAAAAGAGTTGGAGACACTTTAGCAACCAAACAGCAGCAACAACCTATGTAGAAGGAGTCTCTTGCCTTAAGTAAACCTGGTGTGTGGAAAAGTCTAAATTTTTATAGGGTAATAATTAGCAATATGTATATATTCTTTCATTATAAATAATCCTTTACTTTCAAAGGATTTTAATGAAGGCATTCTTTAATCAGTGTGTTTTTAAAGTAATTTCAATATGAAATTTGTTTGCAGATTTATTTGGGTATACCTTTAAAGCAATACAAGTTGCTTTAAAGCAACTTGCTTTAAAGCAAGACAAAATGCAACATTTTAAAACAATAAAACGTGTTTAAATTAGAAGAACCTTTAGGAACTGTGTAAGTCTAGCAGAGTCATCTGTTGCACTGATGGCTGACCTTTTCAGGTCAGTCCATTAGAGCTTGCTTATTTATTAAAATGCAAAATTACTATAAATCAGCCCAGTGGTGAAGGAAAGTGTTTAATTTAGAAATGTTATATTGATCAAGGATATTAGGGCAGCCGTTACTGCATTAACATCAATCAACATGGCATGACACATCTGCATCATTAATCATTTAGAAGAAAAGACTTAACTCATAGTTGCAGGCTTCTGCTTTAAAAATAAGTTAAAGTCTTCTGCTTTAAAAATAACCATCTCAGCATTATCATTAGTAAACAGATTCCATTATTCTGTTGATTACAGACTTAAAAAAATTTCCTTCTGTGGTTATAGTTTTCATTTTTTATGTGATAACCGCTCCTCAAAACAAAATAGTCATTTATAGATTTCATTTAAGGGAAATAAATCCCCTATAACTAATTCTCTAATTAGATGTTATAATTTCACTAGGCGTCAGGAGGGGAAATGCTTCTGAATTCATGTATTGGTAGTTTGTTATATTACTGTAGGAGAATTGGATCTCAGTGGTATACTATTCTTCTTAATTTGCTTTCTGTTTGTGATCCTCCCTGAATAGCCAGGATTAGTTGATATATAACTTTATTTTTTCTTAATTCTTTACATTTTATCCCACCATTTCCTTTTTCATCATTTTTGAGTAGTAAAATTAATTACTGCTCACTGTAGAAATTTGGGGAAATAGAGTAGTATACAGCTGGTACTAATAATCACCCATAATCATACCAGAAGATAATTATCAGTAACATGCTTGTGGATTCCTTTCTGATATTTCAGTTGTTTGTGTGAGAGTGTGTATTTGTATGTGTGAATTTTACAAAATTGAGTCATTCTGTGTAAATAAATTTCCATACTCAATTTTAAATATTATCATGCTTTTTTTATATTCTCCTTTTTGAAAGGGTAGACTCATTCATTATATCTTGCTAAGTAATTTTTTAATCTAATTTGGAAAACATTGCTGGTAGGTATTATTGTGAAGAGTAAATGAAGATATATAAAGAAGAGCATTTCTCTGCTTTAATGTATGATGTTTAACTGAAAATGTACATGGAAGTAAACTGAGTTGAACAGACTTGCAGGGTGTAAAGGGGGTGCATTCTCACCATATACTATGAAGTCCTTAATGACACCTTGACTTTTAGACATAACATTTATTCATAAGACATATTCATACATTTTATACCTTTCTTTTAAAAATGAGCGTATAGGCAATGGACTATAAAGTGTTAGGGGCTGAAGTCTAAGGAGTGTCCTATTGATGATCAAGATTTACTGCTTTTAGCATGCCTAATGATTTCTCAATTGATTTCTCCGTTATGTTTATAAAGTTTATATCGTCACCCCTATTGGCACTTTAATTTTTCTCTTTTTGTACTAATTAAAAGAATGATAAATGTGAAATATATTAAAATAGTTGCATGAGCACTGCTCTTCCAGTGGAGGTGGTGATGCTAAGAACTAAATTGTTGCCTGGCAGGCTTTTGCAACACACTTTTGCACTGTGTGTTGGCACAAAATGTCCACTTGTTGTTTGATATAAGAAAATTAAAACTTTCTCTGAGGAGTCAATGTATAAGAAAGTACAGATTATATGGAAGGTTGAATAGGCAAGCACTGCTTATGTAAAATGTAGTCTCATTCCTCAAGAGACTTTGGGGACTCAAAACTGACTTAGCCCTCCTCTAGGGGATTTTCCTGACCCAGGGTTTGAACCCATGTCTTTTATGTCTCCTGCATTGGCATGCGGGTTCTTTACCATTTGCTCCACCTTGGAAGCCCCATGACTTAGGGAATAGTGAGCATTAAATTATATATACTTAAAAGTATAATAGGAATTCAGAGAAGGAAATTACAGTGATAGTTAGATTTTCTCTGTTTTTCAAACTTTTAATAAAAGCATTTTACATGTGCAATCTTATTTAGAAGCCTAGATGTGAGACAGAAAAAAGTATAGTTGCTCTGGTGAAAGTCAAAGGGTTGAGGGCCTATATCCGTGCCCTAGGAACTTTGAGAAATTACCAGTGTTCAATTTATTGTAGCCATTCTTTCTTTTTATTCATCCATTCATTTATTTTCATTGTCAACAAATAATTGCTTACTGTATACCAGGCACTAGGCTGTTTCCTGAGCATAAAGTAGTGAGCAAAGCTAAGCGCCTATCCTTAAGGCTCTCACATTTTGAAAATCATTATTCTAGAGGAATCTTCCTGCTTGCACACTTTCAGGTAGTTCTCTGACTCCAGGTTAAATATCCAAGAGTTAAAGCAGTATCTTTTAATGATGTCTAGACTGCATTCGCCTTTTAGCTAACTCGATGGTGAACTCTCTAAGAAAATACTTATTTCTGCCAAGGTCATCTTTGGCCTTTCAACCTCCTTCACTAACACTGCACGTAGTTTATGAACTACATGTAGTTTATGAACATTCTCATGATCGTGGTGGCTTTAATCAGTGTACTCCACATGTAACATTGTTTCAGCATATAAATTCAGGTTATGTTTCATCATTGCATTTTGTTAATATTAAACTTGGAGAACCCTAAGACAATTTGATTCATACCCCTGGAAAAAGAATTAGAATTCAGGTAAACTATAAAAAAGCTGCATCTTTGCTGGGTTGGTGGCTTTAATGAGGATATATCTGCTTTGGATGGGACTGCCTAGTGGGTGGAATTAGTGGATCATATATAAAAGATTTAAGCTAAGCCCTTGTATATGGATGATTTAAGTCAAGTGGGGATGAGTATCAATGGGATTTTTTTTTTTAAATCTTGGAGAGAGTGATTGACTAGACATCTTTTTTGGTGGTGACTCTATTCTATAAGTGAGCCTCTGATGAATAAAAGAAGGGAATGGAGTGGAAAGGAGCAAACATTTAGAGTGCAGTTAATGTGATGCTAGGCACCATAATCCTCATACGTATCTCCACGCATCTTTGTGAGATAGGTACTTTTATTCCCATTTTATAGAAAAGGAAACTGGGGCTTGGAGAAATTTTTATCCGAGGTACCACATATGGGAGGTTGCTGAGCCTGAATTCAGGCCCATGCTATCTTCATTATACAGTGCTGCTTCTCCACAACTCTTTTCCCTTCTTACTCTTAGTCAAACTGACTTCTCTTTTCACCATGCCTTAGCCTCCCTGCAGCTTTAACTTCATGCTTCCCTGGTGGCTCAGTGGTGACGAATCTGCCTGCTAATACAGGAGATGCTGGTTCGATCCCTGGGTTGGGAAGATCCCCTGGAGGAAGAAATGGCAACCCACTCCAATATTCTTGCCTGGGAAATCCTTCTGTCGAAGGAGCCTGGCAGCCTACAGTCCACAGGATCGCAAAGAATTAGGTGTGACTTAGCAACTAAACAACAACAATGCTCTAACTTCAGTTCTGTCTTCTCTTCTGAATAGTACAACATTCCTACTCTGACGGTAGTTAGGGTTTTCATGCTCTCCGGTGGTTTGGTTGTTACAGTTTCTCCTGTGCTCAGTGTATATCCAAATTGCTAGTTGTCAGTTGTCATTGGCAGGGGCCCAACTGAAGCAAGGGAACTGGGATATTGGTCAAAATAGACTAGTGTGAAGCATGAGGTGAGCAGTCCGTCACCAAGTGTGAGGGAGGCTTGGAAGTGTGGCTGAAGAGAGTCTCAGGAATGTCTCTGTATGGATTTAAAGGCAGCATATCAAACACATATTGACCTGTACCCTGTTTAATTTTACTTCTGTTCTGATTGTGGAGTTCTCATAATATGTCAACTGAGATAGCATGCTCAAGTTGTTGAGGAAAGTAGGCCAATATATCTTACGATATTTATTCCTTCTTTGCAGAGGAAGTCCCGCCTCCCTGAGAAACCTAAATGTGGAGCAGGGGGTCATCAGTAAAAGGAGGATGTTTATACTGAGCTCCAGAACTATACTGTTAGAGAAAATGTATATAAATACTCACTATGGTGCCTGATAAATAACAGTGCTCAAAAAATAGTAGCTGTTGTTATTATTGTTTTTTATTTTATGAAGTTGCTGATGATCATGCTGCCGCTGTTTTTGGTTTTCCCTTTTCTCCTTTTTCTAGCCAAGGGTTTGGGTTAGAGGTAACCCACATTAGGTTTTTGAAAGTGCCACAGGCAAGAGCACAATACAAGGGATAGAAGCTGATTCCCTGATAGTCAGGGAGCTCTCAGTTTAGTAGGAGGAACAACTATGGGAATATTTACTAGAAAGACAACAATGAGGATAGCAGCTTGTACAGGTTCTGTGCCAAAGGCTTAACATGTTTTCTCATTTCCCTCTTTTAACAACCCCAAGAAATAGTTTTGAGGAAACTGAGGCAGAGAGCGCTAAATCACTTATCCAAGTGATTTAGTTTGGAACAGCTAGTTACAGTACAATGTAAAAGTGATAGAGATGTATTGAGATGTAGGAAAGAGAACTGATGGAGGCAGGAAGACGTCACAGAAGAGATGGTTTTGATATGGATTTTGAAGGATGAAAAATAGTTCAAATGAGATGTAGTCAGGCAGGAAGAGAAGTGAAAAGAAACATTTACCAAACTTCACAGAAAGAAAGGAGAAGCACATTCCAGGTAAAGGGAAAGTATGTGTAAAAGCTTGGAAGGATGAAAAAGGATGATTTATTTGAGAAATGTAGGAAGTGTAATACATTTGAGAATACATTGGAGGTGAGGAAAAGGAGCTTGAGTTCTGTTTGGAACTAGATAGATCATCAAAGGTCTCATATACCAGAATGATAAACCAAAACCCCTTTCTATAAGTTAGCGAGAAACATCAGTTTTTTTAGTCATGGAAATGTCATGATCCCTTTTGTGGCTTAAAAGGAACACCGGGAGCTGTTTGTGGAATGCTTTGAAGAGAAGTGAGATTGGAGGCAAGATGCCCGATTTGGAGCTTACTGCAGAGGTTCTGGTAGGAGGTGATGGGGTCTTCAACAAAGGCAGTGAGAGTGCCCCAGAGAGGATAAACACAAAAATAGATATGCCAGGCAGATTCTGGTGACCGTTTCTATGAAGATAGGGGGAAAGGAGCGCAGAATTATCCAAGGCTTCTGACAGAGTAATGGGAGGATCAGCTCTGCTCTTTCCGATGTCTTAAGGAGTCTGTCTGTGTCACTGCAGTGTCACCAGTGCCTACCTGCTGTGGACACACGTGCCCTCAATGCATATTTCTTTTTTTTTTGAATGAAAGCATAATTTTGGACTATGTCAGGGTAAATGCAATTGTTTAAGAAAAACAGGTGATACTCTCCCACAAAAGGAAGCCTCAGGGCTTCAGATCCCTGAGAAAAATAGTCTTCAATTAAGAAGTATCAGAAGGCCAGCAACTTAGGCTTGGAAAGAAGTGCTCACACCTGGGGATCAGTATCTGACTTAATGCTAGCAGAGAGTGTACTCTGATTTGTTAATGGGAAGACTACGAGTAGAATATGACTGAAGTATGTAAATTAATTCTTGACCATGTTCTCTGTGTGGAAGTTTCTAGCCATCTTGCAGCACTTTTGAATGAGAACTAACTGGAGTCCTTTCTTTTCAGGAATCTAAATTTTTAGGCTAGTGAAATAAGTCAGGGTAGTGCCATAAATGTAATATTTTAGTAATATGAACAGGTTAGTTCATGGTAGACAGAGAGAAGCAAATCTGAATTATACGCTATCTGAAAAGAAATGCCCGTTTCTAGCTTTATCTGTGGACACTAGAATTAAGCTAACATTGTTGTATGATGTATTTTTTAGCATGTTTGTCATCATTAAGAATTTCTTTTATTTTTATTTACCCTTTGTACTTAGTGAGTTGGTTTAAGCATAGTGATTTGGTATAAATCATTTAAGTCCTAAATTGTAGGGAGGGCTGAATCAATGACATGTTACTATATCTAGACTGTGTTTTGTCAGAGTTAAATCCTGTGAGATGCACTGAGGTTATGCAAGTTTATATTGCAGTCTTGGTCTGGAAATATATACTTCCCTAAAGAAAGGTGAAGATATTATATTAACAGCTTACAGCTAAATATAGAGAAGGAAAGAAGTAACTTATTGATAGCTTTGTGCCCTGAGCAGATTTCCTTGGAGAGTTACTGGGGACAAAGAGTGAAGCCTTCAGAAAGGTTGTTCACTGGGAATATTTTGAAGATTATAATGCAGCAGTGTCTCTACTGTACTTTATGTACTGAAGACATATTTGCATATATGTTACATTTTTTTTCTTTTGGCTGAGCCTTGCAGTCTGCAGGATTTAGTTCCCCACTGAGGGATTGAGCTCACATCCTCAGCAGTGAAAGTGCAGAGTCCTGACCCCTGGACCACCAGGGAATTCCTGTAGGGAGCCTAAAGGGTCTCCCTGTCCTCTGTGTATAAGGAATAATAACTGTCTTCAGAAAACTCTCTGTAAAGTAACATAATCATTATAGTTTCTTCTTAGATTGATTCTGTCACTTTGTTAAGCCACACCTATTTTGGCCTTGTTTACCCCATGGACAGAGGTACCTGGCAGGCTACAGTCCATGGGGTTGCAAAGAGTTGGACATGACTGAGTGACTCAGCACAGCACTTTAGAAGTAGACAAAAGAATTAGGTAGCAAATTCTCTTTTATTATATATATATTTTTTATTTGCCCTGCTTTCATTTTCTTCCTGAATTTTCTAACATGTATTAACTTTCTCCCTCTCTTTCCTTTCATTGCCTAATTCAAAAGTTGGATGATTTTGTTACAGTTTTTTTTTTCTGAATAACTCTTAACTTTGGTAGTTAATGAAAGTATTTTTGACGTTCTTTCCAGTTGACCCTTGAACAAGATATGGGGTAGGTGTCCTGGTCCCCTGGGCAGTTGAAAATCTACCTGCAGTTTCTAGCCAACCCTCTGTATCTGTGGTTCCTCTATATCTGTTCTCCCAAATCTGGATTTAAACAGCCATGATTTGTGTAGTACTGTAGTATTTACTGTTTAAAAATTCATGTAGAAGTAGACCCATGCAGTTCAAACCCATATTATTTAAGAGTCAAACTGTATTTATTCTCATGAACTAGTAGTTGGCTTCAACTTCTCAAAATTGCCTCCTTCCATCCCTCTCTCTCTAAAAGTGCTGCATTCAATATACCAGCAAATTTGGAAAACTCAGAAGTGGCCACAGGACTGGAAAAGGTCAGTTTTCATTGCAGTCCTAAAGAAAGGTAATGCCAATGAATGCTCAAACTACCGCACAACTGCACTCACCTCACACATTAGGAAAGTAATGCTCAAAATTCTCCAAGTCAGGCTTCAACAGTACGTGAACTGTGAACTTCCAGATATTCAAGTGGTTTTAGAAAAGGTAGAGGAACCAGAGATCAAATTGCCGACATGCACTGGATCATGGAAAAAGCAAGAGAGTTCCAGAAAAACATCTATTTCTGCTTTATGCCAAAGCCTTTGACTGTGTGGATTACAATAAGCCGTGGAAAATTTCAAAACACATGGGAATACCAGACCACAGACCTGCCTCTTGAGAAACCTGTTTGCAGGTCAGGAAGCAACAGTTAGAACTGGACATGGAACAACAGACTGGTTCCAAATAGAAAAAGGAGTACGTCAAGGCTGTATATTGTCACCCTGCTTATTTAACTTCTATGCAGAGTACATCATGAGAAACGCTAGGCTGGAAGAAGCATAAGCTGGAATCAAGATTGCCAGGAGAAATATCAATAACCTCAGATATGCAGATGACACCACCCTTATGGCAGAAAATGAAGAACTAAAGAGCCTCTTGATGAAAGTGAAAGAGGAAAGTGAAAAAGTTGGCTTAAAGCTCAACATTCAGAAAACTAAGATCATGGCATCCGGTCCCATCACTTCATGGCAAATAGATGGGGAAACAGTGGAAACAGTGTCAGACTTTATTTTTCTGGGCTCCAAAATCACTGCAGATGGTGACTGAAGCCTTGAAATTAAAAGACACTTACTCCTTGGAAGGAAAGTTATGACCAACCTAGACAACATATTAAAAAGCAGAGACATTACTTTTCCAACAAAGGTCCGTCTAGTCAAGGCTATGGTTTTTCCAGTAGTCATATATGGATGTGAGAGTTGGACCATAAAGAAAGCTGCTGCTGCTGCTAAGTCACTTCAGTCATGTCCAACTCTGTGCGACCCCATAGACAGCAGCCCACCAGGCTCCTCCATCCACAAGACTCTCTAGGCAAGAATACTGGAGTGGGTTGCCATTTCCTTCTCCAATAAAGAAAGCTGAGCACCAAAGAATTGCTGCTTTTGAACTGTGGCATTGGAGAAGACTCTTGAGAGTCCCTTGGACTGCCAGGATATCCAATCAGTCCATCCTGAAGGAAATCAGTCCTGAATATTCATTGGAAGGACTGATGTTGAAGATGAAACTCCAATACTTTGGCCACCTGATGCAAAGAGCTGACTCATTTGAAAAGACCCTGATGCTGGGAAAGATTGAGGGCAGGAGGAGAAGGGGATGACAGAGGATGAGATGGTTGGATGGCGTCACTGACTCAATGGATATGAGTCTGAGTAAACTCCAGGAGTTGGTGATGGACAGGGAGGCCTGGCATGCTGCAGTCCATGGGGTCACAAAGAGTCGGACATGACTGAGCAACTGAACTGAATAGATCCTTCTCTCCCTTCTCTTCCCCAGAATGCATTAAAGATGTACTCTACTCTTTGGCTTCTCCTGGAGAGGGAGTATTTTCTAACAATATGTATACTAACAATAAAAATGAATGAATTCAGTAAAGCTTAATAAGATTTTTCAGAAGATCAGGTTTACCAAATTTCAGGATTCATTGACTCTAGGTCTCTTCAAACCCAAAATAATATTTTACAACCCACCATTCCCAAACTGTTTTTCTTTCTGTATTCTCTATGTTATGGAATAGCACTTTCATTTACCCAGTTAGCCAAATTCGAAGACTTCTCTTTCTCTGCATCTGCATCTACCACATTTTCCATATATCACTTGAGTAACCATGGCCATTGGATTCTCCCCTTTTTCTATTTCCTCAAAGCCTTTGACTGTGTGGATCACAATAAATGTGGAAAATCCTGAAAGAGATGGGAATACCAGACCACCTGACCTGCCTCTTGAGAAATCTGTATGCAGGCCAGGAAGCAACAGTTAGAACTGGACATGGAACAACAGACTGGTTCCAAATAGGAAAAGGAGTGTGTCAAGGCTGTATATTGTCACCCTGCTTATTTAACTTCTATGCAGAGTACATCATGAGAAACGGTGGACTGGAAGAAACACAAGCTGGAATCAAGATTGCCGGAACAAATATCAATCACCTCAGATATGCAGATGACACCACCCTTATGACAGAAAGTGAAGAGGAACTCAAAAGCCTCTTGATGAAAGTGAAAGAGGAGAGTGAAAAAGTTGGCTTAAAGTTCAACATTCAGAAAACTAAGATCATGGCATCCGGTCCCTTCACTCCATGGGAAATAGATGGAGAAACAGTGGAAACAGTGTCAGACTTTATTTTTTGGGCTCCAGAATCACTGCAGATGGTGATTGCAGCCATGAAATTAAAACACGCTTACTCCTTGGAAGGAAAGTTATGACCAACCTACATAGCATATTGAAAAGCAGAGACATTACTTTGCCGACTAAGGTCCGTCTAGTCAAGGCTATGGTTTTTCCAGTAGTCATGTATGGATGTGAGAGTTGGACTGTGAAGAAGGCTGAGCACTGAAGAATTGATGCTTTTGAACTGTGGTGTTGGAGAAGACTCTTGAGAGTCCCTTGGACTGCGAGGAGATCCAACCAGTCCATTCTGAAGGAGATCAACCCTGGGATTTCTTTGGAAGGAATGATGCTAAAGCTGAAACTCCAGTACTTTGGCCACCTCATGAGAAGAGTTGACTCATTGGAAAAGACTCTGATGCTCGGAGGGGTTGGGGGCAGGAGAAGAAGGGGACGACCGAGGATGAGATGGCTGGGTGGCATCACGGACTCATGGACGTGAATCTGAGTGAACTCCGGTAGTTGGTGATGGACAGGGAGGCCTGGCGTGCTGCGATTCATGGGTTTGCAAAGAGTCGGACATGACTGAGCAGCTGAACTGAACTGAGCTGAAGTCACTTACATAGTCCAGGTCTTTATCACTTCTTTCAGTTTCTATATGGATCTTCTTCAGTTTGCTTCTCTCCTTTTATTCTGGTCTTTTTTTCTGCCAAATCTCCCTCCTTATTGATGTCTGGGTGAGGTCTCTAAAACCAACCTATTTCTAACATTTTTTTTCCCTCCCCTCCTCAGCATTGTCTTGTGTGTGTGTGTGTGTGTGTGTGTCTGTGTGGCTTAAAACAACACAGATTTATTATCTCTCAGTTTTGTAGATAGGGACTGGTTCCTCCAGCTCTGCCGCCGTCTCTGTTCCAGGTCTAACGAGTTTAAAATCAAAGTGCTAACTGGACTCTTATTGGCAGACTCTGGGAAGAATCAGGTTCCATGCTCACTCAAGTTTTTGGCAGAATCTTGTTCCTTATCATTATAGGACTGAGGTTCCATTTCCTTGCTGGCTGTCACCTAGGGGTGCCTTTAACTCCTAGAAGGCTCTCCCTGGTTCTTGCATATGAACCCCTGTACCTCAGAGCCAGCAGTGGAGCATCAGGCCTTTCTCAGGCTTGGAATCTGTTTTTGTTTCTCTTCTGCCATAGTGTTTCTCCTCCAGTATTGTAAGTCTTAAGGACTGAAAACTCAATTCTTAATTTTCCTAAATTTATGATTAAGGAATAGTGACCCCTTTACCAAAACCTGGAGTTGAAGTAGTTAGGACACATCTTCTGCAGGAGCTAAAATTCTTAGGCTATATTTACATATGGTGAAGATTTTTATTTACTGGGAATAACTTGACTTGGAAGCCTCTGGTTGTAGAATGAATTGAAAATAACCCATTTTAACTGTCTACTTTGACTGAATCAGATATCCAGTTGCCCAATGCAATGCTGACTCTGTCCAGGAGAAGCACAGTATTGCTTCAGATAGTCAAAGCAGAAGTTGTGGGGGAGAACACTTTTGTAAATATTTGGTTGTGTTTTATTCATCAGTTTGGAGACTTCAGCTAAAACTGTTCATAAATCTTTGAGGGAGCAGCTTTAAAGGATGCTAAGCAAAAATAATGATTTCTTAGGAAACCCAACCTATTTTTAGATTCCAAATATAAAACATTAGGTAAACCATACACTGAATAGTGCAATCATCATTCCTCATTCAACAAATATTTATTGAACACTTGTTCGCCTGGCATAATTCTAGGGGTTGGGATACATAAATAAATGAAATGAATCAAGACCCCAGCCTTTGTGGAGCTTACATTTCTGTGATAGGAGACAGATAATAAATAATAAGCATACATAAATATATATAAACATATATATGTAAATATGTATATATATATATACACACGCATACACACACATATATAAAAGAAGTGATAAGTACAATGAAAAGAAAAGGTACAGCAAGATATGGGGAATAGGAAATGCTTGGTTGGGGAGTCAAGTTTTAATGTACACCTCATGGAGGAAGTATCATTTGAGAAGATGATAGATTATTATTTGTCTGGTAATTATGAGTATCATTCAGTTGCTAAGGACATGTAGGTTTTTAAGAATTAAGAAAATAGGTATCATATATATGGGATCTAGGAAAATGGTATAGATGAAGCTATTTGCAGGGTACAAATAGAGACATAGACAAGGAGAAGAGACATGTGAATACCAGGGTGGTTGGTGGTGGGGTGAATTGGGAGATGGGGACATATATACACTGCTCCTGCTGCTGCTGCTGCTAAGTCACTTCAGTCATGTCCGACTCCATGTGACCCCAGAGACTGCAGCCCACCAGGCTCTCCCGTCCTGGTATTCTCCAGGGAAGAACATTGGAGTGGCTTGCCATTTCCTTCTCCATAAGATTAAGCTGCTGCTGCTGCTGCTAAGTCACTTCAGTCGTGTCCGACTCTGTGACCCCAGAGACGGCAGCCCACCAGGCTCCCCCGTCCTGGGATTCTCCAGGCAAGAACACTGGAGTGGCTTGCCATTTCTTTCTCCATAAGATTAAGCTGCTGCTGCTGCTGCTAAGTCACTTCAGTCATGTCCGACTCTGTGTGACCTCATACACGGCAGCCTACCAGGCTCCTCTGTCCCTGGGATTCTCCAGGCAAGAACACTGGAGTGGGTTGCCATTTCCTTCTCCATAAGATTAAGCTACTACTAGCTAAGATCCACAGGATGAGGCAAGACTTTATGAGGTAATTATAATTGTGTATTGACTGGTGTAGTGTTTCTCTAATTGATGTGTTCCCCCATTTGCTCTTTTTTGCTTTCCTCTTATTAACCCAGTGTTTGCTAGGCTAAAAGTTTAGAATCCAGAGTTCAAGTCTGTTTTGCTCACTCATAGCTTCTCAGATAGTATTTGTGGATGGTATAAATGCCCATATGCCAGACATTTTCATGGAAAACGGGGGATTTTGTTTTTTTTCTTGTTCATGGTGATGAAGAATATAATGACGACAAGTTTAGTTCGATGCCGTAGGCTCTACTGGTGCTGATATATTGAGTTTCACCACCATTGCTCTTGCACCATTGTTGCAAATGTCAACATAGTGAAAAACACAGATAGCATTTTAATGTTGTCATGAAAAGAGTTTTGCCCTAAGGATAACTTGTACCCTAAACGTTGTCGTATATCTTATTTTATCTGCTTTTCTTCATAGACCTTTGAGCTGGTTGGTGATGTTAAAACCCCTTCTTGAAATTTGTGTGTATATATATCTCATTTATTAAGTACTGCCCTCCTGAGGTCAGACAAAATTAGTGACACTGCGACATGAATCCAGGTTTTCTGATTAGAGTTTTGAGCTCTTGTTTTTTCTATTTCATATACTATTTCCAAGGCAGAAAAGTTTATATTGTTATCTTTTGAGGAGGACTTTGTCTAGTGAGAAGGGCATGGAGTGAGGCTTATTTAACAGAGGTAGACTTAGCAGCAGCAGCAGCAAGGTTACTTGAAACCTAGAGACTTAATTTTTGCTGTCTCCTTTCTTGGTGGTATGTGAAAGTCGCTCAGTTGTGTCGCTCTTTGTTACCCCATGGACTGTACAGTCCGTGGAATTCTCCAGGCCAGAATTCTGGAGTGAGTAGCTGTTCCCTTCTCCAGGGGATCTTCCCAACCCAGGGATTGAACCCAGGTCTCCTACATTGCAGGCAGATTCTTTACCAGCTGAGCCACCAGGAAAGTCCTTCTTGGTGGTATACCATTGCAAAATACCAAACTTTTCTATTTCTCTATTCTGGAAAATAAGGATAATAATAATACCTATCTCATGTAGTTGTTGTGAGGATTTAATTAGTTAATATGCGTTTAGACAAAGGTGTCATACAGTGCTCGCACAAATTAAGTGCTCAGTAGAGTTAGCTTGTATTATTTACACAGATAGAGGCAAGTCTTTGGCATTTCAGTGGAAGGAACAACTTGAGCAAAAGTTGAGAATTCTGAGTACAGCAAGTGCGGTGTAACTGAAATGTACTGGTTTGTGGAGGAGTGTATTTGGAAGTAAGATAGAAAAGGTAGATTTGGATCTGATTATTGCTGGACTAGATCTGTAAACTCAAAATTGTGCCCCTAATGCCTAAGACAGTCACTAGTATAACATATTCATATACTACCTGAGTGTGGGAACATTTGAATAAATTTAAAGAAGGAAAGAGCAAATCCCTTCATTGTGAGCAACATATAGGGAGAAGGTTACATTTAATGTAGCTCACAAGAATGACTAGGATGCTAATAAGCATGTATTAGAATGGGTGGAGATACTTACTTCACTAAACAATACACTATTCAACCAAATGGTTATACTTTCCAAGAGACTAAGTTGCTTGAGATTATGGATTGTTTTATCTTTGCCTGTGCTTTCCTGGTAGCACAGCTGGTAAAGAATCTGCCTGCAATGCAGGAGACCCCAGTTCAATTCCTGGGTCAGGATGATTCCCTGGAGGGAGGGATAGGCTACCCACTCCAGTATTCCACTCATGGGCTTCCCTGGTGGCTCAGACAGTAAAGAATCCACTTGCCATGTGGGAGACCTAGTGATTCAGACAGTACAGAATCTGCCTGCAATGCTGGAGACCCGGGTTTGATTCCTGGGTTGGGAAGATCCCCCTGGAAAAGGGAATGGCAACCCATTCCAGTATTCTTGCCTGGAAGGTGGGCTATACAGTTCATGGGATTGTAAAGAGTCAGACACGACTGAGTGACTAGCACTATCTTTTCCTGTAACGTCAAGGTAGTACCTGATACATAACAGGGCCAGTAGATATTTGAGGAGTGTCTCAGCATTTGATCTTGTAAATATGATTTTTGTGTAATGTTTTCATTTCATAACAACTTTCAGAGAAAAAGAGAGCTTCCTGATTATAGAGGCTATTTCTTCTTTTTACTTCAGTTACAAAACAGGGAAATAACCACTTCCTTCTGCAAGCAGTAGTTTATTCATAGAGAAGAAAATATGACAAGGAGCACAGATTCCTAAATAGTGGATCAGGAATGGTAAGGTATCAGAGTTTTGGAAACTTGTCTAAAAATGTATTTTAAATGTGTATAATGGAGGAAATGTGAATAGATATATAGTTAAAAATCCTGTAAATAGAAGTATTTTACTTACTGGATGAATACTGTTTCTCTTTCTGTGTACTATATATTGTTTCTATATAAGTCAGGCATTGGTAATTAGAAGTTACCAGTAATCTCCTCCTAACTCATTTTCTGTAACTAGTCTTTTATTAGATTATTATTAGAACTTGTTTTCTCTTAAGGCTGTGTGTGATAAGAATAGCATATATTTTTAAACTTTATTGAAGTACAGTTGATATGCAGTGTTGTGTTAATTTCTGCTATATAGCCAAGTGATTCAGTTATACATATATATATATATATTCTCCTTTGTTATGATTTATCACAGGATGTTGAATATAGTTCCCTGTGCTACACCATAGGATTTTATTGTTTATCCATCCTATGTATAATAGTTTGCATCTGCTAATCCCAAATTCCCAATCCTTTCCTCCTCCACTCTGCCTCACCCTTGGCAACCACAAATCTGTTCTCTTTGTCTGTGAGTTTACCATATTGATGTTTAAGTTTGTGTTAGGTACTGTGGTAAATATTGTATGGATTAATTATCTCATTTAAACCTCACAACAATGTTATGTGGTCTAGTTATGAGCTGTCTGTATATTTTGAAAATTAAGCCCTTGTGGGTTACATCATTTGCAAGTATTTTCTCCCATTCTGTAGGCTGTCTTTTTGTTTGCTCTGCAAAAGCTTTTGTTTGATTAGGTCCCATTTATTTATTTTTGCTTTTATTTGTATTGCCTTAGGAGTCAGATTTTTTTTTTAATTGATACAATTTATGTCAGAGAATGTTTTGCTTATGTTCTCTTCTAGGAGTTTTATGGTATCTTTTCTTATATTTAAGTCTTTAGCCATTTAGCTTCCCTCATTGCTCATTTGGTAAAGAATCCACCTGTGATGCAGGAGACCCCAGTTCGATTCCTGGGTTGGGAAGATTCCCCTAGAGAAGGGAAAGGTTACCCACTCCAGTATTCTGGCCTGGTGGCAAAGAGTTGGACACGGCTGAGTGACTTTCACTTTTACTTTAGCCATTTAGAGTTTATTTTTGTGTATGGTTTGAGGGTGTATTCTAACTTCATTGATTTACATGTGGTTGTCTAGTTATCCCGACCCCACATGCTGAAGAGAGTTTTTTTTCCATTGTATATTCTTGTCTCATTTTTTGAAGATTAATTGACTGTAGGTGTGTGGGTTTATTTCTTGGTTCTCTATTCCGTTCTGTTGATCCATTTATCTGTTTTTATCCCCCCAACCATGCTGTTTTGATTAGTAACTTTGTAGTGTTGTCTGAAGTCTGGTAGGGTTGTGTCTCCAGCTTTGTTCTTTTTCCTCGGGGTTGATTTGGCAACTTGGGGTCTTTTATAGCTCCATATGAATTTTAAGATTATTTGTAGGTTGTTTGTTCTAGTTCTGTGAAAAATGTCATTAGTAGTTTGGTAGGCATCACATTAAATCTGTAGAATGCTCTGAGTAGTATGACCATATTAACAATACTAATTCTTACAATCCAAGACCATGGGAAGTCTTTCCATTTCTTTGAATCATTTTCAGTTTCCTTTATCAATATTTTATAGTTCTCAGTATCTAAATCCTTTACTTCCTTGGTCATATTTTGTACCTAACCATTTTATCTTTTTGATGGGATTTTAAAAGGGATTTTTTTTTTAAACTTTCCCTTTCTGATACTTCACTGATAGTGTAAATAAATGCAACAGATTTCTGCAAGTTAATATGATGTCCTGCTACCTTGTTGAATTCATTTATCAGTTCTAATAGTTTTTGTGTGGAGTCTTTATAGAATTTTCTGTGTATGGTATCATGTCATTTGCATATAAAGACAATTTTGCCTCTTCCCTTCCAATCTGGGTACTTTTTATTTCTTTTTCTTTTTGAGAGTTGTTCTTTGCCCATTTAAAAATTTTGTTGTTGTTGTTGAGTTGTAGAAGTCCTTCATGTATCTTGGATATTAACTCCTATCCTATACATGATTTACAGTTATTTCCCCCTATTCTGTAGGTTGCCTTTTCTCTGTTGATTGTTTCCTTTGATGCACGGAAATTTTTAAGTTTGTTGTACATTAGTCCCCCCTTTATCACGGGGATATATTCCAAGGCACCCAGTGGATGCCTGAAACTGCACCTAGTACTGAACTCTATATATACTTAATGTTTTTTTCTATATATACATACCTATGATTAGGTATAATTTATGCATTAGCCATAGTAAGAGATTAACAATAACTAACAGTAGCATAAAACAATTGTAATATACTATAGTAAAAGTTATGTGAATGTGACTTCTTTCAAAGTATCTTATTGTATGATGTGAGATGATAAAATGACTAGTGATGAGATGAAGTCAGGTGAATGATGTAGGCCTTGTGAAGTATTATTAGGCCACCGTTGACGTAATGATGCATTGGAAGGAGGATCATCTGCTTAGTGTGGATCATGGAGCCATGACAATATTGGTTGTTGGCTGTAAGGAGCACATTATGTTAATGGTTGGGGATCCTGGACAGGACAAACCAGGATGATGTGAGATTTCATCATGTTCCTCAGAATGATACACAGTTTAAAACTTATAAATTTTTATTTCCATTTAATATTTTAGCATCTGGTTAACTGGAGGGGTAACTGAAACTCTGGAAAGCAAAACTGTGGATAGAGGGGGTTCTATTATGGTTATGTTTGTCTATTTTTAAATTCCATTGCCTATGCTTTTGATATCATATTGAACAAATCCTTGCCAATTCCAGTTTTCTAAAGATTTCCCCATGTGTTTTCTTCTAGGAGTTTAATAGTTTTAGGACTCACATATAGATCTTTAAAACATTTTTGGGGAATTCCCTGGCAGTTCAGCAGTTAGGACTCCATGCTGTCACTGCTATGGGCCCAGGTTCAGTCTCTGGTCAGGGAACTAATATCCTGCAAGATGCACAGCATGGCCATAAATAAATACAAATAAATACATTTTCAGCCAGATTTTGGATGTTACGAGTCCACCTTCATTCTTTTGAATGGTGGATATCCGCTTTCCCCAGTAGCATTTATCGAAAAGACTGTCTTTTCCCCATTGTATAGTCTTGGCACCCTTGTCAAAAATCATTTTGGCATACATGCATACAGAAATCATTTTGGCCTCTCCCCTGTTTCATTGGTCTGTCTTTGTGCCAGTAAACCTGTAAGCCATGTGGTGTTAGACTGAAATTGGAGGAATCAGTATGAACTCATGGTTTCAGAGAGATAGAGAATGAAAAAGAATGGGGGCATGTCAAAAGGAGAAGTAAAACTCCTTCTGAAGCACATGGGGCTTAGAGATGGGAAGGAAGGTAGAGTCAGCATTAAGATTCAAGGAGGGGGAATGTATGCCATGAACAGGAAAATAATTCATTTAGAGTGTTTAGGGGCCTGTGAGAAGATGGTTTGGGTCATATAAAAGAGGCATGAAATAAAAGATGTGGAGGGCCTTTACTGTTACTCAGGAAGGTTAAGTAAATTCAGTATGGTATTAGAGAATGTTGAAGTTTTGGATGGAAACAGCCTTGAAATGTAAGCTCAAATATGCATGAGGTGTGCAGACTGCATTGACCCTAACAGAGGTTAGCACATGTACATCTTTTGTGATGATGTTTTGTTTACAGGCATGAGACTATATGAGTGCTTGAACAAGCATGTTGTTAGTAGAGATGGAAAGAAAGGCTAGAGAGAGGGACTGTATCAAGGAAGAATCTGGTGATTGTGAGGATGTGGCAGGTTTAAAGGTGCTTGCTATTTAGTGCCCTGATGGCTGTGAGAATGGCACTTCATGTCATGTCCCAGACATTTCTCAGTTCAGGCCTCACCCTCACAACCACTTCCTGACTGGCATACCACCTCTATTTTTGCCCCAGATTGATATTTAAAACATGCAAATTAGGCCATGTCACTCTCATGCTTGAAACTCTGCAGGGGCTTCCCATTGTCATAAAGTCCATTCACACTCCTTGGGATAGGATCCTAAACTTTTGCCATTTCCTCCTCGCCCACCAGCCCACTGTTCTACACACATTCAAACCAGTTTTCTAATTTGTACTCTTTTCATGCTTCAGTGTCTTTTGTTAATGTCTTTCCACTTTCAGGATATCCTTATCTTTCTCTGCTTCACAAACTGATTCTTATTCTTTGAGATCTAAACTCCTTAAGGAGGTCTTCCCTGATTTTTCATTTACACCCTTTAGTGGTGATGTTGTTGTTGTTTAATCAGTAGGTCCTGTGCAGCTCTTGTGACCCCAAGGACTGCAGCCCGCCAGGCTCCTCTGCCCATGGGATTTGTCAGGCATGGTGGTGACATAAGCCATGTATTTATGCAACTAAATACAAATCGGTCTTACTAGATTTTTGAGTTCCTTGGGGTCAGGGATAAGTCATAATAAATGCTCAACAGTAATGATAATAATAATTATACCATTTACCTGTCCAAGTGTTGTATTTGGACTAACTCATTTTACCTTTGTAATAATCTTATAAGAGATACCATTATTGTCCTCCTTCTATAGATAAGAACACTGAGGCTTAGAAAGGTTAAGTAACTTGTTGAAAGTCATATGGTTAATAGACAACAAAGTTCAGAGTTGAATGGGATGTTCTGGCTCTGAAGTCCATGTTCTTTAACTTCATATGTCACAGTGGTTTACCATGATATTCTTTAAGTGGTGTGTTTTGATTAACTCAAATTGTTAAGTTTGTGTTTTGATTTTTTTTTTAATTGGAGGATAATTGTTTTACAATGTTGTGTTGGTTTCTACCATACAATGATGTCAATCAGCCATAATAATACATATGTCCCCTCCCTCTTGAATCTCCCTCCCATTGCCCATCCCAAACCATCCCTCTAGGTTGTCACAGAGCACCAGTTGAGCTTCCTGTGTTAAACAGCAACTTCCCACTAGGTATCTCTTTTACTTATGGTAATGTATATATTTCAGTGCTACTTTCAGGATAGTTAGATTTATCAGTTGTTGTCTTTATATCTTGTTTAAGTTTTGTACCCTGCTGCTGCTAAGTCGCTTCAGTCATGTCCAACTCTGTGTGACCCCATAGACGGCAGCCCACCAGGCTCCCCCGTCCCTGGGATTCTCCAGGCAAGAATACTGGAGTGGGTTACCATTGCCTTCTCCAGTCCATGAAAGTGAAAAGTGAAAGTGAAGTCGCTCAGTCGTGTCCAACTCTTCATGACCCCATGGACTGCAGCCTACCAGGCTCCTCCGTCCATGGGATTTTCCAGACAAGAGTACTGGAGTGGGTTACCATTGCCTTCTCCAAAGTTTTGTACCCTAAGAAGCTTTTTTTCTATCCCAAAGTTAAGATGATATTCTCCTGTTTTACCTTCTGGAAGATGTGTTGTTTTTCTTTCACATTTAAGAATTAAGAAATCACCTGGATTTTACTTTTGTGCGTAGTATAAGGTAGGTTCAGGTTTCATTTTTTTTTCTTCACCCATATTATCCTAGCACCATTTATTGAAAGATTGTTCCTTATCGCTCTTCACAGCCATACTTATCACTAACCAAGTGTCTGTATTTATGGGTGGGTCTGTTTCTGGGCTATGTTTTGCTTCATTGGTTTATTATTTATCCTTGTTCCAGTATCACATTTTCTTAATTATTATAGCTTTATAAGACTTTATATGTAATAGACTAAACCCTCTAAAATGCTTCTGTCTTTTCAAGAAGGACTTTGCTATTCTTTACCTTTTGTACCATTTTCCTTTTTTTTTTTGGCCGAGTCAGGCAGCTTGCAGGATCTTTGGTTCCCCGTCCAGGGACTGAACCCATTCCCCTGCAGTGGAAGCACAGAATCCTAAGCACTGGCCCACCAGGGAGTTCCCTGATTTATATTTTAGAATCAGTTTGACTGATTTCCCAAAATGCCTTTGGAATTTTAATTTGCATTGCATTTAATCTGTAGATCCATTTGAATATTGTTACGGTATTGAATTTTCCAATTCATAAAATGGTTTTTCCATTTATTTATGTCTTCTTTATCATAATGTTTTTAAAGTATAGTTTTTAAGAATTTCAAATAATCTTGCATTTACAAGAAAGTTGCAAATATGGTACGAAGAACTTTGCCCTCCTGAAACTATTTGAAGGTTGTTGTTCACTGAAAGTCCCATCGCCCCTGAATGTTTTTTTATTATATATTTATTTCCTGCAAACAAGGACATTTTCTTGTAAACACACTATGCAACCATTAAAATCAGGAAATTAACATCAATGCATTAAAACCATCTGCTCCCTAGAGTCTAAACAGGTTTTGCCAGTTGTTCCAATAATGTCCAATAAAGGACATTATTGGAACAACTGGCAGGAGGATCTGGTTCAGAATCACAATTTGCATTTAGTTGTCACATTTTATAGTCTCCTTTAGTCTGGAACAGCTACTCAGTCTTTCCTTGAGTTTTATGACTTTGACACTTTAAAAGATTAGAGGCTAATTATTTTGTATAATATTCCTCTGTTTTCTCCTAATGTTTCTTCATGATGCAGATTATATATATCTGACCTGAGGATCACAGAAGTGATCTTGTTCTTTTCACAGGATTTCAGTTTGTCCCATAACTAATGACATTTACTTTGATCACATGATTTAGGTGGTGTTTTATCTTTTCCTTTCTTGATATTTTGTTGGGAGTATTTTGAAGCTATGCAAAATCCCATTTCTGAGCAAACCTTCAATTTATATGTATCAGTGCTAACTCATGGTTTCCTGTTTTACTCAATGGATTATAATTCTTTACTATCATTATTTTAATGCTCAAATTGTCCTTAATTTGGCCAGTAGGATTTTTTTAAGCTGAGTTCTGTGTTCTGTTGACATGTTCCTATCATTCTCTGAGTATTTTCTTCTTTAACTTTCAGGCACAAAAAATATATTCCAGGCCAGTTTTCTATCTTCCCTGTCCCAGTCCTGGTATCACCCATTTTTCCAAGGAGCCCTACTTCCTTGTAATGGAGAAAGATATTTAGAAATCAGTACCTGATGCTAGGTGTACTTATTGCTGTTGGCTCTCATGGTGCCCAGGCCCTCTCAGAGCTAGGAAACATATGAATGTTATATACACGTGTACATAAATGTGTATTCATGTACATATTTCCATATATATTTATTTACATAAATATTAAAAACTATTAGTTCATACTGATACCTGTATTTCCAGCCTAACATTACAGAAATCATTCTGGTTTTCTCCCTTACCATTTTTGTAACTATCCAACAAATAGAAACCCTTTATCCTTGTTATATTTACTCATTTGATCAATCCCTCTGTATGCAATTAGTTTCCCATCATCACCCACTTCGTTGTGTGGATGTCACCCTCATTCCACTTGTACCAGCCTGACCCAATCCCCTTGCCTAGAGTGGACTCCTTCCTGGGCTCTGACTCCCCATGCTGGACTTTTCCATTGTGTAATTTTCCTCTTCATCCTGTGGGCTTTGATACCCCATGCCAGGTTGTTCCTTGGTTTGATATATGCCCTCCTTGTCCTGTTTAGACTCTGATGTCCTGAGCTGAATCCATTTGGTACCATGGATTTCTACAATCCATTTGGTACAATACTTTTAACTAAAGCACAGAGCACATGATTTTCCCCTTTTAATGCCCCCTTTCTGTTCCAGGGTTCAGTCTCAGATCCCATATTGCCTTTAGTTATGACAGTTCCTTACTCCTCTTGTCTTTCATGACTTTATTTTTGGTGAGTTTTAATTATTTTGTAGAATGCCTCTCAGTTTGGGTTTATCTGTTGTTTTCTCATGATTAGAGTGAGATTATGTGTTTTTGGCAAGAATACTACAGAAGTGCTGCTGTTTCCTTCTCAGTGGGTCGTATCAAGAGAGTGGTATATGATATCAATAAATTTGTTACTGGTGATACTAATCTTGATCACTGCATTAAAGTGGTGTCTGCCAGACTTGTCCACTATAAAATTACTGATTTTTCCTTCATAGTTAATAGATATATTAGGAGAGATACTTTGAGACTCTGCTAATATCCTCTTTCTCCTCAAACTTTTGCCCACTGTTTTTAGCTATTAGTATGCCATTGGCCAGTCTTGCCTTCAGTAATTATTACTGTTGTATTTGTCTACAGGTAATTTAAACATTTCTTTCATTCCTGCTATGCTTACGAATTGTAACTCTTTTGAAGAAAGAACTGTGCCTTCTTCCCCATCTATTTATTCAAGTAATTTATATCCATAGTGCACTCTTAGATATTTATTTTATTCTTTGGATTATAATTCAATATTATCAGTTATACTACTCACATTCTTTAGGCTTTCGTTTTTGGAACTCCTTCAGTTTGGTTCCTTTTTCCTTTTGACATGCCCCCATTCTTTTTCATGCACTTCCTGTCTTTCTGTCTCCCTATCTAGAACCCTGAGTTCATAGTGATACCTCCTTTTCTATTCTTAATACCATATGGCTTATTCTATCCTTCTCACTTTCCTCATTTGTAATTTTTTTTCCCTCAGACACTGAGAAACTGGGGTTGGCATTATCTACAATATATTCACTTGTTTGTAGTTACAGAATTGCTCAACTATACTCCTGTGAAAACCAGATTTATAGTACTTGTGCAATTTTTGTACACTATTTGTGTATGGTTCTGTTTTGGTTTAGCCTTGCATTGTCTAGTCAGAATACTGTTTTCGAAGTTAGTTGGGCTTGATCTTTTCTTTTTTCTTCCTTGTACCCTTCAGTGTGATTGTCTTATTCATTATTGTATTTTCCCGGGTGGCTCAGAGGTAAAGACTCTGCCTGCTAATTCAGGAGGTGCAGGAGACCTGGGCTGAATGCCCGGGCTGGAGAGACCCCCTGGAGAGGGAATGGCAGCCCGCTCCAGTGTTCTTGCCTGGAGAATCCCGTGGACAGAGGAGTCTGGCAGGCTATTGTCCATGAAGTCCCAAAGAGCTGGACATGACTGAGCACATACACAGAATCACATTGTATTTTGGGTTCCCTCTCCCCATCCTGGTTGATTTAAATTATTTATCTGGGGGGAGAATGTGAAATATTACTGTGGCTTTAAAGAGTCTGAGTATATATACAAAATGATAAATTCAGAGAAGTATTGCTACCTCTGAACCCCTACTAACTCAGTCCTCTTTTTCCTGATTTCCATCCTTTCTCACTGTGCTTTGTAGGTAACCAATCTCATTAGTTTATAGTTCATCCTCCTTGTATTTATTTTGCACAAATAAACAGATGTGAGTATATTTTCTTATATCCCCTTCTTTTTTTCTTTTCATTGAATAATATATCTGAAAAATCACTCCAAATCACTCAAAAGTGATCTTCTTTGTTCTCTTTTTTACACTTGCATTGTACTCCATGGTTTATTCAGCCATCTTCCTCTGTCTGAGCATTTAGGTTGTTTTACAGTATTTTGTAATTATAAACAATGCTACAGTGATTATATTTATTCATATGTACTTTTATCTTGTTTGATGTTGCTTGATTTTTTTTTTCCATACTCAACCAACCTTGTATTTCTGCAGTAAACTCAACTTCAATTTGACATATTAATTTTATAAAGAATTTTTGCATATCCTTTTTGCATTAGAGTTGCCTTAAATATTTTTCTCTTATGATAGTCTTGTCAGGTTAATATCAAAGTTATTCTGACCTTAAAAGAGTTGGAAAGTGTTCTTTTTTTCTTTTCTCTGAAATATTTTGTGTTTGATTGGCATTCTTTCTTCATAAATGTCTGACAGAGTACTCTGGTAAAACTTTCTAGGTCTGGAGTTTCCTTAATGGGATGACTTTTCAATTATTTTAATATAGAATATTTTTGATCTACCAAAAGTACACTTTTTCTGTGACCTCACCTAATAGGTACAAAACTGTCTAGATCTCACCCCCAGCTAAAATATTTCCCTTGTCTTTGGTTTGTAGTAAATTTTGGCTGGGATGGGTCTAGCTGTGGATTTTCTTTGATTCAGCCTGCTTAGAATTCTTGTGTGTGTTAGTCACTCAGTCGTGTCTGACTCTTTGTGACCCTATGGATTGTAGCCCTCCAGGTTCTTCTGTCCATGGAATTCTCCAGGCAAGAATACTGGAGTGGGTTGCCATTCCCTTCTCCAGGGAATCTTCTCCATCTAGGGATCAAACCCAGGTCTCCTACGTTACAGGCAGATTCTTTTACTGTCTCAGCCGCCAGGGAAGCCTGGGCTTCTGAAATCTGTGGCTTAATGTCTTTCATCTTATTTTGAAAAATTCTTCATCAGATAGTGCTTCTAGTCCCTTCTTTCTTTTTGTCTTCTTTTGGTATTTCAATCACATGCATATTACACCCTCTTTCTGTGTGGCAACCCACTCCAGTGTTCTTGCCTGGAGAATCCCAGGGATGGGGGAGCCTGGTGGGCTGCCATCTATGGGGTCACACAGAGTCAGACACGACTGAAGGGACTTAGCAGCAGCAGCAGCACTGTCTGTGTTGCTCTCCCTTTCGTCTATGTTTTCTCTCTTTGACTTGTCTTTTGTTCTGATGAGTTTCTTCTGGTCTCTCCTCCAGTTCTCTCATTGTCTCTTCAGCCAATTTAATCTGCTGTCAGACTCATTCATTGAGTTCTTAATTTTGCTTATTATGTTTTTTTAATTTTAGAATTTATATTTAATTATTTAAAGAACCCATATTAAAAAAAAAAAAAGAACCCATATAATTTATAAAATAGTTTCTAAGGCTCTGTCAGTTTCCAGTCTTTTATTGAATAAATTAAAACATAATTTCTTTCAGTTGTGGGACTGTTTGTTCAAATATCTGGAGCTCTTTTTGATCTATTTCTGTCATTTGATTTCTCATTTATGTGTGGTTTTGTCTCCTTGTATATCTTTGGTTATCTTTGCTTATGTGCTAGTCATTGTCTTTAAAAATTGTTTATAAAAATAATTTGGAAGCAGATATGAGGTTATCTGTCTACAGAAAATATATTCATTTGCTTTTGCTAGCTGGATGCTTAGAGTCAGTAACAGCTTAGGGTAGTTTTAATTTATTTCAGGCATCAAGATTTTTCTAGATGATCCACATGACTGAGCAACTGTTTTAATTCTGTTTTAGTCTTTTTTTTCTTTTGATGTGGACCAGGTTAAAGTCTGTATCGAATTTGTTACAATATTGCTTCTGTTTTATGTTTTGGTTTTTTAGTTTCCAGGCATGTGGGATCTTAGCTCTCTAACCAGGGGTTGAACCCACACACCTTGGCATTGGAAGGTGAAGTCTTAACCACTGGACTGCCAGGGAAGTCCCTGTTTTATTGTTAATCTCAAGGTGCAGCCCTTTGAGGTTCCAATCAAAACCTGAGCTGTTTGCCAGAGCCACCACTGTTGGTCAGCTTTGCTTTCTTAATTTTTGGCCTGACAAGACTTTTCATTTTCCAACAGATGTTTTTAGAGTAGTTTTAGGTTCCCAGAAAAATTGAGCAGAAAGTACATGGAGTCCCCATATGTCCCCTGCTCATACATAATAACAAGTCTTTTAAGAAGTTGCTCAGTCTACAACTTCTCTTTTGAAATGTACAATGCCTCTAGGAGGACAATGGCCCTAAATACCAGGCTGGATGTTTGTCTTTTCCTAGATTTTGGCCTGTTAATTCTTTACTATCTTGCTATTTTCTGATGCTTTCAAAACAGTTATTTTTAACTATTTTAACTTTTCTAATTATTCCCAGTGGGAAGGTAGCCTGCAATTGTTGAACATTTTTATTCTCTTTGTTATAAACTTGCTGCAATTAGGTTGCATATTTGAGAAGAATAGAAAGATAAAACCTGTTAAGGAAATGGCACAACCAAAACCTTTTTCTGTTTAGCATTATGATTTAAAAATGTTGCTTCCAATTATGGAGCTATATTGTAGATATTAAGGTTTTGCTTTTTATAAACTTTTATTCCAGCTCGTGATGCTGATGAGCGAGAGAAGTGGATCCATGCCTTAGAAGAAACTATTCTTCGACATACTCTTCAGCTTCAAGTAAGAATCTTTACATGGCTTCTGGATAGTTCACTAGGTTTTTTTGTTTGTTTTCTGTTTTTTGTTTTTGTTTTTAAATAGCTAATAGGATGTAATGACAACTTGTAATTTCTGAGTTGTTTAGTTTTGCCTTTACAGGGTTATAATATATATAAAGTTACAGTCATTTTCTTCTGCTTAAAATACTGATTTTTGTCTAGAAACAAAACAGTACAAGGCAATGTTGAAAGTGAAATTCTGTGTTAAAATTAAAACGTGCCAGGCTCATTTTTTAAATTTAATATGTATAGTTGGTTATTGTTACAGCCAAATTATATAATAATGCATGATAATAGATAAAGTGCTGAGAAGTTGACATACTTTTCTTTTTGTAGGATTTGGCAGTTACTGTTGTTGATAGTACCCTTAGGGATGAAAGTGAAAGAAAAAATCCAAACTTAGTTTAAGGGAAAAACACATCTAACTTGGGTGTGGTTTGAAGTAGGCATTTAAATAACGTCATGAGGACCCAGATCCCCATCTCTGTTTCTCGGTTTTAGTTATTCTGGGTTGACTTCATTTTTAGATAGATTCTCCCTTTGTGGTAGTAAAATGGAAGCAGCAATTTCAGCCTCCTGTTGGTGGAACTCCAGATCCATAGGAGGCTGTTGTTCTTTCTGGATTAAGAGTATTAGTGCTGATACCTTAGCTTCCTTCACTTTTCCAGTCCAATTCATATCAACCAATCATAATTTCATAGTCACATGTTACACCTCTTGGTAATAGGATTTACCTGCTACATCAGAAACATGTAGCAGTTAGGGGAGAAGGTGGTCCTCCCTGTCCCCAGGCAGAGTCAGAATGGAGGGAAAAAGATGCTAGGTGACCAAAAAAAAACACCAAATGTCTAATCTACCATACTAAAGATAGTTTTCTGTGTTTGTTCTCCATTGAAAGAGCTTATAATGTGGTATATATAGAGGGTTTTGTTTTGATTATTTGGATTTACAGGACTGAATCATAGAAAACTGAGGTTTTGTAATCCTTGTCTACTTAATTTGTCCTATATCAGGAATGGGGGCTTACCAGGGGGGTGCTGGTGGTATAGAACCCACCTGCCAATGCAGGAGATATAAGAGACATGGGTTTGATCCCTGGATTGGGAAGATCCCCTAGAGGAGGGCACGGCAATCCACTCTAGTATTCTTGCCTAGAGAATCCCATGGACAGAGGAGCATGGAGGGCTACAGTCCATGGGGTTGCAAAGAGTCAGACACGACAGAAGGCAGTTAAGCATCATGCACATACCAGGAATTGGCTTGCTTAGACAAGTTAGTTTAGGACATCCCAGGTCCTACAAGACAGTGAACTCCCCATCACTTTGAAAGTTGTTCATATAGATGATTTAAAATAATATGTGAGGCTATTAAGAAACTGTAAGAAAATGGAGTAGAAATCAGAGATCTCTAAAGGTACTGTGTGAGCGAGCTGTACTTTTTAAAAGCAACTTTATGAGCACATCTGACTTGGGTGTACTATGAAGAAATTCTATGAATTCCTTCATAAATTTCTTTTCAAGTTCAGTTCAGTTCAGTCCTCAGTCATGTCCGACTCTGTGAACCCATGAACTGCAGCATGCCAGACCTCCCTGAGTTCACCCACAGTTCACCCAAACTCATGTCCATTGAGCCAGTGATGCCATCCAACCATCTCATCCTCTGTTTTCCCCTTCTCCTCCTGCCCTCAATCTTTCCCAGCATCAGGGTCTTTTCAAATGAGTCAGTTCTTTGCATCAGGTGGCCAGAGTATTGGAGTTTCAGCTTCTACATCAGACCTTTGAATGAACACCCAGGACTGATTTCCTTTAGGATGAACTGGTTGGATCTTGCAGTCCAAGGGACTCTCAAGAGTCTTCTGCAATACCACAGTTTAAAAGCATCAATTCTTTGGTGCTCAGCTTTCTTTATAGTCCAACTATCACATCCATACATGACTACTGGAGAAACCATACCCTTCACTAGACAGACCTTTGTTGGCAAAGTAATGTCTCTGCTTTTTAATATGCTGTCTAGGTTGGTCATAACTTTCCTTCCAAGAAGTAACCGTCTTTTAATTTCATGGCTGCAGTCACCATCTGCAGTGATTTTGGAGCCCCTCAAAATAAAATCAGTCACTGTTTCCACTGTTTCCCCATCTATTTGCCATGAAGTGATGGGACTGGATACCATGATCTTAGTTTTTTGAATGTTGAGCTTTAAGCCAACTTTTTCACTCTCCTCTTTCACTTCCATCAAGAGGCTCTTTAGGTCCTCTTCACTTTCTGCCATAAGGATGGTGTCATCTGGATATCTGAGGTTATTGATATTTCTCCCAGCAGTCTTGATTCCAGCTTGTGCTTCATCCAACCCAGTGTTTCTCATGATGTACTCTGCATATAAGTTAAATAAGCAGGGTGACAATATACAGCCTTGATGTACTCCTTTTCCTATTTGGAGCCAGTCTGTTGTTCCATGTCCAGTTCTAACTGTTGCTTTCTGACCTGCATATAGGTTTTTCAAGAGGCAGGTCAGGTGGTCTGGTATTCCCTTCTCTTTCGAAATTTTCCACAGTTTATTGTGATCCACACAGTCAAAGGCTTTGGCATAGTCAATAAAGCAGAAATAGATGTTTTTTTGGAACTCCCTTGCTTTTCGAAGATCCGGCGGATGTTGGCAATTTGATCTCTGGTTCCTCTACCTTTTCTAAAACCAGCTTGAATATCTGGAAGTTCACGGTTCTTGTATTGCTGAATCCTGGCTTGGAGAATTTTGAGGATTACTTTACTAGCATGTGAGATGAGTGCAATTGTGTAGTAGTTTGAGCATTCTTTGGCATTGCCTTTTTTGGGATTGGAATGAAAATTCACCTTTTCCAGTCCTGTGGCCACTGCTGAGTTTTCCAAATTTCCTGGCACATTGAGTGCAGCACTTTCAAAACGTCATCTTTTAGGATTTAAAATAGCTCAGTTGGAATTCTATCACCTCCACTAGCTTTGTTCATAGTGATGCTTCCTAAGGCCCACTTGACTTCACGTTCCAGGATGTCTGGCTCTAGGTGAGTGATCACACCATCGTGATTATCTTGGTCATGAAGATCTTCTTTGTACAGATCTTATGTGTATTCTTGCCACCTCTTCTTAATATCTTCTGCTTCTGTTAGGTCCAGACCATTTCTGTCCTTTATTGAGCCCAACTTTGCATGAAATGTTCCCTTGGTATCTCTAATTTTCTTGAAGACATCTCCAGTCTTTCCCTTTCTGTTGTTCTCCTCTATTTCTTTGCATTGATCACTGAGGAAGTCTTTCTTATCTCTTCTTGCTATTCTTTGGAACTCTGCATTCAGATGCTTATATCTTTCCTTTTCTCCTTTGCTTTTCCCTTCTCTTCCTTTCACAGCTATTTGTAAGGCCTCCCCAGACAGCCATTTTGCTTTTTTGCATTTCTTTTCCACGGGGATGGTCTTGATCCCTGTCTCCTGTACAATGTCATGAACCTCTGTCCATAGTTCATCAGGCACTCTATCAGTTCTAGGCCCTTAAACCTATTTCTCACTTCTACTGTATAATCATAAGGGATTTGATTTAGGTCATACCTGAATGGTCTAGTGGTTTTCCCTACTTTCTTCAATTTAAGTCTGAATTTGGCAATAAGGAGTTCATGATCTGAGCCACAGTCAGCTCCAGGTCTTGTTTTTGCTGACTGTATAGAGCTTCTCCATCTTCGGCTGCAAAGAATATAATCAATCTGATTTTGGTATTGACCGTCTGTTGATGTCCATGTGTAGAGTCTTCTCTTGTGTTGCTGGAAGAGGGTGTTTGCTATGGCCAGTGTGTTCTCTTGGCAAAACTCTGTTAGCCTTTGCTCTGCTTCATTCTGTCCTCCAAGGCCAAATTTGCCTATTACTCCAGGTGTTTCTTGACGTCCTACTTTTGCATTCCAGTCCCCTATAATGAAAAGGACATCTTTTTTGGGTGTTAGTTCTAAAAGGTCTTGTAGGTCTTCTTAGAACATTCAACTTCAGCTTCTTCAGCGTTACTGGTTGGGGCATAGACTTGGATTACTGTGATATTGAATGGTTTGGCTTGGAAACAAACAAGAGATCATTCTGTCGTTTTTGAGATTGCATCCAAATATTGCATTTTGGACTTTTGTTTACTATGATGGCTACTCCATTTCTTCTAAAGTACTCTTGCCCACAGTAGTAGATATATTGGTCATCTGAGTTTTCAATTTAGGCAGTTGTATAAATGACTAGCGTTGTTTTAGGAAATTTGTGATCCAATAAGAAGATAAGTATTTTAGGAATCAGATTAGACTGTAAGTGGCAGATAATAGTCCCTCCACAGTTGGTTAGACTGATATTCAAGTCTCTGTGTGATCTATTTTCTTCTAGACATTTCTATAAACCTACTAGAGTGCTGCCCCTACATAAATCTACTAAAGTGCTGCTGCTTACTCGGTTTCTTCTGAACCCATCTTTTCGTTTCTGATCTCTACATTCCTATATGTGATATTCTGTCTGTTAATACCATCTGCCTCCACTCTGCCTTTGTGTTCTGCCTTTTTCTTCAAAGTCCAGTTCAGAACTGACCTTTTCTGTGGAGCCTCTCCCAACCAACCCCTCCTCCCTCAGCCCCCACACTCAGTGATCTCTTTCTATTGAATGCCATACTTGTTGCACAGTTTAGTGAGTTCTTATAATATTCTTCTTGTTATCATTTAAGTATATATAAGTCCCAACTCATCAGATAGGATGCAGACTCCTTAAGGTACCTACTTTTATCC
Organism: Oryx dammah; assembly: GCF_014754425.2. NCBI lineage: Eukaryota > Metazoa > Chordata > Mammalia > Artiodactyla > Bovidae > Oryx > Oryx dammah. Next base: position 92,476,758 of record NW_024070212.1, on the reverse strand, counting down.
AATTTTGGAATACATGAGCTTTTACTAAGAAGAGAGCTTACATGTCTTTTGGAATAACAAAATGAAAGGGGTGACTTTGGGAAGTCTTAAATACTGATAGCTTTGATATTTTAAAATACGTGAATCTAATAAGTTATTTATATATATTTTTCTAAAGTTAATACACGTAGGAAATAGGACATTTAGAGATATGTAATTAAATGTTAATTTGACTGGCAAAAAAGGTAAAGAGATTCCTTCAAAAGATGGTGAAGTGTGGTGAAAGACTTGACTGGAGCCATAATGACTTGGTTTGTGTCCCAGTGCCACCACTTACTCTTGACATCACTCTGAGTTCCAGTGTCCTCATCTATAAAAAGAGGATAATAAAAGTACCTATTCTTCAGGGCTGTTTTGATGATTAAATGAGTTAAATGCAAAAAATTTATTGAAATAATGCCTGGCTATAGTAAAAACTTGCTAAAAAACAAAACCAAAAAAACTTCCCACGTGGCTCAGTGGTAAAGAATCCGCCAGCCAATGTAACAAATGCAGGTTCAATCCCTGGGTCAGGAAGATCCCCTGAAGAAGGAAGTGGCAACCCACTCCAGCATTCTTGCCTGGGAAATCCCATAGACAGAGGAACCTCCTGGGCTACAGTTCATGGGGTTGTAAAAAAGTTGGATACAACTTAGTAACTAAAAAACAATAACAAATTTTAAGCCATTACTAATACTAAATTTTCAAACCTCAAGAGCTCAGACTATAATGCTGTCATTAACAGAAATAGAAAAACTGGATAAAGACATGAGTTTGAGGAGAAAGAGCTGATAAGCCAATTTTAGTCTTGCCAAGGTTGAATTTCAGGGAGACATCCAACTATCAAAATCCATAAGGAAAGAATGTAGGACTAAAGCTACAGCTACTTTTACCATTCTTACCCCCAGTACCTGGCATTCTACATGGTGCTTGACAAGTGTTAATTAAAGAAAGAATTGACAAAGGGATTAATGAATAAACACATGATGTATAGACTGCTTTTATATTGCTGTGTATCACATTCTCTGAGATATCTAACATATTGTTACACCTCCATGAGTAGGTACTCATGAAGTGCTCATCCAAACGGGTGTTGGAGAAGGTATTTACATGTCTTCCTTTTCAGTGAACTTTATCTCTAATTTAGCCATTAAATTATACTGCTGTAGCCTTGCCATTACTAAAAGCTTCACTATCTCCAAAATACTGAATTTAATAATGTTTGCTATTTGACCACAGTTTTGTTACTTTATCCACTTCTAGCTCTTTATTTCTTCTGGAGTTTTCTTCTCTCATTTTGATCTGAGCTCTACTTCTCCATTTTTCCTGGCCATTTCACACTTTCCTAGTTTTGCTTATCCTACTCCCCAGTGTAGATATGATGGTCTGTTTCTTCAACATAGATTTTGGTATCACCCTTAAAATTTCTTGTCCCTGGATATTTTGCATTGTTAAAATAGCTGTGAAAAGAAGAGAAGCGAAAGGCAAGGGCAAAAAGGAAAGACATGCCAATTTGAATGCAGAGTTCCAAAGAATAGCAAGGAGAGATAAGAAAGGCTTCCTCAGTGATCAATGAAAAGAAATAGAGGAAAACAATAGAATGGAAAACACTACAGATCTCTTCAAGAAAATTAGAGATATCAAGGGAACATTTCATGCAAAGAGGGGCACAATAAAGAACAGAAGTGGTATGGACCTAACAGAAGCAGAAGATATTAAGAAGAGGTGGCAAGAATACACAGAAGAAGTATACAAAAAAGATCTTCATGACCCAGATAATTATGACGGTGTGATCATTCACCTAGAGCCAGACATCCTGGAACGTGAAGTCAAGTGGGCCTTAGGAAGCATCACAGGAACAAAGCTAGTGGAAGTGATGGAATTCCAACTGAGCTATTTCATATCCTAAAAGATGATGTTGTGAAAGTGCTGCACTCAATATGCAAGCAAATTTGGAAAACTAGGCAGTGGCCATTGGACTGGAACAGGTCAGTTTTCGTTCCAATCCCAAAGAAAGGCAATGCCAAAGAATGTTCAAATTGCACTCATCTTACATGCTAGCAAATGAATGCTCAAAATTCTCCAAGCCAGGCTTCAACAGTATGTGAACCATGAAATTCCAGATGTTCAAGCTATATTTAGAAAAGGCAGAGGAACCAGAGATCAAATTGCCAACATCCGTTGGATAATCGAAAAAGCAAGAGAGTTCCAGAAAAACATCTATTTCTGCTTTATTGACTATGCCAAAGCCTTTGACTGTGTGGATCACAGTAAACTGTGGAAAATTCTGAACGAGATGGGAATACCAGACCACCTGACCTGCCTCTTGAGAAATCTGTATGCAGGTCAGGAAGCAACAGGACATGGAACAACAGACTGGTTCCAAATAGGAAAAGGAGTTTGTCAAGGCTATATATTGTCACCCTGCTTATTTAACTTATATGCGGAGTACATCATGAGAAATGCTGGGCTGAATGAAACATAAGTTGGAATCAAGATTGCTGGGAGAAATATCAATAACCTCAGATATGCAGATGACCCCACCCTTATGGCAGAAAAGTGAAGAAGAACTAAAGAGCTTCTTGATGAAAGTGAAAGTGGAGAGTGAAAAAGTTGGGTTAAAGCTCAACATTCAGAAAACTAAGATCATGGCATCCGATCCCATCACTTCATGGCATATAGTACGGGAAACAATGGAAACAGTACATTTTATTTTGGGGTCCTCCAAAATTACTGCAGATGGTGCCTGCAGCTGTGAAATTAAAAGACGCTTACTCCTTGGAAGGAAAGTTACGACCAACCTAGACAGCATATTAAAAAGCAGAGACGTTACTTTGCCAACAAAGGTCCGTCTAGTCAAAGCTATGGTTTTTCCATTAGTCATGTATGGATGTGAGAGTTGGACTGTAAAGAAAGCTGAGCACCGAAGAATTGATGCTTTTGAACTGTGGTGTTGGAGAAGACTCTTGAGAATCCCTTGGACTGCCAGGAGATCCAACCAGTCCATCCTAAGGGAAGTCAGTCCTGAATATTCATTGGAAGGACTGATGTAGAAGCTGAAACTCCAATACTTTGGCCACCTGATGCGAAGAACTGACCTGTTTAAATAGACCCTGATGCTCTGAAAGATTGAGGGCAGGAGGAGAAGGGGACGACAGAGGATGAGATGGTTGGATGGCATCACCTACTGAATAGACATGAGTTTGAGTAAACTCCAGGAGTTGGTGATGGGCAAGGAGACCTGTCATGCTGTAGTACATACGGTCGCAAAGAGTCGAACACGACTGAGTGACTAAACTGAACTGAACTGATGACATTCTGATTTCTATTCTCCAGTGCCCCCAGCTGTTATATTTCTGTGCTTCTATGTGGAGGTCACAAGATCAAGTTGGCTTTATCTGTCACTTTAAATTTTGTCTAACTTTAATCAAATTTCTATAAATATTTGTGTTCTTATTGATTTCTTTTTGATTGCCAGTTAAATTCCCACTGTGGGTCTTTTTAAAATTAGTTTTCATTATCTAATATAGTCCATTCCCTTCTTTATAGAAAAGATCTCACTACTTCTTCAATAGTTATGTGACTGCACCTATTTTTTCTTTCTATGCTTTGCATATTTCAAAGCAAAAAATATTCTCACCTTTCCTCAAGTTAATAATCCCCCCATAATCTTGACTACATGATATTTCCTTTAGACTATGACCTTATTTACCCTCCAGCAGTCCCCACTATTTCCATGAATTCAGTTAAAACTTCTGTGTACATGACTTTCTTCCCTCTCCCCATCTTTATATCTCTTTTGCTGTTTAGCTTCTCGCTTAAGTCCTCAATTCTTTCCTCATGAATTTTGCCTGACAGATATATTCTGAAATTCAACCTCAACAAGGCTAAAAGTGTCTTATCAGCTCTTTTCTCCTGAAATCCATCTCTTTATCCATTTTTCTATTTCTTAATATCCGCATTATAATCTGGTCCGTTGAGGTTTGAAAGTTGAGGTTTTTTCAGGTAATAACTTCTAAGTCGCCAAGCCTGGGAACTTCTTTTCTTCTTTTTTTCCCCTCCTCTCTTTTTAATAGAATTACTTACACTCCTGTGCTCACGTTGACTATCATTTTTCTTACATCTGACTAACTCTGTCTCTAGTGCCCTCCTAATATTCCTGAATCCATTCCTTTCTTCATCCTATGAACTGAACATCTGCAATTAATGATCTTAAGGCCTCTGTAACTGTGAGAAACCTTTAGTGGTTTGCATTTGCCTGTAGAATGAAATGAAAATTCTTTTTAAGGGATTTCACTGTCTGTTCGATTATATCCCACCCTAGATTTCTACCGCCTGTCCCTGAATGTACTTGATGCTCTACGCAGAAATCATTCCTGGTTCCATTCTGTGTAATCGTCTTTTAAACCTCTTTTAAACTACCTGATCTTTAGAAAGTGAAAGTGAAAGTCGCTGAATTGTGTCAGACTCTTTGTGACCCATAGACTGTATGATCTGTGGAATTCTCCAGGCCAGAATACTGGAGTGAGTAGCTTTTCCCTTCTCCTTCAGTTCAGTTCAGTTGCTCAGTCGTGTCTGACTCTTCGCAACCCCATGAATCGCAGCACGCCAGGCCTCCCTGTCCATCACCATCTCCCGGAGTTCACTCAGACTCACGTCCATCAAGTCCGTGATGCCTTCCAGCCATCTCATCCTCAGTCGGCCCCTTCTCCTCCTGCCCCCAATCTCTCCCAGCATCAGAGTCTTTTCCAATGAGTCAACTCTTTGCATGAGGTGGCCAAAGTACTGGAGTTTCAGCTTTAGCATCATTCCTTCCAAAGAAATCCCAGGGTTGATCTCCTTCAGAATGGACTGGTGGGATCTCCTTGCAGTCCAAGGGACTCTCAAGAGTCTTCTCCAACACCACAGTTCAAAAGCATCAATTCTTTCGCGTTCAGCCTTCTTCACAGTCTAACTCTCACATCCATACATGACCACAGGAAAAACCATAGCCTTGACTAGACGGACCTTAGTCGGCAAAGTAATGTCTCTGCTTTTGAATATACTATCTAGGTTGGTCATAACTTTTCTTCCAAGGAGTAAGCATCTTTTAATTTCATGGCTGCAGTCACCATCTGCAGTGATTTTGGAGCCCCCAAAAATAAAGTCTGACACTGTTTCCACTGTTTCCCCGTCTATTTGCCATGAAGTGATGGGATCGGATGCCACGATCTTAGTTTTCTGAATGTTGAGCTTTAAGCCAACTTATTCACTCTCCTCTTTCACTTTCATCAAGAGGCTCTTTAGGTCCTCTTCACTTTCTGCCATAAGGGTGGTATCATCTGCATATCTGAGGTGATTGATATTTCTCCCGGCAATCTTGATTCCAGCTTGTGTTTCTTCCAGTCCACCGTTTCTCATGATGTACCCTGCATAGACGTTAAATAAGCAGGGTGACAATATACAGCCTTGACGCACTCCTTTTCCTATTTGGAACCAGTCTGTTGTTCCATGTCCAGTTCTAACTGTTGCTTCCTGACCTGCATACAGATTTCTCAAGAGGCAGGTTAGGTGGTCTGGTATTCCCATCTCTTTCAGAATTTTCCACAGTTTATTGTGATCCACACAGTCAAAGGCTTTGGCATAGTCAATAAAGCAGAAATAGATGTTTTTCTGGAACTCTCTTGCTTTTTTGATGATCCAGCGGATGTTGGCAATTTGATCTCTGGTTGCTCTGCCTTTTCTAAAACCAGCTTGAACATCAGGGAGTTCACGGTTCATGTATTGCTGAAGTCTGGCTTGGAGAATTTTGAGCATTACTTTACTATCATGTGAGATGAGTGCAATTGTGAGGTAGTTTGAGCATTCTTTTGTATTGCCTTTCTTTGGGATTGAAATGAAAACTGACCTTTTCCAGTCCTGTGGCCACTGCTGAGTTTTCCAAACTTGCTGGCATACTGAGTGCAGCACTTTCACAGCATCATCTTTCAGGATTTGAAACAGCTGAACTGGAATTCCATCACCTCCACTAGCTTTGTTCATAGTGATGCTTTCTAAGGCCCACTTGATTTCACATTCCAAGATGTCTGGCTCTAGATTAGTGATCACATCATCATGATTATCTGGGTCGTGAAGATCTTTTTTGTACAGTTCTTCCGTGTATTCTTGCCTGTATTCTTGCTCACAGCCGCCTACCCCCCTTCTCCTTAAAGATATATATAAAACCTTAATAAAGTAGTTGTGCTAAGGTATTATTGTATCTCCAGCATATTATTACTTTTCAGATAGAAAGTATTCATAAATGTTTATTCTGTTTTTCCTTCCATTCTGATTAATGAAAATTCATCTGGAGGATCCCTTGTAGCTTCCCCCTTTTCTTCTATCTTTCCTTTGCTCTTTTCTTTTAGTATTGTTCCTGTGGTTTTGTGGGTAACTGTGAATTACAATTAGGATAGTCTGAGGATGGAAGAAAACTGAAGCCTCTCTCCTTTCGACTCCTATGTTGAATTTCCAATAGTTACTCTAAACTTGTATTTAGGTTGTGGTATCTTTTCATGTATTTGCAGCAAACTTCACTCCTTGAGAGAGGCTGGAGGGGCTGCTAAGCTTCTTAATTCCCTCTTTTTAGCCTGTAAGAGGCATTTAATAGATACCTGATGACACTAATTAACAAAAGCAAACATTTCAATTCTTTATTTACCCTTGTAAGCTTTAGTATCCACTAAATGCTGAGAGATTCCTAAGCAAATGATTGATCACAGAATAAGATTTAGGATGTTATATCCTGTATGTTTTGCAGTATCTATCCTAATTCATTTAATATATTATGAATTATAGCAACAGGTCTGGATATCATACAGTTATAAAAGTTTTACTTGAGCAAATGGACCCATTAAAAAAAATCGTTTGCAAGAAAAAACTCTTGAACCCCAGTGTTTAAAGTAAAATATCATAGTGTTATTTAATGTGGGCAAATATAAATCTATATATCAACTTATTAAGTTTAAAATCTTACAGAACTAACCACACGTTTAAATGAAAATTGCAAGTTAAATGCAAATAAAACACAAAGCAATAAAATCTAAATTAACTTTAAGTTAATGTGCTGAATGATACTGCCTTGCTTAAAGTGGTTCACTACTTTGAACATGAATATGATACTGTAAGGAATAGATTCTTTTTCAGTTTGGCATGCATACACTATTGTGTTGAATGTGATAACTGTAATCTCTCCACATTTTTGTGTTCTGACTACTGGAAAACCTTCATTTGCACAGTCATGAAGTCTTTGACTTTGACTTCACATGTATGTCATTTTCATGGTCAAGGCTCTTCTATGGCAAATGATAGTTTTTGGTACCAACTTGATAAATAACTTGGACAAGGAAGTAACTTGTTAGCACTTGAATCTGATGTTGTTACTGCTGATTCACTGTGTGGTTGTACTAACTTTTATAGGTTATCAGAAACTAAAACACAGAAGATTGAGATACAGAGACTTGTTTAGACCCCAATTTGAATACACTAATGTAGATAATTGAATAGTATAGACCTTTATAGGTTTGCTGGTGGCTCAGCGGTAAAAAATCCCTGCAATGCAGGAGACCTGGGTTTGATCCCTGGGTCAGGAAGATCTCCTGGAAAAGGGAATGGCTACCCACTTCAGTATTCTTGCTTGGAGAATTTAGTGGACAGAGGAACCTGGTGGGCTACAGTTCATGGGGTGACAAAGAGTTGGACATGACTGAGTGACTTAACACTTTTAACTTTTCATAGATGTGTAAGTTTTTGGTTTCTATGCTATAAATGAGTTGATATTTAAAAAATTTTATACTGAATGGTTTCTGTGATTATAATTTGAGTCATGAAATTGGGTATACTTGTCCTTGTCTGTGTAAGTTTCTGTATGTCACTGTAGACTGTATCTTAGGTGGTTATCAAATTGAAATTTCATTGCTACTGACTTGTAATCTTTTAATTTTTGACCTTTCCTATTTGTTCACTATATATTGGCTTTGATCTCAAGCCTGTAGAGAAAAAGGACATGATATCCATAAGAATATGGCTGAGGGGAATAGTGAGGACTGGTAGAAATCTCACCAGAAATGCTATTGAATCTGTAAGTAAAACATCATTATACATAAAAGAGTTGTGATAGAATTCAGATTGCAATTCGTTATTGAGGCCAGAAAAACAATAGAACCATTCTGAAGCATTTTTTCAAACCTAGATACTTTGATATGATAATTACATACATGCCAAAGTTTTACTATAGATAACCGTAAATTTAGTATTTAAGATGCAATTTAGGGTAGTAGCTGAACTAATTATTAGTATTAGTTAGCTTGAGTCTACCCTCTTTTCTATAATAGCTATGTGTCTAGTTGGGTAGTTAAGATTAGTAGAAATCTCCTAAGTATTTTTCTTTTGTAAAATATTTTTAAAATTTGTTATTTATTATTTTTGACTGTGCTGGTCTTCATTGCTGCACAGGCTTTTCTCTAGTTGCAACAATCGGGGGCTGCTTTCTGGTTGTGGTGTTTGGGCTTTTCATCGTGGTGGCTTCTCTCACTATGGAGCACTGGCTCTAGAGTGTATCGGCTTCAGTAGCTGTGGCTCCAGAGCACAGGCTCAGTAATTGTGGCACATGGGCTAAGTTCTGTGGCCTCTGGGATCCTCCTGGACCAGGGATCAAACCCACGTCTCCTGCACTGGCAGGCGGATTCTTTACCACTAGCCACCAGGGAAGCCCTTGTGTATTTTTCTTGAGTGTTAAGCTATTTTACTGAAGATTAGCTTTTGGAACATATATTTCAATTTCTTAGTATATAATACTGACTACATAAATGTAATAACTATCACTGTATCATTTCCCTTGGCCTCATTAGATTTTATTTTTGTGTTGTGTAGAAAAATACTTGTGTTTTGTTTTTCTCCCTTGAAGCCCTTTGTTTCCCAAAGGAAATGATTGCAATATAGATGTGTCACTTTTTCCACAGGTAAAATGGTATGTAGAGGTAGCCAAGTACTTGGGGCTCCTACAACAAAGGAAAATTCCTCTAAGGAATGTTGCCAACATTGTTGCTGTTACTGAGGATAGAGGAATTTCTGGCTTCTAAATTGGAATTTAGGATTCAAGGATTCGTTTTTTAATAATAAATTTTGTTGCAATAGTGGTGGCCCATCTTATCTTGAACTCTTGGGAAACAACGAAAAGCAAATGGTCCAGTTTTATAGATGCTAAAGATTGTTCCTTTAAGTGCCAGAAATTTATTTTAATTGTGGTTTTATGGAAATCTTTTAGAACTTATATTTTACTGCCTTCTCTTTATAGAAATAAAGTTTAAAAATAAAAATACATGCTCACTTCAGAACATACAGAGAATACAGAAAATTATTTATTTCATAAATATTTATCAGACAGTGCGTTCGGTGTACTGTTCTAGTTGTGGAGGATGTAATTGTGAGTAAATGACATACTGTCCTTGTCTTTACTGAGCTCAGTCTGGTATAAAAAAGAAAATAAAAATCATGAGAATTGAATTTTTTAAAAAAAAACTATAATAATGTCATGAGTCATGCTTCTGAAAATGTTTTAGCTTATATATTAATGGAGGTATGTAAAATAAAAGCAATAGTTTTTCTTACACCTTTTCTTTAGAGAAAAACATGGAGTTCCAACTTGTTAATGTCCCAATTTTTATGTAAAGTTAGTGTGCCTAAAAGCCTGGAGCATTTAAAGTGAAGAGCAATCACACAATACAAAGACATTTTATCTATGTTGTGGCAGGAAGCTCTCTCTGTACTTTTAACCAGTTTTGGCAACTCACATGGTTTTAGTGGAATCAGAACTTTCAGAAAAGTTAAGTAGCCAGTGTAGAATTTAGCTATAAAAATAGGGGCAATAGCACCTTTCTCCTATAGTTTAAAAATTGAATGGTACTAAAAGGCTCATATGGAGAAGGCAACGGCAACCCACTCCAGTACTCTTGCCTGGAAAATCCCATGGACAGAAGAGCCTGGTAGGCTGCAGTCCCTGCGGTCGCTAAGAGTTGGGCATGACTGAGCTATTTCACTTTCACTTTTCACTTTCATGCATTGGAGAAGGGAATGGCAACCCACTCCAGTATTCTTGCCTGGAGAATCCCAGGGACAGAGGAGCCTAGTGGACTGCCGTCTATGGGGTCACACAGAGTTGGACACGACTGAAGTGACTTAGCAGCAGCAGCAGCAAAAGGCTCATATAGAAAAACATTGTCCTTCTGTTGCAGGAAGGGGGATCCCTTCCAGGGCCTGAAACTGGTCTCTTGTCTAACACTTGGAAATGAATTGTCCGAGGAGACACATCTGCTGACAAAGCAAGAGAGTTTACTGGGAAAGGGCACCCGGGTGGAGAGCAATAGGATAAGGGAACCCAGGAGAACAGCTCTGTCACATGGCTTGCAGTCTCCGGTTTTATGGTGATAAGATTAGTTTCCGGGTTGTCTTCAGCCAATCATTCTGACTCAGAGTCCTTCCTGGTGGCGCATGCCTTGTTTAGCCAAGATGAATGCCAGAGAGAAGGATTCTCGGAGGTGGTCAGACATGTGTCTCCTTTTGACCTTTCCTGAACTTTTTCGGTTGGTGGAGGCTTATTAGTTCCCTGTTCCTTACCAGGACCTCCTGTTGTAAAACAACTCATGCAGATGGTTACTATGGTGCCTGGCCAGGGTGGGCAGTTTCAATTAGTGTGCTTCCCCTAATACTTCTGCCCCTCTGCTTTCTCTGTTCTGCGTGTTAGACTACCCAGTTTCAACCTTTTTTGCTGTTTATACTGCTGTTTTTGTAATGTACCTAGCATTTCATTCTTTCAGTAGACATTTATTAAGCACCTAGTACATGCCAGTCTCTGTGTGAGGAGGTACTAAAGATACAGTGATGATTAAGGCAGTATACTGTCAATAGCCATTGTGGGGTTGTTTAAAGGGTATTCATTCCTAAATCTAAACCAAAGATTTTTTTGTTTGATGATGCATTGAGAATTGCAAGTAATTTACATACAGACTTCTGGAATATGGTGATTCTGATCACAAATTAAGGACTGCTTCTACTGTATGCCAAGTATTGTATTTATTCCATTTGGCTAAATTTTCTCTGTGAAAATTTATTGGCTGACTTTAATTTTGAGACTTCTGGATACTAGTCAGACAAAATATTGGAGCTACATATTCTGCTTCCAAGAGTTGTCTTTTAATGTCGTCTGCTCCAATCATTTGGCTCAAATTGCTAGGTGAATTCCTAGGGAAACTATGATTCCCCCCCACCCCATTTTTGCTGCTTCTTTTCTTCTATTGCAATTGAAAGTATCTGTCATCTATCTCTAAAATGACATCCGACTGGAATGTGATTTGTAGGTAAACATTATTGGACTCTCTAGCAGAAATTATATTTTTGAAAGTAGTACATAAATCTTGTACAGTTAATATGTTCTTTTCATCTTCATAGCTATAGGTAAGGTTGGCCTTCTTTTTATTCAGTAGACTTCCTGTTATTTTAAAGATCCCCCACCACTCTGAACCTTGGTGTTGTGATTTTTCTCAGGTTTTTTTAAATACATTTTTAAAGTTTTCTTGTTATATATTTGTTTTTCAGTTTTTTCCCTCCAGTTTTATTGAGGGTAATTGACATACATCATTGTATAAATTTAAGGTATACAACATAATGTTGTGTTTTATACTTCTTAATCACTATATTCCATTATTTTAAAATATTTTTATTTATTTATTTATTTATTTATTTATGGCTGCATTGGGTCTTTGTTGCTGTGCAGGCTTTCTCTGGTTGTGGCGAGCCAGGGGGCTGGTCTTTACTGTGGAACATGGACCCTAGGGTGTAGGCTCAGTAGTTGTGGCACTGGGGCTTAGTTGCTCCACAGCACGTGGAATCTTCCCAGACCAGGATCAAACCAGTGTCCCCTGCGTTGGCAGATGGATTATTAACCACTGGACCACTAGGGTAGTCCTATTCTATTCTTTTCTTGAACAATAACAAAAATATTTATCAATTTAATTTAATCGCTTGGTAGCTTTAGTTATGTAGTTCAAAGATAAGTATTGATCCCTCTGATATATGGGTTGTCACATGTGACTTTAAGGCATTGGTCACTTAATTTTCTTCTAAAACAACTTGTAGATTTCTTTAGAAACACTTCAGTTGCCAAATTTGGTTAGAAGTCCTACTGTTTCTTGAAATAAAATGAGTATGTTGCCTTGTATTATTTAATTACTTTTCATTTTAAATGCTACAGCTTTTGTGCACACTAATTTTATACTGGGATTAGGAAAATGAGAATTATGTATTTGTAACACAGTTATCTCTAATATGAAATAACTAGAGAAGAAGGCAGTAGAAGAAGGCGGCGGCAGTGGCAACCCACTCCAATACTCTTGCCTGGAAAATCCCATGGACAGAGGAGCCTAGTAGGCTGCAGTCCACGGGGTCGCTAAGAGTCGGACACGACTGAGCGACTTCACTTTCACTTTTCTGCATTGGAGAAGGAAATGGCAACCCACTCCAGTGTTCTTGTCTGGAGAATCCCAGGGATGGGGGAGCCTGGTGGACTGCTGTCTATGGGGTCACACAGAGTCAGACATGACTGAAGTGACTTAGCAGCAGCACCAGCAACACAGTTATCTCTAATGTGAAACTGAGAAAAGGTAGACTCTGGACTGTAGCTAAATTATTAAAAGACAGTGGTAAATCCTATTCTCTGTTGCCATCATGATCAAAGTCGTCCAAGCTAGGCTCCAGCATTATGTGAACCGAGAACTTCCAGATGTTCAACCTGGGTTTACAAAAGGCAGAAGAACCAGAGATCAAATTGCCAACTTTCGCTGGATCATAGATAAAGCAAGGGAATTCTAGAAAAACACCTAAATCTGTTTCGTTGACTACGCTAAAGCCTTTGACAGTGTGGATCATAACAAGCTGTGGAAAACTCTTAAAGAGATGGAATACCAGACCATCTTATCTGTCTCCTATGAAACCTGTATGTGGGTCAAGAAGCAACAGTTAGAATCCTGTATGGAACAACTGACTGCTTCAGGATTGAGAAAGGAGTATGACAAGGCTGTTTATTGTCACCTGGTTTATTTAACTTATATGCAGAATACATCACGTGAAATGCCAGACTTGATTAGTTGTAAACTGGAATCAAGGTTGCGGATATCAACAGCCTCAGATAATGTGGATTATACCACTCTAATAGCAGAAAGTGAAAAAGAACTAGAGAACCTCTTGATGAGGGTGAAGGAGGAAAGTGAAAAAGCTGGCTTAAAACTCAATATAGAAAAACTAAGATCATGGCACCCAGTCCCATCACTTTGCAAATAGAAGGGGAAAAGGTGGCAGCAGTGACAGATTTCATTTTCTTGGTCTCTAAAATCTCTGTGGATGGCGACTGCAGCCATGAAATTAGAGGATGATTGCTTCTTGGCAGGAAAGCTATGACAAACCTAGGCAGTGTGCTAAAAAGCAAAGACATCACCTTTCTGATAAAAGTCCATATAGTCAAAGCTATGGTCTTTCCAGTTGTCATGTATGGATGTGAGAACTGGACAAATAAAGAAGGCAGAATGCCGAGGAATTAATGCTTTCAAACTGTGGTGCTGGAGAAGACTCTTGAGAGTCCCTTGGACAGCAAAGAGATCAAGCTGTGAAACTTAAAAGAAATCAACCCTGAATACTCTTTGGAAAGACTGATGCTAAAGCTGAAGCTCCAGTACTTTGGCCTCCTGATGCTAACAGCTGACTCATTGGAAAAGACCCTGATGCTGGGAAAGATTGAAGGCAGAAGGAAAAGAGAGTGACAGAGGATGAGATGGCTAGATAGCATCACTGATTCAATGGATATGAACTTGGGCAAACTCCAGGAGATGGTGAGGGACAGGGTAGCCTGGCATGTTACAGTTCGTGGGGTGATGAAGCATCAGACATGACTTAGTAACTGAACAACAGCATTGCCATTATACCAGTCTTAGACACTGAAGTCTATCAAAAATAGAAAACCCAATTTATAATTGGGTCCACTAAATTTATACTAGGATTTAATTTTTATACTACACTGTCAATAATGATAGTGCCTTAGATTTTGAAGCTCTTGACCCCTGATGATGATAATGATGGTGGTGGTGATAGAAGATTTGGAAGACACAGATACAATCTGATACTTTGGTATATACTATTAAATGCAAAGTCTTTAATGACCCTATGGCTCTTTCTCTCTTGTTGGGGAGATAATAAGAACACATGAAAAGCACATGAAAGAACTGGTAAGCAAGAATTACATAAATTAATAGTTTATCTCTTATAAGGTCAAATAGTGTAATTTATAAACAGATTTAGAGATACAGGCTTTTTTTCCACCTTGACCTGGAGAACTGTTTGATCAGCCGGTGTTGAATTAAAGTCCTTTGAGCTTCTCTGGCACAAAATTAACTGCTAGAAAAGCAGATATGAAAGGAAAAAAATGTAAAGGATATTAGTGAAAGTTGTTAGACACTGACCTTAACCTTGTCCATCTGGCAAAATTAATGTATTTTTATTCATCACTGCTTATAGTTTTATTGATGCTTATCATAGAATTGATGTTTCTTTCCAGACTGTTAGCAGAGGAACTTCATTATTGAGCACCCAATATGTGCCAGGCATTTGGCTAAATACTGAGGCTATGATGAACAAAATCAGATAGATCCTTACCTCTTTACCTCTTACAGTCTAGTGATGAACATAAACATTAGATAAAGAATTATGCAAATAGAAAACAGAGCCATGGTTGGCAAGATTGACTGCTTGAGGGGCACAAGGGAAATTTTGGGATAATGGAAATGTTCTATGTCTTAATTGTGGTGGTGGCTGCATTTATGCATATGTTTATCAAAATACATTGAACTCTGTACATCTAAAAAGGATACATTTAATAATATATAAATTATAACAGTATGTTTGTTTAAAAAATAACTCACATACATGTAAAATATAGCTGTAATAAGTTTTACAAAGGAGTGTTGCATGGGCTGTGAGAACATAAAATAGAATTCACATAGGCAGGAAGGAAATGATGAGTAGAAGTAAATAAAGTGAAGTACGGGGATTAGTTTCATGGGGACAGTGTAAAAGGCAGAAATAACCACAGGGCCCACTTGCCAAGTCTCTGAGGTTAGAAGATCCACGGCAAATTGAAAGAACTTGAAAAAGGCCATTGTGTGGAGTGCAGAAAATGAGGGAGTAGAAGGTGTAAGATGGAGTTATGGACAGGTAGGGCTAAACCTGGCACACTATTGATGAATACTCAGTTGTATCCTAAGCACAAGGGTAAGCAGTTGAAGTTCTTTAATGGGGTCACGTTGGGAACGCTGGGCTGGAGGAAGCACAAGCTGGAATCAAGGTTGCTGGGAGAAATATCAATAACTTCAGATATGGAGATGACACCATCCTTATGGCAGAAAGTGAAGAAGAACTAAAGAGCCTCTTGATGAAAGCGAAAGAGGAGAGTGAAAAATTTGGCTTAAAGCTCAACATTCAGAAAACAAAGATCATGGCATCCGGTCCCCTCACTTCATGGCAAATAGATGGGGAACAGTGGCTGACTTTATTTTTTTGGGCTCCAAAATCAGTGCAGATAGTGATTGCAGCCATGAAATTAAAGGATGCTTACTCCTTGGAAGAAAATCTATGATCAACCTAGACAGCATATTAAAAAGCAGAGACATTACTTTGCCGACAAAGGTCCATCTAGTCAAAGCTATGGTTTTTCCAGTAGTCATGTATGGACATGAGAGTTGGACTATAAAGAAAGCTGAGCACTAAAGAATGGATGCTTTTAAACTGTAGCTTTGGAGAAGACTCTTGAGAGTCTGTTGGACTGCAAGGAGATCCAACCAGTCCATCCTAAAGGAGATCAGTCCTGGGTGTTCATTGCAAGGACTGGTGTTGAAGCTGAAACTCCAATACTTAGGCCACCTCATGCAAAGAGCTGACTCATTTGAAAAGACTCTGATGCTGGGAAAGATTGAGAGCAGGAAGAGAAGGGGACGACAGAGGATGAGATGGTTGGATGGCATCACTGACTCAATGGACATGGGTTTGGGTAGACTCCGGGAGTTGGTGATGGACAGAGAAGCCTGGCATGCTGCAGTTCATGGGGTTACAAAGAGTTGGACATGACTGAGCAACTGAACTGAACTGGGTAGGGCAAGGTCAGGTGAGGAGGCAATAACAACTGGTTTTGGAAAACAAGTACTGTGGCCTGCAGTGTTAAGAAAGAATTGGAGGAGCTTTAAAAAAGCAGGAATACTTTACTAAGGAGATCGGTGCAAGAGGCTGGGATCCATAATTGAGTGGTGGTGATGGAGTTAGGTAGATAGAATTGAGATTGTATTCAGGAGGTAAAAATGGCAGAATGTGGTGATGGATTGAATGTGGAATGGGTAAAGTGTCAAGGACTGCCAGATTTAATTTACTGTCTGGATAGTAGTGATTTTTACTTACTGATATAGGTAGGACTGGAAGAGGATCAGGCTTTTGAGGGAGGGGATGCAGGAAGAAGAGAATGTATTTGGTATTGGACATTTTGAAAAAAAAATGTACATAAAACCAATGGGATCTTTACAGTGGATCAGGTATCTATTAAGGCTTTTATGCAATGTACAAGGTGCTAGTCTTAAGGGCTACCAGTAGAGATATAAAAATTAATTAGCTGCTTAGTGGCACTAGTGGTAAAGAATCTACTTGCCAACACAGGAGACGCCAGAGACATGGGTCTGGAGGATCCCCTGGAGGAGGAAATGGCAACCCATTCCAGTAGTCTTGCTAGGAAAATTCCATGGACAGAGGAGCCTGGTGGGCTACAGTCCATGGAGTCGCAAAGAGTTGGACATAACTGAGCACACATGCCTGTGTGCTTAGGAGTTTCATAAAACTCCTAACTATGCTTAGGAGTTTAATAAAATTACAGGTATATAAATAACCACGAACCATGAGAACCCCATGAATAGTATGAAAGGCAAAAAGATAGGATACTGAAAGATGAACTCCCCAGGTTGGTAGGTGCCCAATATGCTACTAGAGAATAGTGGAGGGATAACTCCAGAAGGAATGAAGAGACGGAGCCAGAGCAAAAACAACACCCATTTGTTGATATGACTCTTGATGGAAGTAAAGTCCTGCATTGTGAAGAACAGTACTGCATAGGAACCTGGAATGTGAGGTCCATGAATCAAGGTAAATTGGAAGTAGTCACACAGGGGATGGCAAGAGTGAACATAGACATTTTAGTAATCAGTGAACTAAAATGGACTGGAATGGGTGAATTTAACTCAGATGACCATTATGTGTACTATTGTGGACAAGAATCCCTTAGAGGAAATGGAGTGGCCCTCATAGTCAATGAAAGAGTCTGAAATGAAGTACTTGAGTGCAATCTCAAAAACAACAGAATGCTGTTTCCAAAGCAAACCACTTAATATCACAGTAATCCAAGTCTAATCCCAACCAGTAATGCTGAAGAAGCTGAAGTTAAACAGTTCTGTGAAAACCTACAAGACTTTCTAGAACTAACACCCAAAAAAGATGTCCTTTCCCTTATAGGGAGACTGGAATGCAAAAGTAGGAAGTCAAGAGATACCTGGAGTAACAGCAAATTTGGCCTTGGAGTACAAAGTGAACCAGAGCAAAGGCTAACAAGAGTTTTGCCAAGAGAATGCACTGGTCATAGCAAACCCCCTCTTTCAATAACACAAGAGAAGACTCTACACGTGGACATCACCAGATGGTCAACACCAAAATCATATTGATTATATTCTTTGCAGCCAAAATTGGAGAACCTCTATACAGTCAGCAAAACAAGACTGGGAGCTGACTGTGGCTCAAATCATGAACACCTTATTGTAAAATTGAGACTTAAAGAAAATAGGGTAAACCACTAGACCATTCAGATATGACCTAAATCAAATTCCTTATGATTGAGAAACCTATATGCAGGTCAGGAAGCAACAGTTAGAACTGGACATGGAACAACAGACTGGTTCCAAATAGGAAAAGGAGTACATCAAGGCTGTATATTGTCACCCTGCTTATTTAACTTCTATGCAGAGTACATCATGAGAAACGGTGGGCTGGAAGAAGCACAAGCTGGACTCAAGATTGCCACAAAAAATATCAATAACCTCAGATATGCAGATGACACCACCCTTATGGCAGAAAGTGAAGAGGAACTAAAAAGCTTCCTGATGAAAGTGAAAGAGGAGAGTGAAAAGTTGGCTTAAAGCTCATCATTTAGAAAATGAAGATCATGGCATCTGGTCCCACCACTTCATGGGAAATAGATGGAGAGACAGTGGAAACAGTGTTTATTTTTTTGGGCTCCAAAATCACTGCAGATGGTGACTGCAGCCAAGAAACTAAAAGATGGTTACTCCTTGGAAGGAAAGTTATGACCAACCTAGACAGCATATTAAAAAGCAGAGACGTTACTTTGCCAACAAAGGTCTGTCTATTCAAGGCTATGGTTTTTCCAGTGGTCATGTATGGATGTGAGAGTTGGACTGTGAAGAAAGCTGAGTGCCAAAGAATTGATGCTTTTGAACTGTGGTGTTGGAGAAGACTCTTGAGAGTCCCTTGGACTGCAAGGAGATCCCACCAGCCCATTCTGAAGGAGATCAGTTTTGGGGTTTCTTTGGAAGGAATGATGCTAAAGCTGAAACTCCAATACTTTGGCCACCTCATGCGAAGAGTTGACTCATTGGAAAAGACTCTGATGCTTGGAGGGATTGGGGGCAGGAGGAGAAGAGGAGACAGGGGATAAGATGGCTGGATGGCGTCACTGACTCGATGGACGTGAGTCTGTGTGAACTCCGGGAGTTGGTGATGGACAGGGAGGCCTGGCGTGCTGCGATTCATGGGGTCGCAAAGAGTCGGACACGACTGCACGACTGAACTGAAACTGATAGAATGGAAGTGACAAACAGATTCAAGGGATTAGATCTGATAGACAGAGTGCCTGAAGAACTATGGACGGAGGTGCGTGACATTGTACAGGCGGCAGTGACCAAGACCATCCCCGAGAAAAAGAAATGCAAAAAGGCAAATAGGCCATCTGAGGAGGCCTTACAAATAGCTGAGAAAAGAAGAGAAGCGAAAGGAAAGGAGAAAAGGAAAGATACACCCATTTGAATGCAGAGTTGCAAAGAATAGCAAGGAGAGATAAGAAAGCCTTCCTCAGCAATCAATGCAAAGAAATAGAGGAAAACAATAGAATGGGAAAGACTAGAGATCTCTTCAAGAAAGTTAGAGATACCAGGGGCACATTTCATGCAAAGATGGGCTCAATAAAAGACAGAAATGGTCTGGACCTAACAGAAGCAGAAGATATTAAGAAGAGGTAGCAAGAATACACAGAACTGTACCAAAAAGATCTTCATGACCCAAATAACCATGATGGTGTGATTACTCACCTAGAGCCAGACATTCTGGAATGCGCGTCAGGTGGACCTTAGGAAGCGTCACTAGGAACGAAGCTTAGTGGAGGTGATGGAATTCCAACTGAGCTATTTCAAATCCTAAAAGATGATGCTGTGAAATGCTGCACTCAATATGCCAGCAAATTTGGAAAACTCAGCAGTGGCCACAGGACTGGAAAAGGTCAGTTGTCATTCCAATCCCAAAGAGGTGTAGTGAAAGTGAAGTCGCTCAGTCTTGTCCAAAGTATTGGAGTTTCAGCTTCAGCATCAGCCGTTCCAGTGAACACCCAGGACTGATCTCCTTTAGAATGGACTGGTGGGATCTCCTTGCAGTCCAAGGGACTCTCAAGAGTCTTCTCCAACACCACAGTTCAAAAGCATCAATTCTTTGGCACTCAGCTTTCTTCACAGTCCAATTCTCACATCCATATATAACCACAGGAAAAACCATAGCCTTGACTAGATGGACCTTTGTTGGAAAAGTAATGTCTCTGCTTTTTAATATGCTATCTAGGTTGGTCATAACACCTTCCAAGGAGTAAGCGTCTTTTAATTTCATGGCTGCAGTCACCATCTGCAGTGATTTTGGAGCCCCCCAAAATAAAGTCTGACACTGTTTCCACTGCCTCCTCATCTATTTCCCATGAAGTGGTGGGACCAGATGCCATGATCTTAGTTTTCTGAATGTTGCTCAGCCATAAAAAGGAACACATTTGAGTCGGTTCTAATGAAGTGGATCAGCTTAGAACCTATTATACAGAGTGAAGTGAGTCAGAAAGAGATAAATATCATATTCTAATACATATGTACGGAATCTAGAAAAATGGTACTGAAGAATTTATTTACAAGGCAACTGTGGAAAAACAGACATAGACAATAGAGTTATGGGCATGTGGAGAGGGGAAGAGATCCTGAGACCTATGGAAAGAGTAACATGGAAACTTACATTCAGTTTATTCAGTCGCTCAGTCGTGTCCGACTCTTTGCAACCCCATGAATCGTAGCACGCCAGGCCTCCCTGTCCATCACCATCTCCCAGAGTTCACTCAGACTCACGTCCCTCGAGTCAGTGATGCCATCCAGCCATCTCATCCTCTGTCATTCCCTTTTCCTCCTGCCCCCAATCCCTCCCAGCATCGAAGTCTTTTCCAGTGATTCAACTCTTCACATGAGGTGGCCAAAGTACTGGAGTTTCAGCTTTAGCATCATTCCTTCCAAAGAAATCCCAGGGCTGATCTCCTTTAGAATGGACTGGTGGGATCTCCTTGCAGTCCAAGGGACTCTCAAGAGTCTTCTCCAACACCACAGCTCAAAAACATCAATTCTTCGGCACTCAGCTTTCTTCACAGTCCAACTCTCACATCCATACATGACGACTGGAAAAACCATAGCCTTGACTAGACGGACCTTTGTTGGCAAAGTAATGTCTCAGCTTTTTACTATGCTGTCTAGGTTGATCATAGCTTTTCCTCCAAGGAGTAAGCGTCTTTTAATTTCATGGCTGCAGTCACCATCTGCAGTGACTTTGGAGCCCCCCAAAATAAAGTCTGACACTGTTTCCACTGTTTCCCTATCTATTTCCCATGAAGGGACCAGATGCCATGATCTTGGTTTTCTGAATGTTGAGCTTTAAGCCAGCTTTTTCACTCTCCTCTTTAATCAAGAGGCTCTTTAGGTCCTCTTCACTTTCTGCCATAAGGGTGGTGTCATCTGCATATCTGAGGTTATTGATATTTCTCCCAGCAATCTTGATTCCAGCTTGTGCTTCTTCCATTACCATATGTAAAATATATTGCCAATGGGAATTTGCTGTATGGCTCAGGACCCTCAGAGCAGAGGCTCTGTATCAAGCTAGAGGGGTAGGGGTAGGGGTAGGATGGGGAGGGAGATGGGAGGGAGTGTCAGTGGGAGGGGATATATGTACACCTATGGCTGATTCATATTGAAGTTTGAGAGAAAACAACAAAATTCTGCAAAGCAATTATCCTTCAATAAAAAAAAAGATTGCTGGGATAAATATCAATAACTTCAGATATGCAGATGACACCACCCTTATGTCAGAAAGCGAAGTACTAAAGAGCCATATGATGAAAATGAAAGAGGAGAGTAAAAAAGTTGTCTTAAAACAACATCCAGAAAACAAAGATCATGGCATCTTGTCCCATCACTTCATGGCAAATAGATGGGGAAACAATGGAAACAGTGACAGACTTTATTTTGGGGGCTCCAGAATCACTTCAGATGGTGACTGCAGCCATGAAATTAAGACCCTTACTCCTTTGAAGAAAGAAAAGCTATGACCAACCTAGACAGCATATTAAAAAGCAGAGACATTACTTTGCCGACAAAGGTCGGTCTAGTCAAAGCTATGGTTTTTGCAGTAGTCATGTATGGATGTGAGAGTTGGAATATAAAGAAAGCTGACCACCGAAGAATGGATGCTTTTGAACTGTGGTGTTTGAGAAGATTCTTGAGAGTCCCTTGGACTGCAGGGAGATCAAACCAGTCAATCTTAAAGGAAATCAGTCCTCAACAGTCATTGGAAGGACTGATGCTGAAGCTCCAATACTTTGGCCAACTGATGGGAAGAACTGATTCGCTGGGAAAGACTGAAGGCCAGAGGAGAAGGGGACGACAGAGGATGAGATGGTTGGATGGCATCACTGACTGGATGGACATGAGTTCGAGTAAGCTCCAGGAGTTGGTGATGGGCAGGGAATCCTGGCGTGCTGCACTCCATGGAGTCGCAGAATCGGACAGGACTGAGCACCGGAACTGAAATAACCATAATGAAAAAATAGTAAGAGCAGAAGGCAGTTGCCTTCCAGATCAGTAACTCAGTGATTTATTCGTGTCTGTGATTTCCTGCAGTTTGGGTGAGTTTTTGTTCAGGTCCCCTAAGCCCAAGAAGTTATGTCATTTGGATTCCCAAAGTATTTTCACAAGCCGCTACATTCCTCATGGAGCTGTGGCACAACAGCAAGCCCATGTTTCCCTGGATTAATAAAACAGGCACCAGTGGTTTTGTTTACTGATAGAGTATCTTCCTCCTCCCCTCACGCCCTCCGCCTCGCGACACAAACAACTTTCCGGAAGTAAGAAAAAGCAGTCATCCAGATGAAATCTGGCTCCACAGCTGCCAAAATAGTGGATGTCGAGCTAGACGCGAGTGGGTTTATGTGTTTGCGTCTGTGACCGGGTTTTTCCCAGTCGCCACCCTACGGGAACCTTCGGGGCCGAAGCCCCGCAGCCTAGCTGAGCTCCCTCGAGCCTCGAGCTCCCTTTCCTGGGGGCAGCAATTGGCGTGGTGGGGCAGCCGCGAGTCCCGAGGAATAGGTCCGCGCGCGGCAGCCGGCCAGAGCCTCGAGGTGAGGGCTGGGGAGCCGGGCGGTCCAGATGCACGGCCGCTACGGCCGGCCCCTCCCGCCTCTCCACCCCAAAATTGGCCTAACCGCCAATCGTCGGCCGCTCACCTCCTTTACCGCAGGTGACCCATGGCCAATCGCCAGGGGTCTCTTTGCCAGGAGTCGTCAGAGTTAGCCAATCGGTGCGGTCCTTCGGTCGGGGCGGGGCAGGGGTAGCGAGTGAGGGGCTGTCCCGCGGGAAAGGCAGAACCTGACGAGACCAACCGCACCGCATCGGTGATACGGCGGAGCGGGGCGAAGAGGGGTGCTCGGAAGCAGCCCTCGGCTCCC
Source organism: Oryx dammah (assembly GCF_014754425.2). NCBI lineage: Eukaryota > Metazoa > Chordata > Mammalia > Artiodactyla > Bovidae > Oryx > Oryx dammah. Next base: position 92,453,570 of record NW_024070212.1, on the reverse strand, counting down.
TCCCCTGGAGGCACAGAGGGCGGGGGCCTTGGCGAATGGCTTTCTTGGTGGCCACTTGCGGAGTGAGTAGACCCGGAGGGTCTGGGAGAGGGGCCGGCTCCCACCCCTGAGTTCCCAGGGACCCTGCTGCTTGCCCAGGCCGTGGGCGCGAGTGTGATTCTCTCCCTGCCTCCATCCCGTCGCCCCCTGGGGTGAGTAGGACGATGTGGCCGTCCGGGCCCTCTCTTCCGTGAGACTCTCCTCACTTCCTCGGCCGAGATGGTTGGAGGCTGAGACTAGGGGCCTTCTGAAACCCGGAGAGGTCATTCGCCTCCAACCAAACCAGTCTGGAGAGAATCGCTTCTCCCTTTTCGATTCATTTTCGTGAAACTCTATAGTCTTTCGGAAGCTATCTCAAGATACTGAACACAAGAGTTAGACTTTCTCTTAGTGTGAAAGTTTAATTTTGACCAGTTGCCCAATAATAGAATTTCCTGTTGCTGGCCAAACATTTTCTGATGTTTTATTTTTGGCTGTGTTCTTGCCTTGGCCAATATTTTTGTGTGTAATAATTATGGGTGCTGTTATTTGTGAGTATGTGTGTGTTGGGAAGGGGAGGTGGTTTTATGTTTTTGGGGTAGTTTGTGGAAAAATAGTGAAAACTTTGGAATAGTTTTATGGGGTTCACGTAAAAACTGGAGGGAAAAGTTTAGGTTCTCAGTAAGCTTGGTTATGGAAAGTTGACTGTAAGCAATGGACTAGGAAGCATGTATGATTCATGCATTTATTACATCATTCCTACTATATTTAAGTGTTTTTGCTATGAAAGTAAGAGATGTATTGATTAAGAAAATGTTTGCCGATTTGAAGTAACATTTGGCTTTGTTTATTAAACTGTGTACTTTTAGCTGTATTCAGGAAATCAAAAACAAATCAAGGAATTATTTCTCCTAGTATTGAGTTAAGGTGGGAGAGATCTTAGAATAGTAGTGGCAGTTTTAAGAATTCTTGTAGTGAACTTTAAGTTGGGAATTCTCATCCACCGTGAATCATCTCTCAGAACATTTCCTTATTGAACTGAGTTTGTGATACAGCCCTTTAATAAATAATGTTAACATCTTTCATTTACTTTTAATTTTTTTTTAAATTTCACTTTTTATGTACCTCAGCACCTTAAAATACCATGTTACCTTTCCTATTCTAGGAAAGATAACCACCAAAAATCAGACTTTCAGTCTGGAGAGCTTACCTGGGAAATTAGAAAGATAACAGAGAAGCTGGATCTATTTTCAAAATGTTCTGAGTTTGATTTTTACAAAAATGACATTTTACTTGAAGTACCCCTCCATAAACACTAGGTTGCAATGACTGTTGGTCACATTCATTTTGATATTTCCAAAGTCTTAACGTGGTGGTCTTTTTTCCTTTAGTGTAGAAAGATTGGTAATAATCTAACCACTGAGCCATCCCCAGTTGATAAGTTTGGTTCAGGCTGTAAAGAGCATTGTGATACAACCATATTCTGCTGATTGGAAAATCAGGCAGTTGCATAGTTTGCAGTTTCTTGCTTGAGAAACAGGATATCAGGCTTTTATTTTAAAAAGGAAATTCTGAGATGTCCCCTGGGATATGTTGAGTTCTGTCAGTATCTGAGAACTGATGTTTATTGGGATTCTATAGAAAAAGACAGTTTTTTATGGATACTGTAATGTACTTGGCCTAAGATTATATTTGTATTAAAGCTTCTCTTGTCACTCAGTCGGTAAACAATCTGCCTAGAGTTCAGGAGACACAGGTTTGATTACTGGGTCAGGAATATCCCTTGGAGAAGGAAATGCCAACCCACTCCACTATCCTTGCCTGGAGAATCCATGGACAGAGGAGCCTGGCAGGCCACAGTCCATGGGATAGGAAGAGTTGGACACGACTTAGCGACTAAGCCACCACGAGATTATATTTAGGAAGATTTTCCAGTAGATGTTTAAGTAAAGATTATGTTTGAAAGAATAATTCTTAGGTTGAATATGTGCTTAAGCCAAGTACTTCTCCCTAAATATTTTAGTTAATTGAAGTTCCACCACACAAAGGCAATTAGTCATTTAAAGCCATTTTCCATCTCCCTTATTTTCCATGTCCAGTTACCAGATCCTGTTTAATTTGCTTTAGAAATGGCTCTTGGGTTTATCCTTTTTCTTTTTCCCCTCCCACATAACAGTGTTTTAATTCAGGCCCTCATCATCTCTCACCTAAACTTTCACAAAACTTAACTAGTCTCCCTGTCACTAGACTCCCTCTACCCATATTCTTTTCCACAATTATATCCCGCTGAGTCACAGCTGTGCTTAAAAGTCTGTTTTACCTCCCCCTTGCCCAAGCCCAGCTGCTGAGAATGTTCTTTAAGGCCCTTCAGAACCTGGTGATAATTATCACTCTTCGTGTGGACTCAGCTGCAGGCATCCTACCCAGGGCATCTACTGTAGCATTATGAACTCTTACTTGTTTGGAACATGACATAGCCTCTCATAGCTCTTTGCACAATCACTGCCTTTCCCTCTTGATTAAAATTACAGTTGCTTAGAATTCAATCCAGTGCTATATCACTACTTCTTTTGACATAGTTTTTGTGTTACTTTTTCTTTGATGTCTTCCTTCCTTCAGGCAAAGCAAGTTAGGATTGCTGTAGTCCTTCATGTGTTACTACAGCACTTTGTTCATACATCTATGCTATAGATTTTTGTGCACATATCTGGTTCTTGGATTAGACTCTAACCTTCTTTATTTCTGTAGGGCCTTTGTCCCTAGTCTAGTGCTTGGCACATGATCAAAATACTTGACTTAATCATGTTGTTAAGTGTACAAACCTTTGACTTATTGTACTGAAGCTTGGTTTATCCATGTGAGTTAGAAAACTATTATTCCAAGTCACCAAGCTCCCTAATTGCTGCCACACCTGAGAGAGAGGACTGCAGAAAACGTTAGAAACAATGTTACAGATGGTGAGTGGATTTCCAGGCAAAGGCCTACCCTTCCAAACTATGTGGCCTCTAATAGAGTTGAAAGAATACTAATTGTGGTACCTGTACAAGTTGGTTCTGTTGGTTCTGTAGTAGTTAGTATCATAGGAAGAAGAGCATGTTGCTGGCTAGAGAAGTCAGGGAGACTGCTTGGAAAGGGTGAAATCTGATCTCATTCCAGAAGATTAGGTAATGATTAATTGTATTTGCTATTTTATCTGTATTGTCCTTAAAGAAGTCCTTTGAAGACATTGATAGCACCTGGCACATAACAGATCTTCAGTGAATATTTGTGTTGCAAAGGAATGTTAATGGTTGCTGTGTGTGTTTTTGAGGGTGGGGGAGTTATTAATACTATAGGAGTTCATTTATTTCTAGAAACACCTTTAAGAACTTTGCTTGTTTGCTATATTGACAGAGCAGCTAATTTTGTTTTTTTCTGAAATGTGCCATTTCAGCCAAGGTATTCTGCTTACTCGGTTGTTTCTTTGCATTCTCTGCATTCCAGAGCATGTTTTTTAATCCGGTTACATTAGTCTTCCTCACTCAGTTTCAAGGTTACACTAAATTTTTGCTTGTGTTTTGACATTTTTTTTATCCTACAGTAGAGGACCCAACTGCAGTTAGAACCTTTAAATTCTTATTGTCTTTGTTTAAATGAAGTTAACTTTTTTTTTAAAGCCAGTAAATGGACCCTCGGTTTTTTCAATACGGTGAGCTGTTCACTCACCTGATGAATATGGTTATTTACTTGGAGATACTGGCTTCACAGACTCTTAGAACTGGAAAGGGTCTTAAAGTTTTAATTCAGCCTCTGTGTATTTATAAAATGGAGAAAATAGTTTCAGAGAAGCCAGATGACTTGCCCAAGTTTACGCAGGTAGAGACTGGACTAATAGGACTACAATCTATGGTTTTTGCTTTTCTGTTAGCTCTAGAGAGAACTGGGGTGCTGCTCTGATGCTTGTATTCATTCGTTGCTCACCTCAATCTCCTAAGTCCCAGTAATTTTTCCGATTCAGACACTGATTTTGGTTTCCTTTCTATTCAGCATCTGCATCCGAAAAATATGTTCATACTTCTCCAAGAGAATATTGTTTGTTATTTCACCTCCTTGTGCTTTTTTCAGCCTCACTTGCTCCTAAGTCTGGAAAGATGGCTTTTCTGGTTACTCTCCATTTTCCTGCAAATTCATTCTCTTTGCCTCTCTCTCTGCCCCAGGAGGCTGACCTTCACAGCCTGTGTTACCTAGAGTCCTTTTAACCTTCTGGCTTCCCCTAGGGTTTAGCCAATGGAAGGACAGAAGATGGAAGGAAAAAAAAAAACCTCTGGGGGTATTTATTCCTCTTGTCCTCTCTCTGCTTTGATGAACTTGTAGCAGTGGCTGTGTCCTACAGCTGGTGTCCCTTGAGCCTGCTTGGAGTTACATTGTTTCCCTCCTTGTTCCTTCAGTCTTGGAGGGTGGTGAAGGCTTCCTGCTGTTCCTGATTCCTAGCATCTCTTGCTAGTTTACTTAACCCTGCCCTCATTTCTCTCCTAAAGAAAAGTTCAAGCACCCCCATCTATTTATAATGTTTTCCACCCTTGCTCACTGCTGTTAATAATTTCCCCCTCCTCATCTTGGTCCAAATCAAAATGCTACCTTCTGTGACACTTTTCTGATCCCCTTAACTTTCTCTTTTGAATTTCTTAGTACCTTTCTCATAATAATTTATCATGCTTGAAGCAGTTATTTGTAGACAGATGTTTATCTCCTACTACAGATTTGAAACTGTTAGGTGTTGCAGAGCCATTGTTTGTAGTTAGATGTTTATCTCCTACTACAGATTTCAAGTTCTATCTGCTTCATCTTGGCATGTCCAGAGCATCCAGCGCAGTGTCATACTCATAAACACCCAGTGAATAAATCATTATTGTAATGCTGAATTCCAAACCCAGAGTAGTATGTATGAAACTATGCTAATGAGACTTGGCATGAGAGAATGAAGTTTTAGAAGTTTGTTTTAGTTGTTATCATCTGGTCTTGCTTCTTGAACTGCCTAGGTGATGTCTTTCCTATTTAATTTCTCTTATCTGAAAAACTTTCAATTATTCTTAAAAGTTGTCAGCATCCATACTTATAATAAATTGTTTAGAATAGTTAGATGTTATTTGTGATTTTTTTCATGAGTACTCTGATTTATAATCTGCAAGAACTTCTTTGATTGCTTTTTATGTTTAAATCCTAACAGGTTGACACTTTTCAGAATTCCTTAATTTACAAAAATTTTATTGAGCACTTGCTACAGACCAAGCACTAGCCTGGGGGATACAGTGGAGAATAAAGAGTCTTGTCCTGTCAGAGTCTATTCTAGTCATATTTTAGACCTTTTTGATAGATTTCTGACAACAGGGTAATCAGGGTAATTTTGTATTGCACTTTTAACAGCCTTAGTAAAAACAACTTATTTCCTTCTGTTTGATGTTCACTGGCAGCTAAGTCAGATATGAAAAAAACTGCTTTGGCATATGTAATTTTAAAGGAATAATCACCAAGCCAGTTACAGAATCTATTGTTTCCAATTCAGGGTTACTTTTGTTCTATTTTGTTTGCTTGTTTTGTGTGAGAGATAAGCCATTTAGTACTGATTGTCTGTTGGCCTGACTAGTTTATCATTTAACTTCCCGTGGTGGTTTTATTTCAGTTTGTTGTATTTTGCTATACAGAGAGATCAGTTTTGTTAAAGGAATATATTAGATTTTGTAGAAACATTTCATAATCAAATTTCAACAAGTATTTTGAATGATTATGAGACTTCTGTAGTTATTTGAAAACTTGAACTACTAAAGCATTCAGTTTTAAGAATTCATGTGTTTAACGTGAATTTTTCCTCATTATATGTAGAGCAGATTTCCAGGAGACTTTGTTAAACTTCCGTTTTTGGTAGACCCTTGAAAATCATGAGAATTTGCTTTCCAGAATTCTGTGAAGCTCAGTGACAGGCAGTCATATGAGGCTGGAAAGGGGAAGAATGTATTTTTTGCATCCCATCCTAGTAAGCAACTCAGAGCTTATTTAAGATCCTGGAATGACTTAACCTATGACTTTTAATTTTAAGAAAGATATTGTCAGTAGCCTGACCAGCGATTAACGTGTGGAAAATAGTGTGGACTTATATAGTAGATATTTTAGTTTTTTATGAGTTTACTTTCTTTAGTGTTGACTCATGATCATGGAATTGGCAGGAAGGATGTGGGGAAAAAACTAGGTATTCTGCTTTGTTTTACTGGCCATTTTTCTTCTTAGCGTGTGTGTGCGTGCATGGGGGCTAGTTTATACTTTACCTGTAAATAATGTTATAAATTTGTTATGCTTTATTTTATTTGGCTTGAAAAGATGTATCTGAGCAGCTTTAGTGTTACCAAGTTTACTTTCTCAAGACATTTTAGGGTTTGATAATTTTAAAATAATAATGCTGATGATTTTGCAAGCTAAAAGTTATAAAATTTTTGAAACATATTTATAACCTGTACAGTTTCTGAATACTTTTTACATAAAGTTTTTGAATTTAAATACTAATTTTTTAAAAATCAGGCATCATGAATGTATAAAGTAAAAATTAAGAAGTCTTTGTCTCAGATGCGCCTCTTTCTCAATCTCACTTCATAGGTGTAACATCTGCTTCTTGTGTGTTTTATTTCAGACCTGTGTGTGTGTGAGAATAAAATAACTTTTCAAAAATATAACATCTTATTATTCGTGTCTCTGTCTAGAATAAGGTAATCACTCAGCCAGTATTAATTAGCCTGAATTTTGATATCTATTTTATTTTTATAATTTGCTTTCTGCGTTCAGAAGCTGTAAACTCATATTTCATTAAAAATTTTTTTCAAGTAATTTGCTGCATTCTGAAATCTTGAGGCAATCTGTATGCCTCCCAGACATTTATATCTCTATAATGCTAGTTACAGCCTTTATAGAGAGAGAACAGCCTTTATAGAGAGGGAGAACGTATAATTTATTGTCCCAGTTGGAGCACTTGGAGAGTGAGGGAGGCTGCTGATAATTTTGTTCAGTCAACAAGCATAAAAAGAGACTCTTCCAGACAACCTGGGATAGTGGTCACCCTGTTTATAAACTCCAGGTTTTTGTGTGTTCTGTTTCCTTTGGCAATAAGTTTTCATATGACTTTATTGAATAAATTGGGAGAGTCATTTGGAAAGATAAGTTATCAGTGATTTAAATAGAGGAAAATGGTACAAACTCAAACCTCTCTTGTGCAGTTGTTTGAGTAATCAAATCACTTTATGCAATCAATATTAGTATTTTGTTCTGTAAGTCAAAATGCTACATAACAGTGGTGGTATTAGATGAAGAGAGATCATGAAGAGTAAGCAGTTGTGCTAAGAGTCACGATAAAGCTAAGGAATTTTGACAAAGGTGTATGTACCTGATTCCTATTTGACAAAGCAGTTCTTTTCTGTCCCAAATATATGAGCAATTTAGATTTGTTGTGTTTGTTTTTTTTTTTTTTTAAGAAAAGTTATTTTCTTTGTAAATTTAAAGATGATTTTATTTTTCAAAGAACTAATATATTTTCAAAATCTTTTTATTTTATGGAAAAGAGTGATTCTTTATATTGTTTGACTCTTTGTTACCAAGGTAATAATTGAGCACAATTTACCTTTTGTGGTTCAGGCATAATACCTGATACTTTTTTGAACTTCTCATATGGAATTTTGTTTCTGATCTGTTTTCCAAGACTGTATTTTAGCACTAGTTTTGTCTATTTCTCTTACTTTTTTTTATTACTATTATGTGTTTTCTTCACAGTTCATCAGCTTACTGTTTATTTTCCTCTTTTTCAAGGAATGTTAAATACAGTTTAAGTTATGCTTGTATCCTTTTCTCGATTATACTTCTGTATTAGAGTTGCATATGTTTTGTGTATGACCTAGTTGTTAATTTATTTTGTTTTTAATCCGTCAAATATTCATTGAGAAACTTTTCTGTATGTTAGGCCTAGTTTAGGGTCTGGGAAACAGTGCTGAATCTTGGTTATTTTCAGCTCCCCATTATGAAGAAGAAATAGAACACCAACTATTTCGTTACTTTATGTATATTCTTTCATCTCTCCAACAACCTTGAGAGGTTTATTTTTGTGTCCTTCCCTGGTAAGAAAATGGAGGTAGAGAAAGTAACTTGGCCAGATCATGTAGGTAATTAGGGAATTCCAGATTCAGAATTTTAAAACTAGATAAGTCTGACTTTAAAGCTTGTGTTCATTTTGGGTACACTAGGCTCCTGCAGACATTTTTAGATTAAATTTTAGTCTAATATGCTATGAATTCTTTTCAAATATCATTGTGATTTAATAGAAAAATGTAATGGGTTTGAAATCAAAGGACTGCGTTGAAATCTCAATTTAAAAACCCATCTGGATGATTTGGGTAAGCACTTATAAAATAGGGTTAGTATCTATCTATTTTACTACGTTATAATAATGAAATAAGAAATGACATACAGTAAAATATCTAGCTGGAAGATCTAGCACTCTGAAAAGACTTACTGTACTGTGCATCCCTGGTGAATCTTTGGGGCTAGTACTGTTCGTTTAAAACTATGGAAAAAGGCTTCACCGTTCAGGGCATTCTTGGGACACCGAGCAGTTGTTGATAAAATAGCTATAACTATCATGTTGATAAAAGAGAACCTAATTTGGAATCTTAGACTATCAGAACATTGACTTAGATGGAAAATGCTGTTCTGAAGTTACATTGGAGGAAAGAATTTAATAATAGGCTCAATTTTATGGATATTTTTGAATTGGAAATCTTTACTCCAAACAAATTGGTATATGAGTATTTTTTAGGGTTAAAAATTCATACTCTCAGAACTTCTCTATACCTCTAAATTCTGTTTTCCTTTAGCTGAAGAGGGTAAACCACAGAAATGGCAGATTATAAATGTTTCCAAATTTTTAATAAACCAAGGAAGGCACCGATTAGTATACCCCACATGAAATCTTGGTCTTACTAATATTTCTGGTTTCTTTAATATACATTTTTCATCATTAAAGCAACTTTTGAGTAACTTGGTAAGGAAACAAAGTGGTGTCATTTTTCCAAAAACTTAATTTGCTAATTTCTAAGGAACAGAAAAGCCATTAAAAATTTTGGCATAATTTTTAAATTTATTTATTTTTTAACTTGCCACTTGCTACTCATGTACCTATTGATACTTTTCCTCTGTACAGTTACAGATTTTTCTCTTATTATTCCTTTAATTAATTACTCATGTCACACGCACAGCATAGTAACTTTCTATTCTCTCTTTTCCTTACCTTTTTGGAAGATCAGTACCACACTTGCTTTTTTCCAGTCTTCTGGTATCTCTCCAGTTCTTGAATTTTCAAAAATAATTGTAAGTGATTCAATTGTAAGTATGCCCTATACTTCTTTCATTTGGCTGAAAGCGTATCTGTGATGCATGTCATCTCAAATTGCTGTGAACATAAACTTTCCAAATACTCATATTTAATCAAAACAACATTTCTGCAAAGTTTTTATTATTTTATTTAAGGACTGTTATGCTGATTTTCCTTTAAAAATCACCTACTTTTGTCTGGTTTTATGCCATTTGTTTTTCATTAGGTGTCTTGTTTTCTTTGGTGTTTTTCCTTTGTTAAATTTTTAAGCTGTTATTCCCTTTTACAGTTCTGCTACTGATCACTTATTTTGTTTTCTTGTTACTCTGAACTTTCCTATGAGACTCACATGGAATAATTTTGGTGTTTCTTGTTTCACAACATATTATAAGAGAAAGCACTGAGCATAAGGTACTTAGTCCTTTAAGTTTTTGCTCTGAAATAAGATTTGATATGAAAATAATTACTCATTTGTGAATTTATTTTTACAGTGTCATTCAGTCATAGCCCTTCCTGTTCTGCATTATTCTTCTCAGTTCCTTAAATTACTCATAACTTTCTTATTTCCTGATTCTGACCTCAAGAAGACCTTAAACCACCTTTTCCCACCTTTACCTCCACTATTCATTACTCTTCCTCTGTCGGCAGGAATTACTTTAAAAGCTTTTACTCTTTGCCTCAAAAATTGCCTCTTGTACTACTTTACTAAGTGTCTCTCCAAAGCAGCTACATAAGTAGTACAATTCCTGTGTACTTCAGAAAGTATTAAAGCCATCCTTTATAATACTCTTCTTTCTAATGGCATTGAAGTATTCAGTTATGTATATGTATAAAGTACAGTGTTTACTGTCCCTATTAGAGTTATTAATATAAATTTAATTTAATTTTGCTGACATGTGTTAGAAGTACCTTCTGAGAAAAGTGATAATATTCAACATAAGTATTAGAAAGATAGTAGGGAGGTACTTACATACAATTTTGAGGCAGTTTAATATTCTTCTGTCATTTTAGATATTATTTTTGGAATTCCCCTTAAATTGGGCCAGATGTCTGCCTTTTTATATATATATTTTTAATCTGGACACATAGATCTTGGTTGATAGAGAATTATGTGTTACTGTTAACTTTATACATGTACTTTAGCTTTCTTTAATTAGCAAGTTACTCTTGAAGACTAGGGACTTTTTTTTTTTAACCACATTTGCCACATAAGTGGGTTTTTTTTCTTTACATAGATTATTTTATGGTTAGATTTAGGTATAATTTCTATTGAGTTTCTTCTAGTTTAGCTTATTTTATATTACAAACCATTTTGTCTCTATTCTCTATAATAGTTTTATTTTAAACTTCAAATGAATTCATACAGAAATCATCTTTAGAACTATAGCTCATCAATGTGGTAAATTAAGGGGCAACCACCTCTTTTGGTCCTGACTGCCAAAAATGCAGTATAACCACTTACTACTGAAGGAAAAAAGAGAAGGAAAGAAAGACATAAAGAAAGAACCCGAGGGAGTAGAAGGAGACAGAAAATGCAAGGCAGGGGAGATCTAGGAAGCCATGTGTGGAGAAGACTGGCATCATGGCATCAGCATTGCCGGAAGCTGCCATCAGTGCAACCGTGATCACTCAGCAGTGAGCTAGCCTGGAGTTGAGGGGTGGAGCAGCACAGTGCTGAATGAACGGTAGTTTCTGCCCTAGTGGAGTTTATAATCCTTCAGGGAGATCAGTCAAGTAAATATTTAGATATGATAAAATGTGATAAGTGTTAGATTAAAAGGCAAGTACAGAGTCTGTTTAAGTCCCAACCTGCTTGTTCCCAAGAGCTAAGATGTCACTGTAGGAAGTATGAAGTCATAGAGTTTTAAATGGTCTGCCTGTTCTGAGTTCTATTCAAAAGAAGGCAGACCACTCTCGACATGGTAAAGGGCTATATTCTATTTTTATGACCTTTTTAAAAACACAAGTCCATTAAAAAGGATATGAATAAGTGTAATACCTTATATTTTAAATGTTGAATGAAAAGAGGAATAAAGGGATTTTATGAAATCGTTTATGTTAGAAGGTAATAAGTTCCTTTTCTCTTAAGATATTCAGACTAGATGACTTTCAAGAACATTATAAAAGTAACTGCTGTTGAGTGGGAGGTCGGACTACATGGCTTTAATTCTATGTCCTGAATCACAGTATGTAGTGAAAACATATTATTTTCCTCTAGCACATTATTCTTAAAAGATTTGAGAAAACAGCTTAATTACTAGCAATTGCTTGTCCACATTATTAAATCAATGTGTACATGTTATTTTATTGATTGCAGATGGGAAACTATATATGTAGATTTTATTTTAAGGTATACCAAAGATTTATGAATTTACTGTGCAAGAGCGTTTAGGCCAGTTCTGGGATTTTAAGCTAATAACTATTGTTACAAACTTCCCATTATACAGTACATAGAGAAAAGTGGATTGTTGAGTAGATCTTTGACTTGGATGTTACAGTGTTGGGGGTTTTAAGGGTAAAGGAATGTTGTGGAAGACTGTCTAGGGAGAGGCAGGTCTGAGAAAAGAGCCACAGTGAGGTTCGCATGATTATATTAATAGTAAAATCAGAGAGTTGTTTTTAAGACTTAATTTAGGTAGCTTTCAGATCATAGTAATTTAAATCTAAGTTTTTCCATTTATTTATTGGGGGATTTTTAATCAAATAGTGATTTGTCTAGAAGGTTATGTTAATTAGATTTTTTTTAATATTTAGCAAGAATAATGTATTTAACTGATTTTAATGAGGTTCTATAGTTGTTATTGATGATAATATCGCTTTTGAAACAAGAAGTAAGCCAAGCAGTCCTTCCTATTTTCCTGTGGTGTAGTTACATTGAAAGGAATCACTCCCTACTTTCTTAGTACAATAATATAGTATCTCTGGAATGTGACGGATTTATCCTTTCTTTCCCACATCTTTTATTATCATATTCTACATAGGAAGGAAGTGTTTCTTAAACAGTGTCTTTGGGGTTATCTTTAAAAATGAAGGTGTTTACAATTTTATAAATATATCTGGATTTTACATATATTGCTTATTATTTTTCTTTCTTAAACTTTGTTTTTACATGACATCTCTTATTTTCAGTACTCATTTCAAGTAGTTTCTTAGTGTATATGTAAAAAAAAAAAAGTAGGCAGTTTTTGTTGCCTTTGAATTTGAAAAAGAAAATGAATTACAAGATCAGTTTTTCCCATGATCTTAATAAGAATTAGGTTTTTAATGCTTTGTTTACGAATTTAAATTTTAGTTTGGGAAGAACAGCAGTAGTAACAGTAGTTATTGATAGTAATTATAGTCTTTAGTAGACGTCATGGCTGCCACATTAATAATAGTAGGAGGAGGAGCCTATATTTGGCAGGTAAGAAAATAGCTTAGAGAAACACAGTATCTTGTTAGCGGCTGAGCTGTAACTAGAAACCAGGTTTGCCAACCCATTGTTGTTTCCATAATGCTATATTGTGTCAATCTGATGTTTGAGATCATGGCGCAGAAAATGCTTTGCTAATGACAGTGTTAGGCAATGATGCGATGAGGTGTTGGCTTAATATAAAATGAACTCTGGCCTCAACTGACTAAAATTGAGAATGTGAAATGATAAGCAGTTTTTTGGCAAAAGGGAGGGGAACAAAAAACAATTGAAGGTCAAGTATGTTATATTGGAGCACTGTGTCTCAGCCTTTTAGTGCAGAGTTTTGTGGTTGGGTTGGGATTGTGACTTTATTGGTTCCTGACCCTTATTTCCCTGTTTAACTGCATGACTTCTAGTCATGCAAATATGGAAAGATGATAGCCTTTTTTGATCTCAGACTGTTTTGTCTTTTACAACCAAGACTAATGTATTTTTCAGTCAAAGATGATTAACTCAAAACTTTCTTTTGAGTAGAATTAAAGCATAGGAATCCTATACTCTTGGAGCTTAAAATTTTTAGTGTACAAAAAGTAGGACATGCACATTCTGGATTGTAAAACTGAGAAATAAGTGGGCCCTCTAAATAAATAAACATTTAAACTATGTCGCGAGTGTAGTGTTCATGCCAAGGGGGAAAATGAGTAGGGAATGTAAGACAAGAAGTGTTGTCACTTTCACTTAGGGAGGGCCCTCTTAGAAGAGGTGAGAATTTTGAGTTTTCCTTCTTTTTTTAAATAAGGGAGGAGGAGGAGGAAAACATCTGATCTAATGGGGTAATTTAGGGAACAGGAGAACAGTGAGAATATAAAATTGAGATTAGGGGACTAGAGGATTGAACTGAACAAAAAATAGGGGGGGAAATAGGATAATCTAGGTTGTTTTGTGCATGTTCCTTTAGCTAAATTATTGTTGTTCTGGAACCCAGTATGGGGCTTTTGGGAGAGAAGAAAATTATTCTGAAAAAGCAGGATAAATCCTAATTTGAACAGCAGCACATGTAATTGATGAGAAAGGAATAGTGCTAGAAGTTCATGAAGGAGATTGATGTACCAACTATTCTTGGAGAATTTAGATAATTTAAATAGACCTATTATTTATGTAAAAGACTATTTTTAATTTAGAAAAGTGAAGTGTCACGTATGAAGGATGATCTTTTGTACTATTAGACATTGCTGGAATTTATTGCAATTCTTTTTTCCCCTCTAGGGTTTGGATTCAGGATTTGTTCCTAGTGTCCAGGACTTTGATAAGAAACTTACAGAGGCTGATGCATACCTACAAATCTTGATAGAGCAGTTGAAGGTATGGTATTCGATTATATATTGAATTGATATAAAGTAGTAGATGTTCCAGAGCTTGATTTTGAGTAAAACAGTTACTTAATGTTACCGATTCCATGGACATGAGTTTGAGCAAGTTCCAGGAGTTGGTGATGGACAGGGAAGCCTGATGCGCTGCAGTCCATGGGGTTGCACAGAGTCGGACACAACTGAGTAACTGAACTGAATGTTACTTTACAATGCTTACTAATCCTTCAGCAATTTTAAAAACTAACCTAAACATAATTAGAAGGAAATAAAACAAGGTTAGTTTCATATTTTGTTTAAAAGTTCTCTGAAACTGGTAAATTTTAAGTGGTTTAGTTTCTAAGGCATTTTTTTATTTGGGTGAGTTAGGAGTTTGGAAGAGTTTATTTCTTTACATCCTTTATCATAACTAAAATTGTCTCCTTTAATTCCCACTTTAAAATTAATTACTAGCAAAGGTCCTGGAAAGAAAAAGAAATGTTGATAAACTTGAAAGACAAGGCAGAAAAAAACAGGTTCAAGCTGACATTTTAAGTTCTTAAAGTCATATATTTTCTTTTGCTTTGTAATGCTACCAGAGTAATTGATCTTGACTGTTTAAGATAGTTCATTAGAATTTGACTTGATAACAATACCTTGGAAAAATACATGTCATCTTGTATTTTAAGAAACATTATACTTTTAATCCATGTATAAATCATCCCTGGAAGAAATATGGTTGTTTTTCTTTGTTGAGTAAACATATAAAATGTAGTAAAGCAGCTTGATACTATAATCTTTTCTTTTTTTAATCCTGTAGCTTTTTGATGACAAACTTCAAAACTGCAAAGATGATGAACAGAGAAAGGTAACTTCCATAATCATGATTTTGACTTAAAAAATTTTTAAACAAGGAGCCTTTTGGAGAAGTAATAGAAGGACCTCAGTGTTTTGACTACTTTACTGTTGACCTCTTATAATGTGCCATATAGGTTTTAAGGGGAGTTTTTTGGTGCATTTCTGGTGTGGTTTCATAATTGAACAAAAGAATAACTGAAATTTTTATTGTGATACCCTTTTTGTAAGTACCACCTTCCTAGGAATAAGTTCTTTCTGTTGAGGGATCATATGTTGAAGGTAGGAATTTATTAGATTTACATGTGTCACTTCAGATATTAATAAGGCAACTGGTAAAATTTTCAGAATAAACCAGAAGCCACAGATGAGGACACAAAATGAATGTAGCTTTAATTATAGTTCCTCCCTTTGGGTTTCTGACAACCACTTTGTAGTTTGAATATTATTTTCTTTTTTCAATTAATGTTTTCTTTTTCCTTGACTAGATTTCCTGATGCACCATCATTTATGTTTTTGCATTTCTATTAACCATAGCCTTGCATTTGACTCTGTTACACTTGGTAGTAGTAGTGAGTCATGTTTAGTTCACCTTCTTAGTTTTGGAATTTAGTTTCATGTCATTTTTAAGCAGCTTTGCAAAGTTTAAAGTGATTCTAAAATAAGCATTTTAAAATCACATAATGTATCCTATAGAAAAGACAAAACTTGCTTTCAAGTAAGGAGTAAGAATGTTCTATATTATTATTACAAATCTTGTATTGAATCACATGAATTTTATTTGAGGATGTAATCCATAAAGTGTCTGAATTTTTTATTTAAATGTTTGATTTAAATTAAGAAGTACAACTAAAAGCACTCTGCAGCCTGCCTGAACTCACTTAGATAATGAGTACATTTTTAGTAAAATTCTTTAAATGACTAACCAGTAAAAAAACAGCAATGATACCTCCTTGTGTTTCTGACAATTTATTTAAACTTATTTTTTGCAGAAAATTGAAACCCTCAAAGAGACAACAAATGTAAGTTATATGTTCGATTAACTCTGGCTTTGCATTAGAAAGTGCTTTAAAATGTTTCTGTTTTAAGCTGCTACTATTAATAAGAGCAATTGAGATTTTAATTTTTATGAATTTTTACAAGAGTTTAAGAATTGTATTATTTTCTAAAGGAATTTAACTGAATAGAATAATCCCTTTAATTGAATTGACTTCAGATGCCATTTTATGTTTCTGGTCTTGTCTTTTTGAGATCCTTGGATAAAAGATGTTCAGTTCAATTCAGTCACTCAGTCATGTCCAACTCTTTGCGACCCCATGAATCGCAGCACGCCAGGCCTCCCAGTCCATCACCATCTCCCGGAGTTCACTCAGACTCACGTCCATCGAGTCAGTGATGCCATCCAGCCATCTCATCCTCTGTCGTCCCCTTCTCCTCCTGCCCCCAATCCCTCCCAGCATCAGAGTCTTTTCCAATGAGTCAACTCTTCACATGAGGTGGCTAAAGTACTGGAGTTTCAGCTTCAGCATCATTCCTTCCAGAGAAATCCCAGGGCTGATCTCCTTCAGAATGGACTGGTTGGATCTCCTTGCAGTCCAAGGGACTCTCAAGAGTCTTCTCCAACACCACACACAATGTATATTTGAGTTTTCTGATATACTGGCCTTCTGACATTATGTACTAGACTGCTAATAAAACTTCTATTTTGATTAAAGCATTTTAGATACAAATATAGTAGTATTGTAGGTTCACCAATATTTTGATAGGATCCTTTAATTCTACATAATTCCATGAAACTCTTGAATAGACATTTTGAGAATTTACATTGAGATAGCCTGCTGTTGATCTAAGAATCTGGAAATTAATCAGATTCATATCCCGTTGTTAGAAACATTAAAAAAACCCTTTAGATGTTATTCAGAATCTTCTGATCCATGGTCAGATGCATTATCCATTACGCCACCGGTCCCATACTTAGATGTTATTCAGTGTAAATTAACAATTTTTTGGCATTCCCAAACGATTCATAGAATTGCTAATAATAATTTCATTTGACACTATCGGCATATTCCCTGGTGTCTCAGACAGTAAAGAATCTGCCTGCAATACAGGAGACCTGTGTTGGACCCCTGAGTCTAAAAGATCCCCTGGAGAAGGAAACAGCAACCCACTCCAGTATTCTTCCCTAGAGAATCCCATGGCTAGAGGGTCACAAAGAGTTAGACAGGGACACACACAAACACACACATATATTAGAACCTACTCGAAATCCAGAGAGGGTATTTCTTATGTAGAGAAGACTTAAAATCCTGTGTATTTGAACTGATTTTTATATTTTAAGCTTTAACATTACGTGGCCATTTTATTGGGGGCAAGATCCTAAAATCATTATTTTGTTTTTATAGAGCATGGTAGAATCAATTAAACACTGCATTGTGTTGCTGCAGATCGCTAAAGTAAGTAAATTTTATTTTTGATTATTTTCATTTAATGGGATTTAAATGTAATGGCATTTTTCTCTAGTAACCAAAATACTCAGTTCTGAAATATAGTACCTTTCTAAAGTAAATTTAAGTTCTATTTTGGGGTTCCTGTTACTGTTGAAAAACTATTGTGCTTGGATGTTACTTGCTAACCTGTGCCTGTTTTTGATGAAGTCATTTGTGATGGTGGCTGGGAAGGAAGGGAGCACATTTGAATGACTCACCCTTTCCATTATCACTGCTTGAAACACAGACATATTTTGCAAAATCTTTCACAAAAAAGATTTTCTTAGGAGAAAAGGAATTGAATTTTAGCAGAGTTATTTTTGTTCATCCATAATGAGGAGTATAATGGAGATAAAATTGTTTTTTTACACATTTTTTCTAATACTGAATTACATTAATAACCTGCTATTCTTTATTCATAGAGTAAATATTTTTGGCTATTGTGATTGGTTAACAAGTTCATGGATATTGCCTGCTTTTCTAAAAAAATTTGGTGTATTCAACCTAAAAATGTACTTGATTGCATGATATTTTGAGAAATAAAAATTTTAGTATTTGAAAATAAGTATTTAAACCCCCCCCCCCTTTTTTTTAACCATTGACTGCACCTCTGTATTTCTAGCTGGTGGCTAAAAGCAGGTGGGCAGTAAATTCAGCAGCCAGGTTTGGAAATGTTTAATTATTTGGCCTATTTTATGTATTCGGTTGTATATACTTGTTTGCCTAATAACACTATTTTCCTAGCATTGTTAATGACACAATAGTATAGAAAAATGCACTTCTGCTTAGATGGTATGGCTGTTAAGCTTGTAAGTGTAGGGGTGAGGGGAAGTATTTTTCTTTTGAGGCTATTAAAGTGTCAGAACTTAAGGACTTGTGTTCATTTTCTAGGTATTTTTGATGACTATGCCTGATTTTCTATATATGTTTCTAAATTTCCCATCTATTTTTGTGGATCAGAATGTATTCTAAAGGGAAAATAGGGTTGGAGGCATAAGGGGGGTAAGGTTTTTATTTTCTGTTTTCTTTATTGTGAAATCACATGAGTGGGTTAGGGCACCTACAATTACCCAAAAGCTTATATACAGATAACCAGTAAAAAACATTAAGCTCAGTGTGAGTAAATAGGTATTTTAGGGAATATCTTCTCTAGAAAATTGAGGGAGAACTGATAGTGTTTAGACTATTGGATCATCTCTGCAAATCATGGAATTCTCCAGGCAAGAATACTAGAGTAGGTTGCCATTCCCTTCTCCAGGGTATCTTCCTGACCCAGGGATCAAACCTGGGTCTTCTTCATTGCCGGCAGATTCTTTACAGTCTGAGTCACCAGGGAAGCCCATTCACTACTTTAGATAGCTGCTCTTTGTAAAACAGAGCAGCCTAGCCTCTTTCAGTAGCTCACCATTTAGCTACCCAAGAAGAATATTTTTGATGCTCTATCTTTTGAATGAGTTACAATTCAAATTAGAAAAACTTTAGTCTAGAAATTTGTACAATTAAGTCAGTACTTGCTACCTGGTTGTTTTAGCCCAGCTTAATGGACCTGTATTTCAGTTTAGAATGGATAACATGGATCAAGTAAATGGAGTTTGGCTTTTTAATTTTTCCCAGAAAGAATTTCACTGTTCAAGCTTTTTATGTACAGATATATCCCTTAAATTATTTATGTACTGTATGTGAACTCTGTATTTTTAAACAATTTAAGTGTAAATCAGGCCGTGTCATTTGCCTGCTCAAATCCTCTTAATGGTTCCCACTTCCCTGGTATGGAATCTAAATGACTTACCATAACTTAGTGGCGTACCAGTCCATTCTGAAGGAGATCAGCCCTGGGATTTCTTTGGAAGGAATGATGCTAAAGCTGAAACTCCAGTACTTTGGCCACCTCATGTGAAGAGTTGACTCATTGGAAAAGACTCTGATGCTGGAAGGGATTGGGGGCAGGAGGAGAAGGGACGACAGAGGATGAGATGCCTGGATGGCATCACTGACTCGATGGACGTGAGTCTGAGTGAACTCCGGGAGTTGGTGATGGACAGGGAGGCCTGGCGTGCTGCAATTCATGGGGTCGCAAAGAGTCGGACACGACTGAGTGACCGAATTGAACTGAATGGCGTTTGAGCCATCACTACTCCCTCACTTCATCTTGCTTGATTACACTGTTCTAACAAAATTGGCCTGTTTTCTTTTTCTCAGGCCAAGCATTTTCTGCTTCAGGGATTTGTATTTGCTTTCCCCTCTGCCGAGAAGGCATTTCTTCCAGACTTTGGGGTTTACTCCCTTACTTTTTTTCATATTTCCACCCACATGAACTCTCTTTGGAGAGACCTTACTGACCACTCTATCTAAAATAATCTTACCCTCCCATTAGTTTCCTTTTTCTTCTTGGCCTTGCATCATTAGCCAGATTTACATGGTATCTTGTTTATTGTCTGTCTATACCTGACTATAATCTCCTTGAATACTTTGTCTTATTTACTACTTGTATTAGAATGCTTGCACTGCCATAACAGAAACACCACAGACCGGGTGACTTCAACACCAGAAATATATTTTCTTCAGTTTTGAAGGCTAGAAGTCCCAAGATCAAGGTTCCTAAGGATATGGTTTCTGGCGAGGACTCTTCCTGGTTTGTAGGCAGCCACCCTTTCACTATGTCCTTACATGACCTTCCCTTGGTGTGTACACACTGAAAGTGAGCATGAATGAGAACGCTCATGTCTCTTCTTAAGAGGACACTTACTGGATTGGGGCCCCATCCTTAAGACCTTATTTAACCTTAATTTACTTCCCTTACTCCAAATACAGCCCCACTGGGGTTAGGGCTTCATTGTTTGAATTGGGGGATGATGCATAGGCATTTACTCCATAACAGCGATGTATCCTCAGTGTCTAGAACATTGCCTGCCACGTAGCAGGGTAATTGAGAATTTTGAATACATTTTTTTAATACATAATTTGTAATAGTTCATGGTTTAGTATTTCCACTATATGTATGATTTTTTAGTTAGCCATATGATTCATCCTTGTAAATTAATCTTTGGCTAATCAGTCAATCTATGATTAAGATACTAGTTTTTAACTAATAATGAGAGGCAGCATTACATTATATTTAAGAGCATGGACTTCAGAGCCGGACTGTCTGAGTTTGCATCTTTGCTCCACCATTTGAGCAAGTATATTTACCCTCTTTGCTTTGGTTTTCTCCTATATAAAATGGGATAATAATAGTATCTGTACTCTTACTGGTAGTGTGAAACTTAAATGAATTAGTGTTTGTAGTGCTCTTAGTGCCATTGCCTTCTCCAGTACCAAGCATTAATTAGTCCTAAATAATTGGTAAGTTTGAAAAAAAAAAAAAAAAAAAAGCTCTCTAGGAGGGCATAAATTTTAAAGCCACCAAATGGCATGTTGGTATAATTTTGAGAACTGATGGGAATATAAATTGTTATAGTTACTTTGGGCGATTATTCTGCCCTGGTGGGTTAATAAAATTTTGGAATCAGCTACTCTGGAAAAGATACTTTCATCTGAGACTCCAAATAGACATGGCCAAAAAAAGAATATAGATAATTTGATACCTTTCTTGTTTGGGGTTGATTTAGTATGCAGAGGTTGGGTTTTAATCTTCTTCCAGTTTTCTGAGTCTTTCCTTTTAATTCTCATTCCCTAAAGCTTCCCACCTGCCTGAATTAGTGCATTGGTTCCCAAACTTTGCTGCATGTTAGAACCACCAGAGGGGCCTTTAACAATTCTGATGCATGGTTCCCACTCCCAGACATTCTTGTAGTTGCTGTGGTGTGTCAACCTAGGCACTGGATTTTGCAGCTCCCAGCTTGATTCTAATGTGTAGCAAAGTTTGGGCATTCCTTGGTTATTGGGATTTTCAGGTAAGTTGTGTTAGCTTATATAACTTCATTCTTCCTTTGAACCATAGGTAGAGACAGCAGTGTTCCATTCATGGGGAACTGCAGAGGAAGTAAGGAGTGAGGGGAGGGAGCAGTGTGAAGATAATCTGGGAGACCCCTACAGCAGAGGGCTTGACCAGTTAGTTCATCAAGATTAGGTGATATGACCAGAAGTCACAACTCACACAAGCAAGGGAAATTAGTAATGTATTTTATTTAACTTGTTATATCCAAAATAATATCATTTCAACATGTAATCAATATAAAAATTCATTCACTAATGAAATATTTTATTTTCTCTCTCCTCCTCCCTTGGCACTACTTCGTTACTATCCTGGGTATGTTTTATACTTTGAACTAGCCACATTCAGCTGCTGAATAGCTACATGGGATTAGTGGCTTTCAGACTGGACTTCACAACTCTAGATTATAATTTTAGAACTGAGTTGTCTGACCATGTCGTGTGCTATGTGCTCAGTGGTGTCTGATGCTGCGACCTCATGGACTGTAGCCTGCCAGGCTCCTCTGTCCATGGAGTTTTCCAGACAAGAATACTGGAGTGGGTTGCCATTTCGTACTCTAGAGGATCTTCCCAAACCAGGGATCAAACCCACGTCTCTTGCATCTCCTGCATTGGCAGACATTCTTTACCACTGTGCCACCTAGATACTTTTAAAGTAGACATATCTTTAAGTTATCCTTGGATCCCAGATTCTTTCCTTAGAATATTTTTCTGTGTAGACTTTTTCTTTACATCTCACCATTCATTAATTTATCAGACTTTTTTTTTAATGAGATTTTCTTGTTCAGTCGCTCAGTCATGTCCTACTCTTTGCGACCCCATGGACTGCAGTACGTCAGGCTTTCCTGTCCTGCATCTCCTTGAGTTTGCTTAACCCATGTCCATTGAGCTGGTGATGCCATCCAACCATCCTCTGTCGTCCACTTCTGCCCTCAGTCTTTCCCAGCATCAGGGTCTCTTCCAGTGAGTCAGTTCTTCGCATCAGGTGGCCAAAGTGTTGGAGTTTCAGCTTCAAGATCAGTCCTTCCAGTGAACACCCAGGACTGATCTCCTTTAGGATGGACTGGTTGGATCTGCTTGCAGTGCAAGAGACTCTCGAGTCTTCTCCAACACCACAGTTCAAAAGCATGAATTCTTCGGCACTCAAAGCCTTCTTTATGGTCTGACTCTCACATGCATCATAAAATTCACTCATTTAAAGTTTATGCTCTAATGTTTTTTGGTATGTTTACAAAGTTTTACAGCCATCACTATAATCTAATTTTAGTCCATCCTTATCACTGCCCCCCAACAAAGAAACACCAGACCTATGAAGAGTTCAATCCCTATACCTCTTTCCCTCACTCACCCTTGCTCCTGCCTCTGCTCTAATTCCTCACAACTACTAATCTATTTTCTGTCTTAAACTTGCCTATGGGGCTTCCCAAGTGGTACTGTGGTAAAGAATGCACCTGGCCAATTCAGGAGAGGTAGGTTCGACCTCCTGGTTGGGAACATCTCCTGCAGTAGGATATAGCAACCCATTCCATTACTTTTGCCTAGAAAATTCCATGGACAGAGGAGCCTGGCACGCTACCATCCATCGGGCCACAGAGTCAAACATGACTTGAGTACACATGTCACAGCACAGACTTGCCTATTCTGGACATTTTATATATATTTAGGATCATATACTATCTGGTATTTTGTGACAGGCTTCTTTCACTTAGTATAATGTTTTCAAGGTTGATCTATGTTGTAGCATGAATCAGGACCGAATTCCTTTTTATTGCTGAATAATATTCTTTTGAATGATATACTACATTTTGTTTATGATATACAACAGTTGGCTTGTTTTCAGTTTTTGACCATTATCAATAATGCCTCTCTGAACATTTGTGTATGATGTTTTTGTGTGGATGCTTATTTTCATTTCTATTAAGTACATACCTAGGAGTGGAGTTACTGGTTTAGGGTAACTCTTTGTTTAACTTTTCGAGAAAATGCTAGACTACTTTTCAAAATAGCCACACCATTTTATATTCTATTCATAATGCATAAAGGTTCTATTTGCCCCACGTCCTCACCACCGTTTGTGATTGTCTTTTTCATTATAGCCGTTCTAGTGGTGTCTCACAGTGATTTTCATTTGCACTTCTGGAAAAGTGTTCACATTCTTTGCACATTGTTTTAGATGGATATTTTAATCTTATTATTTAGTTGTAAGGGTGATTTTATGTCTTCTGGATACAACTTATCAGATATATGACTTAGAAATTTTTCTTCAAGTCTGTGGGTTGTCCTTTTACTTTCTTTATAGTGTCCTGAGAAGCATGCAGATTTTAAATTTGATGAAATCCAATTTATCAGTCTTCTAATGCTTTTGGCTTTGGTGATTTTTCTGAGAAATCATTGCCTAAGCCTCAGTTACAAAGATTTATTCCTGTTTTCTTTTGAGTCTTATAGTTTTAGCTCTTACATTTAAGTCGGTGTATAATCTACTTTGAGTTAATCTTTGTGGTGTGAGGTATGGATCCAAGTTCTTTTTTTTTTTTTTTTTGAATGTGGATATCCAGTTGTCCTAGTCCCATTTGTTGAATGTCATCAAACTGAATTGAAAATTTTCTTGCATCTCCATAGCATATTTATTTTTTATTTTATGTAATAAGCACATGTATAGGCTCATAATTAAGAGAGCTTTCATTAGACTCCATTTCCTTATTAGAAAGATGGGAATATATTTCATGGATTTTGTTGGTAGGCATGGTTTTAAAATACTGGAGTCTATAATTATGGTCAAAAGTCTTCCCAAATTATGTTGTGCTGGTGTATTTGTTATGACCATATTTCCAGATCTCAGTCATGTTGGTTTGTTTAAAGAAGAGAATATCCATTGTACTAAGGAATGAGGGATGTAAAATCTGATAAACATATTTATAATCTAAGTGGGAAATAGCATTAGATCCTTTCTTTGTTGAATTAACATAATTCACATTGATTTCAATTGAATCTCTGGTTCAGTAGTACTTGAAATTGAGCTTTAGCTGACCCTGATAAATGGCAACTTATGGTTTACATACAAAACAAGAACAATAAAATTTTTAAAAAGAAAGGTAGGGTAGGGTTGGGAATGAGTGTTGTAAACCCTTTAAAATAATAGAACAAAATTCCTTAAGTTCATGATGGGAATAGATTGGTAGTAAGGCGTTTAATAGTCTGTAGGTTCATCTAGATTTGACTCTACCTTGAAAGATAAAGCACAACAGTAACAAAAATAGTAAACCCTGCCTTAAAATACCCTGTAGATAGCATTTATTATTGAGAACACTTTGAGGGAAAAATTTGTCATGTATTTAAGTTTATTTTTTTCTTCTAGTTTTATTGAGATACAGGAGACTGTACTGTGTAAGTTATGGGTGTGATTGACTTTACTGTTAATACATCATAAAAGTTTATCACAGTCTGTTTAGTGAGCATCCATTATGTCATTTAGATACAAAATCAAAGAAATAGAAAAAAAATTTTGTGTGATAAGAACTCTTAAGGTTACTTTCTTAGCCTCTTTCATATATAACATACAGCAGTGTTAGTTATATGTATCATGTTGTACATTACATTCCTAGTACTTATTTATCTTAAAACTGGATATTTAAGTTTATTTAAGTTACACCAGAAGTAAAAGTGGTGGTTTTCCTAGATAATATGATGTACTATATCAATAATGTGTTGCTATATAGCAAACCCGTGTAATCTGCCTTAAAATAGCAGTCATTTATTTTACTCACAAATCTGGGATAATTTGGGTAGGTCTCATGACTTGTTTCTGTTTCACACAGTGCCTATTGTTGGCCTAATTGCAGGAGTAGGGGGAGGTACCAAAGGATGCCCTTTCAAGATGACTCACGTGCTTGGGAAGTGGAGCTGCAGCCGAGGTTCTCCTCCACATAGTTCTTTTTTGGCCTTTCTCACGGTGTGGTGATTGGGTTCCAAGAAAACAAGGCATTTCTGTGACCTGGTCTCAGAAGTTGTAGTCACTTCTTTTTTGTTTATTGGTAGAGACAATCACAAAGTTTTGAGGATAGGGGCCATGAACTCTACCTCTTGTTGGGGCCATTTTTGGAAATTTTAATCTACCCCGTGTTTCTTTCCACTTTATTGCCGCTTACATGTATTTCGGAGAAATTCTTTAGAAAAAATCAATTTAATGTTTAGAAGTTAGTAGAAAACTAAAAGTAAAATAAAATATCGTCTGAGCAAGAAACTTTAAAATTTTCCTTTCTCTATAGTTCTCAAGACTTTATTTTCAACTGCCTCTATTAAGAATTACTGAAACTTTGGATATTGTAAATATATATTTAATTTACTTGTGCAAATCCCAGCATGAATTATGTACATGCTTTTATTCTCAAGGATATGCAAAGAAAGTATGCATTGTGTTGGCAGTTTATAAGGTCACCCCTGGCTTTGGTGATGTGCTTGGAGGGCACAGCATGTAGCTGTCCTCACAGATATGGTTTATTACAGCAGAGGAGCCAAAGCAAAATCAGCAAAGGAAAAAGGCACATGGGGCCAAATTCAGAGGCAACTAGGCCCAGACTTCCAAGAGTCTTATCCCGGTGCGATCATACAAGGTGTGCTTAATTCCTCCAGCAACAGATTGTGACAACACATGTAAAATGTCTGCCAGGGAAGCTTATTAGAGACTCGGTGCCCAAAGTTTTTATTGGGGTCTTGTCCTGTAAGCACTCTCTACCTTGCACTTATCAAAATTCCAGAGTCCCAAAAGGAAAGCAGGTGTTCAGTATAAATCAACCATTTGGGTTGCTTAAGCAGTTCAGGCACAGTGAGGTACCCTTATGATAGTTAGGTGCTGGGAACCCTCCTAAAATCCAAGTTCCCAGACACCAGCCAAAGGCCAACTTTGTAGGCAGGCTTTTCTAAGGATAGCTATTTCAGGCCTGCTGTGTTAATGCTTTTCTTAAAAAATTATCCCCTAATCTTTAAATTGTTCTTGATTAACCCTTCAGTGTTGTAGATTCTGAGTAAACTCCATAGTTAAAGAGTTAAACATAAATGAGATATAACTTGGCTGTTAACTTTAAAACCAAAACCAAGTATCAATTTCTGTTAAAACTTGAAAGCTTCCTGATAGTATGGAGTTGAAACATTAACAGTTTTAAGCTAAATATATTGTCTGTGTATTACTAATAGATGGATTATAGTTACAGGAACAAATATGTTCAATAACTTTCCACCAACTTCTTCTTAAGTACATCCTTGGAGAGGAGAGACGAGTCTTAAGGAGCATGAGTTCTGGAACTAAACTATATATCTTGGAGTCCTGGCTTCTCACACTTTCTCAGTTTTCTCATCTATCCAGGGGGGATAATAATAGTAGCTACTTGATAGAGTTGTAGGTGGAATAGGTAAATTAATATACACACATATCTTGCTTTGTTGCATTTTGCAGATACTACCTTTTACAAATTGAAGGTTTGTGGCAGCCTTGTGTCGAGCAAGTCTGTTGGCGTCATTTTTGCAGCAGCATTTACTCACTTTGTGGTCTGTCACATTTTGGTAATTCTCACAGTATTTCAGACTTTTTCATTATTACTATATTTGTTATGGCGATCTGTGATCAGTGTTCTTCGAAATTACTACTGCAGCTCACTGAAGGCTCAGATGATGGTTAGCATTTTTTAGCAATAAAGTATTTAAAATTAAGGTATGGACATTGTTTTTTAAGACATAATGCTGCTGCACACTTGATAAGCTACCAGGATAGTGTAAATACAACTTTTATGTGCACTGGGAAACCAGAAACTTTGTGTGAGTTGCTTTATTGTGATACTTGTTTTATTGTGGTGGACTGGAATATCTCTGAGGTCTATGGCTGTATGTAAAATATCTGCCAGGTAGTATGTGTTAACCCCTGTGTCATCATTCTGTGGTTATAGTAATTATGATTACTGAGACAAAAATCAGACCATCTATTTATAAGAATATAATTTGGGGGCTGGTAGCCAGAATATGGGAAGTTGTATCTATCCTAAGTTTTTAAAGATATATGATTGTCATATCTTTACAGTACAGTAAGAGATTGGGGGTGTGGAGAGTCAGAATAATTTGCTATTAAGTTAAACTCAGAAGTATTTAGGACCTTTAATCCTCAATTAATGTGTCTCCTTTAATCATTGGTACCAATGTGACTGCACAGTTCAGTAGGATATTTCTACAAATAATTAAATGCCTGTATAGAAAAATAATTTCCATGTTCTTGGTTAGAATTCTGTTTGGCTAGGAATGGACAAGTGAAATTATATTAGTGGAAACAGATTAGTAGTTTTCTAACATTGTTGCTTACACAGTAAAATAAGCTTTCTTACTAGGGAAGAGAGTACACAAGGCATTAACTTAAATGAAAGAATGAAGTTAATATTTTTAACATTTCTCCTTAAGGACCAGTATATTGCGGAGAATCACGCAGATGGAATTATAGTAAGTTTAATCTAATCTTTACTCCGCTTTACTTCTGCAGAGCATTAATAACCAGTTATGTCAGGAGAAGCCTGAATTTCCACTTATTTTTCAACACAAATCCCTCTTTTTACCCACTCACTGCTCTCTATTGTTGATTCTTGCAATTTTCCTTGAGCTCTTACAGTTGGCCGCCTTTTAGCAATCATTTGGAGGGGAAATTTAGATCTTAAAATTAAGTGTTGGTTCTTATTGAATCACCTTGCATGTGTTAACTTGATGGGTTAATCATGGTGTAAAAATGCGGCTTTTATGACTAAATACTGCATAACTCACAATGCTACATTTCTTGGCAAACTGTTGCTAATGAAAGTAGGGGACACAGTACTGAAACATATCTTAATCTAATTATATGTTTTCCTTTTTAGATTTTGTGTATTGTGTTAGCTGTCACTGCCACTGTGGTGTGTACTGCTTTTTTGTAGCAGCAGGTTGCAATGTGAATTTTTTCACATATAGCCATTTTCTCTTCTTTCTTCCCCTTGGTTTTTTACTCTTCCCTTATATTCAGCTTGCCCACCGTAAAGAAAATTTTATTGGAAATAAAAGTTAGAGTTTGAAGGTTTGCAGTTTAAGCTTCCCTAATTTTATGATACATGTGTGACTTGTGTTCACACTGTATTTTTGAAGCATGAGGCAATCTCTTTTTTTAGTCTTGAGGCTTTACAAATGCCAGACGTCTGCAAACTCATTTTGTAAATCTGCAAAACCATCTTATGATTATACTTGAAAGGATGAGTATGTTATCTTTTTATTTGCTTTAAAATGAACACCAAGTTAGATGTCTGTGTTGTTTACATATTTCTTGAGAAAACAGAGATAAGAGAAACATTTTAAAATTTTGAATTAAACACATTGAAATTTTTGTTTCTCTTCACAGTATGAATTCAGGGTTTGAGCCCTGGTGATTTAATAGAACTATGTGATATAAACACAATACAATATAACATACCTCTTCCTGAGATAGCAGTTAAGATTATAAGCCTCATAGAAAAAGACTATGTAAGTTATCTAGAATTTCATGGTTCCCTAATACCTTAAGGAAAATTAATGATGGCAGTTATTTTTATCTCTTTTCCCTCAAGCACATCAATTACTTTTTATTATGTTAAACAACAGTTTTATAAAGCATACCAAAAATGTTTGATTATTTGCAGTTTAAAAACATCTAGAAAGTTTATACTCATAGAAAATCTAAACTTATAGAAAACAGACATATTTGAATCATTTGAGTAGGGACCATAGCATTTTTCCTTAAGAGTTTTTTTGTTTTGTTTTTTTTTTTTTAAAAAGGAGTTGTTTATGGTTTAGGCCTTGAACCCAGACTGCTAGGACCTAGCCCTGCCACTTACTAGCTGTGACTACAGGCAAGTTACTTAACCTTTGAGTCTTCTTTTCCTCATCTATAAAGAAAAGTGACTTCTACCTCAAGAGGGTTGTTGTAAGATAGTAGGCACGTAGTACTCAATAAATGTTAGCTATACATACATGTATGTATATATAATTAATATATTTTGTGTTGTATTGCATGAACTTTATTAATGTTAACAGATTAGGGCTCGGGATTGTCATTTGTTTGCACTTCTCAAGCTCTTCACGTTCTCTTTTAAAGCAAAGCATAGAATGTTATTTGACATATTTTAGCCTGAAGTTGATTGATCACAGATTGTTAGATATGTGTAGAATAGTTGTATTTTCTGTTAACAACAGCAGCAAGAAATATTTGTTACCTTTAACATACATCTTAAAAAGTCTAAAAGTGTTCTGTGGGATTGACAAGCCTAATCTTGGGCTTTTGAAAAACGGAACATTGCATTCAAAAGATAGAATTCTGGTCCATTTTTCCAAAGTTATTTTATTTCTTAGTGTCTTTATATATTTTACTGACATTAATGTAATAGGTGGGAATAAGGAGGCAGCATGTTCTTGTTCCTATGGCTCAAAGTATTAGAAGTGGGATTTTGCCTTTGTTAAAGCACCTGGGTCCCTTTAGAGAAAAATTACTATGTAAAAATAAGAAATATGTTCTAAGAACGGCTCCAGGATTGTTGAGACACTTGTTTAGTTATTATGGCCCAGCCTGGTATCTGAAAATAGAATCCTAAAGTAATAACCAGAGAGCCTTAGAGACCATAGCATCCAGATATTTCTTCATTTTATACACTGGGAAAGTGAGGCCCACAGCAGATTAGACTTGCCAGGTCACTGGTAGAGCAAGGATTCTAGGAATTCAAGTTCTAAGTCTGTTTCTGTGCTTTTCCTAATGGTTTGGGACCTTCCCCACTTTATAAATTATTAATTATTGTTTTCAGAGTTTCTTCTCTGTGTCCTTTATTTCCTAGGCCTAGAATATTTATGGTAGATAGACTGTTGTGACAGAATTCTTATGTTTAAATTACTTAATTTAAGAGATCTGATTTAGTGATTTTTCTGTATACAGAGAAGGGGATTTAAGAAAAAAATTAACTTAGGTATTAAATAAGAATGCTATAAGAAACTTTCCCATTATCTCAATTCCATTGTTAGGTGCTTTTAAATTTTCACAAATGCTTTTGAAACTCATTCATCAGTAAAATACATCTTTTCTAATTCTATTTTAGTATTTTCTGTTATAAGCTCTACCTAATATATATTTGAAGTTTACTTTTCTAGATCAAGGAAAGCTGAAGAACTTAATTTCTTGGTTTTTATCTAATGTAGTCTTCTAAATGGTGGATTTAAACTTTACTTTGGCAAAGACCTTGATTTAAAATCTCACCCTCCTCCAAAAAAAAAAAAAAATCAGGAAGCTGTGGAGTCTTGTTTTTAAAATACCATTATGCTGGTAAAATAGTTTCTTGGCTTGGAGTCAGAAAACCTAGGCTTTCTCTCTCTCTCTCTCTCTCAAATGTAACTACATGTTTGAGTATTTTCCTTCTAAATCCTCCAGAAAAAAAAGCTTTCTTCCCCACAACAACCAGTTAGGAGATACGTTTCTTTGCCTTCAGTGACTGTAAAACTAGATGCCTATACAGTGCAATACACATTGATGGAAGGTGGCAATAGTATGGGGTGTAAAGATAAGATTATAGTGGTGCAAGTATATTAGCTCGTCATAGGTATAATGCTCATTAATTCCAAAGTAAGAGCATTTCTCCCCACTTTGATATTTGTGTTGAATTAAAAATTTGAGAAGCACTGAGTTGAATTGAGAATTTATTGTTTTGGCTTCCTGAAACCATTCTACAACTCTTTCCATGTGTTTTCGTTTGGCTTCACCTTTCTATGTGACAAATTCATTCATTTTTCCTCCTTACTATGCTTTTTGAGAAATTTTTTTTATAAGAAACTCTTAGCCTGCTGTATAGTAAAGTTGTTTTATTTCCTCCTTGAAATTTGACCAACATGTCTGTATTGCTGCTCCCAGGACTTTGCTGTCAGAAATATGGGCATTTCATACATTTGAGAGGGTCAACACCAGAAGGGTAATTACAATAAAAATAACTATACTGTGCTTCTTTACCTCAGAGTACTATTAATCCTGTGGATGCAATATATCAACCTAGTCCCTTGGAACCTGTGGTCAACACAATGCCTTCCCAGACTGTCTTACCTCCAGGTATAGTATAGTATTTGGAAAAATGTTTCACAGATTCATTAATGACAAAAAAAATTTTTTTAATGGCAGTTGTAAAAATCTTGAAGAGCTCGCTCTCTCTCTCTCTCTTTTTTTTTAATAAGTAAAAGGAATCTCACACACAAATACAGCCAAAAATGAACTGGAAAAAAATGATACTATTTTGGGGATTGGAGCTTTTAAAATACAATTCAAAAGGTTTTGGTTTTCAAAGTGAGATGGAAGACAAACATGATTACTTGGATTAGCTGATAGGACTGAATCCTATGGCCTAGGGTTCATGGCTACCAAGGAAAGCATAATATACCTTGGTCTACTTGAAGGTAACCCAGAAGTGTTCTATTTTTGTGTCTTCTTTACAACTCTGAATTATACAAGTGATGTCTTTATGGTGGACTCAGGATAATGAGAAAGCGAGGAATGAAATTTTTGATGCCTATTGATTAGTTACACATGTGTATTTTTAAGGATAGAGTAATAAATACATTTTTTTTAACTGGCAAAGGAGGGCTTAGGTCCAACACCCACTGATTCCTTTTACTTTTTTGTGGTATCCAACATTTCAGTTGTTGGGTGAAATGTTCTCATTGGTGATGAAGTTAAGTCAGAAATTTTACTGGGGGAAAAAAAATCTTTTTAAAATTACTTACAAGTATGTGAGGTCTTTTTAGGAATTTTTTCTCCTTAGGAGAAAATTAGCATAATATCTCATGAGTCTAAAGAGGAAGTAATGTGCCACATTTTAGATTTTACATGTGGTTTAATCCTCGGGTGCATGCTGTGTGCCTGTTAAGTTGCTCAGTCGTGTCCAACTCTTTGCAACCCATGGACCAGGCTCCTCCAGACAGGAATACTGGAGTGGGTTTCTATACCCTCCTTCAGAGGATCTTCCCAACCTGGGGATCAAACCCAAATTTCTTAGGTCTGATGCACTGGCAAACAGATTCCTTACCTCTGAGCCATTTGGGAAGCCCATCCTTGGGGAGGAAACAGTTTATCATCAGAAGCATTTGCTGGTTGTACAGAACATTTGTACTAAGATATTGGCCTATCTTGACTAGTCTTTGAAATCCCACCTAGTGTCTCAGTACTCAGTAGCCTACCATCATTGAGTTTAAAGAGGATAGGGCATCGGAAAGGAGTAGCAGCATGAAAAGTGACTTATTGGAGTACAGTCTCAAAAGTTACTGGTCTTTAAGATTTTGAATTCCACAGAGTTGTAGTTAAAAGTTGTGTTTGGCTTTTTCTCTCACTTATTTCACATCTTAAATCTCCTAGAACCTACTCAGTTGTGTAAGTCAGAGCAGCGTCCATCTTCTCTACCAGTTGGACCTGTATTAGCAACCTTGGGACATCATCAGACTCCAACACCAAATAGTACAGGTACAGATTGTGTGATTCCTTTACTTCTCATAACTGCCCATTAACATTTGAGATTTGTGTTTGATTATTGATGGGAAAACATTGAAGAAAGGTGGTATATTTTGCGTTGGAGATACCTTAGTTTTACCTTTATAGTTCCATCCATGAGGTATGGTTAGCTTTGTGATTGAACCAGACATTTAATCATAATTATAAAGACCCTGATGCTGGAAGGGATTGGGGGCAGGAGGAAAAGGGGACGACAGAGGATGAGATGACTGGATGGCATCACCAACTTGATGGACGTGAGTCTGAGTGAACTCCGGGAGTTGGTGACGGACAGGGAGGCCTGGCGTGCTGTGATTCAAGGGGTCGCAGAATCGGACACTACTGAGCGACTGAACTGAACTGAACTGATAATTTATATGAAATAAATTATTGCAGAATTTTGTGTATTTGTTGAGATTTATTTTGAAGATATGTATTGGCTTTTTAAAAAAAAAATTGCTCAGGTTAGATTTTATATACTCTCTTATTGTAAAGGAATCAAATAATACAGAAGTATGAGAACAAAAGCTGTAAATCTTCTCTACTGTTTGTTGTTTGCATACATGTATGTACGTGTCTACCTGTATTGCATACTTTTATTACTGTTTTTGTTCTAACCTAAATGAGATCATATGGCTCTGTGACTTTCTCAATTTTCATTTAACCGAGAACCATTTAGAGAGCTTTCTGTGTTTATACACTTAGGTCTGCAACATACTTTTTAAAGCTCCTCAAGCTGTTTTCCTTGTGATGGACATTTAGGTTGATTGGAGTATTTTCCTGTTATAAGCAGTGTTTCAGGGAATACTCTTGAACAGAAACTTGGGCACATAATATATTTTCATGGATAGATTTATCTGTCACATTTTTTACCAATTTTATAAGTGTAAAAGGATACTTGATTTAATTTGCATTTTCTTAGTTTGTTTAGATTCCTGGTCTTTATTTTTTTCTCTGATTCACAAGGATGCTGTCAATTTAGTATAGATTTATTCCTTATTTTAAAACTAATCAGGTTAGTTGAGTTATCAGTTGAATCAAACTCAAGGGAGCACTTGGTTTTTGTCCCTATTACACCTGGAAGCCAAAATCAAAACCATGTGAAAGCCATGGGAGATGACCCCCTGCTATTGCTCCACAGATTCTTTGCTGGGTGGGAATTTCCTGTGTAATAATGGAAAGCTACCTTGTGATTTTTAGCCCAGTATGAAATTTGAATTAGTAAAGATGCTGATGCTGTTACTTTGGATTTTTAATATTGAGCAGCCTGAACCATATGTCTTCTTAATTTTCAAAAAAAGCAAGCAACAAGAAGAGCTCTCTTATTTGAAACTGTAAAGTGATAAGCAATTTGAATAATAAAGTTGAAATGTTTGGCTGACTTTTTCTGTATATCATTACACTTTGCCATTTTTAAAATGGTATCTGTGTTTCTTTTTTTATAAGGAGGAATTATGTTAGAATTTTGAAATAGCTAAAATATATCCATTTGGAAATATAAAATACTAGTCAGTTACAACTTTGAAAAAGTTCGCATTTTTTATGTACATGAAGTTTAGAGTCATTAATTAGTTATAAATAATGATAAATAATTTAGGATAAATTATTCCAGGAGGCATTATAAATATATAACATTTTAGAGTAGCTGGATTTAAAGAAATCTTTTGTGGTTTATGTCGTTTGATTTTTCAACCTAAATTCATCTTTCTTTTCTTTATCTCTGTCATTAACACATAAAAAATATTTTTTCTCATAAGGAAAACTCAATTCTTTGGATTACAGTTCCCATTCTAACTCATTTTCTTCTTGAATACATTTTCAGTTTTGTGTGGTTGCCAGGACTATTTGCATATTACTTAATCATTTGTATTTCCTGGTCTCTTTCTTCCTTTCTCTGTCATTTTTTCCCCCTTATTTCAATTAGGGAAATTTTATTTCCCATCTTACTGCTGGTATGGAGCAGGGCAGGTGGGTGGGGAGAAGATTTTAAAGTCATTTGCTAAGATGAACTATCTCTGGCATTCACACAAAAAGCTTTGCCTATTTAGGCAGCAAACTTTCTGTGTTTATGTTTTAAAAATATCTTTGTGAACATGGTAACTGAGAGTGGCAGGTGGATGTGCTCTCATAACTGTTGAAGCATAGACCGTGGAATGGGCTAAAAATCCATGAGTGGCTCTGGATTCATTTTTATTGCTGCTGTTCTTGTTTCTTCTAGAAGTGTGGCATTGCTTTTAAATTGTCAGCAGTGACTTTACTCTCCACCAGACATTGGTAGCAGTTTGGCATAAATTGCCTGAGAGTCCTTAGATGCTCAGTAAATACTTTAAAAATTGCTCTCAATACTTCATTGTTCTGTTTGATACTTTCATTGTTATTTTTTATTACTAAACAATGAACCCCAGATGATTATCAAAGACACATAGCATTTTTTCATTTATTTAGAAGGCTGTGTCCCATTCTGTAATGTGATTTGCCTTTTTCTTTGTCTAGTTTAAATGTTGATTTTCTTTACAAATAGTCTAGGGACTTCTGCCAACTTAACTCATTTCTTGATTTTAATAGGTCTGCTTTGACCCCATCTTCCTAATATCTTCCTATTACCAACATTGTCTAATTTAAAACTATTCTAACTTTCTAGGCAGTGGCCACTCACCCCCTAGTAGCAGTCTGACTTCTCCAAGCCATGTCAACTTGTCTCCGAACACAGTCCCAGAGTTCTCTTACTCTAGCAGTGAAGACGAATTCTATGATGCAGATGAATTCCATCAGAGTGGCTCATCACCAAAGCGCTTAATAGAGTGAGTAGGTGAACTAACTGTATTGAAATGAGTCTCCTGATTTTTAAAAATGTGATTTGATTTTGAAACTGGTGTTAATGACAAGCTCCTTTAAAAATTATTTGGAAAAAATGAAAAACACAGCTTGTTTTCAGTTGACTTATTGAGCAAGGCTAGTTCTGTGAGAATGTTGATTTTACTTCCGATTTAATTCAAATGAAATAAGTTAGCATCAGTTGTGGTAACATGCCAGTATTGTTCATTGAACTTTGGGCCTTATTTCTATAGAACCAGCATTAGGAGAGGGTCAAATGAAAGTGAGGATGCTAGGAATTATTCATATAAGAGGGAGGTTACTACTACTAGTTTTGTATTAGAGTGAAGGTATTCAGGTACCTATAAGTAAGGCTCTGTACTAGCCAGGTAGAGGAATGATGTGTTCAGGACTTTGGACCCCATGGACTGTAAGCCTGCCAGGCTCCTCTGTCCATGGATTTTTCCAGGCAAGAATACTGGAGCAGGTTACCATGTCTTCCTCCAGGGGCTCTTTCAGACCCAGGAATTGAACCCATGTCTCTTGTGTCTCCTTCATTGGCAGGTGGATTCTTTATCACTGGCGCCACCTTATACAGAAGTGAAACAAGGGCCAATCCTTCCCCTCAGGAACATAGTCTTTTGTGGCGAAAACAGACATTTATAATTTAGTGTGAAATATACTTTGTAAGAATCAGCCCAGGAAGAATTGGGAGCATTTTGAAGTTCTGAGAAGTCAAGAAAGGATTCACAGAGGACGGAGGGAATGTGATCCTAAGATGAGACATGGATGAGAGAGAAGGGTCATGGGGCTGAGAAGAGGAGGGGGAAATGGAAAATGTTCTCATGGAGCTGGAACCCTAATAAGAAAGGCCTGGGGGCAGCAGGGGCTTGGTTTCTTTGAGAAGTTATAAGCTAGTGAGCATGGCTGAGTGTGGTTATAAGTTGTGGGGAGTGGTTAAGAAGATACAGGATGCAGGAGAGGTTGACAAGGGCCAGGTCATGAAGGAGTCCTTTTAGCCTTTTATGAATTTTGAACATTTTCTCGCAAGTGATGGCAGCTGCTGGTCAGGTCTACCTTTTAGAAAAATAGATAAGAAAAATATGCCTAAATTGGACAGAATTGAGTGCAGTGGGAATGCATTATGTGTAGGAAGACCAGCCAAAACTGGGTAGGAAATTGAGAAATATTGATAACCTGAGCTACGGTCATAGCATAGGAATGGAGGGAAGCATGTGGACTCCAGAGATACAAAGTAGGCAGATTCTGGCAGATAGTGATGGTAGATTTTCTTTTATTAGGAGATATTTGACCTATTTTACACTGTCAGATCAAAGCTAGGTGTGTTCCACTGTACAGAAAAGGCCTTTCTTTACACATGAAGTCACTTACATAATAGTTAAAGTCACTCAGTTGTGTCCGACTCTTTGCGACCCCGTGGACTATACAATCCGTGGAATTCTTCAGGCCGGAATACTGGAGTGGATAACCCTTCTCTTCTTCAGGAGATCTTCCCAACCCAGGGATCAAACTCTAGTTTCCTGCATTGCAGGCAGATTCTTTACCACCTGAGCCACAAGCGAATCCCAAGAATACTGAAGTGGGTAGCCTATCCCTTCACCAGGGGATCTTCCCGACCCAGGAATCAAACTGGGGTCTCCTGCAGTGCCAGGCGGATTCTTTACCAGTTGAGCTATCAGAGAAGCCCACGTTGATAGCCAGTCAGCAAAGTCCTTTTTATCCCTGGTAGTATATAGGTTGCTGTGATTAAACTTTGGATTCTGGAATCTTAGAGAGAAATAATAGGTTCTAAATCTGTTTTGCTTTACAGGTGTGTGATCTTGGTCAAGTTATTTAACCTGTGTAATCCTCAGTTTCCTTGTTGGTAAACTGAGGATGATAATAGTTTCAAATTCAAGGAGTTGTTGTGAACATGTAGATGACAATAATGTCAATCAAGTGCTTACAGTAATGTCTGGCATGTATAATAAGTATGCAGTAAGCGATAGCTGTTACAGAAAGCAAATTAACATTTATTTGCTTTAATGTTCCTATATTTGTTGTAGATCTAACTGGCTTACTTTTTGTTGGGTATTTTTTAAGACTAAGTGCTATCGTTGCAGTTTGGGGTTTGCTTTGAAATACAGTACAGATTTGGAATTTGGGATTTGGTCACAGATTATATGTGAATTTCCAAGCTGAGTACCATCAGCCAAACTTAGACCTTGATCCTTGGTTTCTTTTAATAAGAAATCTTGTGTAGCACTTCAGTTCTCTTTAAGTTTGCACATGAACTGAGAAATACAGTATCATATGTAATTGTACCATAACTGTTCAGAATCTCAAAATTTATAAGGAAAATGACTATATTAATTTGGGAAGTTTTGTTACATAGTAGATCAAATTCAACATTTCAGTGTGAGAAACGTAAAATATATGCCATTAGGTGAATACATACTGTTACAAACATGAGAGGAAGAGAGATTTGAGCCCACATTCAAGAAGACTAGTTTAGCAGAAAGAGTTAGTTTTAGCATGTTGGTTTCTTAATGTTTGTATGTGGGCAGTAAACTATTACAAGAGCATTATTAACAGTTTGCCAATAAAAATTTCACTTTAATTTTGAAAAATAATTTTTATAATAGGTTAAAAGAAAACAGGCATTTGGGAGAAAATTCCAAAATAAAGATTATTATTGATTTCTGAAGTGTTAAATCATTGTTTCCTTAAAAAGAATTAAAGTCTCCTTCATGGGACGTTAACTATTACTTGAAACATAGTACAAATAGATATAAAAATGAATTGAGTATCCTCTAGAAACCTAACTATATTTATTAAAAGCTTGATGATGATATGGTTAGCCTCCTTACTACAGCACTGATAGTCAGCCTCTGGCCCCAGTTTTAGGGGTACTCCTTAAATTTTAAATGCTTGCTTACCTGTTGTACCTGTAATAGGCATGTCTATAAAGTTACCTGCAGGCTCATAGGCGTTTTTTTTTTTTTTTTCTCCTTAGAAACTTCCTTCTCTGTGCTCTCCCAGTACCCACCTCATAACAAACATATGATCTGTGAACCTTC
Source organism: Oryx dammah (assembly GCF_014754425.2). Taxonomy (NCBI): domain Eukaryota; kingdom Metazoa; phylum Chordata; class Mammalia; order Artiodactyla; family Bovidae; genus Oryx; species Oryx dammah. Next base: position 92,414,717 of record NW_024070212.1, on the reverse strand, counting down.
ATGCTTCCTTATTTATATGCCTTAATCTAGATTCCAAAACTGGTAGGGACTATAGTTATTTAATTTGGCCAGCACAGTGTTTGTTGACTTTTTTTTTTTTAATGGGAGTTTAAATCCCTTCAAATTGACTATGCTGGCTCCAGGTCTCCATTTTCTTATGGAATGGGGAGTGCTCAGTCATGTCTGACTCTTTGAGACCCCATGGACTGTACCCTGCCAGGCTCTGTCAAATTTCCAGGCAAGAATACCGGAGTGGATTGTCATTTCCTCCTCCAGGGGATCTTCCCAACTCAAGGATCGAACCTGGTCTCCTGCATTGCAGGCAGATTCTTTTACTGCTGGGGGAAGCCCCCCTGACCTTGTTGACATGTTTAGGCTTCCCTGGTTGGTCAGCAGTAAAGAATCTGCCTGCAATCCAGGAGACCACCTTCAATGTAGGAGACACTGGTTCGATCCCTAGGTCAGAAAGATACCCTTGGGAAGGAAATGGCAGCCCACTCCAGTATTCTTATCTGGGAAATCCCATGGACAGAGGAGCCTGGCAGGCTACAGTCCATGCGGTCGCAAGAGTCAGACTCAACTTGGCAATTACACCACCATCACCACCATTCTCATATTGATGCTGTTTGTCTTGTGTCTGTAGGCATTGAGCTTGTGTGCCACCTGCTGGTCATCAGCTGCTATCACTAGTTTTCTAGCTATCGAGTCAAGTTTCTATCTACAGTTTCTCTCGCTGAAGGAAGAGAATTGGAACGCTTAAGTCCTTCCGCCGTTCAGTTTCTAAAGACCTGTCGCAATGATAACTTCTCTGTGAACTAATGTTCTAATATAGGCAGAGCACAGAAGATTTTTAGGGTAATGAAACTATCCTCTGCAATAACTACAATGATGGACACTTATCGACATCCTTTTGTCAAAATCCATAAAATGTACAAGACCAAGCGTGAACCCTACTGTAAACTATGGACTTTGAGTGATAATGCCATGTCATGTAGGTTCATCAGTTGCTACAGATGTACCACCAAGTGCGGAATGTTGATAGTGGGGAAGTTGTGCATATGGGAGTTCTGTACTTTCTGCTCAGTTTTGCTCTGAACCTAAAATTGCTCTTTAAAAATATCACACTTATCATTAAATAAGAAATCAAAAGAAAGTAATCAAGGCAAACTATGTTTAAATTGGCATATATAATGTGTTTTGTTGGAGAAGGAAATGATATTCTACTTCAGTATTCTTGCCTAGAAAATCCCACGGACAGAGTGGCCTATCTGGTGGGCTATAGTATATGGAGTTCACAAAAGAGTCTAACACAACTTAGCAACTGAAGAACAGTGGTGTTTTGCATCTATAAATTTGCAATAAAAGACTTTAATGTGTGTACCATTTTATAAATAATATCTGCAGTATGAGAAATTTGGTTTCTATTTTTACCCTTAATAAGTAAACTTAGATCATCCTTTTATTAATGTACAAATATTAGTCCTGGGTAGTTATGATCAGAGCTATATAATAGAGGGAGCTTTCTTTAGACCCTGTTAATCAGCTCATAATACCACTTACCATAAATTTACTTATAAAAGTTAATGTACTTTTTTATTTTTTTAATTTCAAATATGGTTTTTATTGACTAGGAAAAACCTGTGTAAGCTTTTTCAAAGGATCTCAAAAATAACATTTTTCTGAGACCAATTAATAGATTTATATCATTTTTGAGGTTCTGGAAATTGTTGCCAAGAATTACGACATACTTAACATTTATGCAAGGAAACAAATTTGGAAAATGAATTCAAGTTTTAAACTTACATGAAGAGGCAAAACCTTACTAATTTTTCATGGCCTTTCAACATGTGAGCATACACCATGCAAAAAACATGAAGCTGATGGGGAGAGAATCAAGCATATATATATGCATATAACCAGCTAACTTTAAAGGTCTAGTTTGTTTCTGTCAGTTATCTGCATATACTGGTTTTAAGTAGCTTTATAGGTTAACGTCTTACTGTGATTTTAAATTGCTTCCTTAAAAAGCTTAAGAAGGTGATTAATATTTTTTAGTTCCTCTGGATCTGCCTCAGTCTTGACACACAGCAGCTCGGGAAATAGTCTAAAGCGTCCAGATACCACGGAATCACTTAATTCTTCCATGTCCAATGGAACAAGCGATGCTGGTAAGCAGCCTTTGAGAGTTTTAACTTGATTTCCTTAAAAATATTTGTTTGAAAAAAATTATTTATGATACTGGTAACAGCACAGATTGGCCCAGTGTAACACCAGTCTAAGAAGATTTGTTTTATTTTAGACCTTTTTGATTCACATGATGATAGAGATGACGAAGGGGAGGCAGGGTCGGTGGAAGAGCACAAGAGTGTTATCATGCATCTGTTGTCACAGGTTAGACTTGGAATGGATCTTACGAAGGTAAGAATCAAATTTGGTTTTGCTGTTAATGTATATATGTAGATTCTCAGTGATTGTATGGTGAGTGTATCCGCACACGTAGTATGATGATGTAATTTCTATTTATACTTTTGTCTTTTTATATATGTACCTGAGTAAACTGAAAATTTTATAAATAAATAACATAAGTAAAACTAGGGTAATTTCCTAGGGATAGTATGTATAAATTATGGTTTGGATTTTATTGGGAGAAAGCGGGAGTAGTATTGGGCTTGGTTAGTAGTTGGACAAAACCCAAAGCAGTGTAGTATGCATAGAATCAAAATGAGCAGAGTTCTGATCTCGGGGTTAGAGGATCTGTGCTTACATCCGACTTTTGCTATTACCAAACTCTGTGACCTTGAGCAAGTTCCTTTCTCTATAGCCTTTGGGTTTTGCATATGCAAAATGGATATTGGAACAGGTAATGAATGGGAAATTGTATGATATACATTGAGCCATAAAATTATTATGGTTCTGGATTTGAATTTGAATTTAAACTTGGTGCTCTAAACAGAATGCCTGCTTGATACAAGAGACTGGTATATAGGTGCCTGTGTATATCCCTGCCACTCTGCTAAAAGCCTTCTCCTTTCACCTAATTCTCACCATAGCACTGCAGAGTTGGTGGTGGTTGTTAACTTCATTTTATAGATGAGAAATTAAAGCTCACAGAGATTAAGTAATTTGGCTAAGTCCTTCTTATTAAGTGGCAGAACTGAGATTCTAATCTGGTTGTAGATTTCAAAATCTATAAACTAAACCATAATACTTTCTAGTAAGTGTGTATAATAAAAATTTTTACCCCAAATCTAAGAGCAGAAGCACAAGGATAGCATTAATTTGTGCAACAAACATACTTGCTGGAGAAGTTCTAGGTAAGAGAATATTTGCAGGAGCTTGCCTCCAGAATTTTTTCATTGAGCATTAGATTGATTGCATAATTGCTGGAGCAGAATTGTTGCTTCAAATTTGAGAAATAAGGCTTCATTTTAGATATTGATGTTTATATTTCTTTCCTACACTTTCTACCTTGGTTGGGTTTGGTCTCCAGTAATGGAAGAACCACCTAATTGTATCTTGAACAATACTAGGTTTACTATCTCAGGAAATGAGAAGTCCAGAAATAGAGTAGTTCCAGGATTGATGAATTCATAGTGGGTCAACAATGTGAGAAACAATCTAGGTCCCTTCATCTCTCTGCTCTGCCATCCTTTGCATGCTGACATTCACACTCAGACCCGTCTTCCCATCATTGCAAAATGACTGCCACACTTCCAGTTAATCACATCCTTATGCAGGTATGTCAAGAGGCAGGAAAAAAGAAAAAAGAAGAGGCAGGAAAAATAATTATCTTCATGAATTTTATTGTTGGTATAGGGAGCACATCATTTTCCACAGTGGCCCGTCAGACTTCCAGTTGAATCCCATTGACTCAAGCTCAGCCAGTGCATGCATAAGCCAGTCACTGGCAAAGGAGGTTAATAGATTGGTTTAGATTAATCTACATTCACCCCTTGGGGTGTGGGAGGGCCCTGTGACTCACAGCAACCTATAGCCTGTACCTGAACTGAATCAAACTTCATCCAGTAGGGAGATGCACAGGCAACCAGAGGATGTGCTGCAGTCAGATGTGTAATTCTTGCCTCTCATAGCTTCCTCTGCCATATGCTCCATGTTTGGGTTTTTTAGCCACTAAAAGTTTGTTAATTTTTGCTAACTTACTAGATATTTTCGAAATCTTCATTGGCATACATGGTTGTGGTTGTCAGCAGATTGTGAAATCTTGATTCCCTTGTGCATGTCAAAGTATTACAATAATGCCCTAAATTTATATCTCATTTTCCTACTTATAATAATATCTTCTCACTTTAAATGTTTTCTATAAAGAGTTATTTTCCAAATACATCATAGTGTTTGGAAACATTACTATAGTCACATCCGGTTTGCCTCACTTGGTCTTCAAAACAGTCCTAAGACTTAAGAAAGGCATATAATTATCCTCCTTTTACAGAAACTTTCAGATGTTGAATAAATTTTCTATGGCCTCCTCACACCAAAATAAGTATTTGAACCCAGGTTAAAGACAGCCTAGCCTAGCTCACTTATATCAGTGTTTCAGCAACTTGACATAATGGCATGTTATCCAGATAGTGCTAAAAACAATGAAGATCTGTTCAATGAGAGTTCTTAAGAAAAATTTTAAGTAGGGAGGGAAAAATTTATGGTCAAACTTATGGTCTTTGGCAATGTCTTCTTTTTCAAATTGCATGTTCTGTTCTTTTGTTCATTTTTCTGCTGGCAGTAGTAATCTTTTTCTTGTTGATTTGCAAGAGCTGTTTATATATTGAGATATTTAGCCCTGTCTTGTTCTTTTGTAGTATTACTTAGTAATGTATAATCTCTGTGTTCTCTAAGAGTGGTAGAAAATTACACCAAGCTTACTCGCCAGTTTAAGCATATTTATACTATAAATATAGGTGTTCTGAGGAACATTTAAACTCAGGAGTCTGATGATAAACATTCTAAATATTAGAGCCATAGGGGTTCTCTCCAGGCTGTTGTGTTCTGTCACTCCTCTTCATATGCAGCAGCCTCCCGGGCCCACTGGTTAGTGCCTGTCACGCCCATTTTCTGCCGCCCCCCCTCCCCTTGTCCCCGCCACCATGTCCACGGCTCCACGTTTTCCCTCTCTTGTAGCCTCCTCTCTAAGGCTTTTCTCCAGCGCCACCTCAGTGTGTTGGTTCTCAGCTTTGCCCTCATTCTGGTTTCCCAAACAGAGCATGACCTTTTGCCTCTCCTGACTTTCCAGAGGACATTGCACATCTCCTGGATGCTCCTCTCTTCTTGGAATTCTCCAGGCAAGAATACTGGAGTGGATAGCCATTCCCTTCTCCAGGGGATCTTTCCAACCCAGGGATCAAACCCCAGGCCTCCCTCAGTGCAGGCAGATTCTTGGTAATCTGAGCTACCAGGGAAGCCCAATATTTATCACATTCTACCTAAGAGTTAAATGCTGATATTATTCTCTCAATTAACCTTTGCTGCTTCCATAGCATTTACCACAGGTTCTTGAATATTGCAGTAAATGCTACATTTAAAGGAATATTTGGTTACTATGATGCTCAACTGCCATAATGAATAATGTCTATTCTGATACAGACTTCAAAAACTCTTCCTCTATTTGTAATGGAATTCTTCTTTTCTTAATTGATTAATCTTAACCTTTCTTACTCTTTTCCCCCATATTTCAATTTCTTCTCTTTTTTTAAGTTTTTATCTTGTATTTATTTTTGGCTGCACCGGATCACTGATGCTGTGCATGGACTCTTCTCTGGTTGCAGCGAGTGGGGCCTGCTCTTCAGCTGCCGTGCGCGGGCTCCTCATCGCAGCAGCCTCTCTTGTTGGGGAGGGAGCTCCTCATCGCAGCAGCCTCTCTTGTTGAGGAGCACAGGCCCTTGGGCACGCTGGCTTCAGTAGCTGTGGCATACAGGCTTAGTCGCCTTGCAGCACTGTGGAGTCTTACCTTCTTGGACCAGGGATGGAACCCTTGTCTTCTGCATTGGCAAATGGATTCTTAACCATTGGACTGCCGGGGTTCTTCTTTTCTTTACTTTCTCCTCTGCCACTTTCCCAGGCCCTCAGCATTTTTCTTCATAGGCCCAGCATCCTGAAGAAAGAGTTGGTAGAATCTCATCTTTATTCTCTTTTTCATTTTGTTTACTCCCTCAGTTACTTACTAAAAATTTCTTAGTTTGTAATAGTAGCTGAAATGCAAGTACAAATAAGTATGGTTCTTGCATTCTAGAAGCTCATTGTTTACTTGGGGACACAGATCCATGAGTACACAGATCCAGTAGATAAATTTCCTTAGGCACTTACGATGATAGAGAAGCAACAGTAGAGAGGAATGTGTGTAGACCCCACCCCCCAAAGTCAAACAGAGCCAATTTTGGATTCCACTTAACAACAGAGCAGTGAGAAAATTTCTCACCCATTTGAGGTTCGTTTTCCTCCACTGGTTCTGAATAGGAAAAGGAGTACGTCAAGGCAGTATATTGTCACCCTGCTTATTTAACTTATATGCAGAGTACATCATGAGAAACGCTGAGATGGAAGAAGCACAAGCTGGAATCAAGACTGCTGGAAGAAATATCAATAACTCATATATGCAGATGACACCACCCTTATGGCAGAAAGTGAAGAAGAACTAAAGAGCGTCTTGATGAAAGTGAAAGAGGAAAGTGAAAAATTTGGCTTCAAACTCAACATTCAGAAAACTAAGATCATGGCATCTTGTCCCATCACTTCATGGGAAATAGATGGGGAAACAGTGGCTGACTTTATTTTTCTGGGCTCCAAAATCACTGCAGATGGTGATTGCAGCCATAAAATTAAAAGACCCTTACTCCTTGGAAGGAAAGTTATGACCAACCTAGACAGCATATTAAAAAGCAGAGACGTTACTTTGTTAACAGTGGTCTGTGTAGTCAAGGCTGTGGTTCTTCCAGTGGTCATGTATGGATGTGAGAGTTGGACTGTGAAGAAGGCTGAGCACCGAAGAATTGATGCTTTTGAACTTGGTGTTGGAGAAGACTCTTGAGAGTCCCTTGAACTGCAAGGAGATCCAACCAGTCCATCCTAAAAGAGATCAGTCCTGGGTGTTCATTGGAAGGACTGATGTTGAAGCTGAAACTCCAATACTCTGGCCACCTGATGCAAAGAGCTGACTCATTTGAAAAGACCCTGATGCTGGGAATGATTGAGGCAGGAAGAGAAGGGGATGACAGAGAATGAGATGGTTAGATGGCATCACCGACTTAATGGACATGAGTTTGGGTAAACTCTGGGAGTTGGTGATGGATAGGGAGGCCGGATGTGCTGCAGTTCAGAGGGTTGCAGAGTCAGACACGACTGAGCGAGAGAACTGAACTGAACTTTCTCCACTGTAAAATGATGATAATTTCTTCTTAATGAGATGGTTGTACAGTTTAATAAGATAATGTATGTGTGTGATGCTCCAGAACGTCAAAGATCTCAAAGTGTTGCTACTGCATAGTTGTTATGGCTAAAACTTTGATTATTGACTTGGGGAGCCAAAGAGTGGTTGCTCAGAGAAAGTGACATTTAAACATTCAGAATCTCTGTTTTTCATCTCTTAGACAGGTTAACGGGCGTTTCTGAATCAGAACAGTTTGAGAAGTAGGTATCAAGAGCATGCCTGGGCAGTACTTGGTGGATGTTACTGTGATTGGAATCAGTTTTTTTGTTTTCATTTACGTGTTTTTCTTTTTAAATGCAGCTCAGCAGTCTTATATATCTGTAGTGGAATTTGATTCTCAAGGGTCAAATATGTATGTTTTTCAGGTAGTTCTTCCAACATTTATTCTTGAAAGAAGATCTCTTTTAGAAATGTATGCAGACTTTTTTGCTCATCCGGACCTGTTTGTGAGGTATTTGATTTGATATAATAGCTTCCACTATTTTAAAGATGTTACTCATTACCTTTTTGCCTTTGCAGGATAGATTCCCTTGCTTTTCAGATGTTTCTGAGGAAATAAGGTGTTGAATATTTTGTTTGTATTAGATGCCTCTTTGCTTAGGTTATCTTTTGCTAATATTGTTAGGCAACCAAGTTGAACATCTTAAAAAATCTTGAATACCTATTAATAAGGTAGCCAGTATTTACAGAGCTTTTTTTGATCTAGGAATTGGTAATCACTGTCAAATTGTTGACACTACATCCTGATGAAGTTCAGTTATTTGAGTTTAACAAACTTTTCTAAAGCACTTGTTTTTTGTGAACACTCTATTGTAAGCTGGAAGGGGAAAGAGTTGCAGTGACTGCATTTGACGAGTTTATAGTCCAGTGTCCAGATTACAGACTGATTCATAAATTTTAAATACAAAGATTGCAGTATTAGATATACGTATAAAGGACAGGAGTAATCTAAAGGTGAGATTGATTTATGAGGAGGTGAGTGAGTTCACATTGCTTTTCACTGGTATCAGGAGCATTTTCTTTGTAACAGGATGTTCTAATCCATCTTCTCTGATTGCATTCCTTGGCCTTGGACTGTGATTTACTAGAGCCAGGTAGAAATCACCGAAGTTTCACAATGGGTGGGCATGTTGGATAACACTGATACGTAACTTCTTAATGAGGATTTTAAGAGACTCATTTAACCAGTTCCCAAAGGGCAGAAATTAAATATGGCATTGTTTAAATTCATACAAAGTTGAACAAATAAAATGTAAGCATTTATTGATAACATACATAGAAAGTAGCAGTTATTCATTATATATAGATTTGAGGTTTAAGGATAATTTTTATGTATGAGAATTTAGGCCCCTAGAAGGAACCATTTAAAAACTACAGAAATACAGCTAAAACACCAATAGATATGATTAAGTGTAATTCTAAAAATTCTAACTCTCCCAAAAAGAAGGAAAGGAAATATAATAGAACAAAGAATAAAGGGGCGAAGTAGAAAACAAATGCCATGATGATAGTTAAACTCAGCTATATTCATAGTACATTAAATGTGAATATCATATATACTCCATTTAAAAGAACAGTGATTTTAAGACTGGATTAAAAAGAAAAGCAAGATTCATCTGTACTCTGTTCGCAAGAGAGAGACTTTAAATATGTAAAGACATTGGTAAAGACATTGGTTAAAAGTAAAAGGATGGACAAAGACATACCATGCAAAACACTAAGCATAACAAAGCTGGTGTTGCTGTGTTAGTATCAGACAAAAAATACTTTTTAAGGTAAGACTGGCATTACCAGAAACAAGTAGGGATAACTCATATGATAGGAGTCAATTTATCAAGAATAAATAATCCTAAATATGTAAAACAGCTTCAAACTATATGCAGCAAAAATTGAAGGAAGAAATAGACAAATAGACAATCATGGTTAGAAATTCCTCCCTCAGGAATTGAACAGCAGGCACCTCTGCCCACCCCTCTGAGAAACAGTGTTACTATGGAAGATCTAGTTAACCTTTCTAAAACATTACCAAACACTATAACAGTCTTTCTAAGTGCTGTGGAACATTCATCAAGATGTACCATATACTAGGAAGACTTAATAAATCTAAAATAATTGAAACCGTATGGAATATATCCACTGATCTTTGACGAATTAAATTAGATATCAGTAACACAGATACATCGAGAAAATCTCCAACTGTTTTGCAATTAAACAGTGTACTAACAAGTATGAAGTTATGGGAAAAGCAAAACTAATGGTACTGCAAACCAGAAACAGTGTTTGCCTCAGGGTTAAGGGGTGGGGATTGCTTGGAAAGGATGGGGAAACCTGGGGGTAATGGAAATGTTCTGTATCTTGATGTATGTCATTATTTAAGTACAATCAAGATATAGAACATTTTCATTACACTCAAGCTTAATTAAATGGATATATGCATTTTTCCGATTCATAAAACCAAACAATTAAGACTGGTATGTTTGATTATGTATATTATACTTCAGTTTTAAAAAAGAGCTGAGGTAGTTACTGGTCCTTCAGCCTGGCTTAGGGGGTAGACCATGCTGAGGGGTACTGTCAAAAAAGAGGATGTTAAATTTTGTCTTTATTCCTTGCAGTATTAGTGACCAGAAGGATGCCAGAGACCGAATGGTTCAGGTTGTGAAATGGTATCTCTCAGCCTTTCACGCAGGAAGGAAAGGGTCGGTTGCCAAAAAGCCATACAACCCCATTTTGGGCGAAATCTTTCAGTGTCACTGGACATTACCAAATGATACTGAAGAGAATGCGGTGAGTTCTCCACTCATGTTTTTAATTATCTTAGTACTTAGTTCTTAATTTACTGATTGAAGATTTCATTGTATTTGGGGGCAGATGATAGTGTTAAAGGCACTGATTAAAAGATGTTTACCACCCATAGAATAACAATGTTGTTGGACCAGCATATTTTGAATATAGTGAGCAAGGGAAGAGAGTGGTGCACAATGAGGATTAGAAATTGAGAAACAAGATCATGCAAGTCCTCATGGACCATAAAGATAATTTTACAGCTTATCAAGAACTCATTTTTGTAATGAAAAGGTCATCATGATTATTTTGTGGCAAATGAATTGGAAAGGTGCAAAAATAGAAGCAAGGAAACCATTGAGGAGACTTTGGCATTATTCCAGGAGAATAGTTGATTCAAGTTATATTTTGGAGCCAGAGCTGTTAGATTTGGGGAGGTAAGTTAGAGATGAATCCTTGCATGGTGGGCTGGTGCTATTTACTACAAAGGGAAAGACTGGATCTGGGGAGGGAAAAGTCTAGAACTCCAATTTGAAATATATGGGGAGTCTCTTAGACATGTAAGTGGACTGTCAAATAGGGAGTTAGAATTTTAAGAGTCTGGAGTTCAGGGGAGGGAAAAAATAAGCCCATTGCCCACAGTGGTTGGCACTTAATAATCTCTCAGTAAATGTAACTCTCCATATTTTTCCTTTTCTGAATGATGCATTACATGTAGTCCTGCTTCCCAGGTGGCCTCTGGAGAAGGAAATGGCACCCCACTCCAGTATTCTTCCCTGGGAAATCCCATGGACAGAGGAGCCTGACAGGTTACAATCCATGGGGCTACAAAAAGTCACACACAGCTGAGCAGCTGAGCACACACACACTAAAGACACAAGCAATATGTGTCTGTTTAATCATATTACAGACCTGGATAAGTACTTGCTCTGTGCCAGTCTTGACCCTAAGTTCAGCACATGATCCTTGCCTTTATGCATGTCTTAGAGAGACTTACACAAAGCAATCATTCCAATAGTGTAATTAAGCGCTGCGAGACAAGTATATATGAGATGCTTTGTGAGTGTAGAGGAGAGAGCATTTAACCAGCTTATGAGGCAGAGACTCCAGTTATTAGATTGTCTGCATGTTGTTTGTTTCCACATCAAAAGAAAATGATGTTCTGTTTGCTTGCAGGAGCTAGTTTCAGAAGGACCAGTTCCCTGGGTTTCCAAGAATAGTGTAACATTTGTGGCTGAGCAGGTTTCTCACCATCCACCCAGTAAGTGACAGAGCTCCTCAGCTACATCCACTTTTAAACTGTTATCTAAAAAGGGTCATAGAAAGCTCCATAACTGAGGTCTCTGCACTGTCCTTGTGTTTAATGGCTACCTGTGTCTTCCCAGTCCTGTGAAGATTGGTTCCTCATATCTGTTCCTGGTATAAGTTCCAAAGACTATTAGCTTCACTGATTAATTAATATAAAAAGAAGGGATTTGGGAAGCCAACTTTTAATGCTTCTAAAGTCATCTTGCACATTATGAGCTGTGCTGTAGCGATCTCAGCAACTCTGAAGACAGTTCATAGAAAACAGATGTAGTTTCATTATGGTATGTTCCTGGCCCAGTGGAAAGAATGCATGTCTTCCCGTGTTACTTGCTAGATGCCATGTTAAGACTGATTATACTGTATGGGTCCAGGTTTAGGCTGGGGCAGCAACATGCTTGCTGATGAGAACAGACCAACCCTTTGTTTGTTTAGGCTGGAGCAGCAACATGCTTGCTGATGAGAACATACCGACCCTTTGTTTTTAAGCCCTGGGATTGGCCTCACGGTTCAGGAAGTTCCTCCCCATGTGGTCCTGAACAGTGGCTTGCACTGGGGGAAACAGGGTGTAAAGGGCAGGTGGGTAATTCCTGACCACATTCAAGAATGTTCTTTGAAAGGTAAAGGATTTTCCCCATGCAGCCAGTTGTTTCTCTGGGTTAAGGGAGTTGGGGGTGGGGGGCATGTATGTTTATGGTGTGTATGTTTATAAATAAAATAGGCTATATAGTGCACTAAATGAAATAATTTCTCTTCAGTTTCAGCCTTTTATGCTGAGTGTTTTAATAAGAAGATACAATTCAATGCTCATATCTGGACCAAGTCAAAATTCCTTGGGATGTCAATTGGGGTGCACAACATAGGGCAGGGTAAGTCTGTGGGCTTTGAGTGGACTACAGTGTTAATGGGAGAACTCTCTGTCATTCTTATATGTGCTGGCCATCTGTCTAGTAAGAGGAAATGACCCCAGAAAGTCAGACTGGAAGTCATTGTGTGCAGGGAAGCAAGTGTGTTGGGGGTGAGAGCCAGGTTGAGATGCAAGGGTGATTATCCCTAAACTGAATGGAGATTCTGTCAGCTGCTTATCTGAGATTCCACCCCTTCTTTCCACAGGCTGTGTCTCGTGTCTAGAGCATGACGAACATTACATTCTCACATTCCCCAATGGCTACGGCAGGCAAGTAGAGCAGCTCCGTTCCTCTGATGCGCGAGCAGTAGGCCCTGCTGCTCTTTAAGTTGTGCCCCTCCTTTCTTTGCTCTGAACTGTCAGCCTTACTGAAACTTTTGATTTTGCAGGTCTATCCTCACAGTGCCCTGGGTGGAACTAGGCGGAGAATGCAATATTAACTGTTCCAAAACTGGCTATAGTGCAAATATCGTCTTCCACACTAAACCTTTCTATGGGGGCAAGAAGCACAGAATTACTGCTGAGATTTTGTAGGTATTTTGTTTTTCTACTTCGATGCTCCTTCTGTATCTCTAAAATAGTTTTCCTTTTGTCTTGAACTATAACTTCCATCAAGAATTGACCATTTTGGTGGTCCTGTCTTTGTAAACTTATTTTACATGCTGTGTTTCGTGTCTCTTCCTAAAATCCCATCTCAGAAGGAGACCTAAGAACAATCTGAGGTCACTGGTGGGATTTCCTTCCTAGGAACCTGACTTGCAAATAGGAACTTAAGGAGTCTTCCTGGATCTCGTAGCCAACCCAGATTATGTATGCTTAACTCATTATTGCTGAATTGGACCGTGAGCTTGTCCATACAGTAGACCCTGTGACACCCACTGTAGTGTCTCAAAGCCCTTATGGTCCTTGTTTTTTTGTGTGCCTTTGCTGGGGAAAAACAGTAACCATTGTATCTTTGTTTGGTTCTGTTTGACGCTCCAGGATTAGATGACGTCGTCTGTGTTGTCCAAGTCAGCAGTCAGTTGGGTTCAGAGCCTGCCTAGACAAGGAGACCCTGCAGGGATTTCTCTGTCCTCAGAGGCCTCACTGGGAGCAGTGTTGCAGATGGCAGACACAGGATTGGTTAACCAGTTTTTTAGGGAGATAATTTAATTTTGATGATGGAATCAACATCCAGAAAATTCTTGGAAGGAAGGAAGGAAGGAGGAAGGGACCATGAACAAAAGATGAAGTTACTAAGGAACACTGTGAAATCCAAAATATTACTGCAGTCAGAAAATAGGGGCAGAGCTTAGGGAGCAGCACAAGTCACCACGATAATGTGGCTGCCCCCTCAGACAGGCAGGCAGGGGGAAAAGGATGTCCAGAACAAAGACATGGGTGGGCCTGCTTCTCAGAGTTCCTTAAAGCAGCCAGCACCAATAGGAACTGCTAGCAGATTTTTTTGGCCAATCACAGTTAATTTATAATAGACTGCCTTCTGAAAGAGTGCTTGGTGGGCTTCTCAGATAACATCTTAATATTATGGCCCAGCCTGAAGATGAAAGTCTGGTCTCCATCATTGTATCCTTAAGCAAAACCTTCCCTGACCCTCATTGTAGCAGTGTTGCCCTTGATCTCCCGTGGTTGCCTGGACATAACAGCACTTTCCACCCAGAATTTCAGTGGCAGGGTCTCCCCACTAGACTGAAGACCTCGAGTTTGTAGTCTGCTGTGGTCCCAGCACCTAACATATCTCCTCATACCCACAGTTTCTGGGATCTTGAATCCATTAGCAGCATCTTTATGGCATTAATTCTTGTTGTTGGCTCTGAGAAAACCAGTTTTATTAATCTGCCTTCACAAATAAAACCAGTTTTATTAATCTACCTTTACAGTTCTTCTGTTTTGCTCTGGGTAGGTAGGCCACAACTGACAAGATTCTTTGGTAGAGAAATTTCAATTTGAGACTGACACAAATGCGTTTTAATGTTTGTTTTTTGTTTTTAATGTAGTTCTCCAAATGACAAGAAGTCTTTCTGCTCAATTGAAGGGGAATGGAATGGTGTAATGTATGCAAAATACTCAACAGGGGTAAGAACATCATGTGTTTTGCCACTTGTTTCAGGCTTCATTGAATCATAGCCTGTCCCTTACTCTGGCTTCCTTCATCTGGAAATGTTAACCACCAAGATGAGCTCTAATGCCATCTCTTCAAGCCAAGCTTTTTCCTTCTTCCACCTTTCCCCAGCAGTACAGGTAGTAGAATGATTTTTACTTTCCTCTCCCCTTAAAAGACTCAAGAATAATATATGGGGGAAAGTGCTCAGAGTACTTAACATTAGGATTAGTTGTTTAGCTAGTCCCAGAGATTACATCCCAGTACTTAACATTAGGATTAGTTGTTTAGCTAGTCCAAGAGATTACATCCCAGTCATATTACATCCCAACACATAGCCACATTGAAAATATCTATTTTTACCAAGAGCCTTTACCAAGACTTAAAACAATTTAGGCTTTAGATTGCATATGGAACTCATTGTCTATATCACTAACATACTGTGGGATTTCAGTATTAAATCTGTTAATGGGAAGAGTTGACTTTTTCTCTTAGAACAGTGTGAACAATAAAACATCTACCTACCTTTTCTGTTTTCTAGGAAAATGTAGTTTTTATAGATACCAAGAAATTGCCTATAGTTAAGAAGAAAGTAAGGAAGCTGGAAGATCAGAATGAGTACGAATCCCGCTGGTAAGGAGACAACGTAACTATAGAGTTGTTGCAGCAGTGCTCTTGCTATTGGCCAGGCGTAGGGGCAAGGCCAGGTTGTAGACTGCATAGCAGGCGTGACGGAGCACAGGTGGAGTCTGAATGCCTGGGTTCATACAGTGCTCCACCTCCTGCACTGTAACCCTGACTGTAAGCTAGCCTGTCTTTGCATTCTTTCCTGAAACGGGAACCACCCCAGCATTGCTATGAGAACTAAATGAGATATACATGGAGCCTGTGTATGATGCTTGACATATGATAAATATCAAGTGAAGTGAAAGTGAAGTCGCTCAGTCGTGTCCGACTCTTTGTGACCCCATGGAGCCTATCAAGCTCCTCCATCCATGGGATTTTCCAGGCAAGAGTGCTGGAGTGGATTGCCATTTCCTTCTCCAGGGATGTTGGCTTATCACCCTCTTTGTAGACTATCTGTATATATGGATATAGATATATCTCAAAACATCTTTAGGTCTTAAAAAACTTAAAAACTTGAAAGAATAAACAGTCTTATTTGTCTGGACTGCCTGTTCATAGTTGTAAGTGGAAATCTGTAGACCTTTATGCTCTGCTGCTCACACGACGGGATCTTAGGATCGCTACTTTTCTAATCCCTATGCGTCCTCACTTATAAAGCATTGTTTGGACCAGACTTGTCTAGTTACCATCTTCCAGGCCTTGAGAAGAAGCCAGATCTCCTCCCCCGCCCCCAACCTTAAGCTCCTGCAATGCTTCTCTTGACCCTTATTCTCTATATTCAGACTACTTCTCCCATTCATTAATTCCAGAAGAGTCTTTATGAAATGGAATGTCTCAGCTCCTCTCATCTCCCATTTAGTTAATATAAACTGCTGTTCCCTGAGCTTAATATAAGGGACACTGATGCCCTAGAGATGAACTGACAGCCCCAAGGATACATCACTAGTTAAGAGGTACAGCTAAAAGTAGTCTGTCTCAGTTGATCTTTCTCCTGTTGTCCCAGCCATATATACAGCTTTCTGTACATGCTTTATTTCCTCCTTTGACAACTAGCAGTGGAATATTCCGAGTTTGTTTCTGTTTTTCACTCTTGTGCCAGCCTAAGGAGATTTAGTCTGTGAACTACATTTAAAGCCATTTGACTTGTAGTGTAATTATGTTGTTTTAGATGCCTCTAGCCTTTCATTTTCAGATTGCTAATTCCTCTCTCCACCAAGTACTCAGCACCTTCACTTCTTTTCTTTAGCCTTTGGAAGGATGTCACTTTCAACTTAAAAATCAGAGACATTGACGCAGCAACTGAAGCCAAGCACAGACTTGAAGAAAGACAAAGAGCAGAAGCCCGAGAAAGGAAGGAAAAGGAAATTCAATGGGAGACAAGGGTAAGTTTGTTTTGGGGAGCCTGCCTCGGTCTGCTAGCTGCTGTTCCCTGAGCTGTCACTCATTCATTTCAGTGAATACTGAAGTACCAAATAAGCATGGTGATAAATGAGATGAACGTTCATTTCACTGTTGAGGGGGGAGCACATCAAATAATTAATAGTATGATACAGAAGTACAAAACAAGTATGTAACTGAATTTTCCCCCTTTCTCTAACAGCTGTTTCATGAAGATGGAGAATGCTGGGTTTATGATGAACCATTACTGAAGCGTCTCGGTGCTGCCAAGCATTAGGTTGGGAAACACAAAGTTTGCTCCTGGTTCCAGGGCAGGAGGCATAATTAAGCAACAATCTTCCTTTGGGAGAACCTATTCACTCCCTTCTTATTGCAGTGGTTCCTATCTCAGGGATACTGGACTTTCTGATGCAGATGAACAATTAAAGCGAGCAAAGCTTCCCTTTTTCCTGTCTGTGGCAGTTACAACGTTGATTTTGGTCTTGAGAAAAACTTCAGGTTTTGAAAACAAGATGTCTGTTCCTTTTCCAAATCCCACGGTATAAATCCCAGTCTTAAACTCTGCATTCTAGTACTGCTGTTGAGATATACAACATGTTTCCTAGTTCATATAATCTTGGGTTCTATATATACATATATACATATATATAATATAGCTGATGCCAGATTTTTCATAAATACTCCATTTACTGTAAATATCAGTTCCTCTGAGTTATTTTAGAAAATTTAGTGTAATGTATTAAAATCACGTGTTAGGAAATTTTGTGGTCTCACCTACAATAACTTTTACTTTGGAATTGAACTATTATTAAATTGTATCTAACTCTGGACTATGGTTTAATTATACTCAATGCTTCTTAAGGCTTCATAAAGTAATTTTTCCAACCTTTTTTTTTAATGTGCTTATTATTTTTATGATTAGACTTGGACCCAGTTACTTGGCAACCTTGAATACAGGGGCTGGCTTTTTACAGGGACTCTTCAAATAATGAAGGGGGTCCATCCATCCTGTGCCTTCCTTATACTCTTCTATCTATAGCCCCCACCATGCTATTCTTGTTTTAATTGAACTCTCAAATAGTACACATAGGGCTACCAACCTTTTATCCAAAAATATTTTATTGCCTTAGAGAATTTGGGAAGAATGTTTATTTTTAGATCCCCACCCCACATTGAAACAAAATATAATAAAAGGAATGTCACAGCAGTAAATGGGTCATTCTGAAGGGCAATACAGAATTATCTTTATTTTTAAATACATTAAAAACAACAACACAGGTATTAGCACCTGGCATTTAGGTACTAAGAAGACACTAGTTACATAGGGCCTCTCAAGGCAGTCATACAGAACTGGATTCTCAATCTGAGAAGACCAGGGCATCTCAAGACTGCTCCTGCAAGCTTTTTGGTTACACTTGGCCCACCCTGCTCATTTCTCTCTGCAGCTGGTATAGTAACCCTCGGTCTGTTAGTCACAACGCAACGGGAAGGGTAGTAAATCAAATTCTATGATGCCAGTGCAAAAATTCAATGGAAGCCCTAAGGCAGTAGTAGTGTAACTTAATAAAATTCAAACACTTAAATGCACAGTGCTTCAGGCCAACGAGACTGCAGTTTATTTGACTATTTTATGGTAGGGGAGAAGGTTAAGTCTTGATGTGAAACCCCTGATATCAACAATGGGGATGGTACAGTCTACCAGTAGAGGAGAAGCTGGCAGGTAGGTTAGCTGCATCACGTCACAAGAAGAGTTTGAATCCTCACCGGAAGGGGTATCATCCTCTTCTAGCTCGTACTTTCCAAATCCAACAACCTGAAAAAGGCCGAAGACTTGAGGTGAGAGAGAATGCTGACCACGTTTGGGCAAAGACCTAGTAGGATCTAGGACACCAACCCAAACTCAGTAAATGGGCGAGATGACAAGCCTGGAAAGGACAGAGCTACAGCTTTGGTAACGATACTCACATGAACACTGAGCATTTTACTTCCTGGTCCTCTATGGGCCTTGAACCAGTTGACTAGGTCTGATTTTGAGAATGACTTCAGTGCTTCAATCTTAATGGAAGAAGGGAAGATATGAAAGAAAGCTATAAAAAACTAGCAATATATTTCTGCAAAGATAGTTCTTAAACACAACACCCTAGCCAGACCTCCTTGGTCCTGCTTATTATAAGCACATTGTTTTATTTTAACATGTTTCAGCTGGCTCCCAACCTTCCAGATAAAGATACAAATGAGCCTGACTTACCTTCATGTTTCTTAGCACTGACTGGCAGATAATAAGCAGGAGAGGGTAGCAGATGCTGTAACTACAGCTGAGTACCATACATGGAGTCAAACCCATCACACTCGTCACCTCTCAGATACATGGTAAGTATTTACCCTCTGGCTTCTAATAGGAAAACTGCAGAACCTCAAGAGTTGGGCTGAATGAAGCCTCTTTGCTAAATACCCCCTCTGCTTCAATGTTCTTTGGTAATTCACCATATAGGGTTATAGTATCAGAGCACTGGACTGTAGGACCCAGAGCTCCTTTAAATGGGATTTATTACTTGGTGCTTGAAGTTGTCACAAAGACCTACACACAGAATCCTTAAATCTGGAGAAGGAACTTCATAAACACCAGAAGTTCGCAATTTTCTTTAAGTAGCAGAACCTGTTTTTCTCCCAAACCTTGTAATGAATCAGAATATATAATACAAAAACGAAAGGGAAAAAAAAAAAATATATATATATATATATATATAACTGAATCACTTTGCAACAGAAGTTAACACTGTAAATCAACCATACTTCAATTTTTTAAAAAGTGGATCTGATTGAAACTGGGGGAGCAAGAGTAAGAATACCCAGCATCCTGCTCACTTGGCCACCTGAGACACTACAGTAGCCAGTCTGGAAACAAGATGTAATTTAATCACATCAAGAAATGGGCAAGTAAATAACCAACCCAAGATGAGTGCCCCCGGTCTCTCCTTCACACAATACCAATTTGCTTAGAACTGTGTCTCCTGTTAAATCAAGAGTTCCTGTCAGAACTGTCTTAACTCTGAAAACCATGTTACTACCTCATGGGCAAGGCGGTCAAAGAGATACTGCCGGGTCACCACTTCATTCCAGTTCCTGTCCACCTCCTCCCCAAGGTGGGTGTCCTCGCACTCCTTCAGCTTGATCAGAGCTGTGACCTGTTACCATCAAAGAAACACTCTCAGGCATGGCATCACCCAAGTATCCTCAGCACTCTGAACCCTGTCTGGTCTGATTTGTGATGGACCTGCCAGCATGATGATGAGGGATGGAGCTAGGAAGACATGGTCAGATTAAGGTGGGATACAGAGCTCAAGAACCCAGCACACAGTACTGTTAAGACTAGTGTCGAGGGCTTGGGTGAGCCAACAAAAGACCAAGCCAGCATAATCACCTGGGTGTTGAATGCATCCTCAGTGAGGTTCTCGATCTTCTCCTCAAAGCTTGAAAGAAACTCTTCTATCTTCTTATCAACAACTTCAGAGCTAAAATAAAACATCTTCCATTAAGTCATCACTGACCAGGTCTCAAGCAGAAGGCAAAGGAGAGAACTGGGTCTAAGGCATACTTCCAGGAAAGAGGCTGAAGTGATCTCCCCTAAGCTGCAGGAGGGAAGTAAACAGTGAAGAACCCCTGCCCCTACTCCACTTTTAGCCCAATTCCCTGGTATCCTCGTAGGAAGCAGTAGACAGCCATGCTGACCATTTCAAAGCTGAGGACCAACAAGGCCTTGTACCTTGCTTGCTGCCTGAAAAGAGGCAGTGGCAAGCCCTGCACAGTCACTTGAGTCAAACCTTACAAACCCACTGGTAAGTCCTGGACCAGGCCATATATGAACCACCTGCTGCAGCTGTGACTAAATGGGAAGCAAATGGTCAGGGCAAGCATGCAGCCCTTATTCTCTACGCCAAGAAAAACGATAGCTGGGCCCATCATCTCACTTGTTTACTCACTTGTATTTGGTTGCCTGAGTCCCCACGGTGACAGAGAAGCCTAGAATCCCAGATGTGTTCCTACAGGTAGGGTAGACATGGTACCTACGGCCAGAGTGAAAAGTTGTATGAGCTCACGTGCTCACCTACACCCTGTCCTTGGAGGTACTAGAGAGCAGTGGGAGGGGTTTCTGCCCATCCTTACTGGACCCTAGAGGTCCTGGAAGAGGAGTCATAGATGTTTACTCTTGGGTTAGGGTATCCACCCCTCTCCTGAACTGAGGACCACAAGGCCAGCCTCTTCTCTTGCTAATCCTGAAACTTGACCAAACTGACAGACTGATCATAGTCCAAGATGGAAATTGCAAACATTTTGACAGTATGACTACCAAGTATGACTTGGTAGGTATGACTCTTAAAGGCCTGGAAGGGCCAAACAGCGCTGAGAGACTGTTCAGTCAGTACAGCTGCTTGACTTAAGCCTGCAAAGTAAGCCCCAGATCTTGAGTCAGTGCTCTTGCCAGCAGACTTACCCAAGGGTCTGCTTGGTTCGAAGGAAGTCAAAACAAGGCTCTTCCATATGCATCTGTAATTTAACATACTACCCATCAGCTCAACTCCTCCCAGCAGAGAAATCCCCATTTCTTTCCCCAAAAGTGTTACATGTGACCCCCGAGTCCAGCCTCCTTTACTGCCTTCTTAAATAGCTCAGGCCCATTATCCTGGCTCATACTAGGTGAGACCACCAGCTCACTTACAAACCACAGATCTCTGACCACTCCCAGGTCCCCAGCCCCCAGGTAGATAGGCCAGTCCTCACAGTGGGCCGGGGGCTCCCGAGTATTAGGGACTCTCCTTTATACAACTTACCACAAGCAGCTCCATAAGAGTATATTCTTTCAGACTCCTGGCACCTGACTGAGAGAAGAAGCTGATCAGACCAACTGAAAATCCAATGGCTTACAGGGCTTTTTAAAAATATAGCTCTTCTTGACAACCATTTATTCAGGTTACTACCCTACTCTTCTCTTCCCTCAACCCTCGTATCCTCCACTGTTATACTTCCTGCCTTCCCACAAAACAAGGTGTGTGCAGACTGGAATCATGCGTGATGATCTATAGTCTCAGCCCTAGTTCAGAACTGCAGGTGGACATGGAATTGAGTCCAGTAATCCCTGACCTGCTAGCTCCTGCCCAAAACACACCCAGGACACAACCTAAAGTCAAGGACTTGCAGGGGAAGATAGGCTCTACAGTCAAGGCAAAGATTCAGGGCCAGAAACACAAGAAAAGGACAAGGTGCAAGTGAGGCCATGGTGCCCTGTCCAAAGTCCAGGCCAGGGATCTTCACGAGGTCAGGCAGAGAAGTGACTTCCTCATGTAGAAAACCTAGGACCAAAGCAGCAGTTAAAGAACCCCGGAGTTTGTTAGTTAGTCTGAGATCAGTCTAAACAGACACAGGTTCCCATCGTCCTAAAAGTGAGTGGGACCAACCACAGGCTAAAGTAGTCTATGGACCAATCGAGATCAGTGCAAAGCTCTTTCTTATTTTAAGCACCATCTCATCTCTCCAGAATGCTGTGGAAAACACACAGGATTTGAAGACAGAAGGTATAAATTTGAATTCCAGTTGGTATGACCTCAGGTAAGTGAAGGACCTCAGATTTATCATACATAAAATAGAGGTGATAAATCCTCCCTCTCAGGAGCTTTGAAAATATTCACTATGACTCTGGAAGCCGTTCTATTTACTGTGTTGGCTGACTATGTTTACTTTTGTCATATTTCAAAACTGTCCTTTTAACAAATGTCCTCTTGCTCCCTGGAGTTCTGACTGGTGAATATGTAGGAATTTCCAGCCATACTTCAGTTCTATCCCTCTGGACTAGTGGCTGGGTGATTAATAAAGCACTGTGATTGAAAAAGGATCCACTTTACTGACAGGAACAGTTTTTAAATGTAATTGCCTCAAGAGAGGACACATGACCCCAAGCATAAAACCACAGAGTAACTGCAAACAGGCCTTGATGAGCATAGGATCATTTCTCCCAGACACTGTGGTCCTTCCACCAGTCTTTAGTGTCTAAAAGACACAGCCGTGAGGACAGCTGTGTGCAAAGGGGCCACTGACCTGGTAATATACAGTGACTTCAGAGTTGGCATCACCCCTGTTCAGAGCTCTCACTTTGCACAGGTGGTGGCCACTGGGTAGCTCCACCACCTGGAACTGCACAGGCATCTCCTGCTCCAGAGGCATGAAGTTCAATTTGCTGCAAAACAATCAGTAAGGGTCACTAAGGCTGTGCCTTTATCCTCCTACTCCTGCTCCCAAAATTGAAAGTCAGGCCTTCTACATTGCCTTCTCAATTGCTTTGTTTATATAACTAACCTCAAATAAACCTACAAGAAGCATCTCCATTACAGATTTAGTAACAACTGAATTTTGGTCTCAAGGTCCTCTTGCTATTAAGAACACATAACTCCTAAAGAGAAAACTCGACCAATACTCACTCAACAACATATTTCAGGAAATCTGTAGATTCCTAGGAGGTGAAAGAGAAGAAAATAGCTATATCAGGCTCTACTGACATTAATTTCACCCCAAACCAACTAATACCAATGTTCTAAGTGCATAGGAAGCCTTGGAATGCATTAGGAAAGCAGATACAGTCTGTCACCCAAAATGCTGATCATTCATTCACTGGGATTATCATTCACTGATTCAATACTGATTCTGTTTGTTGAATACTAACTGGCTCTCAACTGAAGGGGCTCCTTTTCTGTTCTCCCTTAGTGCTCTGTTTACTGTCCACTGTGAAACTTTCCCTACTGGGGGATCAAACTTAGTTGTCTGGTTTACCCCATTAGGCTGTGTTTTAGAAACCTGGATCTATTAATATTAATACAGAGCCTGGCATAGAGTGAGCAACAGAATATACTTGATACTAAGGGAATGATGTATATATACGTACATCCCTCAGCCCTCCCCAGCTCCCACTTTAATCTCTAAATTAAACTGTTTGTAGTTTCCACAATCGTCAACAAATGTAACCAATACCATGTATTTACCAAACCCATTAACTCAAAATTCGGTCCAATACCAGTAGTCTCTTTCATAAGAAGGTCTTGTTCCGCATTGAAAGGGCCAAGTTCCTTCTAAACAGACTGTGACAATGCTGGCCTGCCAAAACCCCAGAGCTTCCCCTTTAGGGAAGAACTAACAGAATTCCAGAACACAGAACAGCATTCATACCTGGCCTGTACCAACAGAACCCTGACACTCACTGTGCTTGTGACATTTCCTTGTACCAGGCCCTCAACAAAGAGCTGGGCTTTGAATTCTCTGACGAAGCTCAGCAGAGACTCAAGGGAAAGGCCATCCATCAAAGCACGATACTTATCAATCATAGACCAACGGGAATACTCCAGGATTAAAAGCCGAACGTCTCTACAGAGAGCAGAAAAAAAAAAAGTGTTACTGTAAGAAATGAATCTTAAGGTATAGGATTGGGTTAAGTTTCTATAGATGATGTGTTTCTTTAAAGTGACAATTTCTATCACTACTTAAGATAGGGAAACAATGTCATAACCACCAAAAAGCATTTAAAACTGCATATAAGATTATTAGCTCATTGGTAAAACTTATCTGTTTCAATTGCAAAATAAAACATCTCACACAAGCTGCCAAATGAATCACAAACCAATTTAATATTACTATTTTGATTTCAAATCTCACTAGCATTTATTCATTACTGGAAGTGACCATCATGCATACCTACAATGACAATACAGCATAACTGGCTCTAGGCAAGAATCAGACTAACTCCCTCCCACACAGTAAGCTATTTATTATTTTTTTTTTTAGTAAGCTGATTAAATATGGCCAAGTTACCTAACATTTGTGAACTCAATCTCATTTGTAAAACAAGGTAAATAAAAATGCCATACTCTTATCAGTTTTGGTGAGAATTAAATACACTTAAAGTTCTTAGATCTAACACATACCAAATCTTCAATAAACAAGTATTATTACTCTACCACATTTTAACAAAGTAGTATTCAGGAGTTATAGGATATATGGGGTTGTTTTTCATCATATCAATAGTTCCAGACAACTCTCCTTTCCCATTTATATTTGGTTACTAGTTTTTATAACTTTTTGTGATCAGATTATCAGTTATTACATGTCTGATTCTTAACTACTCCCTCCCCTGCTTTCGAATTTTGGCCATTTATGGTCTCATTATATACTATGTCTAATGCAGGGTATTTATAGATGCCCAGCAAACAGGTCAAGGAGGGGCTTGCAAGCCATGTGCATAAAGGGCTATATCTGCTCAGAGGGTACTTTTCCCCCCACTCCCACAAAGGCTCTACCTGCTGACAGAGCCTTTTTACTCCAAGAGTGTACTTTTTTCTGATTCACACAAAGGTACCCTATAAGCTACCGCTGGCCCTGGATTAAAGAACAGGCTCTGGTGAAAGGCCCAAGACGATTGCCTATTAGCGGAGGGCTTAAGCATCAGCATACAGACTGTCCAGAAGCGTTTCTGCTCTCTTCTGCAACCTGATTGAATTCTGGATAGTTACAGTTGTCAGATAAATGACCTGTTAGGCAATTTAACTCAGCTACTTATCATAACATCCAATACACTAAGCAATTTTGAGCTACAACAAAGTCAGCACTTTTTGAACTGTGTTTTACTTAGAAACTAGGAAAAAACACTCTTTAACCTTTAGCCTCTAATTAAGTATACTAGACTGCTTGCAGTCCTCCTCACCGATAATTACTTACATTGAGTTTAGAAACTCTCTATGGGCTAGTTTCCTAAAACACAGCACAATTCTATCACATCTGAATTAGCACTGAAACAACAGCCTCATTCCCCACACTTAATTCCAAGGAAGGCAAATAGTTTTAGGCCTTCAAAATATAAGCTGATCCCATGTATACCCACTTGGCCAGAGTTTCAGGCTTGATGAGGATGTTAAAGTAGGTCTTCTTCAATTGCTCAGTTATCATTGTAAACACAGCTGGTGTGGAACTGAACTCCGCTAAGTAGTCAATAATAAGCTGAAACAATAGCTAAGAGGAAAAGAAAGAAACACCTTAAGTGGAGAAACATGTAAATCCACTGATTTTTAGGGGGAAAATGTTTCCCATTGGTTTCTACCAGGGGTTCAATATGATAAAATAGGCACTGTGTGGGACATAAGTACTAATGACTCAAAGAATCTTTTTTTCCCCTAACTCATGGCTACACCACCTAGCTACGTGATTCATTTCTTTATTTTTGGCTGTGCTGGGTCTTCGCTGCTATGCAGGCTTTTCTCCAGTTGCAACGAGTGGGGACTACTCTCTCCCTATCGTGAGTCAGCCTCTCAGTGCGGTGGCTTCTCTTGTTGTGGAGCACAGAGCCGAGGATGCATGGGCTTCAGTAGCTGCAGCATGTGGGCTCAGCAGGTGCGTCTCCTGGGCTCTAAGCACAGTCTCAACAGTTGTAGCACACAAGCTCCAGGACACGTGGCATCTTCCCAGATCAAGGATTGAACCGGTGTTTCCTGCATTGGCAGGTAGATTCTTTCCCACTGAGCCACCAGAGAAGCCCCTCCCTCAAAGAATTTTTAGGAGCTAAAATTCTCAATAATTATAAAATCTGAAGGAATAAATTTTCTTTTTTATAATTTTCAGAGGTATTTTAAAACATTTTTTCCTTCCAATTAAACTTACAAATAATTTTATCTAGCGTCTCCACTGCCCCTAAATTTGATTTTAACTGGGAGAAGATAATTTAGGAAATAATGACTTTGTATCAATCTGTGCTATCCAGAAACATGTGGCGTCTTCTCCCTTAAAGTCTTTTATATGCTTCAAAAAGATTTATAGCTTTCTTTAGATAGGTTCTATACTTTTCTTCTTTATTCTTACATATTTGATTATTGTTCTCAATATTATAGTGGCATATTTTTTCCCATCCATTTCTAAGTGGTTATTGCACTATAGGGAAATGAGCCATTGATATACTGGTCTTATGATGAGTCACATCACAAATTATTTTTAAAATTCTAGTAGTATCTTGCAAAGAAAAATGATTTTTCTCTTCCAGGTGTTATTTTTTCACTTTAATATAGTAACCAGAAACTCTAAAAATAATGTCGAGTAATAGAAGTGATCGTGGGTATCCTTGGCTTGTTCCTAATTTTAATGTTCAGGATTTCATCAGTTAGTATAACATCTGCTATTGTACTTTTTTTTTTAAATTTTATTTTTACTTTATTTTACTTTACAATACTGTATTGGTTTTGCCATACATTGACATGAATCCACCATGGGTGTATGCGAGCTCCCAATCCTGAATCCCCCTCCCACCTTCTACCCCGTATCATCTCTCTGGATCATCCCCATGCACCAGCCCCAAGCATCCTGTATCCTGCATCAGACATAGACTGGGACTTTGCTTCTTGCATGATAGTATACATGTTTCAATGCCATTCTCCCAAATCATCCCACCCTCTCCTCTCCCTGCTATTGTACTTTTAATTAAGATTTTTACTGTGGTTAAGTGACCTCCCTCCATTCCTACTTATTAGGAATGACAACTCCAATTTATCAAATAATTTTGGAGGCGTTTATCTACATTCACACAGTGTTTCTCAGCTGACTTTTGATATAATGACCTATGTTCATTATCACTATACTCACACAGTGTTTCTCAACTGACTTGTGTTATGATTTATAACAGCTTCATAAAACTGAACAACCAACTCTTTGCTTTGCTGGCACTGGTCATGGTGAATTATTCTTTTTGTTATATTTGAACTTAACTTTCAAGTTTTTAGAATGCTTGACTCTGTATTTCATAGGTGTAAATGATCTCTAGTTTTACATATGTATTTATAGTATTTATATCAAGTTTTAATGTTACATTAGGGAAGCTTCATAAATGAAGAACCTCAAATACTATGGTTTGTATTTCTAAAAAGCTCTCCAGGTAATTCCAAAACATACCTACCAAATGACAACTACTGTATTTGGCTTTAGTATGTTTGGATTTTAAGCTATATTATATTTACGCTTTTGAAGGTTACTAAAATATTCCATGGGTCTCCTCCTAAGAAAAATTTTTGTTCCCAGGGGAGACTGACAGGTAAGAGGGTATAAAGGAGAAAACTATACTCTTCTCTAGGGTTTTTGCTAAGATATGGAGGCTATCACCTCTTAGCACAGGTCTAATTACTTCCAGGTCCTCTCCTTCAGATTTTTTCTTAGATGAACCCAATTCCCCAAATGTTAATATATGTTCTACCCAAAAAACCAACATATAAAATTTGTTGTTGGGTACATTATTTTACCTGGTACTTGGTATTTCTTCCTTTACTTATGAAGTACTGACAGATGACATTGAAACATATTCTTTACCAAAAGATAAATCACTAACAAGATATAAACTCTGTTTCTAAAGAGTCATAAACTTAGAAGGGAACAAGACACACACACTTGAAACAATGGAAAAGACTGTAAGAAGACGAAGAAAGAACATAGACATCTAAGTTCTACTCTTTGTCAGGGCATCAGGGAACATGTCAGGTGTTTTAAATCTGTCCTTGCACTATGGCATGAAATTACACTCAAAAAAGAAAACAAAGAAAGAGCTAGTCACTCAGTCGTGTCCAACTGTTTGTGACCCCATGGACTGTAGCCCGCTAGGCTCCTCTGTCCACGGAATTCTCCAGGCCAGAATACTGGAGTGGGTAGCATTTTCCTTCTCCAGGGGATCTCCCCAACCCAGGGACAGAATCTAGGTCTCCCACATTGCAGGCAGACTCTTTACTGTCTGAGCCACAAGGGCAGCCCAATTACACTCAAATAAGTCCTAAATACCAGTGTTGGCTGCAGAGAAATTGACAGCAAAGAGAAGTGTAATCAAGTCTGAAGCACAGGCTGTGCTGTATCTATTACTAATGTATAGAACACTAATAAATGTAATTAGTTGAAGAATATATGTTGTTCTTATATGTGGCCAAAGTCAGAATACCTGCCATCAGCCAAAAAAACCATAATGATCTCCAGGCCAGAATACTGGAGTGGGTAGCTGTTCCCTTCTCTAGGGAATCTGTCCCACCCAGGAATCGAACCAGGGTCTCCTGCATTGCAGGCAGATTCGTTACCAGCGGAGCTACCATGGAAGCCCAATAAATGCAATTAATTAAAGAATATATATTGCTCTTATATGTGGCCAAAGTTGGAATACCTGCCATCAGTCAAAAAAACCTAATGATCTACATAAATACATATTTCTTTTCATATACAGCACCTCATGCACAAACCTCTACGCTTGGTGCTATAGGCACAACAAACAAATATGAAATTTTAAAGTTGTCTGCAAAGAAATCAGAGCACTGTACTTACAGGTAGTTTGTGGTTGAATCCTTTCACTCGAATAATTAAACCATGTTCTCCAGCGACCAGCTTATACTCCAGCTGTGCCACATCTGCTTCATAAGCTGGTTCCGCAAGGTTATGGGTAAGGATATTGACAAAGATATCAAAGAGGACCACACTAAGAGTATAAAAATGCAAATAGCATCATTAACTGACAAGAAATAGACAAATTTCCTTCAACTTAGAGTAAGAAACTTCACTTTTATAAAGATGTTAATTCACTACTCCAGAATGTAAACTCTATATACTAATTGAGCTCAAAGGTAAATACAGCTTACTAGGGCTCAGTTTCACAGGGGCATTACAGAACTCCCACCTTCAGCAGTGCTCCCCTATCTTTTTCATGTCATGCACACATATAATATGATAATATTTATGTTGCACAATGGGATAAGTGTAAAATACATGAAAAGCATCTGGCCCAAATGCTCTGGCTATCCCTGTGGCCTAGGTTTTCTGACCAACAAATTAAAAATGAGGGAAGAGAGGAGGGTCATGTTCTTTTTTTTGGCCATGTGGCATGTGGAATCTTAGTTTCCCAACTAGGAATCGAACCAGAGACTGATGCATTGGAAACGCATAGTCCTAACCACTGGATGGCCGGGGAAGTCCTGTAATGCACTTTTTAAACTGGATATTAATAATGTTAGTGCTGTTTGTCAGTTTAAGGCTGGATTTTACAGGTTAAGGGGCAAAAGAAAGGAAGAAATGTAGTAACATTTCCTGAGCACCTCCTATGATTCAGGTACATTTTAGGCTCTCTGACCTCCCACAATACAGCTATCTATATAAACGTGTAAATAATTTCCTAAGAATGAAGTAAAATCAGACTACTTGGCAGTCTCAAAATACAGGTCAACAGATCCACACTAGTCCTCATTATATACTGGAAGCTAACCCAAGCTCATCTTTAAGGAACTTTCTCAATCCAGTACAAATAAGTGCTGGAGACGGAGCAGCCACAATTCCATCTTAGTGATTCACACAGATAATTTGTTTTGGGTACATAAAAAACACATAAATGAGCACAGCTCAAGTACTGACAAAGAGCATGATACAATGATTCAGAAATAAAAGTCTTTCAATAATTTATATATATATATATGTATCTTTCAGAAAAGAGGACAATTTCTTACTTTGCTGCAGACTTCTGTATCAAAGGTGAGATCAGATGGAAACGTATATATGCTGAAAGAAAAAAAGACCCTACATAAGAAACTAATGGCCAGAGGCCTCAAATAGTTAGTGAAAGTGAAAGTGAAGTCGCTCAGTCGTGTCCAACTCTTTGTGAGCCCATGGACTGTAGCCTACCAGGCTCCTCTGTCCATGGGATTTTCCAGGCAAGAGTACTGGAGTGGATTGCCATTTCCTTCTCCAGGGGATCCTCCCGACCCAGGGATCAAACCCGGGTCTCCCGCATGGTAGCAGATGCTTTAATATTTAGTACATCTGTTGTTTTCCCCAATATGATGATGTTTTAAAAATTCTGAAATAAACCACTAATCCTTAAATCCTCATTACATTTTTATCCGTAAGCGTCCTGATAAAGTATATTTACCATTCCAAATAGTGTCCAGAAGGCACACTTTAATCTATAGGAAAACCACATATATAGACAGATATGCAGAGAGGCCTATGAATACTCTTATTATCAATAGTCTTGGTCAGGAAAAATGCATATAGAATTAAATGCAAAATTCATTTAACTGAGAAAAAAAATCAAAAAATAATTTCATTTTATGCTTGAATCCTTATTTATTCCCTGGAATCTGTAGTGTACATAAGAATTTCTGTGACAGCACAGGAGCACAGTATAGATCCGATAGGTCTTCAAGTAGAAGGGGAAGAGGAAAGGAAGATGTGACAGACAAGAGGTAAAAGTTTGTGAGAAACTGGAGAAAGATTGGTTATACTTATTTCACTATTTTTAAGGAGGGAAACATTTTACCTTTGGGGATTTTGAATTTGTTGTCTTTCTTATACCACAGGCAACCTTGTGGAGTATTCACAATTTTAACAGGGTATTCTGTCTCTGGAC
This sequence comes from Oryx dammah, assembly GCF_014754425.2. NCBI lineage: Eukaryota > Metazoa > Chordata > Mammalia > Artiodactyla > Bovidae > Oryx > Oryx dammah. The sequence continues at coordinate 92,383,720 of NW_024070212.1, read as the reverse complement.
AATCAAAAGCCTTCAACATGAAATCCGTGGCTAACAAAAGCAAAAGGTAATAAATCAGTCAGTTATCACAACAGAATTTTCATCAATCTGTTCTTGGTTTCAGAACTCTAGGTAACTCTTTTTTGAGGCAAAAAACATGTCAAATTCAAATGTTAGAGTACAGTAAATTAGTAGAACAATACTAAAAAGAAAGTCCTCTTGGCCTTAAACTACATGAACTCTGAAAATCTATTATTTCCCAAGAGCTGACCAATCTTAAATGTGAGAGGGACTTTTGGTCAAAATAATAGTATAGACCAATTTATGAATGCATTCTTGAATGAGAATGAATTTTACCAAATTTACATATTTTTGAAAGTTAACAAATTAACCATTTTAAAGTGAACAATTCGAGGGAATTAAGTATACTCACAATGCTGTGCAACTACCACTTCTTTCTAGTTGCAAAACATTTTCATCAACCCAACAGGAAACCCCTAAACCCACTAAGCAGTTGCTCCCCATTACCCACTCCCCACTGCCACTGGTAACCATCAACCTAAGTTCTGTGTCTGTATGGATTTACCTATTCTGGGTATTTCAGGTAAAAAGAATCATACACGTAACCGCTTTTGTCTGTCTTCTTTCATTTACCATGTTTTCAAAATTAATCCATACTGTAGCATATATCAGTACTTCATTTCTTTTTATGACAGAATAGTACATCATTGTATGTATATGCCATAGTTTGTTTATCCATTCATTCATTATGAACACTAGTTGTTTCCACCCTTTGCCTTTCGTGAATAGTGCTGCTATCAACATGCATGTACATGCATTTGTTTGAATATGTTTTCTTTTGGGTATATACCTAGGAATAGAATTGCTGGGAAAAATGATATTCTGAGTAAATTATATTTGTCCTAGACCAGTGACTTCCTCACAGTTAGAACTGTTTTTTATTGTAAGCTAGTAGACAGGTTAACACACACATATACCTACCGGGAACAAAACTTCTGAAAATAATACCCTTTCTTTATTTAATGAAACATTTTGCTATTTTCCACTCTGATTTTTTTTAACGCTTTCACAATTCATTACACTGGAAGGCAACCTGTAGTTTGAAAACCTCTAGAATAATCAGACAAGATAATGGCAACACCTAGAGGGACTGATGTGAAAGGATCAGCTATCATTGACCAGAAAAAGTCCCAGGATCTATGCTTATGTCCTCTTTCCTGCATTCACCAACTGAACAGTCCAGGACAAGCCAGATGGCTTTTCTGAGCTTCAGTTTTATCGTTTGGAAAAGTAAGAAAACTGTAATGCTCATCCCAGAGATGACTGGGAAACTCAAATATGAATTCAAAGGATACTTTGTAAAACACACTATACAGGTATTATTTAATATTAGTACATGGATGGATTATGTATAATGACTGATATTTCACTGACCTATGTACTTGTTTTCAGCTGGAAGATGAAGATCTGGATTCAATTCAAAATCACTCTTCCACAGTTCAGCCCAAGAGTTTTCAATATCTGTAGAGATAAAAGACAAACTGATCCAATAAAGAATGCAATGTTCAGAATTCTCATAGTAACAAACCAGTCAACAACTGGTCTTCACTAACCAATTCTTTTTTCTCAGGAAAACTGTAAGTGACATAACCAGAGTTTCCAAACTCTTGCTACTCAGTGGGTGGTTTTATCAGCACTGTTATCACCTGGAAAGTTTATCAGAAACACAGAATCACAGACTCAACTCTGGAGTTACTGACTCACAATCCACATTTTAACAAGACCTCCAGGTGATACATATGCACACTCAAGTCTGGGGGCACTTTTCTAAAATACAGCCAAACATAGCCCCAGGCTACCAAGACAACAGGATTTTCTCACTAGCTAATATAGATATAAGCATTGCAGAAAACAATTTCTAGCAAAGTAATATAAATAATTTTCATTTCAAAGTAAACTTCTTAAAAAAAAAATACCATTTTCCCCACAGGAACTACCAGACAAACTATTAAGGAATAAAACTTCCCAGGTGACTCATATACCTAAATGTAGGACAACTTAAAAATATTTTACCTTCCATACTATACTGAGTCCCAAACCATTTCTCCTTGAGGTCACATTTTCCCTCATTAGCACCAGACAGTAGAACAAGATTTGCCTTTTGAGGAACTAGCTGATTAAGGGCTTCAGCAATGACCTAATTGGGGGCAAGGGCAAAGTGGAGGGGGGAGACACATATGCAACAATTATAACTTCAATCTAATACATCTCTGTTAAAAAGGCAAAGCCACACTACATTAGACACCCAAGATCCTAGCACCTTAATGCTCATGAAACTGTCTATAGTCCATGACCACCCTAATTGATAAAACTTCATTAGTCTATCAGCAGCTTCAAATATCTTTCTTCAGAATGCTCCAACAGTTCTCATCTCAAATCCTAATAAGAGGACTAGCAGTGAAAAGAGCTACCATTTACTAAGCTTTTACTATGTGCCAGGTAGTGTTTCATTTAATCCTAAAAATAACTCTTATTTTCCCTGGTTCAGGAAGGTCCCCTGGAGAAGGGAGTGGATACTCATTCCAGTATTCTTGCCTGGATAATTCCATGGACAGAGGAGCCAGGTGGGCTACAGTCCACAGGGTTGCAAAGAGTCAGACACGATTGATCAATTAATACTTTCACTTTACTTTTCAGACCTATTTTATAGAAAGCACTCAGCCTCAGAGGTTACAGTTTAAGTAATTTGCTCAGATTAAAGATTATATAATCAGCACAGAACAACACACCTAGAAGTGACAAGTGGAGTTCTACCAAGTTTGTGCATAATTTCAAAAACTATGCTCTTAACTATCATGTATTATACTACTTCAAACACAAGAATCAATAAAATGGTTCAATGTTGAGCCTCCTGCAATAATCCTTCAGCTATGACAAGAACTAAGCATAAGATTTTTGTGGGTTAGATTTGAAACCCTAACTACTACTTAAAAACATTTCTTTGAGGAAAAAACAACTAACAGTGGTTCAGAAAAAAATACTTGGACCACCGGGCACAATCATCCTAGGGAAATGAGAAGAATATGTGGTTACTGCTTCTTCCTTTACCTTTCCCTATCTTCTTTAAAATTAGTAGTTTTATAATACCTACCATCATCAGAGTCTCTCACCTCAGTACTATTAACATTTGGGGCCAGATAATTTCTAGTTGTAGAGTGCCATCTCCTGCATTGTAAAATGTTCAGCAACAACTCTGGCTTCTACCCACTAGATGCCAAGATCACTCTCCAGCTGTGACAACTGAAATGTACCCTTTGTTGCTGTTGTTCAGTCACTAAGTAGTGTCCAACTCCTTGCAACCCCATGGACTGCAGCACACCAGGCTTCTTTGTCCTCCACTATCTCCTGGACTTTGCTCCAACTCATTCCATTGAGCCCGTGATGCTACCTAACCATCTCATCTTCTGTCAACCCTTTCTCCTCTTGCCTTCAATCTTTCCCAGCATCAGGGTCTTTTCCAATGAGTCAGTTCTTCATATCAGGTGGCCAACGTACTGGAGCTTCAGCTTCAGCATAAGTACTTCCAATGAATATTCAGGGTTGATTTCCTTTAGGATTGACTGGTTTCATCTCCTTGCTGTCCAAGGGGCTTTCAAGAGTCTTTTCCAGCACAATTCAAAAACATAAATTCTTCAGCAATCAGCCTTCTTGATGGTCCAACTCTCACATCCACATGTGACTATTGGAAAAAACATAGCTTTGACTTCCGTAAGTTGACTTTGTTGACAAAGTGATGTCTGCTTTTTAATATATTGTCTAGATTTGTCATAGCTTTCCTTCCAAGAAGCAAGCATCTTTTCTGGCTGCAGTCACCGTCTGCAGTGATTTTGGAGCCCAAGAAAATAAAATCTGTCACTGTTTCCACTTTTATCTCTTCTGTTTGCCATGAAATGATGGGACTGGAAGCCATGATCTTAATTTTTTTGAATATTGAGTTTTAAGCCAGCTTTTTCACTCCTCTTTCACCCTAATCAAGAGGATCTTTGGTTCCTCTTTGTTTTCTGCCATGAGAGTGGTATCATCTGCATATCTGAGGTTGCCAATATTTCTCCTGGCAATCCTGATTTCAGCTTGTGATTCACCCAGCCCAGCATTTCACATGATATAGAAATTAAATAAGCAAGGTGACACTATACAGCCTAGTCATACTCATTTCCCAATTTTGAACCAGTCAGTTTTTCTATGTCTGGTTCTAAATGTTGCTTTTTGACCTGCATACAGGTTTCTCAGGAGACAGGTATGGTGGTCTGATATTCCCATCTCTTTAAGAATTTTACACTGTTTGTTGTGATCCACACAGTCAAAGGCTTTATTAACACAGTCTTCATGAAGCAGAAGTAGATGTTTTTTTATAATTCCCTTGCTTTCTCCATGATCTAATGAACGTTGGCAATTTGATCTCTGGTTCCTCTGCCTTTTCTAAACCTAGTTTGTACATCTGGAAGTTCTCAGTTAATGTACAGCTGAAGGCTAGCTTGAAAGATTTTGAGCATCACTTTGCTAGTATGTGAAATGAGCAACTATACGGTAGTCTGAATATTCTTTGACACTGAATATTCTTTGGGACTGGAATGAAAACTGACCTTTTCCAGTCACATGGCCACTGCTTAGTTTTCCAAATTTGCTGGTATGTTGTGTGTAGCACTTTCACAGCATCATCTTTTAGGATCTGAAATAGCTCAGCTGGAATTTCATCACCTCCACTAGCTTTGTTCGTAGTGATGCTTCCTAAGGCCCACTTGACTTCACCCGCCAAGGATGTCTGGCTCTAGATGAGTGACCATACCATCTTGGTTATCCAGGTCATTAAGACCCATTTTGTATAGTTCTTCTGTGTATTCTTGCCACCTCTTCTTAATCTCTTCTGCTTCTTTCAGGTCCTTACCATTTCCGTCCTTTATCCTACCTATCCCTACATGAAATGTTGCACTGGTATCTCCAATTTTCTTGAAGAGATCTCTAGTCTTATTCATCCTATAGTTTTCTTCTATTCCTTTGCATTGTTCATTTAAGGTTTATTCCCTCCTTGTTGTTCTCCAGAACTCTGCATTTATTTTGGCTGCATTTTCCCCTTTTTCCCTTGTCTTTCACTTCTCTTTCCTCAGCTCTTTGTAAAGCCTTTTCAGACAACGACTTTACCTTTTTGAATTTTTTTTTTCTTTGGCATGGTTTTGGTCACTGCCTCCTATACCATGTTATGAACCTCCATCCATATTTCTTCAGTCACTCTGTCTACCAGATCTAGTCCCTTGAATCTATTAGTTACCTCCACCATATAATCATAAGGGATTTGACTTAGGTCATACCTGAATGGCCTGGCAATTTTCCCTACTTTCTTCAATTTAAACCGAATTTTGCAATAAGAAGCTCATGATTTGAGCCACAGTCAGCTCCAGGTCTTGTTTTTACTGACTATCTACAGCTTCTCCATCTTTAGCTGCAAAGAACATAAATCAATATGATTTTGGTACTGACCAATCTGGTGATATCCATGTGCAGAGTAGTCTTTGGGTTGTTGGAAAGGGTGTTTGCAATGACCAGTGTGCTTTCTTGACAAGACTTTGTTAGCCTTTGCCTTACTTCATTTTGTACTTCAAGGGCAAACTTTTCTGTTATTCTGGGTATCTCTTGACTCCCTACTTTTGCATTCCAATCCCCTATGATGAAAAGGACATCTTTGGTGCTAATTTTAGAAGTGTTGTAAGTTTTCACAGAACTGGTCAACTTCAGCTTCTTTGGCATCAGTGGTTGGAGCACAGACTGGGATTACTGTGATGCTGAATGGTTTCCCTTGTACCCAGGCAATGACAAATATCCCATGGGGACAAAATCACCCCTGGTTGAGAACCTCTACCCCATATGGAGGGAAATGATTTATTTACCAGGACTAGTGGAGGAAAGACCCCAACCAACTATTTATGCGTAATATTTATTACACATAAGTCATATATTTTGAAATCAAGGATTCTTGTATTTCTCTTGTACATATTCTCAAAATGATTAAAATTGTACAGAGTCTTCAACAGAATTAAAAGGCAAGCTAAGCAAGTATGTTTATCACCTAAAGCACATAATTCTTAGAAATGACTTTAATATATGTTTCAACACTTGAAAAATAGTAAGAACAGTACCTAAGGAGAGGACTTGATTTTCTCATCATATTAAAGCATGGTCATATACAAGAATCATGAAAAATTATCCACAAAACTATTGATATTTCTTCAGTTAAACAAAAACCTGACTGAACATAACCTAATTTTCTCCATTCTCATGTTCTTATGTACCTTTCTCCACTTTCTCACCCTCCTATTTCTCTAAAAGTAAGGTTTAGAGATGGAAACCTCCTTACTTCTGGCTTGTATTCAAAGAGAAGCTGATCTCCAGTGAGAAAGTCCTGCAGTGGGTACAGCTGCATGTTTTCACACATGTTTTCCACATACTCAACTGGATCTGTCTGTAAAGAGGTAAAATTATTTCATACCAGAAATCCTCATTACTATCCTTAATTTCCCACAAACTATAAATACTTAGCTCTTTTTTTAAATGATGAAACCGAAAGTTTCCCACAGATACAACCAGATATAATGGCAGCTTAAGGATTTGATGTTCAGAATTCTAACATAAATTAGCCAGAGAACACTTTAAGTAGCTTATCCTAACACCCCACCAACCCCCCGTCCTGAGCCCTACAACACACAAGGCTCTAATCATGTCACTGCATCTTCATGGGAGAAATTTTAACACTGGAAATTTTAACAATGGCCCAAATTTTAACAATGGGCACTGTGAAGTGCCCAAAGACAAGGTCTTCATCATTTAATCACTACAGCACTATAACCTAAAAACTATTTGTAAGCATGAATCAAAATCAAGGTAAAAATCAAATTTTGTCATTAAAGTCTTGATATAAATGGTAAAATTAACTAGTATATTATCTCAATTTAAAACTGAACTAATGAGGGCAGTCCTAAGATGGCAGAGGAGGAGGACAAAGAGACCACTTTCTCCCCCACAAATTCATCAAAAGATCATTTGAACACTGAGCAAATACCACAAAACAACTTCTGAATGCTGGCAGAGGACACCAGGCACCCAGAAAGGCAGCCTACTGTCTTTGAAAGGAGGTAAGACAAAATACAAAAGATAAAGAGAGACAAAAGAGTTAGGGATGGAGACCCATCCAGGAGGGAGCTGTAAAAGAGGAGAAGTTTCCAAACATCAGGAAATCTTCTCATCGGCAGGTCTCTGGGGAGTTTTGGAATCTCAGAGGGCAAAATAACAGAGAGGAAAAAATAAATAAATAAAACCCACAGATTACATGCTTAACTGCAGCTCCCAGTAGCCCAGATGCTCACGTCTGCCACCAGCAAGCGGGGGCTGAACAGGGAGGTGCGGGCGGCACTGCTTAGGGTAAGGACTGGGCCTGAATGCCATAAGGGCAATCTGAGGGAGCTAACGTGAGATAGCAACCCAAACCAGGGGATAGCCAGAGAGAGAGGAAAAAAAAAAAAAAAAGAGGAGAGAGAGAGAGAGAACTTTCCCATGAAAAGGTCTAACCTAAGGCACTGCTGGGCTGCTCACAGAACAAAGGACAGAGCCAATACCAAAGGAGAGATAGCTGGAAGCACACCGGCCCACCCCCTGCCAGAGGCAGGGAGGCAGGCGTGCAACAGCCAGAGCCATAAGGCAAAGGGCAAACTCAGCCCCAGAGATGGCATCCTCTACCAAACTGCAAGCAGACTCCCAGTTGCTAACCAAGTCTTCCTGGGATCCTAGGATCCTGGACTCACTACCAGATACTTCATTGCACTTCAGAGAGAAGAGATCCAGCTCCACCCACCAGAACACTGATGTGCAAGCTTCCCTAACCAGGAAACCTTGACAAGCCACTCATCCAACCCCACCCACAGGGAGGAACCTCCACAATAAAGAGGAACCACAAACTACCAGAATTCGGAAAGGCCACCTCAAACACAGCAACCTAAACAAGATGAAAAGGCAGAGAAATATTCAGCAGGTAAAGGAACATGATAAAAGCCCACCAAACCAAACAAAAGAGGAGGAGATAGGGAGTCTACCTGAAAAAGGATTCAGAATAATGATAGTAAAAATGATCCAAAATCTTGTAAACAAAATGGAGTTACAGATAAACAGTCTGGAGACAAGGATTGAGAAGGTGCAAGAAAAATTTCACAAGGATCTAGAAGAAATAAAAAAGAGTCAATCAATAATGAATAATGCAATAACTGAGATCTAAAGCACTCTGGAGGGAACCAACAGTAGAATAACTGAGGCAGAAGATAGGGTAAGTGAGGTGGAAGATAGAGTGGTGGAAATAAATGAAGCAGAGGGAAAAAAAGAAAAAAGAATTAAAAGAAATGAGGACAATCTCAGAGACCTCTGGGACAATGTTAAATGCCCCAACATTCAAATCATAGGAGTCCCAGAAGAAGAAGACAAAAAGAAAGGGCATGAGAAAATAGTTGAGGAGATAATAGTTGAAAACTTCCCTAAAATGGGGAAGGAAATAGCCACCCAAGTCCAAGAAACCCAGAGAGTCCCAAACAGGATAAACCCAAGGTGAAACACCCAAGACACATATTAATCAAATTAACGAAGATAAAACACAAAGAACAAACATTAAAAGCAGCAAGGGAAAAACAACAAATAACTCACAAGGGGATTCCCGTAAGGATAACAGCTGATCTTGCAATAGAAACTCTTCAGGCCAGAAGGGAATGGCAGGACATACTTAAAGTGATAAAAGAGAAAAAACTACAACCCAGATTACTGTACCCAGCATGGATCTCACTCAAATATGAAGGAAAAATCAAAAGCTTTACAGACAAGCAAAAGCTAAGGGGAATTCAGCACCACCAAACCAGCTCTCCAGCAAATGGTAAATGATCTTCTCTAAACAGGAAACACAGAAAAGGTGTATAAACTTGAAACCAAGATAAGAAAGTAAATGGCAATGGGATCATACTTATCAATAATTACCTTAAATGTAAATAGGTTGAATGCCTCAACCAAAAGACAAAGACTGGCTGAATGGATACAAAAACAAGACCCCTATATATATATGCTGTCTACAAGAGACCCACCTCAAATCTAGGGACACATACAGACTGAAAGTGAAGGGCTGGAAAAAGATACTTCACACAAATGGAGACCAAAAGAAAGCAGGAGTAGAAATACTCATATCAGATAAAATAGACTTTGAAATAAAGGCTGTGAAGAGAGACAAAGGACACTATGTAATGATCAAAGGATCAATCCAAGAAGAAGATATAACAGTGATAAATATATATGCACCCAACAAAGGAGCACCGCAATATGTAAGGCAAATGTTAACAAGTATGAAAGGGGAAATTAACAATAACACAATAATAGTGGGAGACTTTAATATCCGATTCACACCTATGGGTAGATATACAATAGACCAGTTAGATCTAATTGATACCTATAGGACATCTCACCCTAAAACAATGAATTTCACCTTTTTCTCAAGTGTACACAGAACTTCTCCAGGACAGATCACCACCTGGGCCATAAATCTAGCCCTGGTAAGTTAAAAAAAACTGAAAAATCTCAAGCATCTTTTCTGATCACAATACAGTAAGATTAGGCAATGGCAACCCACTCCAGTACTCTTGCCTGGAAAATCCCTTGGATAGAGGAGCCTGGTGGGCTTCAGTCCATGGGGTCGCTAAGAGTCGGACACAACTGAGCGACTTCACTTTCACTTTTCACTTTCATGCACTGGAGAAGGAAATGGCAACCCACTCCAGTATTCTTGCCTGGAGAATCTCAGGGACGGGGGAGCCTGGTGGGCTGCCGTCTATGGGGTTGTACAGAGTCAGACACGACTGAACTGACTTAGCAGTAGCAGCAATGCAATAAGATTAAATGTCAGTTCAGTTCAGTCGCTCAGTCGTGTCCAACTCTTTGCGACTCCACGAATCGCAGCATGCCAGGCCTCCCTGTCCATCACCAACTTCCGGAGTTCACTCAAACATATGGAAGCTAAACAACACACTTCTGAATAACCAACAAATCACAGAAGAAATTAAACCATGCATAGAAATGAATGTAAATGAAAACACAACAACCCAAAACCTATAGGATTCCGTAAAAGCAGTGCTAAGGGGAAGGTTCATAGCAGTACAAGCCTACCTTAAGAAACAGGAGAGAAATCAAGTAAATAACTTAACTCTACACCTAAAGCAACTAGAAAAAGAAGAAATGAAGTACCCCAGTGTTAATGGAAGGAAAGAAATCATAAAAATTAGGGCAGAAATAAATACAAAAGAAACAAAGGAGACCATAGCCCAAATCAACAAAGTTAAAAGCTGTTTTTTTGAGAAATAAATAAAATAGACAAACCATTAGCCAGACTCATCAAGAAAAAAAGAGAAGAATCAAATCAACAAAGTTAGAAATGAAAATGGAGAAATCACAACAGACAACACAGAAATACAAAGGATCATAAGAGACTACTATGAGCAACTATATGCCAAAAAAATGGACAACTTGGAAGAAATGGACAAATTCTTAGAAAAGTATAATTTTCCAAAACTGAACCAGGAAGAAACAGAAAATCTTAACAGACCCATCATAAGCACAGAAATTGAAACTGTAATCAGAAATCTTCTAACAAACAAAAGCCCAGGACCAGATGACTTCACAGCTGAATTCTACCAAAAATTTAGAGAAGAGGTAACACCTATCCTACTCAAACTCTTTCAGAAAACTGCAGAGGAAGGTAAACTGCCAAACTCATTCTATGAGGCCACCATCACCCTAATACCAAAACCAGACAAAGATGCCACAAAAAAAAGAAAACTACAGGCCAATATCACTGATGAACATAGATGCAAAAATCCTTAACAAAATTCTAGCAAACAGAATCCAACAACATATATAAAAGATCATACATCATGACCAAGTGGGCTTTATCCCAGGGATGCAAGGATTCTCCAATATTCGCAAATCAATGTGATACACCACATCAACAAATTGAAAGATGAAAACCACATGATTATCTCAATAGATGTAGAAAAAGCCTTTGACAAAATTCAACATCCATTTATGACAAAAACCCTCCAGAAAGCAGGAATAGAAGGAACGTACCTCAACATAATAAAAACCGTATGTGATTAACCTACAGCAAACATTATCCCCAATGGTAAAAAATTGAAAGCATTTCCCCTAAAGTCAGGAACAAGACAAGCGTGCCACTCTCACCACTATTATTCAACATAGTTTTGGAAGTTTTGGCCACAGCAATCAGAGAAGAAAAAGAAATAAAAGGAATCCAGATTGGAAAAGAAGAAGTAAAACTCTCATTGTTTGCAGATGACATGATCCTCTACATAGAAAACCCTAAAGACTCCAGCAGAAAATTACCAGAGCTAATCAATGAATATGGTAAAGTTGTAGGATGTAAAATTAATACATAGAAATCCCTTGCATTCCTATACACTAACAATAAGAAAACAGAAAGAGAAATTAAGGAAACAATTCCATTTACCACTGCAACAAAAAGAGTAAAATACTTAGGAATAAATCTACCTAAAGAAACAAAAGACCTATATATAGAAAACTGGTGAAAGGAATAAAAGATGACACAAATAGATGAAGAAATATACCATGTTCATGGATTGGAAGAATCAATATAGTGAAAATGAGTATACTACCCAAAGCAATCTATAGATTCAATGCAATCCTTATCAAGCTACCAATGGTATTTTTCACAGAACTAGAACAAATAATTTCACAATTTGTATGGAAATACAAAAAACCTCAAATAGCCAAAGCAATCTTAAGAAAGAAGAATGGAATTAGAGGAATCAACCTGCCTGACTTCAGGCTATACTATAAAGCAACAGTCATGAAGACAGTATGGTACTGAGAATTAATCTCAAAAATATACAAAGACAGAAACATAGATCAATGGAACAAAACAGAAAGCCCAGAGATAAATCCATGCACCTATGGACACCTTATCTTTGACAAAGGAGGCAAGAATATAGAATGGAGAAAAGACAATCTCTTTAACAAGTCGTGCTGGGAAAACTGGTCAACCACTTGTAAAAGAATGAAACTAGGACACTTTCTTGGAGAAGGCAATGGCACCCCACTCCAGTACTCTTGCCTGGAAAATCCCATGGATGGAGGAGCCTGGTAGGCTATAGTCCACGGGGTCGCTAAGAGTTGGACACGACTGAGCGACTTCACTTTCACTTTTCACTTTCATGCATTGGAGAAGGAAATGGCAACCCACTCCAGTATTCTTGCCTAGAGAATCCCAGGGATAAGGGAGCCTGGTGGGCTGCCGTCTATGGGGTCGCACAGAGTCGGACACGACTGAAGCGACTTAGCAGCAGCAGAAACAGGACACTTTCTAACACCATACACAAAAATAAACTCAAAATGGATCAAAGATCTAAATTTAAGACCAGAAACTATAAAACTCCTAGAGGAAAACATAGGCAAAACACTCTCTGACGTAAATCATAGCAGGATCATCTATGACCCACCTTCCAGAGTAATGGAAAGAAAGCAAAAATAAACAAATGGTACCTAATTAAACTTAAAAGCTTTTGCACAATGAAGGAAACTATAAGCAAGGTGAAAAGACAGCCTTCAGAATGGGAGAAAATAATAGCAAATGAAGCAACTGACAAAGAATTAATCTCAAAAATATACAAGCAACTCCTGCAGCTCAATTCCAGAAAAATAAGTGACCCAATCAAAAAATGGGCCAAAGAACTAAGCAGACATTTCTCCAAAGAAGGCATACAGATGGCTAACAAACACATGAAAAGATGCTCAACATCACTCATTATCAGAGAAATGCAAATCAAAACCACAATGAGGTACCATCTCACACCGGTCAGAATGGCTGCTATCCAAAAGTCTACAAACAATAAATGCTGGAGAGGGTGCAGAGAAAAAGGAACCCTCTTACATTGTTGGTGGGAATGCAAACTAGTATAGCCACTATGGACAACATTGTGGAGATTCCCTAAAAAACTGGAAATAGAACTGCCATACAACCCAGCAATCCCACTGCTGGGTATACACATGGAGGAACTGAGAATTGAAAGAGACGTGTACCTCAATGTTCATCACAGCACTGTTTACAATAGCCAGAACATGGAAGCAACCTAGATGCCCATCGGCAGATGAATGGATAAGAAAGCTGTGGTACATATACACAATGGAATATTACTCAGCTATGAAAAAGAATGCATTTGAATCAGTTAAAATGAGGTGGATGAAACTGGAGCCTATTATACAGAGCGAAGTAAGTCAGAAAGAAAAACACCAATACAGTATACTAATGCATATATATGGAATTTAGAAAGATGGTAACGATGACCCTATATGCAAGACAGCAAAAGAGACATAGATGTAAAGAACAGACTTTTGGACTCTGTGGGAGAAGGTGAGGGTGGGATGATTTGAGAGAAAAGCATTGAAACATGTATATTATCATATGTAAAACAGATCGCCAGTCCAGGTTCGATGCATGAGACAAGGTGCTCAGGGCTGGTGGACTGGGATGACCCTGAGGGATGGGATGGGAAGGAAGGTGGGAGGGAAGGTCAGGATGAGGAACACAGGTATACCCATGGCTGATTCATCTGGATGTATGGCAAAAACCACCACAATATTGTAAAGTAATTGGCCTCCAATTAAAATAAATTTTAAAAAAAGAACAACAACAACAAAATCGGAAAAAAAAATTTAATTAAAAAAATGAATAAATAAAACTGAACTAATGACTAAAAGTTCTATAACCTATGAAATGGAAATACTTTTGCAGAGGAAAACAACCAATTCAAGTATTTTCTGAGCACCCAAATGCATGGAATCTTAAAAACTGACATGGCCTTTAGATACCAAGTGGCTCTATTCCTACATTTTACAATGAGGAAATTACTCAGATTAATTAGGTGACTTGCTCCAGAACACACAATAAGTGACAGGCAGAATAAACACTAGAGCTCAGGCCTCTTAACACAGCAGTGAACACTCTTTCCCAAAATACTATATTGCCCAGTCCTTTCCTAGACAATCCGGTTGTTCTCTCATGGAACAGAAGACAGAAAGAGAAATAAAGCTTACTACATTCATGGAGGAGAAATGAGACATGAATGTATCAAATCAGAAATCATAGGTATATGCTAACTACTACATTATCACATTAAAATAGAATACAGAAAAAGTATGGGGAAAAAGTATTGTTAGCCTTTTTTGTCCCTCCTGAATCATATGTTGATGAGTCACTAAAGTACTAATAGTGTGTGTGTAAGATTTTTTTTTTCCCCTGAAGTATGATTGATATATAATATTAGTTTCAGGAGTCTGACATAGCGAGTCCATATTTTCATATACTACAGAATGATCACCATAGTAAGTCTAGTTACCACCTGTCACCCTACAAAGTTACTATAACATCACTGACTATATTCCCTATGCTGTACATTACATCCCCATGATGTATGTACTTTATAGCTCAAAGTCTGCATGTCTTCATCTCCTTTGCCTATTTCACTTAGCTCCCACACCTTCAAGTACTATTATTGTTTAAAATTACTCCCTTGATAGAGGAACTGTGGCTCCCAAGGCATGCGGGATACAGAGAAACTGAAGATGTAGTCGATCAGATTTTGGAAATAATTACAACAGGAGGTCTGAAAAACAAAGAGGTCGTTTTCATCTCATCAGTCCTAGATGAAGAGATGAAGTCTTGAGCCTTTGGAGTGGGAGCACTGACTCCGAGACCCTAGGCTACCAGAGAATTAACCCTAAGGAATATCAAATAGTGAGAACTCACACAGAGGAAACCAGCTGAATACAAAACCCAGCATCACTCAACCACAAGTAGCACCCTGTACAGGACGCTGCATCTAAACAACAAACAAATCAAAAATACAAACCCAATCAGCAGCACCCAGGATTACCACCTCACTCAGCCTTGCCCATCAGGGCCGTGGCAGGGGGAGGTGGAACCTCAGCATAATTCTCACCCAATATGAAGCTTATACAAATCCCTGGACCAACCTTAGGAGGGCAGAAACCAAAAGGAAGAAAGAATTCAACCCTGAAGCCTGGGAAAAGGAGAACTCAAACACAGTAAGTTAAAAAAATAATAATAATGAAAAGGGAGAGAAATACTACACAAATGAAGGAACAAACTAGAAACAGAGAAGTCCAAATAAATCAAGAGGAAACAGGCAAACTACATGAAAAAGAATTGAGAATAATGACAGTAAAGATGATCAAAAACCTTGAAAACAGAATGGAGAAAATGTAAAAATCAATTAACAAAGACCTAGAAGAATTAAAGAATAAACATAGAGACAAACAACACAATTATTGAAATTAAAAATATTCTAGAAGGAATCAACAGCAAAATATCTGAAACAGAGGAACGAATCAGTGAGCTGGAAGATAAAATGGTGGAAATAACTTCTGAAGAGCAGAATAAAGTAAAAAGAATGAAAAGAAGTGAGGATAACCCCAGAGACTTCTGGGACAATATCAAATGCACCAACATTTGAATTATAGAGGTCCCAGAAGAAGAAGAGAAAAAGAATGGGTATGAGAAAATTTTTGAAAAGATTATTGTTGAAAATTTCTACAACACGGAAAAGGAAATTGTCAATCAAGTCCAAGAGGCGCACAGTCCCATACAGGATAAACCCAAGGAGAAACATGCCAAGACACACACTAATCAAACTAACAAAGACTAATAAAACACAAAGAAAGAATACTAAAAGCAGGAAGAAAAAAGCAACAAGTAACATACAGGGAAACCCCGTACATTTAACAGCTGTTCTTTCAGCAGAAACTCTGCAGGCCAGAAGGAAATGGCAGGATATATCTAAAGTACTGAAAGGGAAAAATCTACAACCAAAATTACTGTACCTGGCAAGGATCTCACTTAAAATTGATGGAAAAATAAAAAGCTTTTCAGAAAAGCAAAAGTTAAGAGAATTCAGTACCACCAAACCAGCTTTACAACAATGTTAAAAGGACTTATATAGTCAAGAAATACAAGAGAAGAAAAAGATCTACAAAATAAACCCCCCAAAATTAAGAAAACAGCAATAGGAACATTTATCAATAATTACTTTAAATGTAAATGGATTAAATGCTCCAACCAAAAGACACAGACTGGCTGAATGGATACAAAAACAAGACCATACATATGCTGTCTACAAGAAACCCACTTCAGACATAAAGACACATATACACTGAAAGTGAGAGGATGGAAAAATATATTACATGCAAATAGGAAGCAAAAGAAAGCTGGAGTAGTAATCCTCATATCAGACAAAACAGACCTTAAAATAAAGAATATTATAAGAGATAAGGAAGGACACTACATAATGATCAAGGAATCAATCCAAGAGGAAGACATAACAATTGAAAATATCTATGCACCCAACATAGGAGCACCTCAGTACACAAGACAAACACTAACAGACATAAAAGGAGAAACTGACAGTAACACAATAATAGGAGACTTTAACACCCCACTCACACCAATGGACACATCATCAAAACAGAAAATTAATAAGGAAACACAAGTCTTAAGTGATACATTAGATGAGATGGGTCTCATTGATATCTTCAGGACATTCCATACAAATGCAGAATACACCTTCTTCTCAAGTGCACATGGAACATTCTCCTGGATCACAAATCAAACCTTATCCTGGGTCACAAATCAAACCTTATCCTGGTTCACAAATCAAACCTCAGTAAATTTAAGAAAACTGAAATTGTATCAAGCATCTTCTCTGACCACAATGCTATAAGACTAGAAATCAATTACAAGAAAAAACACAAACATATGGAGATTAAACAGGTTTAATAACCTAAAGAGACTAAATAATCAACAGATTACTGAAAAAACCAAAAGGGAAATCAAAAAATTTCTAGAAACAAATGACAATGAAAACACGACAACTCAAAACCTATGGGATACAGCAAAAGCAGTTCTAAGAGGGAAGTTTACAGAAATACAATCCTACCTCAAGAAACAAGAAAAACATCAGACAATCTAACTTTATACCTAAAACAACTGGAAAAAGAACAAAAAAAAACCCCCAAAATTAGTAGAAGGAAAGGAATCATAAAGATCTGAACAGAAATAAATGAAAAAGAAATGAAAGAAACAATAGTAAAGATTAATAAAACTAAAAGCTGGTTCTTTGAGAAGATAAACAAAATTGACACTCCTTTAGCAAGACTCATCAAGAAAAAGAGAGAAGAATCAGATCAACAAAATTAGAAATGAAAAAGAAGTTACAACAGACAATGCAGAAATACAAGAAATGGACAGAGTCTTCTTACATGATTGAAACAGGAAGAAATAGAAATTATGAACAACCCAATTACAGGTACTGAAATTGAAGCTGTGATTTAAAAAATCTCCCCAAAAAAAAAAGCCTAGGACCAGATGGCTTCACAGGAGAATTCTATCAAGCATTTAGAGAAGAGCTAAGGCCTATCCTTCTAAAACTCTTTCAAAAAATTGCAGAGGAAGGAATACTTCCAAACTCATTTTACGAGGCCATCATCACCGATACCAAAACCAGACAAAGATAACACAAAAAGAGAAAACTACAGGCCAAATCACTGACAAACACAGATGTAAAAATTCTCAACAAAATTTTAGCAAATAAGATTCAACAATACATCAAAAAGATCATACACCATGATCAAGCTGGGTTTATTCCAGGGATGCAAGGATTCTTCAATATATGCAAATCAATCAATATGATACACCATATTAACAAATCAAAAGGTTTTTGACAAAATTCAGCACCCATTTATGATTAGAACTCTTCTAAAAATGGGCACAGAAGGAACCTACCTCAACAAAGTAATGGCCATATGTGATAAGCCTTACAGCAAACAGTATTCTCAATGGTGAAAACCTGAGAGCATTCCCCCTAAGATTAGGAACAAGACAAGGGTATCCACTTCCATCACCATTGTTAAACATAGTCTTGGAAGTCCTAGCTACAGCAATCAGAGAAGAAAAAGAAATAAGATGATTCCCTCTACTGTGTTCTAAATTTTTTAACCGATTATTTTCACCAGCCACTTATTTATAAGTTAACTTTATAAGTTAACAATCAGAATGCTACTAAATTGAGTGACTCAAATATTTCCTACGCAAAAACAGGATCCTGGTTAAAAGTAGATCTTCAGTGCCAAGGTGGTGCAGAAAGTACTAGAAGAAAACACTACCCTTTATTTTGTTTAAAGATAAAATTCACATACCATAAAATCTACTTTTAAGGTATACAATTAAAAATAAAGTATATAACTCAGTGGGTTTTGGTATATTTATAAAGTTGTATAATCATCATTTATATCTGTTGATAGTTCTAGATTCAGAATATTTTCATCAGTCCAAACAGAAACTTCCATACCCACTAAGCAGTTGCTCCCAGTTACTCACAACCCCTAGCTGCTGAAAACTATCAGTCTGTGTTCTGGCTCTACAATTTACCTTTTCTGGATATTTCATATAAAGTGAATCACACAACACGTGACCCGCGATGTCTGGCTTCCTTCACTTAGCATAATGTTTTCAAAGTTCATGCATGTTGTAGAATGAATTAGTACTTAATTCCTTTTTATGCTGAATAATATTCCACAGTATGAAAATTCTACATTTTGTTTAGCCATTCATTCAGTGAAGGACATTTGGTTTTCACATTTTGGTTATAATCAATAATGCTGCTGTGAACACAAGTGTACATGTATTTATGTGGACATACATTTTCAATTCTCTTGGGTATATACCTGTAAGCCAGTAACTACTGGCTTGTAGGATATCTCTATGCAAAACTTTTTAAGGAGGTCATTGTTTTCTAAAGCTGCTGCACCATTTTATACTCCTAATTGTATTACACATTATATATATTTATATATGCTGAGTCCAAGTTCCCATGTGAAATAAAAATTATTTTTAAATTTATAAGTTATAAAAGACTGGTTTAAACAGTCTGAAAGAGCATTTCTATTTGTCTTTACTGATGAAAACAAGAAAAATGTCTAAAGAGAAGATAGGTCAACTTTCTTAGTAAAACAAAAATATATAAAAGCTGAAATAAGCTGAGCTACTTGAATTAAAATTTACCAGTTCAGAGATATGAACCATTCACATTTGTTCTTTGTTCTGATTAGGTTTTGATCTAAAATCTTTTGGATTCATGTTTTAAAATTAAGACAAGCATTCAGTAGCACTGCACTAAAGGTAAAAAAAGTGAGCTACAGAAAAGGTTATCCTGAAATGTCTTGCTAAGAAGGAACTAGAGGGGCAGAAAGAAAATGTTACTCAACTAATGCTAAAAATCCAATCCCTAAAAAAGGAATAAGGCTATTACTTATGATAGGCCCACAATTCTTACTCCCACTCTCCCTAACACAGTTCTAGCCCACATGCTGCCACAACAGCTGACAAGAACACCAAAAAAAATCAGGTTTTTTTCCATCAACTGCTAAGGTTGATGGAAGAACTTGTGGGTTCTAGGCATATCAATCTATTTAGAGATTATGTCTATAGGACCATCAAATGGCCAATATAAATCACAACAGCTCTCTGTTTTCAGAGAATAAGATTTCTATTTTAAATGACTTTAATCATATAGAGTAGACTGCACAGGAATCAACAGCAACTGGAAGCTTATAGCTTTTACAACCTTGTCCTCATGTACTTAAGTCTTCTTGACTTGTAGCAGATACACAGGATCATCTAATGATGATCCAAAAAGGCAGATTTCAAGATGTTCTATGAACTGGTTCTAAATTAGGGCTCTTAATCAAGGGTCCACAGATACCTTCCACAAGATATCAGTGGACAAAATCAGGGAGGGTGGGAAGCATGAATTTGACTGGGAAGAAATTACATATTTTCATTAAACTATAACTTAGCATTTTTACTCATTTATGAGTATATAGGCAAAAAAATCATAGTAATATTATCAGCATCTATGACTACAATTAATCAAAATCACAATAGTTATAGATATCTCAAAATTGCACACTCACTGCTACTTAAAGTTGTGATAATTATTAGATCTACCATTAGATCTTGTTATTTAATAATATATCAATAGAGACCCATATTACTAATTCTTACTATTTTAAGTACTTTATTTCCATATTCCTTTGCAACCTACTGCATTTTATCTTATGCATTTAAAAACAGTATTCTATAAAAAAGAACCCTCCTACCCTACTGCTGGGAATGTAAAGAGGTGCAACCATTATAGAAACTGATGGAGGTTCCTTTAAAACCTAAAAATTGAGCTACCATATAATCTAGCAACCCCTCTCCTGAGCCATTTATCTGGAAAAGATGAAAACCCCAATTTAAAAGATGAATGCACCCGAATGTTCATAGTAGCACCATTTATAATAGCCAAGACAGAAATAACCCAAGTGCCCATTAACAGCTGACTGGTTTAAGACGATGTGATACACACACACACATACTGGAATATTACAACCATTAAAAAGAATGAAATACTGCCATCTACAGCAATGTGGTTGACCTAAAGGTATCATACTAAGTGAAGTAAGTCAGATAGAGAAGAACAAATATTGTATATCATTTATATGTGCAATCTAAACACAAATGAATCTATATACAAAACAAAAGCAGACTTGAAAACATAGAAAACAAACTTATAGTTACCAAAGGTGAAAGAGATGGGGGGGGTGGGGGTGGGGTAAATTAGGAATATAGATATAGATACAAATTACTATACATAAAAGAGATAAGCAGCAAGGACTCACTGTATAGCACAATGAACTATATTCAACATTTTATAATAAACTACAATGTAAAATAATCTGATATATACAATATATAGATACATATATATCACTGAATCACTTTGCTGCACATCTGAAACTAACACATAATACTATAGATCAACTATACTTAAATTCTATGGTCTGTATAAATATTTGACAGTATTGTTTCAATGTTAAATTTTCTGAGCATGACAATTTTAGTGAAGTTATATAAGAATACGTTTCTAAGTAGCAGATGCATGGTAAGAGGTATCATGATGTCTGTAATTATGAAACGTCCAAAAATAACACAGACACACACATAAATAAGAGGCATGAGAGAAAAGAGAAGGAAAATATGGCAACATATTAAGAACTAGTAAACCTAGGATGAGGGATATACCAGTGATCATTGTACTACTAGGGCGATATTTCTGAGAGTTTAAAAAAATGAAGAGATAAGAGATTGTTCTGAGGAGGGGTCCAAAGGATTCAAGAGATTACAAAGGGATCCAAGACACAAAATGGGTTTTTTAAAAACCCTGCTTTAAACTTATTACCTTTCCTTTCATCCTTTCATATACCCTATGCTATAGATATGAAAAGACCATTTCCTTTTCACAGTACCCCCGAGTTCCTTACTTATGTGCTTCCTAATACTTAGAATGTGTCTAAACCTTACCTATTTTTTAATACTGAATTCAATTCAAATTTATTATACCCATAAAGCCTTCCTTGACCTATTCCTATCAAGACAAATGCTTTCCTTACCCTGAAAGCACAAAGCGCACTATTTCTAATATTACAAATAGTAATCACTTCACATTACCCTGTAAAATATATTCACAATATTTGAATTCCCAAAATATAAGCTCTCCATGAATGTTTATCAAAGGGATCCACGGATGAAATGACTACGCAAATGAACAATTGCCACACAACAAATGACCTGTGTCAATCTGCCTAATTCTCTCTCTGTTACTCAATATAAATGCTCAAAAACACAAGAGTTAATTTTCAGATAGCCTCAAGGCCATCTTGAGACTCACATGACAGAGAGTGGCAGAATTAAAACTCCAGGGACACTTCCAAAAAGAGGAACAATGTCCACCCCAGTTTCAACTTGGTCACAGATAATATTTTAAAAGAGTTTGACTTCTAGTACCTGTTCTTGGTAATGAAATTCATTATCTTCAATTTTCTGAATCTCTTCAAAAATTCTGTGAAAAAAGAAAATTATAATTAGAAGACATATTTAAATTTCTCATTGGAATCATCAGCAAGAAAAGAGAAGTATAAAAATAAACAGAATGCCCACATAACCTGTATATTTAACATACATTCACATGTAGAATAATAAGGGTATGGAACCAATAACAGAAATTTAAAAGTGAAAAGTATTAGTCACTCAGTTGTGTCTGACTCTTTGTGACCCCATGGACTGCAGGCTACCTGGCTCCTCTGTCTATAGGGTTCTCTAGGCAAGAATATTGGAGTGGGCTGCCATTCCCTTCTCCAGGGGATCTTCCTGACCTGGGATGGAACCTGGGTCTCCTGCACTGCAGGCAGATTCTTTTACCATCTGAGCCACCAGGGGAGTCCCTAGGTAAGTGAAGTTTAAGCAAGAAATGCCTGGAACACCATCAAGGTAGGCCTAATCCATGTCTATTGGCAGCCTGAAGGCTAAAACATACTAGGATTGACCCTTGGTCTAATTCTAATAAGTGTATATATATATATAAATATTACCTTTTCTCTGGGCCAAGCTTTTGCAGCATTTTTAAATACTGGAAGACAGTATGAGCAACCTAAAAACAAAGCATCTAATTATACTGTTGCATAAAGTGATATCTATATAACTTTAAAACCCCTCCATTTTAATGATTTACCTCATAGAAATGTTCATAACCCTCATCAGTCAATGTAATAGAAATGCTGAACACTGAGTAAGTAGAATTTTGCTCGAATCCTGTCTCACCATTTCCACCAAAGAGTGCAAGAGCCCAGCACCTACAGTGAGGAGAAAAAATTATTCCAATCGGTATCTTGGGATTGACAGTCCACAAATGCTTCAAATTAACAAAACAGGTAGGCCTTCTATGTAAAATTTGGTAAGCCCAGACTTTGAAGCAAACATGGCTTCCAATAGTAAGTTTAAAAGTACAATTTTTTTTTACAAAGTACAAAGCTTCCCAAGGAATTGTAGTGCATACAGAAATGACCAGAAGGAAATAATAGTTGTATTTACTCCTTCAATGGAAACCCTAATATTATAACACAGTAAAATATTAAGTTTCATGAAGCTACAGTAATTTTTTGTTGAAGAGAACAGCACAAAATATTTAGAAGCATGTTTTCTGGAAAGCATTTCTCTCTCTCTCTCTCTCTCTCTTTTGGCCACACTGCTCAGCTTGCAGGATCTTGGTTCCCCCACCAGGGACTGAATCTGGGCC
Source organism: Oryx dammah (assembly GCF_014754425.2). Taxonomy (NCBI): domain Eukaryota; kingdom Metazoa; phylum Chordata; class Mammalia; order Artiodactyla; family Bovidae; genus Oryx; species Oryx dammah. The sequence continues at coordinate 92,360,369 of NW_024070212.1, read as the reverse complement.
CTTGACAGTTAAAGCATGGAGTCCTAACCACTGGACCGCCCGGGAATTCCCCTGGGAGGCATTTCTCACATCTCATTTTGAATGATCTCCCAGAAGAAGCCTTAAAAGGCACTTTAGATACAGCCCTACTTAGAATGTTAAGTAAGCTCTTTGAGACCATCAGCTAACCTGACTGCACAGGTTATATAGGAAAAAATCAGTAAGACTATATTTTTTCTAACTAGAATAATCCTGACAGTCTAAAATAAGAAAAGAGGAAGCCAGATGAAAAATTTGAAATTCTAATAAAGTACAGTAAGATTAAAAGGTTATATAAATCTAAAATCATATAACATTTATTATATAAAGAATATATTTAATTTCATTCACTTTTTCTTTTCTAGTAACCCTGCCCCCTCAGGATTCTTTGAATAATTTAGTACACATCAATGTTTTAAAGTCTTTAAATTTCTCATCCACCTTCCATTCTTGCAAGGAATTACTTTAATGTGTTTTGGTCCTGATTCTAAAGTTATATTTCTATTATTTGACTAGGTAACTTAAACAAGTGCTTAAATGCTTTAGGAAACATTCTGGCTATTTTCTAAAACACATGGCTGTTCACAGTCCCACATATTTCTATAATTTATCCACCCAATGAAGTTTTCATTAAAGTCCACCTTCTGAGGTGAGAAAGGCTGGAGATCCACAGCATTTAAAATTGACTTTATTATTGTTCAAATGCAAATTCTTGATTAGAGCTAACCTTTTATGTAATTCAGGACTCATGGTTCTATAAAACTGTTGTCTTATTTTTCAGAGATTGCTACAATGAAAATATTTATTAAATACTTGCTTTTTTCTAAGGTAAGAAAGAATGCTGCCTTTGCCTTCATGTCCAACCAGCCAAGAGATATAATGAAGTGGTTTCACCCTTAAAAAAAAAAGTTAAGATCAGAAATTTTAAAATATTACGGTATAAATACCTTAATTTTACTTTAGAAAATCTTACTTCTGAGACTGATATTTGAGAATGTGGTTATAAACTTGTTTTCACATAAATTCCATTAAACATGAAATTATAATTAATTTGATAGCAGCAAGACAAAAACACTTGCTTCTTTGTTAAAATAAATTTTTCCCCACAAAAGCTAATTTACTGGAAGTTCATATATCTAGAATAAACATTGGGTTAAAACAAATACACAGTCTATTAAGAAAAAAACAACTAGATCAAAACATATAGAAATGGTACAGTCTTTGGAAAACAGAATCATGGATGACTTTTTTCTACTTTTTAGTAGTTCTCAAGATTTCTACAATGAATTACTTTAGTAATCAGGCAGAGGATAAACAAGGCTTTGCTAATTAAGAAAACAAAATAAGAAAATGCAAAAAAGAGGAAGAATGGTGTATATATAGTATAATTCCATTTCCATAAAAAGATATGTTTTATATTTATTATTTTAATGTCTGAAGGATATACAAGAATCTATTAATGTTAGGCATATTTGTGAGGACAGAGGAGATGCAGAGTTTCACTTTTTACTTAATATTCTTTGTCCTTAATATTACATAAGCATACTATTTTTCTAATCAAAATTCAAAACAAATGGAATAAACTTTTAAATATGCATATGATCATTTTAACATTTTTGGGGATACTCTAACATACAACCAATGAATATTACTACTTCCTATATTATCCCTACACTAAAAAAAACAAACAGACAACACACCTGTTCTCTGCTTTCTAAATGGAGGCATACTGATCTTGTTTGTTAACTTCAAGGGACTAGATTGTTAAAAGCATTTTTTACTGAACTGAGCTTAAGCAATACACATTACTTTTCTTTCCTTCTGCTTGTGTGTCTTCTTGGGTTTGTTTTGTTGGTAACAGTTTTAGAAACTTAAGCTAACTTTTTATCAGTTCATTAGCATTTATTTCTAACAAGAGAAGCCTCTGTACCCACTTAATGATCCTAACCTTTAAAAAACTTCTTAGCTCATGTATATGGCTCCTGTAAGATAATTATAAGAATAAACTGAAACGTTTTCCTAACTTCTACAAATCTGACCTAACTCATTCCCAACTCAAGTAAGTTCTTGAGATTTATGCTGTAGTTGTATGCCAGGCTCAAAATTACTTAATTTTACTTTTCACAAGATCAAAGTAAGTGGTTACCACTAATAAATAAATCATAAGCTAATATATATTTATATTCAAAGTACTAAAGAAATTATTACAAAAGTTAGAATTCACACTGAGATACTTAATTTAAAACACTCAGGAAAAACAACTAATCCTAAGAAAACTCTAGCTTTTATATCCAGGAAGATATTAAAACATATAGCAAAGGCAAAAATCCTGAAGTAGTGGTGTCCCAGTTTATGATCTTACCTGCATTTATAAATCTGGAGTGCCCAAATTTAAACCACTCAGTATGCTTTTAAAATATGATTCTCAGTCAGTATCTAATGGAGTAAATTTGCCTTTGAACTCTTACCTGTAATACTGCTGTTGAGGGGGAAGTGCCCACGTGATGGTCAGAGCATGGATTTTTCTAATTGGAACAACTGAACAAAAATATTTTTCAGAAGAGCAGACATAAGTGTTTCTCCACAACTTATATATACTATGTTACATGAAATTTTAAAAAATTCTATATATTTCATCCTCTAATAAGCAGGGGAAAGTTAAAACACAATGCAATTATTATTTCAAGTTGCCAATTTTCCACTTTGAATAGTGCAATTTTGTAAATTTCTTTTCAATTTGGTTTCACAGATAGAGAAGGCATGGATAAAAGAACTATGAAATATGAACACCCCTAAGGATGGATCCCTTTTTGCAAGAACAGGTACTTGACTAGGAATAAGGAGACTCATTGCTGAAATCTAGCTCTACTACTATCTTGCTATGTGAGTTTATAGGACTTTGAGAAAATAAACTGCATGTAACTCCTTCTGAATTGGTTATGGTATTATGAGTTGGGGTAAATTAAAGTAACTCTAAGATTCTTCCCAGTGCTACTATTCTACGATTCTTTGAAGAGAAAATCTACAGTCAGAAAAAATACAACCAAAAATAAGCTGTCTCTGGGAAGAGTCAGCTTAGTTAGAATGGAGGCAGCAGCAAATAAAGTGTGTGACAAAAGTCACTGGTCAGAGAAAACAAAGAGGAAAGAGACTGGCAAGTGGGGTGAAGAAGAAGGAGAAGGGAATAATTAGCCAATTAGGAGAAACAAAAATATTTGCCATGATAGAAAAAAGTAAAGAAAGAGAAATGGTGAATTAGGAATGCTTTTGCAATATTTACTATAGGCAAATTGTTAAGTAAATTATAGCATAACCATGTAATGGCTCATTGGGTGGTTATTACAAACATAATATTAAATGAAAAAAGCAAGAGACAGAAGTGTATATACTTTATAATCTTAACTATGTTATGAAAATATATGTACAGAGACTCAAAAGAAAATTTGCCAAAACCACTTCTCTGGATGGTAAGATTTACAGGTGACTCCCCCCACCCATTTTTTTTTAACACTAAATTTGTCTCATTTAATAAAAATTAGTTTTACAGTGAAGATAAACGGAAGTTATTTCCAAAGTGTTTTCCCATCCTCTATTTTTGTCTTTAAAAGGCAAAAAAGAGCAGAATATAGATAAAGCAGGAAAGAAAAAAAAAAAAAAAACACCAAGAACAAGAGGAAACGAGAGAAAAATAGAAGAAAGCACAAAACAGAGTCAAGCAGCATCAAGGTACCAGACCAATGAATCTGCTACTAGTTAGTGGCCTGCTATCTGTCACTAGTTGGATTTCCATTGTCTATCTACTTCCTTTCCAATCTAGCTGTACTTTCTGTTGTATTCTCATTTTCAAAGAAAATTGGCAGCCCCAATTAAGTTTTAGAGAATGTGCTAAAGTTATTTCAAATAGTTTTAAACCTTTGGTTCACGAACCTCTATAAAGTTTGTTAAATGCTGGTGTGTCAAATGGATCCGTTAAATGGCCAAAGTTTGGTTTGGGTAACCCACTGAAAATAAAACAAATACATTAAAATTTAATTGGCAAAAGCCTTTATAAGCAGTATTTTTAGGGATACCTAAACTGATAGGTATTTATAATCTATTCTATGTGCCCCTGGTTGAGAAGCATCCTAGGCATAAGCGAATAGATGGCAAGAAAGCCACAAAATCCTGAACTACACAAACTATTCTTAACTTCAACCCCAATAACTCAAATACTTTTAAAACTCACGGGAGACAGAAAACAATGAATTGAAGGGACCTCCCCTCCCAATATTTACTGTCTCTATCAGTCCCATTCAACTTTAGTTCTTGTCTTAGTAGAAAGCCATTTCAGAGAGAAAGTTTATACCAGAGATATTTTTTTGATACAACAAATACACAGAGTGATTCTTAGGAATAAAGTATGGTATTAAGCACTGTGGTATTTAAAAAACTTGGATTCTTCCTTCTAAAGGCTTTGCACACAGTTGAATATACTGTTAACTAATATTTCTCCTAAACATGGTCAATATGAAATCAGTATTAATTACCCAGAAGACTTTTTAACCTGTCTAAGGAACCAAAGTTCTTAATGAATAATATTTAAAAGAATTTTTTTAATTTAAAATTCTTATCAGGGATTGACCAACAAGACCTAGTGAATCCCTCTATTCTATATGTGCTGTGCTTAGGTGCTCAGTCTTATCTGACTCTTTGTGACCTCGTGGACAATAGCCTGCCAGGCTCCTCTGTCCATGGGGAGAATCGACAGAATTCTCCAGGCAAGAATACTGGAGTGGGAGGCCATCCCCTCCTCCAGGGGGTCTTCCCAACCCAGGGATCAAACCCAGGTCTCGCACATTGCAAGCAGATTCTTTACCATCTGAGCCACCAGGGAAGCCCCTCTATTCAATATCTTTATGATTTTATTAGTAAAGTTTCACAGTGAAACACATTTTAATCTGTCACTTGATACTTAAGGAGCTAATATTCATTTTTTATCAAAACAAATAAAACAACCCCATAACGTTGGCATGGCTTTCATTATCTTTCCTTACTTAAAAGTACTGTTAGTATCAATGGAAATTTACATTAAGTGAGATAATAATAACCGATAAGTTGTTATTACAAATTATTCTAACATTTTTAAAACTAATTTCTCTTTCATAAATTTAAAACAAATTGTCTTGGAATGAAGAACTGGAAAAGTCTAGCTTACTCACCTGATACAAGAAAAAAACAATCTGATTTCATTTAGTTTACTAAAATGCAAACTGCTAAGAGTGAGAAGAGAAACTTATTTGCTTAAGACTTAAATTTTTTGTATTCTCTGTAATAAAAAATATAACAATAAAGTAACTTTTAAATATGTGTATTATTTTTATGAATTTGAAGTGGACCAAAAAATAGCAGCTTTCTGAGCTGGAGCTCTACATCCAATTTCGAATAAAAGGCAATTTGATTTGAATATATGCAACAGGCTTTTCAGGTAATATGTAAAGTGAATTATCATCTACAAGATTATTCTTTTGTGAGGGAAAAGCATTCCAAGTTCCAAACCACTGACTTAAAAAACAAACCTTCAGAACATAATTTGTTCTGAGGCAAGGGATACATGTAAGTATATGTATATTCTACTTCTCAATACAATAATACAGTTTCAAGCACTGGACACACTAACAGAAAAGCTCTTAAGAAACATAAAATGAGGCATAAATTCTTCAGAGTTACTGCTTACTATAAATTTACAAGCTTGGAATTTTGAACTACAGAAACTATGGAAACTTGGGTATTCAAGTCAGTTTTCCCTCTCAAAGGCTGTGTTATCTAAACTACTTTAGGTCTTAATTTAATTACCCGTTTAAAAAAATAAACTAAAAGCAAAAAACAGCCTCTTTAACTGCATGATTAACTCCATGATTTATGAAAATAAATGTCTTACTTGTTTGGTATCTGAGAGAAGATTTCAGTCACCCACTTTTCCAAAGTATCCAGAGTTTCTTTGTGGAGAAGGCAGGAAGGAGACAAGAAAGGCAATGTTGTTATTAAAAGTAGAAATGCAATTAGATTTCTCATGGATCTTTAGCTATAAAACAAAGGAATACTTTAATTTGGGCATCACTTGCCACTCCTTAACCAGTAATCAGTAACAGGAAAAATAACTATTTAAGAAAGTCTTGAGATACATATAATTTAATTTTGTTGAGACTCCTTTATTCTTTCTTCCTAGTGAATTTAGAGAAAGCACACAAGTAGAAAAAAAGTTTTTGCTAGGCAAGAGTGAAGGACCAAGAGATGAGAATACATCAATCACCATTCCAAAACTTACCTCCTCTAAGGTTTCTCTTAACTAACCTACACTACACTGACCCTTCTCAGCAGCTCCTCAGTACTATTATATTCCATTTGTTTTACATCAATATACACTTGCTGAGGTCTTCTTAGGTTGATATGATTTCTATCTTCTCTCGATTCTTTTTCTTATATTTCATAAGAAATTCTTTTGAAATTTCTAGTAAAACAGGAGTTCTAAATGAAAAAGGAAATCTTTTAGTCTTATCCCAGTGATTCATTACCATCACCATCACTGGATATTACTTGTTAGTTCCAACAGACACATGAGTTTCACTAACTCAAAAAGAGATGCCCCAGGATATATAAAACAAGATGCAAATCAGTAATCAAGTTCTGAATTTACTCCATACTATTTATATTGATATCTAACTTGTAAATGATACAATAAATGCTGACGCTCCAAACTGACTCTAGATTGGACAAAGTTCTCTTACTGAATATGTGGGACTTATTTTAGAAATTTGCAAGAAGCATTAATATACTTGTATTTACTATCACAGAAGAAAAGAATGCAAAAGAATCAATACCCAGTTGAAGAAAAATGCATGTTCATGACAGATTTGGAAACAAAAATTAGTTTTAAATTGCAAATTAACATTACATACTAAATATAGAATTGCCAACTTTAATAAATGTTGTAAAAGGAACTGAGATGCATATTTGCAGTCTAAATGCCATATCCATACCTTATGTTCATGTTAACTTTAGTGGACTAATTTTGATTCTAAATATAAAAATGTTTCATAATTAAGTGCCAAATCAGCTCTGATCTTAATTTTGACAATGAGAGAGTAAAATTTTATAAAAGGGAAAATTACATTAGGGTGAGAATATTTGTTTTTCAAAAAGAAATATACAAACTGAGGTATATCAAATGTGTATCAAATATACAAATATGAAATATATCAAAATGTATAGTTTAGCAAATGACTGACTGAAAAGTAACCTAAGGAGACTACAATATAAAGAAAACAAAAGAAAGATACTATGATTTCTTTAATGACAAAAGTTGATACAACATTATCTTCACTAAAGATAAAAGAAGGAAAAGTGTAGAAGTGACAAATATTTTCACATTTAAGATATTTCTGCTAGCATCACCATGATAGGCTTCAATTAATCATGCCATTTTATTGGACCCTATGTAATGATGAAAAAACAAACACTGTGCCCTCTAAGAGTTTATGATTAACACAGATTACATGCAAAAGCAGAGATGATAAAGGCAGCAGCCAAATGCTGCTCAAAAGACCAATTCACAATCGATTAGTACATTAATACAGTAACAATAGCCAAGAGATAAGACTTATGTCTATAAGAGAAAAATATTTGTCTGAGAATCAGATGATCTTGTGTGTCCCTGAACTTTGCCTCTTTAAATTCTGATTTCCTTTAGTTCATATTAGGATCAACCACTAAAGTAAGTTAACAGTGCACAGCAACACTGATATGACAGACAAATCCTAAAAAAGCACTACTTTCAAGTAATTCTAAGGGCCATAGTAGACAATATTACCTTTGGATTGAACCACTAAAGTCATGTAATGAGCAGAATAGTAACGCATCCAGAATTCTCTCAATCTAGCATGTGTATCAGTATTATTTCTTTTGGGCTCATGTTTGAGAGTTTCAGCATTTCCTATAAAAAAATGAAAAAGATTATAGATATGACTAAGTTTACTGTATTAAAAGGCTCTACACTGGTGGTGCATCCTCTGCTACTATATACAACTAAGGAAATAACCCAAGTGACTCAAAATACTGAAACAGTTTATAATAATAAGACAAAAATTCACAAGAAACAATTTCAAGGTATATTTTAACACATAAGGAATTAATCTCTAGTTAGCAATACCTCAACAACAGTTGCCTTATACTTCCTTTCTTAATAATTAGTCTATTAGGTTTTATCTATGAATTATTTTAGTAATATTCTGCATAATTCTCAAATATAAACCACATACAGCCAGGATGCCATATAGAGAATAGTAGTAGTAGTGAAGTCGCTCAGTCGTGTCCGACTCTTTGCGACCGCGTGGGACTGTATGTAGCCTACCAGGCTTCACCGATCATGGATTTCTCCAGGCAAGAATACTGGAGTGGGTTACCATTTCCTTCTCCAGGGTGTCTTCTGACCCAGGGATCGAACCCAGGTCTCCCGCATTAGAGGCAGATGCTTTAACCTCTGAGCCACCAGGGAAGCCAATAAGAAAACAAGCAAATCATCCTTTGAATGATTGGTCTAAATGCCATTAGGCCAACTCATTCCAGATTCTACTCTGTAGTCAAGAGGATTAATATAAGGCTATAATAACTGAATTCTAACACTAAGAAACAGCCATTATGAAAAACAGGCACCATTTAAACAGCTTACCAATTAAACAAAATTAGGTCACAGCTCAAAAACTACTAGAGAAATCATTTGCTCAATCTCTGTTAATAAAGGCAAATTCAGTTGGGGTAGAGCACATATTTTATAACGCACTTTTATAAGAGGTTCAAATCCCATAATCCACCATTATCATATTTAAGCAAATTAACTTCTCTGAGTCTGTTTCTTTATCTTTAAATGGAGATTATGGTACCCAGGTTCATAACATTGTTATGACGATTGAATGGGATAATTCACACTGTGGTAGTAGAGCATCTGGCACCCAAAAAACATTTTCTAAATATTAGGTGCTATTCCTCATATATCCAACAATAAGGAACCAAAATACAGGCATATTTAACTGCTTTCTATTTGAAAAGCTACCTACCTACCTACCCCAAAACGTAAAAAGTACCTAACTACCTTACCTTTCCATTATTTATAAACCCTTCATGCTCTCAATCTTTCTTTACTAGAAAATATGAAACACGATGAAGTATTTAGTCTCTTACCCCAAAAAAATTTCCCCATAGGATGTCCAGGTCTAGCAAGGCTTCCAAACAACATTTCCTTTCTGTTTGCATCAGAGGGTCTTGCAAGCTGATATTCTGTCAATTTTAAAGAAATATTTTTAATAAAATTAAATTCAGTATCTTGATTTACTATCTGGAAATTCAGGCTTAAAGAACTGAAAGTAAGGAAGTAACAAAAATTAATTTTATAAATCATGTGTAGTAAGACTGAAGTGAGAAATTCAATGATCTAGGACAAATTCTAAGACTTAATATATTCTGTAATTTTGGGTAGTCAATTCACCTTTCTAGAGATTTTCCTTTATTTTCAAATGCAACAGGTAGTTAATGACCTGAAAGTTTCAAGTCTAGAATATGAGAACTAAAATATTGCCTGCCATATCAGTAAACAAAGGATGTTATAGTCATCAAGCCATCACATTAAAGCTGCAGGGACAGTGTGCCCTAAGGAAACTCAGCATGAGAAAACATAGGATACTGGCCCCAGATAGCTGAGATACTATCAAAGAAATGATTTCAGTGAGTCCAGACTCTTACATCTTCCCATACATAGAAAAGCACTAAATTCCTTACCTTGAGATATCTTATTTTCTTTTATTAACAGTAATCTTTTGATGTTCCAACTACCTGGTCTCTTGTTGCAAAAAACTCCTATATATCCTGGCTCCCTGATCCCCCTTGCCACTTTGGAACAGTTTTCTCAGCATTATCTGAGATGCTGTGTCCCAGGCTTCAAGTCCTCAGAGAACCCGTCAAGTAAAACATAACTCTCTCAACTTTTAGGCTGTGCATTTTTATTCAGTCAACAGATGCTATGTCCAAGATTTTATTAATGAAGGTGCTAATAAAATGTTAGATCAAATTCCTTATTATCTGAGAACTTTGCCATACATATTATTTAAATTTCCTCCAAAGCCAACTATGTAGGTAATAAAGTACTAATGGTTAAAAACAATCACTTTGAAGCCAGAAATATCTTGGCTAGAATCCAAGTTCTGCAATTCCTAAGCTGCACAACATTGAGGAAGTTATCTAACTTCCTAGATTCTATTTTTCATCTAGAGTATGGAGTTACTAGTACCAAGCTCAAAGGATTTTTTAAAATAAGATATATTCCTATACTGAACATCTACTATACAGCAGGTACTACTAAACTAGTTGCTGGAGGTAGAAAGTTCAGAATCAAAGCAGAGTCAAGATATCAGGCTGAAGAGATAAAGAAGAAACAATTTTTGCCTCAGTTTCACTGCATGTCAAGGATAATGGAGGTAACAATCATAATGATGCACATAATAAGCTCAATAAATGTTAGCTATTATTACTTAAAGGAATAATGGTAAGACATTACCAATGTTTAATAAGGAGAGTAACACTATCATTATCATAGATCTAGACTTCAGTAAGTTCATTCTGGTTGTAAAAGTAGACACAGGAAAACTGATGAGGAGCCATCACTGTTATACTTGGAAAAGAGAGCGAAAACCAAAGTGGTGATGGAAGAGATGGAAAGTAGTAGAAACATATATGAAATAACACACTTCAGTTACAAGTCGTGAAGTCTAAATCAAAGATGAGACAGTAAAAAAATATATCATTTCCATATCTGGAAAGCATACACAGTAAAAAGTATATATATATAGCTTCAACAGAGCAAAATTTTTAAATCTCTGTAAAAATATGAAGATATGATGGCTATAATACAGAAGAAACAATTCATTAAGTGTGAAAGACTGAACAATGGCCCCCAAAGATGGCCATATCTTAATCTCCAAAACCTGTGAATGTGTTACCTTATATGGTAAAAGGAAATTTGCACTGTGATTAAATTAATGATCTTGCATGCAGAGACTCTACTAGATTATCTGGGTGGTCCCAATGTAATCAGAGGGTCCTTAAAAGAGAGAGGTAAGAGGATCAATGGTGATTGCAGCCATGAAATTAAAAGATGCTTACTCCTTGGGAGGAAAAGTTATGACCAACCTAGATAGCATATTCAAAGGCAGAGACATTACTTTGCCGACTAAGGCCCGTCTAGTCAAGGCTATGGTTTTTCCTGTGGTCATGTATGGATGTGAGAGTTGGACTGTGAAGAAGGCTGAGTGCCGAAGAATTGATGCTTTTGAACTGTGGTGTTGGAGAAGACTCTTGAGAGTCCCTTGGACTGCAAGGAGATCCCACCAGTCCCTTCTGAAAGAGATCAGCCCTGGGATTTCTTTGGAAGGAATGATGCTAAAGCTGAGACTCCAGTACTTTGGTCACCTCATGTGAAGAGTTGACTCACTGGAAAAGACTCTGATGCTGGGAGGGATTGGGGGCAGGAGGAGAAGGGGACGACAGAGGATGAGATGGCTAGATGGCATCACTGACTCGATGGACGTGAGTCTGAGTGAACTCTGAGAGTTGGTTATGGACAGGGAGGCCTGGAGTGCTGCGATTCATGGGGTCGCAAAGAGTCGGACATGACTGAGCAACTGAACTGAACTGAAGAGGATCAAGGTCAGAAGATGTTAAGACAAAAGCAGGGTCAGATAGCAAAGGAGATTCCACACCAATGGCTCTTAAGATAATGAAAGGAGCCACAGTCTAGGAAAGTAGGTGGTATCTAGAAGGTAGAAAAGGAAACAGATTCTCCCTTGGGGTCGCCAACAGAAATGCAGTCATGAGGGAATATTTTAGATTTCTGACCTCCAAAAGTTTAAGGAAATAAATCTGTTATTTTAAGTCACTGAGTTTCTGGTAATTTGTTACAGCAGCAAAGGAAACTATAACAGAGTAGATATATAAACATATCTACAAAAAGTCATTTAGAATTCCCCTACAACTGATAAAAATAGAGTATAAATACTGAACACTTAGAGAACACACTCAACCACTTGATTATATTAAAAAAGGTTTTGGTCATATCCCCAATCTCAATTACTAAGGTACAATATGTAGGCAATTACACATGATTATGTAGAGTATGAATAATCATTAAAATAAAGAGCTAATCATTAAGAATAATATTTTCTCTACAATCTTATTTTAGCAATAAGTCAATCTGATTTTAAGATCTATCCTGTGTATATTTGTGGCTTCTGTGATTAAATGTATTCAAGAAAATTATAAAACACCGAACAGACCTATCTGCATTGTGCAAACAAATTCTTATACGTTTATGTCTATAACCACTCCACTGAAAGATCAGACCAAAAACAGACTGTCAATGCAGGGCATGGTAATGAAGGTACAACAAGTGATAAATTTAAAACCTAGGAAAGAATCTCTTCCATAAGCAGGAGGAGAAGGAAAAGGAAAATAAAAAGATGAATCTACCATGACAGTTGAATTTCAACTCCTCTCACACTGAATGGGTCATTAAAGCATGCAGGCAACTAAAAACATGCAAATGAGGTGAGAATGATAAAATAAAGATTATTATATCTGAATAAAAGAAAATAACATTCAATTGTGAAGCTTTCAAAAGTGCTTAATAGATTTCATTATTTGTAGATACTGATTCTGGAAAAAGAAAGGCTAAGATGCCTGACTACAATACTGACTTAGACCTGGCCTAGAGCCGTTAACTCTTAATGGCCTGCATACATATGTGTTAACATGTGACACTATTCAATTATAAATGTTTTGTGGCTTTAGCCAAGATAAATTTATGCTGTTTTCATAAAAAATATCAGTATCTACCGATGTGTAAATACTGAGTCCCCAAGTGTTCGTATGTTCAATGTTCACAGAACCTAAACTTCGCTCATCTTAAATTTTCTGATGTGTTATAAATACAAATAAGAGAATAATATATCATAAACAATATGCTAAAAAACTACTTAATGAATACTAGTTTGTTACACCAAAATTTAAGACCTCTCCCATCTCCTTGCATACATGGCATGCTCAGTCACTTCAGTTGTGTCCGACTCTCTGTGACCCCATGGACCACGGCCCGCCAGGGTTCTCTGTCCATGGGATTCTCCAGGCAAAAATACTGGAGTGGGTTGCCATGCGCTCCTCCAGGGGATCATGCCAACCCATGCATCGAACCCACATCTCTCGCACTGCAGGTGGGCTCTTTATCGCTTGAGCCACTGGGAAAGCCCCTTTCATCTCCCTAATCTCAAGTAAATCTTTTATACTTAGGTTAAGTAACTAATGATATATACCTAGCTATTTGTATCGGATTACAAATTGAAACCTAGGTCTCCTATCATCAAAAATAAACAAAAAAACAGAGCCTTTAGCCTAAGTTCATTTTAAACCAAAACTACTTATTGTGTGTGAGTACATATCATATATCAAATATTCAAAATATAATAAAATATATTCTGAATTAAACTTATAAAATTAAATTAGATGTTTAATCTTTTTTGGGGGGCCGCACCACACAGCTAGCAAACTTAGTCTGCCAACCAAAGATTGAGCCCAGGCTCTGGCAGAACAATTTCCTAGTCCGATCACTGGACCATCAGGGTATAACAATGGTTTTAAATGGCAATTTCAACCCACTCTTGAAACTATACAAATAAAAACACACTTGAAAGAATTAAAGACACAGAATATAGTTCCTAGGTTCCCAAAAGGAGGGAAAGCTTTTAGAGTTTTCCTTATTTATTTTAGTTTTCATACATTCAACAAAGTTATCTGGGCCTATGAAAAAAGTTGTGGGTAAGTAAACAACAAAAATGAAGAAAATGAATCTTTGATTATAAGAAGTGACTAGAACTAGGAGGAATCTAACTCCATTCTACCCTCTTTTACTAATAAATTGAGGGCCACAATTAGTGACATTTCTATAAGTAAAACACAGTTTGCTGAGTTGAAAACAAATAGTTCTTTCCAGTCATCTGCAGTTTATTTTGCCTAGTGAAGGCTGCTGCTGCTGCTGCTAAATTGTTTCAGTTGTGTCCGACTCTGTGCGATCCCACAGACAGCAGCCCACCAGGCTCCCCCATCCCTGGGATTCTCTAGGCAAGGACACTGGAGTGGGCTGCCATGTCCTTCTCCAATGCATGAAAGTGAAAAGTGAAAGTGAAGTTGCTCAGTCATGTCCGACTCTTAGCGACCCCATGGACTGCAGCCCACCAGGCTCCTCCGTCCATGGAATTTTCCAGGCAAGAATACTGGAGTGGGGTGCCACTGCCTTCTCCGCTAGTGAAGGCAGTAAATGATTATCAGAAATAGATACACAATCAAACCAAAGGGAAAATGTTACAAAAGGAAGAATTAGTACAAAGATCTGGCCTCTTCAGTCATGCAAGCCAAGCCTAACCTATATGAACTGGAAGTCCCCTCAAGTGTACTATTACATGTTTCTAATGCTAAAATTAAAAGACGCTTACTCCTTGGAAGGAAAGTTATAACCAACCTAGATAGCATATTCAAAGGCAGAGACATTACTTTGCCAACTAAGGTCTGTCTAGTCAAGGCTATGGTTTTTCCAGTGGTCATGTATGGATGTGAGAGTTGGACTGTGAAGAAGGCTGAGCGCCGAAGAATTGATGCTTTTGAACTGTGGTGTTGGAGAAGACTCTTGAGAGTCCCTTGGACTGCAAGGAGATCCCACCAGTCCATTCTGAAGGAGATCAGCCCTGGGATTTCTTTGGAAGGAATGATGCTAAAGCTGAAACTCCAGTACTTTGGCCACCTCATGCAAAGAGTTGACTCACTGGAAAAGACTCTGATGCTGGGAGGGACTGGGGGCAAGAGAAGGGGACGACAGAGGATGAGACGGCTGGATGGCATCACTGACTCGATGGATGTGAATTTGAGTGAACTCCGGGAGTTGGTGATGGACAGGGAGGCCTGGTGTGCTGCGATTCATGGGGTCGAAAAGAGTCGGATGCGACTGAGCGACTGAACTGAACTGAATGCTAAAATAAGGAAGCAGGGTTAATCTGCAGTGATATTATTTATTGATACCCTGTAACTGAGGGATATCTGTTGCACAGTTCTCTAATGAATCCTCACCCTATACAGACACACAGTTTTCCTTATGGTCTTCAATCTTTAAAACACAAAGATAAGAAAGACCATCAAAGTAAAATTAAAAGGTTTCCTGCTCAGGAGTTAAGTTTCTTCATCCATAAACATATCAAAATTATTTTCAAAACTACAGAAGCTAAACCCACAAAGTAACAGAAGTTACTGACACACAGAAGTAACAAAAAATAAGCTATTTTAATATCAGGATGGTACATAAAGTAAAGCCTCAGAGGAAATATTTCTTCATGCAAAGAGTATGTGAACTTCTAAAGTTTGAATACCCAGTATTAGTCTTAAGAATTAAGAATTAGGGTAAGAGGTCAGTCACTGTGGTAAAACCCTCAAAAAAAGCAAAGGCTGAAAAATCAAAAATACATAATCCTTTGATTTATTTCATATCTATACTGAATAGACATTTAATGGCCTCAGTAATAAACATGACATTTCTATTTTAATTTAGCCCTTTATGACATAAAGAGTGATAAAGAATGATAAATGTGCTAATAACTGGATCAATGAAGGGAAAAGCAGTAAGACATAAAGCACTTACCACTATCAACAGCTTCAACTTCTCGGTCAATTGCATCTCTGATCATTAGCGGATGGATGAAAAACTGGGCCCATCTTAAGACACACAAAAAAACACCTGTCTGGTAAAAGCTTTTCACCAGTCAACATCTACTTTTTTAAAGTAAGAAACTTTACTAAGTTGGAGATTTAGTTCATAATCATGCGTATAAAACCTAAACAATATACAGCATTTCTAGATTTTGAAGTCTACAAACCACTTTTTCTCTATTATGAAATATAATACCCATTACAGAAAAATACATAAAACATGAGCATACAGACTGTAAGGCAAATACCGAAGTGGCAACTACTCAGTTCAAGAAATACAACACTGTCAAAACTCTAGAAGCACCCAGCACCCATCTCAGAAGTAATATCATAAATGTTACAGTAATCACTTCTCTGCTTTTCTTGGTAGTTTTAAACATATACATGTATTTCTAGACTGGTGTTTCTTGATTTTTTTTTTCCCATTATCAACCCTAAGGAGACTTTTCAAAAATCTTATTCCAATCACTACCCTATGAAATTTCTGCACACATATAAAGCCAGTTTACATACTGTATGTGTACCTGATTTCATAAGTAAAAAGTATCTGAGGACTACTCTTTTTTAACTTTTTAAGTTAAAATATTAAAGGTTATTATTACTATTTCACTTAATTGTATAACTGTATTTATAAACTTTAACATAATATATTCCTTATGCAGGTTGTGGTACATCAAATTATATATGCAAAATACCCATTTAAATAATAACAGCAATACAATCAAGTTTTTTTAATTAATATTTATTGTCCATCAAGACATTAAAAAGTTAATTTCTTACAATATTTAATAAACTTTGAACTTCTGCTTGCTCTGAGAAGAAACTGTTAACTTAATTAGCTACTCGTACTTGTTAAAATATTACTGACATTTTCTTCTTTTCAGTACTTGTTATAACTAATGATGGACTAAATAATTTTTATTGAATTAAATAATAAAACAGAATATTAATTTAATTCTAAAAATCAAAGTCACACACAAAAGAAGAGAGAGGGTCAAACATAAACAACATCCACAAGGCAGCTAATGACAACCAACTGACACACGCAGACTACCTCTAGTGATGATTTCAAGATCAAACAATCATTTGAAAGTCCTCCAACCATTTATCACCACCATTTTGTAGCCCAGACCTGGCATACGCTCTGCATCTCGTCCATGAACTCAATGTCAGTATGAATGGTGCTCATGGGATACTTGAGAGAACTCAGAAAGAAATCAATACTAAGTGAAGATTTTGCAGGTAGGGTTAAGCTTTGGAGGACCACAAACCATTATAATATCAAACATTTTTTTACCTCCAAGAACCAATTTCTGCTACCAAAAGAAACAATATGAACCCTGCCAAGAATGCATGTTCTAGACAATATAGTTTGATTTTTGAACTTCATATAAATGGATATATAGTTTATATACCCTTTACATGATTTATTTAACTCAACATTTTTAATGGTCATTCACAATGTTACATGTGATTGTGGCTGATTTATTTTCACTGCAGTAGAATATTTCACTGCATGAATTTACTCATCCATTCTACTGCTGATGGACAATTTGTGCTGGTTCCGGATCTGAACCATTATAAACAATGCTATCAAAAACATTCTTATAAATATATACCACAGCACATGTGCACAAGTTTGTCTAAATATCTAAGAAAGAACTCCTAGGTAATAGCATATGCATCATATGTTCTACATCACCAGGTTAATATCAAACCTTTCCAAAAGTGATTGTGCCAGTTTACTCTTGCATCAGATCATTCCTCCAATCCTCTACAATCCTACCCTCACTTGGTATTATCAGATGTTAAAATTTTCTGTAACTTTTAGAAGGATAGTTAAATTTCAAAATGATTTGAATTTACATTTTCCTGCTAGAACATTTTATATTTTTAGTAATGATTTTAATTTCTTCTTTTATAATATGCCTGTTTAAGGGCTTTTTCTATTGGGTTGTACTTTTCTTATTGATTCTAACAGTATATATATTTAATTATCCATTGTGGCTCAGACGGTAAAACGTCTGCCTACAATGCGGGAGACCTGGGTTCGATCCCTGGGTCGGGAAGATCCCCTGGAGAAGGAAATGGCTACCCACTCCAGTACTCTTGCCTGGAAAATCCCATGGATCCTGGTAGGCTACAGTTCATGGGGTCGCAAAGAGTCTGGACACAACTGAGTGACTTCACTTCACTTCACTTATATAATATGTAATAGTATATATAATCATATGTAAACATTGTAATCTAATAATTAAAACTCAATGGTAGTTATTCTAAATATAAGTCCTTTGTTAGTTACATGTGTTACAAATATATTCTTCCACCTTATACTTGCCTTTTTCACTCTCTTTATGTTACCTTTACATGAACGTAATGTACTATCATCTCTCCTTTTTGTTTTTCCATCTTGTTTGATAATCCTTATCTAAGGTTAAAGTCACACTTTTCCATAAAACTTTTAATGGCACTTTTCACTTTTTGGTCTAAAATCCACATAGAATTGATTTTTTTGTGTATGTTGTGAAATAGGGAGTCAATTTTGTTTTTGCCATTACACTGTCTTGGTATCATTTTTTTAAAAAGCCCTTGACCACTGCTTCATAATGTTTCTATCAAAAATCAAGTGTCCACATATGTGTTGGTCTATTTCCATTCCAAGAAACATTCTGTTGCACCGTCTCTTTGTCTAGCCTTCTGCTAACACCACAATGTCCTAATTACAAAACAAATCTTAATATCTAGTAGGTCAAGTTCTACGACCTTGTTATTTTTCCAATTCAAAAGTATCCCAGCTATACTTAGCCCTCTGTATTTCTTTATAAATCTTAGATTGTCTATTTAAGACTAAGTAAATCTTCTAAGATTATGGTTGTGATATCACTGAATCTGTACATTAAACAGGAAGAACTAATGTCACTGAAAAAAACGAGAGAAAGATTTTGGGGTATCCCCTGGTGGCCCAGTGGTTAGGACTCCACACTTTCAATGCGGGTGCAGGGGTTCAATCCCTGGCTGGGGAGCTAGGATCCTCTATGCTTACAGCAAAGTAGCCAAAAACAAAAGAAAAAGTTCTTTAAAGGGCTTAAAATCCATAAATAGTATTTTTCTCAATTTATTTAGGTCTTTTATTTAATATTTAAATAAGATTTTAATATATCCTCCATGAAGAAGTCTTATATATAATTTGGGGGGGTGATTCCTTTTTTTCCCCAAACTTTAAACTTTTTATTTTGTATTGGGGTATAGCTGATTAACAATGTTGCAGTAGTTTCAGATGAACCCTGCAAGGGACTCAGCCATATATACACATGTATCCATTCTCCCCTAAACACCCCTCCTTTCCAGGCTTCTACATAACACTGACCTGAGTTCCATGTGTTATATACAATAGGTCCCTGGTTGGTTATGGGGAATGATTCTTGAATGTCTGATTATTTATGTAGCTTTTATTAACTTGTTTTTAAATTTCAATTTCTAATTGCTGCAGATACACAGAAATTATACTTTTATATGTTAAACATTATTTTTGTAATTTTAAACTTTTGCATATCCAGCTATCTTACTGAATTCTGTTGTAATTTTTATCTGTATATTTTAGATTTTCTATGTTCATAATCATATCATATGCTATGACAGTAGCTTATTTTGCTTCTTTTTCTTTCTTCCCTAATAGAATGATGAATAGAAGTGATCATAAACCACATCTGCCTTGTTCTTGATCCCAGCTTGAAATCTTTCAAAGTTTCACTACTAAATATAAGGTTTTATTTAAAATATCAAATATCACACTGAGAAAGCTACCTTATACTCCACTTGCCAACAGCATCTTCATTAATAGATACTCAATTTCATCATGTAGTTTTTCTCTACATACACCAAATTATGTTTTTTTTCTCCTTCAATCTGGCAATGAGAAGAACAGCACTGATTTTGTTAACCCTACCCTGTATTTCCAGGATGAACCCAACTCAGTACTGCTATATCAGCCTGTTTGTGAATCTGCTCTATATTTTTTCTTATATTATACTTTCTTATATCAAGGTCAAGGTCATGCTATTTTTTAAATGAGGGAGGAATTATTTCTTTCCTCCATTTTTTTGTAAGACTCTAAAGAAAACAAGTTTATTTTTGAGAGGACCTTTCATTACTGATTGATTTCTTTAATGATTATGAATATGCAAACTTTAAATTATAATTTCTTTTGTGTGGCTTTTATAAATAATATTACTAGGAATTTGTGAATGCCCTCTAGTTTTTTCATTTATTGCAAAACGTTTTCAAAATATTTTCAATATCAGCCAATATATCATATTCCTTTTTATTCCTGATATTTTCACATACATTTTTCCTTTGACCAGTCTCACGAAAGGTTTATCTATATTTAGTTTTTTCAAACCAACATTTAGCTTTCTTGAAAGTCTATGTTTGCTGTTTCTATTGAGAAATAATTCACATACCACAATATATCCCTTTAAAAGTATATAATTAAAAGGATTTTACTACAGAATTGTGTACATTACCACTAATTTCAGAAAATAGTCATTAACCCGAAAATAAAACTCTGTACCCATTAACAGTCATTTTCTATTCCCTCATCCCTCTAGCCCCTGGCAAGCACTATAACACTTTTGGTCTCTATGGATTTGCCTATTTTGGACATTTCATGTAAATGGAATCAAACCTTATATGGGGCCTTTTGTGTCTGGTCTCTTTCTCTTAGCATAATGCTTTCAAGATTCATTTCAACATTCATTCAAACACTGTATCATGTACCAGAACTTCATTCCCTTATTATTGCCAAGTAACATTCCTTTGTATGGATATGCCACATTTGGTTTATCCATTCATCAGTGGATAGACATTTTGGTTTTTCCACTTTTGACCTATTATATATAATGCTGCTACAAACACTCATTTAGGTATTTTTATGTAAACATATGTATGTTTTCAATTCTCTAGAGCATGTATACTAAGGGTAGAATTGCTGGGTCATACTTTAACTCTTTAACTTTTGATGAAGTTTTCTAACTACATTTTCTAACACAGCTGTACCACCACCAATGTATGAAGGTTCTAATTTACCTACACATTCACCAATAATTGTTAATGTCCTTCTTTTCGAAGTGATATCTCACTGAAGTTTTTTTAATTGAAGCATAACTGTTTTACAATGGTGTGTTCATTTCTGTGCATAGCAAAGTGACTCGGTTACACATATTTTTTTCTATTCTTTTCCACTCTGGTTTATCAAAGGATACTGAATATAATTTCCTTGCTATAAAGTAGGATCTTATTGTTTATCCATCCTATATATACTTGTTTGCATCTGCTAATCCAAAACTCCCAACTGTTCCCCCTCTACTCCTGCTTGGCCACCACAAGTCTGTTCTCTATGTCCTTGAGTCTGTTTCTGTTTCATAGTATGTTCATTTGTGTTCTATTTTAGATTCCACACATAATTGATATCATATTGGTCTCTGTCTTTCTGACTTACTTCACTTAGCATGATAATCTCTAGGGTCCATTCATGTTGTTGCAAGTGGCATTATTTCATTCTTTTTTATAGCTGAGTAATACTCCATTGTATAAACACACCACATCTTTTCCTATTTATCTATTGATGGATATATAGGTTGCTTCCACATTTGGCTATTGTAAATGGTGCTGCTATGAACACTGGGGTGCAGGTATCCTTTCAAATTAGTTTTCGTCTTTTCCAGACGTATACCCAAGAGTGGGACTATTGGATCATGACGGTGGATCATGTTGTCCACAGTTTTCCATAGTGAATACACCAATTTACATGTCCTAGAACAGTGTAAAAGGGTTTCCTTTTCCCCACACACTCTCCAACACTTATTATTTGTTGACTTTTTAATGATGGCTATGTGACCAGTGTGAGGTGGTACACCTTCACTGAAGTTTTGATTTTCATTTTCCTAGTGACTAAGATGTTGAGCATCTTTTCATGTGCTTATTGGGCACCTGAGTATCTTCCTTGGAGAAATGTCTATTCAAATTCTTTGCCCATTCAAAAACTGGATTATTTGTCTTACTGTTGAACATAGATACTAGCACCTTAACAAATACATGATTTTTCATTTTCTTCCCTTCTGTGAACTGTCTTTTCATTTTCTTCATAGGACTTATTAAAGCAAAAATAACTTTAATTTTAGTGGAGTCCAATTTATCCAGTTTTTCCTTTGTTCCTTCTGTGTTTCATGGCATATCTGCAGAACTATTGCCATGTCCAATCACAAAGATTTAAGCCTATATTTAGAGTCTTACAGCTTTTGCTCTTACACTTAAGTATGTCTCAATATGTATATGGTATGAACAAAGTGTCTAACTTGATTCTTTTGTATGTGCATATCCAGCTGTCCCAGTATCATGTGTTGAAAAACAGTTTTTCCCTACTGAATTGATGTGGCACCCTTGCAACTAACCACAAGTGTAATGGTTTACTTCTGGAGCCCCAACTCTATTCCATTGATCTGTATGTCTATTCTTTTTTTTTTTTTTTCTTTTGGCTGTGCTGGGTCTTAGTTGTCGCATGTGGGATCTGGTTCCCTATCCAGGGGTTGAACCCAGGCATTGGGGGCATGGAGTGTTAGCCATTGGACCACCAGGGAAGTTCTCCTATGTGTCTATTCTTATGTCAGTACCATGCGGCTTTGGGTAAGTTTTGAAACTGAGAATGTGAGTCCTTTAACTTTGTTCTTTTCAGGATTAATTTTGGCTATTCTTGGTCAATTCCTTTCTATGTGAATTTCAGAACCAACTCATCAATTTCTTCAAAAAAGACAGGTGAAATTTTGATATGGACTAAGTTGAATCTATAGACAAATTTGGGATGTACTGCCATCTTAAGTCTTGTAATCTGTGAACACGGGATGTCTTTCCAGCTCTTGCAACTCTCTTGTTAAATTTATTCCTAAGTATCTTATTCTTTTTAATACTACTGTACAAGGAATTTTCTCAATTTCATTTTTGAATTTTTCATTGCTAGTGTGTAAAAATAGTTGATTTTTGTACAATGATCTTGATTCTGCAACCCTGTTAACTTGATATTAGCTCTAACAGTTCATCTGTAGAATTTGTAGGGTTATTCACATATAGTAAGTTCTTGCTATTTGCAGTAGTTGGTTTTTAAAGTTGTCAAGTCTGCTGAATAAGCAAGTACTGAGTGACTCTCTAGGAGTAATACATACATAAACACACACACACTCACACACAGATTATGATCTTAAATCCTAAAGGTATCTAATTCTAGTTGATTCTCTTTTATTTCGCAAAAAAGAGAATGAGATTCAGAAGCATTAAGGACTTTGCCTAAGGCCACTTTCCCAGTGGGTACCAGAGTTGGGACTCAAACTCCATAGAACTGGTTCAGAGCCGGAGCTTCTTTTACTATGTTATTTTGTTCCCTATCCTCTGGTCACTTCTGTATGAAAGCTGAAATAAAAAGGTAGAGTGTTGCCTTGTTCAACCTCAGCTGAGAATGTGTAGGTCAAGCAACTCAAATTTTTTTCATAACTTTCCTTTTTTTCTCCCCATATGTCCATGAATGACTGCAAAAGCATCACAAGTATTCATCTTGGAGCTACAAAAAACTTTACTGAGTAGATAAATTCTCCATAAATAATGAGAATCATTCATATAAGATGATGCAGTCTACAAGTAGTTTTACTATTTTCCCAATCTGCAAGCCTTCTTTTTTGTGTCTAATTGTTCTAGCTAAAACCTCCACTACAATGTCAGATAGAGGTGGACAGAGCTGATGTCTTGATCCTATTTGGGGAAATCTTTTCAATCTTCAACCATTAAAAATGATGTTAGTTGTGGGTTATTCATAGATACTCTTTATGAAGTTGAGGAAGTTCCCTAATATTCATGGTTTATTACATGTTTTATCATGAAAAGGTGCTGAATTCAATTAAACGCCTTTTCTGTTTATACTGAGATGATTTTTTAAATGTGTTTGTCCTTCTATTAATTTGGTATATTATGTTGATTGGTTTTTGTATGGTGAACTACCCTTGCAGTCCTGGGATAAATCCCACCTGAATGGTGCATAATCCTTTTTATATGTTGCTGATACAGTTTTATAGTATTTTGTTGAAGATTTTTGCATCTATATTCTACTGTTTGGAGAAGGAAATGGCAACCCACTCCAGTACTCTTGCCTGGAAAATTCCATGGATGGAGGAGCCTGGTAGGCTACAGTCCATGGAGTCGCAAAGAGTCGGACACGACTGAGTGACTTCACTTTCTTTCTTTCTATAGCTCCTTTTGGAGAAGGAAATGGCAACCCACTCCAGTGTTCTTTCCTGGAGAATCCCATGAACAGAGGAGCCTAGTGGACTATGGTCTATGGGGGTTGCAAAGAGTCGGACACGACTAAGCAACACACACACACACACACATTCTACTACTGGTCTGTAGTTTTCTTGTACAATCATTGTCTAGTTTTAATATCAGAGTAATACTGGCTTCATAGAATGACTTAGAAGTGTCCCTCTTCTGTATTTCGGAAGAGTTTATGAAGCGTTAGTTTTAATCCTTTAAATGTTTGGTAGAATTCACCAGTAAAGTCATATTGATCTATATTCTTCTTTTGGTAAGTTCTTGATTACTAATCCAATCTCTCATTATAGGTCTATTCAGATTTTCTGTGTTGAGTCAGTTTCAGTTGTTTTCTGTCTTTCTACAAATTTGTCCATTTCATCTTGGCTATCTATTTGTTGGCATACAATAGTTCACAATTCTAATTTTTTAATTTTGGTTAATATCATACTAATGTCCACTCTTTCATTTCTTTTTCTTGGTCAGTTTAGCTGAAGGTTTGTCAATTTTGTTCACCTTTTCAAATAACCATATTCTGATTTTGTTTATTTTCTATTGTTTTTCTATTCCCTATTTCATTTATTGCCACTCAAATGTTTATTATGTCCTTCCTTCTGCTTACCTGGGTTTAGATTGCTCTTCTTTGCCTTGCTAATTAAGATGTAAGTTTAGGTTCACTTGAGATCTTACTTTCTTAATGGAGGGGTTTGATCCTCCTGACCTAGGGATCGAACCTGGGTCTCCTGCATTACAGGCAGATGCTTTACTGTCTGAGCCACCAGGGAAGCCATGGAGGGGTTTACAGCTAAAAATTTCCCTCTGAGCACTGGTTTTGATGCAGCTCATAATTTTTTCTATGTTGTTTTCATTTTCACTAGTGTCTAAGTATTTTTTAATTTCCCTTGTGATTTTTTTTGATCCATTGAGTAGGCTGTTAAATTTAAGAGTAGGCTGTTAAATTTCCACAGATTCGTGAAATTCCCTAAATTTCCTTGTTACTGATTACTGATTCCATTCCATTACACCTTGAGAACATACTCTGTATAGTTTCATTCTTTCAAGTATACTGGAAATAAATTTATTTTATGACCTAATATATATGACCTGCCTCTTGAGAAACCTATATGCAGGTCAGGAAACAACAGTTAGAATTGGACATGGAACAACAGACTGGTTACAAATAGGGAAAGGAGTACGTCAAGGCTGTATATTGTCACCCTGCTTATTTAACTTATATGCAGAGTACATCATGAGAAATGCTGGACTGGAAGAAACACAAGCTGGAATCAAGACTGCCGGGAAAAATATCAAAAACCTCAGATATCCAGATGACACCACCCTTATGGCAGAAAGTGAAGAGGAACTAGAAAGCCTCTTGATGAAAGTGAAAGAAGAGAGTGAAAAAAGTTGGCTTAAAGCTCATCATTCAGAAAATGAAGATCATGGCATCCGGTCCCATCACTTCATGGGAAATAGATGGGGAAACAGTGGAAATAGTGTCAGACTTTATTTTTGGGGGCTCCAAAATCACTGCAGATGGTGACTGCAGCCATGAAATTAAAAGACGCTTACTCCTTGGAAGAAAAGTTATGACCAACCTAGATAGCATATTCAAAACCAGAGACATTACTTTGCCAAGAAAGGTCCATCTAGTCAAGGCTATGGTTTTTCCAGTGGTCATGTATGGATGTGAGAGTTGGACTGTGAAGAAGGCTGAGCACTGAAGAATTGATGGTTTTGAACTGTGGTGCTGGAGAAGACTCTTGAGAGTCCCTTGGACTGCAAGGAGATCCAACCAGTCCATCCTGAAGGAGATCAGCCCTGGGATTTCTTTGGAAGGAATGATGCTAAAGCTGAAACTCCAGTACTTTGAACCACCTCAAGCGAAGATTTGACTCATTGGAAAAGACTCTGATGCTGGGAGGGATTGGGGGCAGGAGAAGGGGACGACAGAGGATGAGATGGCTAGATGGCATCACCGACTTGATGGACATGAGTTTGAGTGAACTCCGGGAGTTGGTGATGGACAGGGAGGCCTGGCGTGCCGCAATTCATGAGGTCACAAAGAGTCGGACACGACTGAGCAACTGAACTGAACATGTTTCTTAATCCAGTGTGCCAATGTCTTATCTTTTAATTGAAATGCTTAATCTATTTACATTTAATTATTGATAAGACAGGATTTATATCTGTCTTTGCTATCTACTGCAAGTCCTATGCCTTTTTTCCCCTCTATTCCTCAACTGCTGACTTTTTTGTTAAAATAAGTATTTTCTAGAGTACCATTCAAATTCCCTTGCTATTTCTTTTACTATATTTTTGAGTTATTTTCCTAATAACTTATAACAATCCATTTTGAATTAATACCAACTTAACTTCAGTATTACACGAAAGCTTCACTTCTATATACCTGTTCTCTTTTTTTGTGCTATTATTGCCATACAGATACCATTATGCATTATATGCCTATCAACACATTTATAATTTTTGCTTTATACAGCTATCTTTTAAATCAGATAGGAAAAAATTACAAAAACTATATCTTTTATATTTATATAGGTAAACAAAGACAGTATAAATTATACAGTATAAGTTATCTTTATAAGTGTGCTTTATTTCTTCATGTGGAATTGAGTGTCCTTTCTATTTCAGTCTGAAGGACTCCATCCACCTATGTCATAGACAGAATATCTGCTAATGACAATTTTAATTTAGCTGAGAATGTCTTAATTTCTCCATTTAGAAGGATATTTTTGCTGGATAAAAAATACTTGGTTTGCATTCTTTCAGTACTTTGAATGTATCATACCATTGTCTTCTTGCTTCCATGATTTCTTGAAGTACCTGTTTACCCTATTGAGATTAACTTATGAAAAAAAGCTGCTCCTCTCTTGCTACTTTCAATATTTTACCTTTAGCTTTTAATGGCTTGATTATAACATGTCTTAATGTGAAAGTCATTGTTGTGAATATCACTGTGTTTATTCTTCTGGAAATCTGTTGAGTTGCTTGAATGTGTAGATGTTTGTCTTTTACCAATTTTGAAAGAGTTTGGCTATTATGTCCTCAAGAATACTTTCTGTTTTTCTCATTTCCTCTTGGAACTCCTATAAAACACATGCTAGTATGCTTGATGGTATCTCGTAGACCTCTAAGGCTCTGTTTTATTTTTCATCATCCCTTTTCTTTATTTCTGTTCCTCAGACTGGAAAATCCCAATTAATCTTTCTTCTAGTTTGTTCATTCTTTCCTCAGCAAGCTCAAATCTTCTGTTAAGTTCTTCTAGTTAATTTTTCAAGTTGTACTTTTCAACTCTAGAATTTCTATTTGGTTCTTTTAATAATTTGTATCTGTTGAGGGGTGTTAGAAGGAAGGTTCAAGAGGGATGGGATATATGTATACACATAACTGACTCACTCTTGTACAGCAGAAACTAACACAGAATTGTACAGCAATGGTACTCCAATTAAAAAAAAAAAAAAGTAAAAATAAAGCAACTGTTTATCTGGGAAAAAATAATTTGTATCTCTTTACTGATGTTTTCTACTTAGAAAGACATCATTCTTGTGTTCTCCTGTAGTTCTTAGACATAGTTTTCTTTATTTCTTTGAACATAATTAAAATAGGTGATCTAAAGTTTCTGTCTGGTTAAGTCCAGAATCTAGACTTTCTTAGAAACAGTATCTATTGACTACTGTTTTCCCATTGTATCAGTCATACTTTTCTGCATCCCTCATAATTTTGTTGAAAAAAAATTTTTAGAAATATAATGTAGCAACTATGTAAATCAAGCCTCTCCTCCCTCCTCTGGGTTTGTTGTTATTGCTGTTTCTTGTTGTTACTATTTACATATTTAGTGCCCTTCTGATTTCCCTAGTGGCTCAGACAGTGAAGAAACTGTCCGCAATAAGTGAGACCTGGGTTCAATCCCTGGTTTAAGAAGATGCCCTGGCGAAGGGAATGGCTACACACTTCAGTATTCTTGTCTGGAGAATTCCATGGACAGAGGAGCCTGACCTGCAAAGAATCAGACATGACTGAGCAACTCACACTTACCTTAAACTAATCCTGTGAAGTCTGTATTCTTTGATGGCTTGGTTAGCTTAGTAATAATCTCTGGTTGCAGAGAGATTTCCTTAAATGCCTTGCCAAGGGGTTCTCTATGCATATTGGGGGATGCTTTCAACATACAGTCAGGGAGTTTACAACTCTACATTAGCCATCACATCCTGCTTGCACAGAGACTCAAGATCAGCCATGACAAGAGTGTAAGGCCTTAAGTCTTTCTTGAGCATGCATACAGCCCTGGACATGACACAGCTTTATGCACATATGTGACCTTCAAAATTCCCAGGAATGTCCTGGAGCTTTTCAAAACTCCTTAAGATATCTTATTTTGCAGTTTTTCCTTTTAAGCTTTGTTTGCTCCAACTTTTATCCACTGCCTCAGATTGTCACAAAGTTAAACTACTGTCATCTAAATGCATGTCTCTGGAAACAAATGTCTCCAGAGAAAAAGATTTTTGCAAATATGTGAGCTCCCAGTCAGGCCAAATCATAAAAGTTCACGAATGGTGGTTCCCAGGGAACTGCCAGACAGGTCAAATAGTGAAGATGCTCCAGAATGATGTTTTTAGAGATCTCTAAATCCATCCAGCCCCTTTCAGTGGCTGCTAGGTTGCTGTTTTCACTAAGACTGTGGGACCTCTTTGTTTTCAAGACTACTGTAGAGTTGGGTAGAGGGGAATGGAAACAGGGCAAATTAAAATGTCACAAAGCAAACTGTTCTTACTAAGATTTAGTCACTTGCTTGAATAAACTCCTTGGATTGTTGCAAGCGTTTGCTTATTTCCAGAGCTCTGAAAAAGTTGATTTTAACAATTTTTGGCAAGGTTCTCATTGCTTTTACAGAGGAGGGGCTTTCAGAGGTCCTTATTTCACTATTCCTGCTGAAGTCAATCTGCTTTTTATTTCATTTATCTTCACCTTTTCTCTCTTCTTTGGGTATACTTTGCTGATCTTACTCAGACTTCCTGAGATTGATCAGCTCATTAATTTTAAAATCTTCTTTTCTAAAATATACATTTGGTGGTGGTTTAGTTGCTAAGTCATGTCTGATTCTTCGGATCCCATGGACTGTACCCTGCCGGACTCCTCTATGCATGGGATTTCCCAGGCAAGAATACTGGAGTGGGTTGCCATTTCTTCCTCCAGGGGATCTTTCCAACCCAGGGATCAAACCTAGGTCTACTATACAGCAGGCAGTCTCCTGCATTGCAGGCAGATTCTTAACCAACTATATCATGAGGGAAGCTGACAGAAAACACACTTAAAAGTATATATTTCCCTCTAAGTACAATTATAGCTGCATCCCACAACTTTTATTCTATAATATTTTTATAATTCAATACAAAATATTTTCTAATTTCTGATATGCTTTCCTCTTTACCCAGGTATTCTTTAGAAATATATTTAATTTTCAAATATAAGGCAATATTCTAGTCTGTTACTGATTTCTAGCTAAAATTTAACTGTACATACAGTGTGATTAGAAAACATAATCATTAATAATATGATTTTGATTCTCTGAAATTTGAGACTGAATTTGTGGCTTAAAATATGATCAAATGAAAAAATTTTGTAGCTGGGAGGTGTTGATTAAGGATTCAAGTGGTAATCTTTTTGTCCTAATCTTCAATGTCCTTACTGATTTTATAGTTAATCTACCAAATACTGAGAAAGGGGTGTTAAATCTCCCACTGCAGTTGGTTACTTATTCGTTGGTCTTTACATCTGATTTACTTTGAGGCTATGCTATTAGATGAGTTCAAACTGGAAACAATTATGTCTTCCTAGTTAAGTTTTATCAATATGACATGAGCCTCTTGAGCAACATTTTTTTTCCCAAGACTTACTATGTGTACTAGTTGCTCAGTCATGTCCGACTCTTTGCAACCCCGTGGACTGTGGCTTGCCAGACTTCTCTGTCCATAGAATTTTCCATGCAAGACTGCTGGAGTGGGTTGCCATTCCATTCTCCAGGGGTCTTCCCGACCCAGGCAAACCCAGGTCTTCTGTATTGCAGGAAGATTCTTTTTACCATCTGAGCTGCCAGGGAACCCCTCCCAAGCCTTAGATATCTAAGTCTTAAAAACTATTTGATTAGGCTTTTAAAATCCAGTCTGTTTATCTTTTAATCCGAAGTTAATCTACTCATACTTAATAAGAATTACTGTTACATATGGATCTACATCTACCTCCATCCTCCTTTGTCCTGCTTGTCCCACTTGTTCTATCCCTCCTACTACAGTTTTCTTTGAATTTATTTGAGAGACTTATTCCAAGTGTTTTCCTTGTACTGGTTTGGAATTTTTATGCCCAAATTGTGTTCTTTCAGCAGTTACCCTTAAAAATATTACATGTATCCTTTTAACTTATCAAAGTCTAATATTAATCTTATAAAAATACCTTTTTCTCCATTTAGCATTACTCCTGATACACTGTTAACTCTGTATACTTTTAAGTTTCATAATTACTGTTTTAAGTAATCAATGCTCATTTATATTATTCATATAAAATGACTTTCATTGCTCCACTATCATTTTTGTAGCTCTGATCTGTATTCTCCTTCTGCCTGAAATATATTCTTTAGAATTTCCTTTGGTGAGCTGGTGGCATGCACACTCAACTGTGTGTCTAAAGGTCTATTTTACAATCATTCTTACAAGATATTTTTTGCTTGGTGTAGAATTTGTAGTTGGTGGTTATTTTCTTTCAGGCTATTACAAGTATTCTACTGTCATTGAGCTTCCACTACTGCTGCTGAAAAGTTGTCCATCAAACTAACATGACTTTAAAGAACTTCTGCCCTTTTATCTGGCAAAGATTTTCTATATTCGGTTTTCTGTAGTCATTATAACTTTCTACATGTTGATTTCTTTTAATATATACTTTTGGAATTTGTTAAGACTTCTTTACCCTCTGATTTGACATTCTAGAAATTTTCTGGTGATCAACCCTTCAAATATTTGGTCTGTATTACTTTTCTCTCTTCTCCTTCTAATTCTCTGCTGCTACTGCTGCTAAGTCGCTTCAGTCGTGTCCGACTCTATGCGACCCCATAGACAGCAGCCACCAGGCTCCCCCGTCCCTGGGATTCTCCAGGCAAGAACACTGGAGTGGGTTGCCATTTCCTCCTCCAATGCATGAAAGTGAAAAGTGAAGCGAAGTCACCCAGTTGTTGTGTCCGACTCGTAGTGACCCCATGGACTGCAGCCTACCAGGCTCCTCTGTCCATGGGATTTTCTAGGCAGGACTCCTGGAGTGGCTTGCCATCTAGTTCTCTAGGTATATATATATCGGACATTTTCACTCTATTCTCTAGGCTACTTTTCCTTTTTTCTGTATCTTTCATTTTTTCTCTCTTCACAGTGTATTTGGGATTTCTCTTGGTCTATCTTTCAATTCACAAATTCTAACATCATCTATATGTATTCCTTTCTTAAATCTATCCATTAGCTTAAATTTCAATTATCATGTCTCAATTCACAATGCTCTTTCTTAATTTTTATATTTCAAATCTCATAGGTCACATTTTATAGCTTCCTATGACTTACAACTGTATTCAAACTTGTCCCTTATTTCTGTAAAAATGATAACTGTACTTAACCATGCCAATCTCAAGATTTCTAAGGCATTAAGTCTTTTTCTGTTTCCTGTTCTCATTCACATTGTCTTATTTTGTTGCATGTCTGCTTATGTTTGACTGAATGGTGGTCACTCTACTTGAGAGTAGATAAAACAAAGGCATTTTCTTTTTGAGAGGGTTTGTTTTTGCTTCTCCTGGGCATCAGAGAACACTACCAGTTCTGGACTATGTTAAACTATATTCAAGGCTTAAGGTTCACTAGACAACACAGGCATTTTTCAAAGTAGTCTGTAACTCCTCAGGATGGCTAATCCATTTCCTCAACCTATGGGTGATGCCTTCTGAAGTCACAGTTTATCATGAAGAGTCTCCTATTAAATATCCCACTTTGTGAACATCCTGGGCTTTGATCAGTCTTCTTCTTGCCCTGAAATACTGATAAGCTAAAGTTCAAATTTATTGAAATTAGCAAAGGTCGCCAAGGTAAAAGCAGCTTCCATTCTCATTTACTTAATAGAGTAAAAATTCAGTTATTTCCTCAACTTTTTACTTAAATGATTCAAGATACTGAACAATATGACCTGTGAGGAAACTGGATTTTACTGACCTATTAAAAAATAAACTTAATCCATGCTATGTAAGAGTCTTTTGCAAATTATCCAAAGACTTTTTATTTCATATTAACTGTGAAAAAGTGAAAGTGAAGTCACTCAGTCGTGTCTGACTCTTTGTGACCCCATGGACGTAGCCTACCAGGCTCCTCCATCCATGGGATTTTCCAGGCAAGAATACTAGAGTGGGTTGCCATTTCCTTCTCCAGGAGATCTTCCTAACCCAGGGATTGAACCCGGGTCTCCAACATTACAGACAGACGCTTTACCATCTAAGCCACCAGAGAAGTCATATTAACTGCAGAAGTATAATAATTATCATATTTATTATAGAATATGCAATGCTTAATGCTCTACCACTGTCTACCATTTATGGCATAAATTCTTGGCCTGATACTTTTAATAATTTCTCCTATTAGGCAGTAGCATTCTTCTTATTAATTCTGAGTTTTTTAAGTAGAAATAACCTGTAATAAATGTGCAAATATCTTTGGATTTCCTGAAGTATTCCTTAGATTAAAAATGTATAGAATTTCTTAAGAAGAAATGAAACAAGTTCTTTAACTAGACTTTATATCAAATTTCATCAGCTCTGAGGTGGCTGTAATTTTTTCAACACATCCTTTGCCTATTCTTTTTTTCCAATGAAATGTGTTTATTTCTGAGTATTCAATCTGTCTACTGCTTAAGTTTTCTTAACATGATGTAAAACGTGGGAGTTGAAAACTTTGAAATCAAAGCAAACACGCAGTCACCCTAAAGAGCATTCCTGATTTTCTAAGTTTATAAAAAGATAAATTTGGGCCTCATTTGCACTGTTTGATTAACTTCTTTTGTCTCTATTCTTTTGTTATTTTGAAATTAAATGTTTATATAGATAAACACTGATATCAAATATATGTACTGTGAGTATATCCTTAAGTATTCGATTAAAAAGAGCTATAAACTATTTCACTGAATACAAAGTAGACAGCCAAATTTCAGATTAAAGAAGAAAAACCACTATGTTGTATCCTATTAAACACTGTCATCAAAGTAATTATGTCAATTTTAATGGGATTTTGGCATTGTTTTAGTGGAAAAGCTGTTAACTTGGGGGTTCAAGAACAGACAAATATTTATTTCCTTGAAAATAATGGCATACGCTTTCAACTTACAGGAACTTATCCAAAAGTTTTCTCAGGGTCAAATTAATTCTTAAGGGATGAGACAATTTAAGAAAACTTAACCACTGTCATGTTTTGAGAATTTTTTTTTTTGTCATTTGTTTTTGATTTTATGGCATTTTTTATATTAAAAAAAATCTGTATTAATTCATTCAAGACATCTCAAACAGGTATCTGCCAAATTCTTGATACTAGAGATAACCAACAAAAAATGGACCAAAAACCGCCATCAGACCTTACATTATACTGGTCAAACTCGATTATTTCTTTCTTTCTTATTATTTCAACCTTATATTTATCTAGATTTTGGTATGAAGTGACTTCTTTTTACTACTGTATGCTTTGCCTTACAACCTTGCTATATCAAAGCTCTATTAATGCCCTGACAAACTTTTGAGAAGATAATTTTGAGTATCAAAAGCTCTTTTTAAAAAAGTTTTAAAAATATTCATGCAAATACAATCAGAAATTTCACTCCTTAGAACTTAGCAAAAGGAAATGATTAAGGATGTACACAAAGACTAGAATATTCACTACAGCATCATAGTACCAGAAAACTAAAAATAATTCAACTGTCCAATAATATGTGAATGGTTAAACAGATATACAATTACTTAGTCATGTTTTGTAAATTATAAGACTGTATACAAATGTGATACACCTTGTTTTTAAAATATGAAAAGATATGAATAAGCTGATCCCATATATGTTACAAATATAGATGGCTACATTCCAAAATATCAATCATGGTTATCTCTGGATTATGAAATTGACAGCAATCTTACCTCTTTTTCCCTTCTCTGTTTTCCATATTTTCTACTAAATTAGAAAATAATAATTGCAATAATGAGTCAACAGAGACTACATTATTTACAAAATTCAAAAGATGTTTAAATGGTTTCAGTTTAATCTTTAATACAAAGACTAAGTATTACAGAATAAGAGCCAAGGTATATTTACAATTTGCTCTTTTCTCCAAATAAAGTATTGTTGATAATCCTACAGAATTAGAGTACTGCTGGAAAAGAAATACCACAGAACAATGCCCAACATTGCCAGTTGTAAGATGGCACCAGATAATCAAAATAAAAATATATTTTGGGTTAGTTACCTGTCCAGGGCTTCTTTGAAGTACTTCCTCTGGACATCAAACTGAAAGACTGTACGTTCACAATCAGTTGAAGCATTATCACTGCCCCCATGTTTCTTCAGGAAGGCATCAAATCCATTTTCATCTGGATATTTCAAGCTACCCATGAATACCACTAAGTGAAAAGAATACAAAGTCACAGAACACAAAGATACAGACAATGCTTTTATTAACAAGGATGAAATTTCAAAAAAACTGGTAGAAAATATGCCAACAGTGATTACATCTGGATAATACTTATTTTCTTCATAGAACTTCTGTTTTTTAACTTTCTATAATGCTCATATATTACTTTTAAATTAAAAAACTAAATATTTTTAATGAAATATATAATTTATTTGAAAAGGTTAAAATGTAAACTGACATATATGCAAATTAATTTCTACTGTAAAAGCTCATAAGGTAAGAAATTCACCCTTGAGTAGCTTAGAAAACTAGCATACAAAGAAGTAGTAATTCAAGAGTTCATAACTGGATAGCATTCACAAAGGTTTTACTTGGGTACATTAATAATTACACTGAAGATTTACTGTTTTGCTTTGATATTATTCGTGCCTTTTTATTTTTTGTATTTCTGATTCTTTGACATCTTAAGGCCTTGCCAGTCCTGGAGGAACTGCCCCTCTCAAGATGACAGTCTAAACTCCTAAAGACTAGCAATTTCCTCCTGATTGGTTGGCCTTACTATACCTGAATAATAAGACTTACATTTTAAAATAGCTTCCTAAGCAGTTTCACTCTAATCCTCAAAACAAGTACACTCAAGATTAAAATTAAATCTTTCCCCTATGATATTCACTAAGATTTTTTTCTTAGTTTTTCTCTTATTAAACATTATCACAATCCTATCAAACCAGTTATTATCTGTGAAATCAATTCTTACAAATTTGGAGGAAAAAACACACCCGAGAATGATATTTTACAAAGATCTTACTGTGCTCCAAAAAGTGTGCCAGCCCGGGCAGGTCATCTGGATCAGCAAAACTCCCAACTCCAACACAAAGAGCCGCTGCAGACTGGAGTAAGTAGAACACATACAAATAGTGAGTCAATCCTACAGGAATAATGATGTCATCTCGTTTTAAGGATTCACTTGGAGATGGACCTTATCCAATAGAAAGTAACAGAATTCTTTCCCTGAGAATCTGGAGGAGCAGCAAAGTGAAACTCACCAGCACTGTGTCAGTTTCACCCTGCTGCTCCTCCTCTTGCCATCCTGCAAAATGCTGAACAGGTGCAGACCTAAGGGAAAAAGCAGAAACAGACAGGGAAAAAGCCAAGGGGGACTGGCCAGCCCACCCAAGTATCATTTTGTGTCAGCATTTCAAAGTTCTGAACCAAGTTTGTTTCCTGATTAACCAGATTTCAGAAATCTGCAGAATATACCTGAGGAGATTTTCTCTAAAGATCTCTAAACAATTAAAGACTCTGTGTTCATTAATTTAAGTTACTAGATGGAAACTTCTCAATATGTCACTCAGAAAATATTGTTTTTATTAAAACAGGGCATAAAATAACAACTCAGGAAAACATCTAACAAAGATAATAAATTAATGGTTATTAAAAAATTTTAAGCCATTAAAGAACTACAGAACTAAACTTTAAAGAGGCTTTTTAGTTCTTCACTTCTTATTTAAGGTATAAAAAATACATTACTTATTGGTTGACATTTTCCAAGTACTTTGGGAAAATCAATTTGCAACAAAATAGATGGTCAGGAGGTATGCCAAATTCTGCATTTAAAATGATCAGGGCAACCATTATATCAGAATAAGTTAAAAGACACAAAAAAGGAGAGAAAAATAGTCAATTTGAATCCTAAAGGATAGAAAGCTGAAATTTAACTTTCCCAAATTTTACAAACGTCAATTTTAAAGGGCTAACACATTTGATGACACAGACTATTCTGATAAATGGTTATCCTCTTAGAAGGCTTTTTAAAAAAAAATAGTGTACACCTGGTATAAAGTCTAACCATGTGTTGGCAGGGGGGCGGGGGCGTACATTTTTGGAAGAACCAAACAGCCTCACTTGATAGTCATAAATCCCTTATTTAAGACGTAGACACATAAATTTAGTTAAAACATGAGGGAATATCCACTTCTTCAAAGCACAGTCTAATGGGTTCTGTGATGTGTTTAATAGATGCCTAACCTGCTTTCAGCTCCAACTACCCCATTAAGCTTTCTTGTCTTGAACAGCAGGGTTGAAGACATTTTTGTATAAGTTGACTTAAACCACAGTTTATCAGTCAGCTTTGACCACAGCAAAAACAGGCTCTGCAATTGCTAGAAAAGAAATTCATACTTGAGAATTATCTATCCAAAAAATTCATACTTGAGAAATTCATACTTGAGATTTAAGAAAGCCTTGAACAAATCATAATTTGGCATATATCACACTTAAATTCCAATCTTGTTAATTTATCAAAACTTTAAGATCAAGAACAACTTTCCTCTGGGAGGAGGAAAGTGGAGGGGGTTAAAAATGATGATTAAAAGAGTAGCCAACTTCCTAATTAGGTAAATGTTTTCCAAAAACCTCAAAAAATTTTCTTCTACTATCCTTACAAATTCACATATTCATCTTAAACACAGTTCACATTTTTCAAATAAAAAAATCATAAAACCACTGCAAAATCCTATACTATTCTTAAGCCACCTCTTATCTAGACTACCTACTTTATTTACCTTTTGTAGGCATTAATTCATTCAGTGAATATAAATAATTTTCCATGACTACAATCATGGGATCTTTCCTTTCACTACTGTACCCACAGCATAAAACAATTTGATCTCATCTTCAAACTGCACTAACCTCCTCCATTCCTTTCTAAAATCCAGAAAATCAGCTATCAGTATCTTATGAGGGAATATATCATACCAAGCTCTCAGAAAAGACAGGCAGCATCTAAGCCATTTTTTAAATGATTACTAGAATCTGACCCTGCTGCTTCTAGACAAGGTAACATTTAGAGTTTGATGTATGTAATAAGCAAAATAAAAGTTAAGTGAAGTGAAGTCGCTCAGTCATGTCTGACTCTTTGCGACCCCATGGACTGTAGCCTACCAGGCTTCTCTGTCCATGGGATTTTCCAGGCACGAGTACTGGAATGGGTTGCCATTTCCTTCTCCAGGGGATCTTCCTGATCCAGGGATCAAACCCAGGTCTCCCACATTGCAAGAGGACACTTTACCCTCTGAGCCACCAGGGAAGCTCAAGGAAAATAAAAAGGGGTACCCAAAATACTGGATGCACATCTTCTTTTGTCAAACAGGTTCATAATTGCTATATAAATCTAAAATATTTTATTATATCTTGACAATAAAATTGGCTGTCAAAAAAATTTTTAACTTAATCCTAGAGTTTTGCTTATCAGTTGACAGAGGGTATGAAGAAGTCCAAATACAGGAAAAGCTATTAATAGAGATACAGGAAGAAGTTTATAAACCAGAAATATTCAGCTATGACGTTATAACACAGTAAGTCTGGAGCTAAAATGGACTTCAAAATTTATGTAATCTAATTCTCTTGTTTTAGAAATGAGGGGAAAAAATGAGAAAATGAAAAAGTCTAAGATCATTTGTAAAGATAATGACAATCTCAGAATTCAGGTTTCTTAACTATCACTGTTCTTCCCACTTGACTTATTTCTTCTCTTCTATTATTTCTCTATTTGGAACTATAAGATCTATTTTAAATTAAAAGTGAGTTGATTAACTCCTGATTCATTTATAAAGACTTTAGTATAGACTATAGAGACTATAAAGACTATAGCCTTCCTAGTGTTTTAGGTTATATAGACTATAAAGACAACAGCCTTCCTGGTGTTTTGGGTTTTATCCCCAAAGCCTTCCAAGCTAAAATCACTTGGCCCATCTTGCTGTGCCAAAACAGGCATCAATTATAATCTGAATAGCAAGAGGGAAAGGCTTCTTTAAACATGACTCAACCTCTCCAATGCCTAAGTGAAACAACTGGCACAATCTTCTTTAAAAAAAATTTTTTTTTCCAGGAAGAGTACCCATCAATTTATCTAAGACATACCTACTACTTACATTTCAAACTGTCACATTTTGAGGGCTGATTTTATAGTGTTATACATGTGATCTTTTGGATTTTAGTGTTAATAATCTGAACTTTAATTCATTTTTTTGAGAATGGTACCATGTTGAAAATATTACCAATATTTAAGATACTAGCTTTAACAAACATTTGCTAGTCAATTCCACTATAATGGCTCCAGAATATTATACTCCAATATAGGTATTTTCTACTTCAAAATGGAAGCATTCTTCAAAAACTATCCAGAGAGGAACATTATTTCTATCAACCAGTACTTATCTATTCACCTACTGTTATTAATATGTTTCACTAACTAAGCTCAACTCCCCATTTCTATTTTAATTCTTCCAGTTTACTTATTAATTATTTGGACCACTGATGCTTCCCCATAAAAATACAAACCACATTCAGTTACTTACACAGAAATTACCCATGAGGATTCTCAGAAACACAGGCCTATGTAAGAATTCTACACTACACTTGTTCTCTTATGCTTTTTCCAGTCTCTCCAAGGATAATACATTCTCTTATTCCTCTATCCCAGGCTAAGAACTTTGCAGATTCACAGCTCCAGGCATTTGTTTTTAAAATATGTCGTCAAATACTCCCAGTGATTATCTCTGAGAGTTATGGTTATGGGCAACTATTATATTTTTGTTTTTATTTTCCATTAGCTTCTATAATGAGCATTTGTCAATTTCATGATAGAGCAAAAAGAAGCTTTTTTTCCTTAAATTTTTTGGCCATACCATCTGGCATGAAGGATCTTAATTCCCCGACCAGGGATCAAACCCAGGCTCCCAGCAGTTGAAACAAAGAGTCTTAACCACTGCTAACCACTGAACCACCAAGGAAGTTCCTAGAGGAAAATATTTTTTTAAATGTAATCTTTACATAGAATAAATATTCCTTTACTGAAGATCAACAGATATATACTTCCTATTTGCCAGTAAGCGACAAAACATAAGTTTGGAACTTATCACAAAGAATTCTCAAATTAGAAAAAGATGTAACAGACATGACTCACACCTGTTTTTCAGTGGTTTTCTTTCTAGCTTCTGCCCTCTCTTCTAATTCTTCCAACTCATTATCCTCAGTGTCAAGATCATCATCATGTTCATCATCATCATCATCAAACTCATCTTCATCATCAAAACCTTCTTCATCATCATCTTCTATTTCTGCTCCAGAATCTTCATCATCATCATCATCATCATCATCGTCATCATCATCATCTTCCTCTTCTTCTTCCTCCTCTTCTTCCTCTTCATCATCTGTTGCATCACCCATTTTACCTTCCATATTACTTAGGTCTGAAATCAAAAGTGCCTGCAAGCCATTTCGTAATTTGATGTACCTAAAAAATAAAAATTGAAAAAAAAAAATCACAAAACATTCAAGTCAGCTATTCATTATACTATGACACTGAAAGATGAACTCCCCAGGTTGGTAGGTGCCCAATATGCTACTAGAGAACACTGGAGAAATAACTCCAGAAAGAAAGATGAGACAGAGCCAAAGTAAAAACAATGCCCAGTTGTGGACGTGACTGGTGATGGAAGTCAAGTTCGATGCTGTAAAGAGCAATACTGCATAGGAACCTGGAATGTTAGGTCTGTGAATCAAGGTAAATTGGAAGTGGTCAAACAGGAGATGGCAAGAATGAACATCAACATTTTAGGAATCAGTCAACTAAAATGGACTAGAATGGGTGAATTTAATTCAGATGACCATTATATCTACTACTGTGGGCAAGAATCTCTTAGAAGAAATGGAGTAGCCCTCAGGTCAACAAAGAGTCCAAAATGCAGTATTTGAGTTCAATCTCAAAAATGACAGAATGATCTCTGTTCGTTTCCAAGGAAAACCATTCGATATCACAGTAATCCAAATCTCTGCCCCAAGCAGTAATGCTGAAGACGCTGAAGTTGAATGGTTCTATGAAGACCTACAAGATCTTCTAGAATTAACACCCCAAAACAATGTCCTTTTCATTATGGGGACTGGAATGCAAAAGTAGGAAGGCAAGCAATATCTGGAATAACAGGTAAATTTGACCTTGGAGCACAAAATGAAGCAGGACAAAGGAAAACAGCGTTTTGCCAAGAGAACACCTTCTTCCAACAACACGAGAAGACTCTACACATGGACATCACCATGTGGTCAATACCGAAATCAGACTGATTATACTCTTTGCAGCCAAAGATGGAGAAGCTCTATATAATCAGCAAAACCAAGACCGAGGGCTGACTGCGGCTCAGATCACGAACTCCTTACTCCCAGATTCGGACTTAAATTGAAGAAAGTAGGGAAAATCACTAGACCATTTAGGTATGACCTAAATCAAATCCCTTATGATTATACAGTGGAAGTGACAAATAGATTCAAGGGATTAGATCTGATAGAGGGCCTGAAGAACTATGGATGGAGGTTTGTGACACTGTACAGGAGGCAGTGATGAACACCATCCCCAAGAAACAGAAATGCAAAAAGGCAAAATGGTTGTCTGAGAAGGCCTTACAAATAGTTGAGAAAAGAAGAGAAGCTAAAGACAAAGCAGGAAAAAAAATCTTAATGCAGAGTTTCAAAGAATAACAAGAAGAGATAAAGTCTTCCTCAGTGATCAATACAAAGAAACAGAGGAAAACAACAGAATGGTAAAGACTAGAGATCTATCTCTTCAAGAAGATCAGGAATACCAAGGGAATATTCATGCAAAGATGGGCACAATAAAAACAGAAAGGTATGGACTTAACAGAAGCAGAAGAGATTAAGAGGAGGTGGCTAGAATACACAGAAATGTACAAAAAAGGTCTTCATGACCCAGATAACCACAATGGTGTGATCACTCACCTAGAGCCAGAAAACCTGGAGTGCAAAGTCAAGTGGGACTTAGGAAGCATCACTACAAACAAAGCTAGTGGAGGTGATGGAATTCCAGTTGAGCTATTTCAAATCCTGAAAGATGATGCTGTTAAAGAGCTGAACTCAATATGCCAGCAAATGTGGAAAACTCAGCAGTGGCCACAGGACTGGAAAGGGTCAGTTTTCATTCCAATCCCAAAGAAAAGCAATGCCAAAGAATGTTCAAACTATCGCACAATTGCACGCATCTCACATGCTAGCAAGGTAATGTTCAAAATCCTTCAAGCTAGGATTCAACAGTATGTGAACCAAGAACTTCCAGATGTACAAGCTGGATTTAGAAGGGGCAGAGGAACCAGAGATCAAACTGCCAACATCCACTGGATCATAGAAAAAGCATGGAAGGAAATTCCAGGAAAACATCTGCTTCACTGTTTACACTGAAGCCTTTGACTGTGTGGATCACAACAAACTGGAAAATGGAATACCAGATCACCTTGCCTGTCTCTTAAGAAATCTGGATGCAGGACAAAAAGCAATAGTTAGAACCTTACATAGGTAAACAGACTAGTTCAAAACTGGGAAAGGAGTACAAGGCTATATACTATCACTTTGTTTACTTAACTTATATGCAGAGTATACTGTGCAAAATGCTGGGTTGGATGACTCACAAGCTGGAATTAAGATTGCTGAGAGAAATATCAACAACCTCAGATATTCAGATGACACCACTTTCATGGCAGAAAGCAAAGAGGAACTACAGAGCCTCTTCATGAAGGTGAAAGAGAAGAGTGAAAAAGCTGGCTTAAAGCTCAACATTCAAAAAATGAAGGTCATGGCATCCGGTCCCATCACTTCACAGCAAACAGATGTGGGAAAGTGGAAACAATGACAGATTTTATTTTCTTGTACTCCAAAATCACTGTGGATGGTGACTGCAACTACGAAATTCAGACACTTGCTCCTTGGAAGAAAAGCAATGACAAACTTAGTGTATTAAAAGGCAGAGACATTACTTTGCTGAAAAAAGTCTGCATAGTCAAAACGATTTTTCCAGTAGCCATAAGCGGATACAAGAGGTGGATGACAAGTCTGAGTGCCAAAAAAATTGATGCTTTCAAACTGTGGTGTTGGAGAAGACTCCTAAGAGTCCCTTGGACTGTAAGATCGAATCAGTCCATAGGACAGAAATGGTATGGACCTAACAGAAGCAGAAGATATTAAGAAGAAGTGGCAAAAATACACAGAAGAACTGTACAAAAAAGATCTTCATGACCCAGATAATCATGATGGCGTGATCACTAATCTAGAGCCAGATATCCTGGAATGTGAAGTCAAGTGGGCCTTAGAAAGCATCACTATGAACAAAGCTAGTGGAGATGATGGAATTCCAGTTGAGCTATTTCAAATCCTGAAAGATGATGCTGTGAAAGTGCTGCACTCAATATGCCAGCACATTTGGAAAACTCAGCAGTGGCCACAGGACTGGAAAAGGTCAGTTTTCATTCCAATCCCAAAGAAGGCAATGCCAAAGAATGCTCAAACTACTGCACAATTGCACTCATCTCACATGCTAGGAAAGTAATGCTCAAAATTCTCCAAGCCAGGCTTCAGCTATATGTGAACCGTGAACTCCCTGATGTTCAGGCTGGTTTTAGAAAAGGCAGAGAAACCAGACATCAAATTGCCAACATCCACTGGATCATGGAAAAAGCAAGAGAGTTTCAGAAAAACATCTATT
Organism: Oryx dammah; assembly: GCF_014754425.2. NCBI lineage: Eukaryota > Metazoa > Chordata > Mammalia > Artiodactyla > Bovidae > Oryx > Oryx dammah. The sequence continues at coordinate 92,316,931 of NW_024070212.1, read as the reverse complement.
TCTGCTTTATTGACTATGCCAAAGCCTTTGACTGTGTGGATCACAATATACTGTGGAAAATTCTGAAAGAGATGGGAATACCAGACCACCTGACCTGCCTCTTGAGAAATCTGTATGCAGGCCAGGAAGCAACAGTTAGAACTGGACATGGAACAACACACTGGTTCCAAATAGGAAAAGGAATACATCAAGGCTGTATATTGTCACCCTGCTTATTTAACTTCTATGCAGAGTACATCATGAGAAATGCTGGACTGGAAGAAACACAAGCTGGAATCAAGATTGCCAGGAGAAATATCAATAACCTCAGATATGCAGATGACACCACCCTTATGGCAGAAAGTGAAGAGGAGCTAAAAAGCTTCTTGATGAAAGTAAAAGAGGAGAGCAAAAAAGTTGGCTTAAAGCTCAACATTCAGAAAACGAAGATCATGGCATCCGGTCCCATCACTTCATGGGAAATAGATGGGGAAACAGTGGAAACAACGTCAGACTTTGTTTTTTCAGTTCAGTTCAGTTCAGTCGCTCAGTCGTGTCTGACTCTTTGCGACCCCATGAATCGCAGCACGCTAGGCCTCCCTGTCCATCACCATCTCCTGGAGTTCACTCAGACTCACGTCCATCCAGTCCGTGATGCCATCCAGCCATCTCATCCTCGGTCATCCCCTTCTCCTCCTGCCCCCAATCTCTCCCAGCATCAAAGTTTTTTCCAATGAGTCAACTCTTTGCATGAGGTGGCCAAAGTATTGGAGCTTCAGCTTTAGCATCATTCTTTCCAAAGAAATCTCAGGGTTGATCTGCTTCAGAATGGACTCGTTGGATCTCCTTGCATTCCAAGGGACCCTCAAGAGTCTTCTCCAACACCACAGTTCAAATGCATCAATTCTTCGGCACTCAGCCTTCTTCACAGTCCAACTCTCACATCCATACATGACCACGGGAAAAACCATAGCCTTGACCAGACGGACCTTAGTTGGCAAAGTAATGTCTCTGCTTTTGAATATACTATCCAGGTTGATCATAACTTTTCTTCCAAGGAGTAAGAGTCTTTTAATTTCATGGCTGCAGTCACCATCTGCAGTGATTTTGGAGCCTAGAAAAATAAAGTCTGACACTGTTTCTACTGTTTCCCCATCTATTTCCCATGAAGTGATGGGACCAGATGCTACGATCTTTGTTTTCTGGATGTTGAGCTTTAAGCCAACTTTTTCACTCTCTTCTTTCACTTTCATCAAGAGGCTTTTTAGCTCCTCTTCACTTTCTGCCATAAGGGTGGTGTCATCTGAATATCTGAGGTTATTGATATTTCTCCTGGCAATCTTGATTCCAGCTTGTGCTTCTTCCAGTCCAGCATTTCTCATGATGTACTCTGCATAGAAGTTAAATAAGCAGGGTGACAATATACAGCCTTGACGTACTCTTTTTCCTATTTGGAACCAGTGTGTTGTTCCATGTCCAGTTCTAACTGTTGATTCCTGGCCTGCATACAGATTTCTCAAGAGGCAGGTCAGGTGGTCTGGTATTCCCATCTCTTTCAGAATTTTCCACAGTATATTGTGATCCACACAGTCAAAGACTTTGGCATTGTCAATAAAGCAAAAATAGATGTTTTTCTGGAACTCTCTTGCTTTTTCCATGATCCAGTGGATGTTGGCAATTTGATCTCTGGTTTCTCTGCCTTGGACTTCCCTGGTGGCTCAGATGGTAAAAACGTCTGTCTACAATGTGGGAGACCTGGGTTCGATCCCTGGGTTGGGAAGTTCCCTGGAAAAGGAAATGGCAACCCACTCCAGTACTCTTGCCTAGAAAATCCCATGGACGGAGGAGCCTGGTGTCCATGGGGTCACAAAGAGTCAGACACGACTGAGCAACTTTATTTTTGGGAGCTCCAAAATCACTGCAGATGGTGATTGCAGCCATGAAATTAAAAGATGCTTACTCCTTGGAAGAAAAGTTATGACCAACCTAGATGGCATATTCAAAACCAGAGACATTACTTTGCCGACTAAGGTCCGTCTAGTCAAGGCTATGGTTTTTCCTGTAGTCATGTACGGATGTGAGAGTTGGACTGTGAAGAAGGCTGAGCACCAAAGAATTGATGCGTTTGAACCGTGGTGTTGGAGAAGACTCTTGAGAGTCCCTTGGACTGCAAGGAGATCCAACCAGTCCATTGTGGAGGAGATCAACCCTGAGATTTCTTTGGAAGGAATGATGCTAAAGCTGAAACTCCAGTACTTTGGCCACCTCATGCAAAGAGTTGACTCACTGGAAAAGACTTTGATGCTGGGAGGGATTGGGGGCAGGAGAAGAAGGGGACGACAGAGGATGAGATGGCTGGATGGCATCACTGACTCGATGGACGCGAGTCTGAGTGAACTCCGGGAGTCGGTGATGGACAGGGAGGCCTGGCGTGCTGTGATTCATGGGGTCGCAAACAGTCAGACACGACTGAGTGACTGAACTGAACTGAACTGAAAGGCGATCAACCCTGAATATTCATTGGAAGGACTGATGCTGAAGTTGAAGCTCAATACTTTGGCCACCTGATACAAAGACCTGACTCACTGGAAAAAATCCTAATGCTGGAAAAGATCCAGGCTAAGAGAAGGGGGCGACAGTGAATGAGATGGTTAGATGGCATCATCAACACAATGGACATGAATCAGAGTAAACTCAGGGAGATAGTGAAGGACAGGGAAACCTGGCGAGCTGCAGCTCATGGGGTCAAAAAGAGTCGGACAGGACTTAGCAACTGAACAACAATCCCTATCCTCTTTTATCCTGTTTTAACTTTTTTTCATATCATTTATCATCCCTTTTTTCTGGTTTTGGTTTTGTTTTGTTTTTTAATTTTCTGTCTGCACCTTTAGAAAGTTTGCTCTGAGGACAGGCTTTTCTTTTTCTTCATAGCTATATTTCCAGCACCTAAGACATTGCCTGGCACTTAGGAAACATTTAAGAAACATCTGCTGAATAAGCAGAGGAAATCCAATGCCCAAAGGCGGCCTGATATATAATAGGTATTTAATGTGCTAAGTGAAACAAAATATCAGGTAGTTCTATAAAAAAATAAAACTATGTGTACACACATACACAAAAATGTACACAAATATACATTAAATGTACATAAGTGAAGTGAGTGAAAGTCGCTCAATCATGTCCAACTCTTTGCGACCCCATGGACTATACAGACCATGGAATTCTCCAGGCCAGAATACTGGAGTAGGTAGCCTTTCCCTTCTCCAGGGGATCTTCCCAACCCAGGGATTGAACCCAGGTCTCCTTCACTGCAGGGAGATCTTCACCAGCTGAGCCACAAGCGAAGCCCAAGAATACTAGAGTGGGTAGCCTTTCCTTTCTCCAGGGGATCTTCCCGACCCAGGAATCAAACCAGGGTTTCCAGCATTGCAGGTGGATTCTTTACCAACTGAGCTATGAAAGTGAAAGTGAAGTTGCTCAGTTGTGTTCGACTTTTTGCAATCCCATGGACTGTAGACTTCTCTGTCCATGGGATTTTCCAGGCAAGAGTACTGGAGTAGGTTGCCATGGCCTTCTCCAGGGGATCTTCCCAATTCAAGGATCAAACCCGGGTCTCCCACACTGTAGGCAGATGCTTTTACCATCTGAGCCACCAGTTAAGTCAGGAAGCCCTAAATGTACACAAAAGTGTAGCAAAAGAACTAAAAGGACACAAACCAAATGTAATAGTAATATATATATATATATGGAGAGAGAATAAAATTAGAACAAGATACAAGAACTTTCATGCTTTACACTATAATTTCTACATATTTTTCAATCTTTTGTAATAATAATACACTTATTGTTTGTATAATAAAAATAATTTAATGAAAATCCAAAACCCACTCCTTAACAAATTAAGTACACACACAAACACATATGACCCTTAGCTTGAATTAACTTCTAAGGGTTAAATTCAAGAGAGAATTAACTTCTATAAATCAAATATCAAATCTATTTAAAGACAGTCATGGACAAAATGCTCTTCATCATCACTTCTATTCAACAATGTATTATAAGTCCTAGCAAATGAAAACAAATCCACAATATAAACAAACAAGAAAGAACTATAAGGCCAAAATATTGAAAGCTAAAACAATTCACTGCAAAAGTATATGATTAGCTACAGAATGCAACAGAATTTTTTCAAAAATGAGTAAAAAAAGTGTTCAGCAAAGCATCCAAAATCAAGAACCATTAAAAAAAAAAAACCATAAATTTCCTGTAGGCCAAAGCTAACCAATTAAAATAAGATTTAAGTAAAAGAATCTATTCACAAAAGCAAAAGAAACTATAAATATATATCCAATAACCACTCACATTTTATATATTAACTTATAAGTCTTAATCCATTTAATCTTCATAATAACCCTAATGAGTTATTATTCCCAATTTATGGATGAGGAAACTAAAGCACACAAGAAAAGGATTTTTTATTTGCCTAAGTTTAGCAGGGATTGAGCCCAAGTAGCATGGCACCAGAAGCCAATCTGTTTCTCATCCAACAACAGTAAAACTAGAAAATTTTACATGAGAAGATAACAGACTTGACTAGTCATAGCATGCAGTTGGAATGGGAACACCAAGTATTACAAAGATATAAATTCTTCCCCCAAATTAACCTATAAATTCAAGGCAATTCCAATTTAAAAATCCCAATAAGTTTGTATTTGTGTGTGTGTGTGTGTGTATAACTAGCTGTCGAGACTGTGCTATGCTCTGTTGTGTCTGACTCTTTGCAGTCCCATGGGCTGTAGCCTCCCACAGACTCTTCTGTCCATGGAATTTTCCAGAGAAGAATACAGAAACAGGTTGCCACTCCCTACTCCAAGGCATCTCCCCAACCCAGGGATTGAACCCGCATCTCTTGTACCTCCTGCATTGCATACGGATTTTTACCACTGCACTACCTGGGTAACTTGGCATACTGATTCTAAAATTCATATGGACAAAAAAAAAATATGTCAAGAACTTTTTCAAAAGGGAAAACATGATTGGAACTGCCTTACTAATTATGAAATATAATCTTTTAAAGCAATTAAAATTAAAGGGTATACTAGAACAAGAATACCGACAGATCAATTTAAGAAAACATGTTCTAGAAACAGAGCACTATTTATAATATCATTGTAACACGGTTTATTATGATTCAATAAATGATTTTGAAACAACAGGTAATTCTTTAGGGAGATAAAATAGCCATTTCTACCTTACACCTAACACATATAAATTCAATAGCTTACAGAGCAAAAGAAAAAAATCTTAAAAGTAATTATGAGAAAGTATTGTTATAATATTGGGATGAAGAAAATTTATGCTAAATAAGATACAAAATTATTATATTGGGGGAGATTTCACTATATTCTAACTTAAAATTCTTCTAAAATAAAACATAATAAACTAAATCTAACAGAAAACTGTATACTGAGAGAAGAGAATAACAATATACAAAAGAAGTGTCAGTCCCTCAGCTGTGTCAGACACCCTTTGTGACCCCATGCACTGCAGCCCACCAGGCTCCTCTGTCCATGTGATTTCCCAGGCAAGAATACTGGAGTGAGTTGCCACTCCCTTCTCCAGGGGTCTTTCCAACCCAGGAATTGAACCCAAGTCTCCTGCATTGCAGGCAGATTCTTTACCATCTAAGAGTTCCTTCAAATCAATTAGAGCATAAAACAAAAACAAATAAAAATAAGTTTAAAAATATATACAAACAGGGTATTCTCACATGCTTGCTTATGAATCTCAGTGGGTATAGTATTTTTGTAGTAGATGACAAACCTATTTTCTTAACAATGAGAACGCTGCATACCTTTTATCCCAGTGATTACATTCTAGATGCCTCACAGAAATAGTCACACACATGCACAAAGATATGTAACAATGTTCACTGCAGCAACATTTGTGATAGAGAAAAGTTGGAAATCATCCAAATTTCCACATAGAGAAAAACATGCAAATAAATTATCTCCTGGCCGTACCATAGTATACTATGTAACTTTCAAAACCTCATTTTCATATACAGAGATAAAATAATTAGCCACACAGGTTCTAGTCTTAAATTGTTATTTCTAGACCTAGATAGTGCTAAATCATTACAGGTCAAAAAAGGGTACCTGGGAAGATAACCATGTAATTATATAACTTGTCATTACCTCCCAACTAAACCATGTAGTCTCTATTTATGTGTGTGTGTGTGTAACTGTGTATAAATTTTTGGAGGGATAAGGCTCTTCTAAGATGTCTAAGAAAACCTCTCTCCCTTTAGCTTATTCAACCTGTCTACCTCAATTTAGTTTCACCCTCTCATGGTTCCTGTACTGACTATAAAGACTGAAGTAGGGACTTCCCCAGCAGTTCAGTAGTTAAGACTTGGTGCTTTCACTGTCAGGCTCACGTTAGATTTCTGGCTGGGGAACTAAGATTCCGCCCAAATCGTACGGTATGACCAAAAAAAGAAAAAAGAAATTAAAAGACTGAAGTAGGTTTCTTCAAACCAAGCCCAAGAATCAGGAAGGTAGTATTATTTTCCTTATAATAAAGTACCCACTCAATTCATTTTTATTTGTTCCTTCATAAAATGAACCAAAATTTTCTGAAGCTACATTCACTAAAATTACCACAGTTAAGAGTTCATTTATTTAAATCCAAAAATACATAAGAAATACTTGATACCACAAAGTCAGGGAAAGGTACTGTCTGTCTAGACCTGGAATTAACAATTGAAGGCTAGAGTCTTAGTCATTAATTACTCTATACTTGAAACTTTATTCATCTTTGCAGTTTAAAGCTGCAGACTTGGTTTAAGAAGTCCATAAAAGTATTAATTGTTATGCCCACCCAAACCATTAAAAATTAAATCTGTGTAGCTTTGCCTGTAGTCCAGGGCAGTTACAACTCTAAAGTTGATATAGCCTTTCTGAGTCAGCTAAAACCTTCTTACCCAAGCTGAATTAGTTTAAAGCTAAGCATATAACTGTTTAAAAAGAAAAAGAAACAAAAACTTATTGCACACAATATAGTTCTTACAAACAACCAAGCTCAAAAAAATCCACAGAGCAAGCCAACCCATTTATGACCTACCAGAAGGGCTTTTTGTTCCCCAATGGCAGTCCATCCCTATTTCTCAAGTTTCCTCATCTGTGGATCAGTTGTTAGGTTATTAGGTGTAACTAACCATTTTAATAATGGTCCCCTAGTGGCCTGGTCAATATTCCCAACAAGAGTTGGAGACTATTTCTCCCCACTCCTTGAATCTGGGCTAACTCTGTAAACTTTGCCTTTAATTTGTAGTGAAGTCCTAGAGTCTAGGCCTCAAGATGTCCTGCAGCTTCTGTCTTCACTCTTTTGGGACTTAACTGCCATGTCAAGAAGTTTAAACTAGACTATGCATGAGGATAGTTTAAGTGCAGAGAGAAGGCCCACCTTCTAGCTGTTCCCACCAAGGCCCTAGACATGTGATTAAAGCCATTTTATACCCTCTAGCTCCAATCAACCTACAAAATGAATACAGCCACACAGGTGAGCCCAGAAAACAGGAACAAAAAAATTGCCCAGCCGTCCGAAAAAACCACAATAACATAATAAATCATTGTTGCTGTCAGCCACTTAGATTTTGAGGTGGATTATTACAAGGCAATGCTAATATGCTTGCTGGCTGGCTTGCTCAGTCATATCTGACTCTACAACCCTATGGACTGGACTGTAGCCCACCAGGCTCCTTTGCCCATGGGATTTTCGAGGCAAGATTACTAGAGTAGATTACCATTTCCTCCTTCAGGATATCTTCCTGACCCAGGGATCAAACCCATGTTTCCTGCACCTTCTGCACTGCACGCAGATTTTTTACCACTGACCAATCGAGGAACCCCGCTAAGACACTAGGAGGTCTCAAATAATTGAGCAAGTCCACATCTAGATATATATACCCAAATGAGTTTAAAGCAGGGACTAGAACAGAATTTGTAAACTCATGTTCAAAGCAGCATTATTAACAATAGCTAAAAAGAGGAAACACCTCAAATGTCTATCAATAGATGAATAAATAAACAAGTTGTGATATATACAAACAAAGGAATATTCTTCAGTCTTAAAAAGGAAGGCAATTCTAATACATACCACAACATGGATGAATTTTGAAGATATGCTAAATGAAATAAAGCAGATACAAAAGGACAAGCATTATATAATTCAACTTACATGAGGTACCCAGAGTAAATTCACAAAGAGATAATAGAATGGTAGCTGTCAGGGTCTTGCAGGAGGAGAAGGAAATGGGGAGTTATTATTTCACAGTTTAGGATGAAAAAAGTTCTGGAGATGGACGGTAGTGAAGGAGCGGTGGCTGCGCGGGCGCAGGAGAGCCAAGAAGAGCTACTCCATGTTCAAGATCAGGAGGGGCAGCCAGTGAGGAGATACCCCTCATCCAAGGTAAGGAGCAGCGGCTGCGCTTTGCTGGAGCAGCCGTGAAGAGATGCCCCAAGTCCAAGGTAAGAGAAACCCAAGTAAGACAGTAGGTGTTGTGAGAGGGCATCAGAGAGCAGACACACTGAAACCATGATCACAGAAAACTAGTCAATCTGATCACACGGACCACAGCCTTGTCAAACTCAATGAAACTAAGCCATGCTGTGTGGGGCCACCCAAGATGGGCGGGTCATGGTAGAGAGGTCTGACAGAATGTGGTCCACTGGAGAAGGGAATGGCAAATCACTTCAGTATTCTTCTGTTGAGAACCCCATGAACAGTAAGAAAAGGCAAAATGAGAGTATACTGAAAGAGGAACTCCCCAGGTCGGTAGGTGCCCAAAATGCTACTGGAGATCAGTGGAGAAATAACTCCACAAAGAATGAAGGGATGGAGCCAAAGCAAAAACAATATCCAGTTGTGGATTTGACTGGTGATAGAAGCAAGGTCCGATGCTGTAAAGAGCAATATTGCATAGGAACCTGGAATGTCAGGTCCATGAATCAAGGTAAATTGGAAGTGGTCAAAAAGGAGATGGCAAGAGTGAACGTCAACATTCTAGGAATTAGTGAACTAAAATGGACTGGAATGGGTGAATTTAACTCAGATGACCATTGTATCGACTACTGTGGGCAGGAATCCCTTAGAAGAAATGGAGTAGCCATCATGGTCAACAAAAGAGTCCAAAATGCAGTACTTGGATGCAATCTCAAAAATGACAGAATGATCTCTGTTCGTTTCCAAGGCAAACCATTCAATATCACAGTAATCCAAGTCTATGCCCCAACCAGTAATGCTGAAGAAGCTGAAGTTGAACGGTTCGATGAAGACCTACAAGACCTTTTAGAACTAACACCCAAAAGTGATGTCCTTTTCATTATAGGGGACTGGAATGCAAAAGCAGGAAGTCAAGAAACACCTAGGGTAGCAGGCAAATTGGGCCTTGGAATACGGAATGAAACAGGGCAAAAGCTAATAGAGTTTTGCCAAGAGAACACATTGGTCATAGCAAACACCCTCCTCCAACAACACAAGAGAAGACCCTACACATGGACATCACCAGATGGTCAACACCAAAATCAGATTGATCATATTCTTTGCAGCCAAAGATGGAGAAGCTCAATACAGTCAGCAAAAACAAGACCGGGAGCTGACCATGGCTCGGATCATGAACTTGTTATTGCCAAATTCAGACTTAAATTGAAGAAAGTATGGAAATCCACTAGACCATTCAGGTATGACCTGAATCAAATTCCTTATGATTATACAGTGGAAATGAGAAATAGATTTAAGGGACTAGATCTGATAGAGTGCCCGAAGAACTATGGACTGAGGTTTGTGACATTATACAGGAGATAGGGATCAAGACCATCCCCATGGAAAAGAAATGCAAAAAAGCAAAATGGCTGTCTGGGGAGGCCTTACAAATAGCTGTGAAAAGAAGAGAAGTGAAAAGCAAAGGGAGAAAAGGAAAGATATAAGCATCTGAATGCAGAGTTCCAAAGAATAGCAAGGAGAGATAAGAAAGTCTTCCTCAGCGATCAATGCAAAGAAACAGTGGAAAACAACAGAATGGGAAAGACTAGAGATCTCTTCAAGAAAATTAGAGATATCAAGGGAACATTTCATGCAAAGATAGGCTTGATAAAGGACAGAAATGGTATGGACCTAACAGAAGCAGAAGACATTAAGAAGAGGTGGCAAGAATACACGGAAGAAGTGTACAAAAAAAGATCTTCACCACCCAGATAATCATGATGGTGTGATCACTCACCTAGAGCCAGACATCCTGGAATGTGAAGTCAAGTGGGCCTGAGAAAGCATCACTACGAACAAAGCTAGTGGAGGTGATGGAATTCCAGTTGAGCTATTTCAAATCCTGGAAGATGATGCTGTGAAAGTGCTGCACTCAATATGCCAGCACATTTGGAAAACTCAGTGGCCACAGGATTGGAAAGGGTCAGTTTTCATTCCAATCCCAAAGAAAAGCAATGCCCAAGAATGCTCAAACTACCACACAATTGTACTCATCTCACACGCTAGGAAAGTAATGCTCAAAATTCTCCAAGCCAGGCTTTAGCAATACAAGGACTGTGACCTTCCACATGTTCAAGCTGGGTTTAGAAAAGGCAGAGGAACCAGACATCAAATTGCCAACATCTGCTGGATCATGGAAAAAGCAAGAGAGTTCCAGAAAAACATCTATTTCTGCTTTCTTGACTATGCCAAAGCCTTTGACTGTGTGGATCACAATACACTGTGGAAAATTCTGAAAGAGATAGGAATACCAGACCACCTGACCTACCTCTTGAGAAACCTATATGCAGGTCAGGAAGCAACAGTTAGAACTGGACATGGAACAACAGACTGGTTCCAATAGGAAAAGGAGTACGTCAAGGCTGTATATTGTCACCCTGCTTATTTAACTTCTATGCAGAGTACATCATGAGAAATGGTGGGCTGGAGGAAGCACAAGCTGGAATCAAGATTGCCGGGAGAAATATCAATAACCTCAGATATGCAGATGACACCACCCTTATGGCAGAAAGTGAAGAGGAACTAAAAAGCCTCTTGATGAGTGAAAGAGGAGAGTGAAAAAATTGGCCTAAAGCTCAACATTCAGAGAACGAAGATCATGGCATCTGGTCCCATCACTTCATGGGAAATAGATGGGGAAACAGAGGAAACAGTGTCAGACTTTATTTTTGGGGGCTCCAAAATCTCTGCAGATGGTGATTGCAGCCATGAAATTAAAAGACACTTACTCCTTGGAAGGAAAGTTATGACCAACCTAGACAGCATATTCAAAAGCAGAGACATTAGTTTGCCAACAAATGTCCGTCTAGTCAAGGCTATGGTTTTTCTAGTGGCCATGTATGGATGTGAGAGTTGGACTGTGAAGAAAGCTGAGTGCTGAAGAACTGATGCTTTTGAACTGTGGTGTTGGAGAAGACTCTTGAGAGTCCCTTGGAATACAAGGAGATCCAATCAGTCCATTCTGAAGGAGATCCGTCTTGGGTGTTCTTTGGAAGGACTGAGGCTAAAGCTGAAACTCCAATACTTTGGCCAGCTGATGCAAAGAGTTGACTCATTGGAAAAGACTCTGATGCTGGGAGGGATTGGGGGCACGAAGAGAAGGGGACGACAGAGGATGAGATGGCTGGATGGCAACACCGACTCGATGGACATGAGTTTGAGTGAACTCTAGGAGTTTGTAATGGACAGGGAGGCCTGACGTGCTGCAATTCATGGGGTCGCAAAGAGTCGGACACAACTGTACGACTGAACTGAACTGATGATAGTACAACAATGTAAATATACTTAATGCCACTGAACAGTACACTTAAAATTGGTTAAGGTAAATTGTTATGTACAGCTTACCACAATAAAAAAAAAAACACCTCTCGGACTTCCCTGGTGGTACTGTGGATAAGAATCTGCCTGCCAATGCAAGGGACACAGGTTCAATCCCTGGTCCAGAAAGATTTCACATGCTGTGGGGCAAGAAAACCCTTGCACTGCTACTACTAAAGCCTGCATGTCCACGTCTGTGCTCCACAGTGAGAGAAACCACCACCACAAGAAACCCAAACAATGCAATCGGAGGGTCGCCACCACTCTCCACAACTAGAGAAGGCCTTTGTACAGCAACAAAGACCCAGTGCAACCAAAAATTAATTAATTTAAACAAATTTTTAAAAGCACTTCTTTCCCACTTGATTTCAGGATCAGATGAGGAAAAAAAAAGGCAAAGAAAAAAAGAGAGCAAAATATCAGCTTTATCTCTGACATAGTTTGGTTGGAAAACATGGCTCAAAAGTGGTTTGGAAATGGCTTGCTAACACTCTCTTAATTTGAAGTTATCCACTAGAACTTTTCCCTCAAATTGGAGAGCCTGTCCTGCACTCAGTTTACTGCACTAGCCAAGAATACGGCAAAATACTGACTGTCTGCAGGTTAGAATGAAGAGAGATGAAAAGATTAGACTGACCATGCTGGTCACTCTACTGTACTCACTAATTTACTGTACTTACTAATCTACTGTACCACTAATTTCCCCCTGTGAAAGAGAAGAAGAGGTAGAGAAAGAAGCTAAGAATGTTACCATAGTCAAGTTTCTCTACACTGAACCAGTGTTCCCATATTACACAGTAGTTTCAAAAGAAAGAAAACAAAGGGGAAGAATTAGGGAAAAAATTTCAAGAAAAATTCCCTAGGACTGAAAAATGTACATTCTAAACTAATTAAGGAATGAAGATACAAAAAAACATCTGAATTGATGGATTTATTGATGAATTTGACTTAGAAGAGTTTTAAAACTTAGAGGAGTTTTAAAGTTCTGACAAAGAATTAGGGTAGAATTCACGTTAGATCACAAAGCACTGAACAAAATAATAATCAGGCATCTAGGATATGATGCATAAGCAACAACAAAAATAATTATCAAAATTTAAAGCTTTTGTGCTTCAAAGGATACCATCAAGAGAAAATTTTTGGAAATCATTTATCTAAGAAAACCTATATCTAGAATATACAAAGAACTATTACTACTCAAAACTATTAAAGATGGACAAAGGATTTAGATAGATACTTGTCCAAAGAAGATACACATACTAAAATGTAAGAAGATGCTATGTTGCTTCAGCTGTGTCCAACTCTTTGTGATCCCATGGAATGTAGCCTGCCAGGCTCTTCTGTCCATGGGATTCTCCAGGCAAGAACACTTCAGTGGGTTGCCATGCCCTTCTCCAGGGGATCTTTCCAACCCAGGGATCGAACCCAAGTCTGCCATGTCTCCTGCATTGGCAATTGGGTTCCTTACCACTAGTGCCACCTGGGAAGCCCCCAAGACAAGAAGATGACAGATGACTAATAAGTACATGACAAGATATTTAACATCATCAGCCATCAGGGAAATGCAAATGACAATGAGATTACCACTTATACCCTCTAGGACGGCTATAATAAAAAAGAGAGTAGCAAATGTTGGTGAGGATATAGAGAAATTGGAAATTTCACACACTGCTGGAAGAAAGGTAAAATGGTATAGTCACTTTGGAAAGTAGCCTGAAAGATCCTCAAATGGTTAAATGCTTTCCATGTGATCCAGCAGTTCTATTTCTATTTATTATATATTCTAAATAAATGAAAACAAAGGAAAAATTATACATAAATGTTCATAAGCAGCATTATTCAAAACAGTTAAAAAGTATACATCAACTGCTGAATGGATAGAAAAAATATATCCCATACAATGGATTGTGTGTTAGTTGCTCAGTTATGCCTGACTCTTTGTGACCCCATGGACTGTAGCCCACCAGGCTCCTCTGTCCATGGAATTCTCCAGGCAAAAATACTGGAGCAGGTTGCCATTTCCTTCTTCAGGGGATCTTCCCTGACCCAGAGATCGAACCCAGGTCTCCTGCACTACAGGCAGATTCTTTACCATCTGAGCCACCAGGGAAGCCCATACCATGAATTAGTCAGTAATAAAAGAAATAAAAGTACTGCTGCACCCAACAATATGGATGAACTGAAAAACATTATGCTAAGTGAAAGCAGTCAATCATAAAAGATGACATGTTAAATGATTCCACTTATATGAAATATCCAGTATAGACAGAGACATAGAAAGTAAAGAGATTTCTAGAAAGTAGATCTAGAGAGACAATAGATTAGAGACAGAAAATAGATTTGTCTTTGTCTAGGGCATGCGTGGGTTGGGGCACTGGGAAGGCTGACAGGTAAGAGGTGTGGGATTTCTTTTTTTTTTTTTTTTTTGGCTGTGTCATGTGGGATCTAGTTCCCTGACCAGGGATCAAACCCAGGTCCCCTGCATTGGGAGCATGGAGTCTTAGCCACTGGATCACTAGGGAAGTCCCTGGGGTTACTTTTTGAGGTAATGAAAATGTTCTAAAATTGTGATAATGAATGCACAACTCTGTAAATATACTAAAAGCTAGGGAGCTGCACACTTTAAATGGGTGAACTGGATGGTATGTGAATTATATCTCCATAAAACTGTTTTTAAAAATAAGGCAATTTCTAATGCTACAGAAAACAAAGTTGAGAAGGAAAATGTAATCATAATAGACTATATGTTTCAGTATAAATGATATTTTGAGTTATAAATAACTGAATACTGGTTGATAAAAAAAAATTGGGATGTATTTTAGAATAGATAGAATAAGTAGGGTATTTCAATCTAAGATTCATTTTCAAAAAAGGCCTATTAATGAAAAATGCCCTCAAACTAAGTGGTTTTTACTTTTGTAAGGAAAGAGCAACCCACTCCAGTATTCTTGCCTAGAGACTCCATGGACAGAGGAGCCTGGCAGGCTACAGTCCATGAGGCTGCAAAGAGCTGGACATGACTGAGCAACAAATACTTTACTTTTTTAAGGGGCTGGAAAAATCCAACAAAAGATTAGTATTTTATGATACATGAATTTATCTAAAATTCAAATTTCAGTGTCCATAAATAAAGTGTTACTGGAACACAGCCACACCCATTCATTTATCAACTGTCTGTGGCTGATTTTGAGCCACAGTGGTAGAATGGGGTAGTTGTGAGAGCACAAGTGGCATTTTCACTGCTTTGCACTGCTGTTCAACACTCTAAAAGTGGCAGCAATGCATTCATAACTCAACAACATTACAGTATAACTGTACTACAACTTTTTGTTCACAACAGCAGCACATATCCATCATGTCCAAATAAGGAAAGGGGAATGTGGAATTCAAACGTCACACTGTTAATGTAGATTTTGCTATTAAATTCCTATCTTCAATATAGTCATTTGCTCTTGGAGACTTCACAGTCATTAATCCTATTAATTTTTGTGAGAAATAGTTGATTTTTTCTTTTTGACTGCTCTGTGCACTTTGCAAGATCTTAGTTCCCCGACCAGGAACTGAACCAGGTCAGAGCAGTGAAAGCGCCAAGTCATAACCACTGGACAATCAGGTAATTCCCAGAAGCTGAATATTTTTAATTTCTCTTACTCCAGAGGAAGCAGTCTGATGGCTTAGCAATAGGAACATTTTATTGCAATGTTTTGAGCTCAGAGTAAAGAAAAGCTTTTCTGAAGAAAAATCTTCAACCACTATCAAATACCAGATGGCTTTGGAAGTTAGTTTTTGCTGCAGTCTCCATAATGTTTCTTAATGATTTCAACCATAAATTATCAAACGTGCTTATATGCAAAACTTATGTTTCAAAAAGTTACCTTAACTACAAGCAATGGCAAGCTGCTTTATACATTTACTGTGCTGTCAAAACAAGAAGACCTATCTCCTTTCCTACACAGATTTGCCACAGATATGTTTTCTAAGCAAACTATGCTTCCAGCAGTGTTTTTCACACATTGATGCAAGCACAAAGGAAATTTCCTTATTTCAAAGTACTTTTAACTGTGCAACTGAGGAGCTTCCATCTACTTTTCAATCACAAGTGATTAATCTACATTGTAATGACATTCTAAACAGCAAATGTCAGAGAAGAACCTAACAGAATTCTATAAGTGCCTTCCAAGCAATGGATATTATCCAATAAAATTAAACACTCATAGACTAATATCAGTACCTGGCAGTGTAAAAACATATTTTCAAAGATGAAATATTTAAATATACACCAGAAGGAATCAACAGCAGAATAACTGAGAGAGAAGAAAGGATCAGTGAGCTAGCAGGCAGAGTGGTGGAAATAACTGCGATGAAGCAGTGTAAAGAAAAAAGAATGAAAGGAAGTGAAGTCAACCTCAGAGTCTTCTGAACAACATTAAAAGCACCATCATTCAGGCAGAGCTAGCAGTAAAGAATCCACCTGCTAACGCAGGAGATGAAAAAGACGCAGTTTCAATCTCTGGGTCAGGAAGATCCACTGGATTAAGAAATGGCAACCCACTCCAGTATTCTTGCCTGGAAAATTCCCTGGACAGAGGAGCCTGGTGGGCCACAGTCCATGAGTCCACAAACAGCTGGACACAACTGTGCAACTCAACACACACAGAAAAGAGAAAGCATCTGAGAAAATATTTGAAGAGATTATAGTGGAAAACTTCCCTAAAGAGGGAAAAGAAATAAGACACCCAAGTTCAGGAAGTACAGAGTCCCATTCAGAATAAATCCAAGAAGAAACATATTGAGACACACACTAATCAAACTAACAAAAATACTAGAAAAGAGTATTACAAGCATCACCGAAAAAGCAACAAAAAACATACAAAAGAATCACCATAAGGTTATCAGTCTATTTTTCAGCAGAAACTCTGTAGGCCAGAAGGGAGTGGCAAGATAAAGAGACAAAAGGGAAAAACATACAACAAAGATTACTCTACTCAGCAAGGATCTCATTCAGAGTCCATGGAGAAACCAAAAGCTTTATAGACAAGCAAAAGGTAGGATTTAGAAAAGGCAGAGGAACCAGAGATCAAATTGCCAACATCTGTTGGATCATCAATAAAGCAAGAGAGTTCCAGAAAAACATCTACTTCTGCTTTACTGACTATGCCAAAGCCTTTCACTGTGTGGATCACAATAAGCTGTGGAAAATTCCGAAAGAGATGGGAATACCAGACCACTGTACCTGCCTCCTGAGAAATCTTTAAGAAGGTCAAGAAGCAACAGTTAGAACCAGACATAGAACAGACTG
Source organism: Oryx dammah (assembly GCF_014754425.2). Taxonomy (NCBI): domain Eukaryota; kingdom Metazoa; phylum Chordata; class Mammalia; order Artiodactyla; family Bovidae; genus Oryx; species Oryx dammah. The sequence continues at coordinate 92,299,791 of NW_024070212.1, read as the reverse complement.
GTTCCAAACTGGGAAAGGAGTACGTCAAGGCTGTATATTGTCACCCTGGTTATTCAACTTACATGCTGAGTACATCATGTGAAATGCCAGGCTGGATGAAGCACAAGCTAGGATCAAGATTGCTGGGAGAAATATCAATAACCTCAGATACGCAGATAACACCACCCTTATGGCAGAAAGCGAAGAAGAACTAAAGAGCCTCTTAATGAAAGTGAAAGAGGAGAGTGAAAAAGTTGGCTTAAAACTCAACATTCAAAGAACTAAGATCATGGCATCTGGTCCCATCACTTCATAGCAAATAGATAGGGAAACAATGGAAACAGTGACAGACTTTATTTTCTTGGGCTCTAAAGTCACTGCTAGTGTGACTGCAGCCATGAAATTAAAAGATGCTTGCTCCCTGGAAGGAAAGTTATGACCAATCTAGACAGCATATTGAAAAGCAGAGACATTACTTTGCCAACCAAAGTCTGTCTAGTCAAAGCTATAGTTTTTTCCAATAGTCATGTATTGATGTGAGAGTTGGACTATAAAGAAAGCTGAGTGCCGAAGAATTGATGCTTTGAACTGTGGCGTTGGAGAAGACTCTTGAGAGTACCTTAGACTGCAAGGAGATCCAACCAGTCCGTCCTAAAAGGAGTCAGTCTGAATATTCATTGGAAGGACTGATGCTGAAGCTGAAAATCCAATACTTTGGCCATCTGATGTGAAGAACTGACTCACTGGAAAAGACCTTGGTGCTGGGAAAGATTGAGGCAGGAGCAGAAGGGGACAACAGAGGATGAGATGGTTGGATGGCATCCCCGACTCAGTGGACATGAGTTTTGTTGGTGATGGACAGAGAAACCTGGCATGCTGCAGTCCATAGGGTCACAAAGATTTGGATGTGACTAAGTGACTGAACTGAACTGAAAAGCTAGGAGACTTCAGCAACACTAAACCAGCTTTACAACAAATGCTAAAGGAATTTCTCCAGGTGGAAAACATAAAAGAAAAAGATCTACAAAACAAACCCAAAGCAATTAAGAAAATGGTACAAGGAACATATATAACAATAATCATTTTAAATGTAAATGGATTAAATGCTCCAACCAAAAGACAGACTGGCTGAATGAGTACAAAAATAAGACGGCATATATGCTATCTACAGGACACCCACTTCAGACCTACGAAAACATACAGACTGAAAGTTGGGGGATGGAAAGTTATTTCATGCAAACAAAAACCAAAAGAAAGCTGGAGTAGCAATACTAATATCAGACAAAATATACTTTAAAATAAAGACTTAGAAAGGAAGGACACTACATAATGATCAAGGGATCAATCCAAGAAGAAGATAAACAATTGTAAACAGTTATGTACCCAACACAGAAGCACCTCAATACATAAGGCAAATGCCAATAGTCACAAAAGGGGAAATCAACAGTAACACAGTAACAATGGGGAATTTAACACTCCACTTACACCAATGAACAGATCATTCAGACAAAAATAAATAAGGAAACACAGGCCTTAAATGACACATTAGACCGGATAGACTGAATTGATATTTATAGACATTCCATCAGAATGCAGCAGAATATAATTTCTTCTCAAGTGCACATAGAACATTCTCCAGGATAGATCACATCTTGGGTCACAAATCAAGCCTCAGTAAATTTAAGAAAACTGAAATCACATCAAACATCTTTTCAGACCACAGTGCTATGAGATTAGAAACCAATTTCAGGAAATAAACTGTTTTTTAAAAAAACAACACAGACAGACACATGGAGGCTAAAAAATATGCTACCAAATAACCATGAAATCATGGAAGAAATCAAAAAGGAAATCATTACTTCAAAACAAATGACAACAAATTTATAACCCAAAATCTATGGGATTCAGCAAAAGCAATTCTTTTTTTTTTTTTTTTGATCGCTCTAAGTGGCTTTATTAGGGAAAGCCAAGTTTACAAAGGACCTAAGAGTTGGCATTAGGGCCCTTCTTGCCAAAGGTGGGCACAACATTGACAAAGAGCCAGTTGTACTGCATACACCTCTTGGGCTGGCCTGTTGTCTTCTTTTTCTCTTGTTTTGCCACCTTAAAAGTCTGACCTCTTAAGGCGACTTTCTCAACACAGGCCACGGAACCATGGACTTTACCTCCAAGCACGCAGTCAACTACTGCTAGAGTGCTCAGAGCTTCTACCTGACACTGCCCGAGGGTAGCCTCATCCTCTAGGGGCATCCCTGCCACAAGCAGGACTTGATCTTCTGGAGCAATGCCCTCCAGTGAGGCTACATGAGCCTTGATCTGGGCTAGTGTCTCCTGACCAGTTACCTCAAGAGTGTGTAGCTCCCGGGCACGGACAAAAAGCTGCATGTTGGTGACTAGACTGCAGACACCACTGCCACTTCCACAAAGATGGTATTAAGAAAGGGCAAAAGTAATTCCTAAGAGGGAATTTTATAGCAATATAATCTTAAAGAATAAGAAAAATCTCAAATAAACAATCTAATCTTACATCTAAAACAACTAGAGAAAAAAATACAAACAAAACCCCAAGTTAGAAGAAAAGATATCATAAAGATGAGAACATAAATAAATGAAATAGAAATGAAAAAAAAATAGCAAAGAGCAAGGAAACTAAAAGCTGGTTCTCTGAGAAGACAAACAATATTGATAAACCTTCAACCAGACTCATCAAGAAAAAAAGGAAGAGGACTCAAATCAATAAAACAAGAAATGAAAAAGGAGAAGATACAACAAATACCACAGAAATACAAAGGATCATAGAAAACTGTTACAAGGAACTACATGCTAATAAAATGGACAACCTGGAAGAAATGGACAAATTCTTAGAAAGGTACAACCTTCCAAGACTGAACCATGAAGAAACAGAAAATATGAACAGACCAAGCACTAATAATGAAATTGAAACTGTGATCAAAAATCTTCCAATAAACAAAAGTCCAGAACCAGATGGCTTCACAGATGAATTTTATCATTTAGTGAAAATCTAACACCTCAAACTCTTCAGAAAACTGCAGAGGGAGAAACACTCCCAAGCTCGTTTCATGAGGCCACAATCACCCTGACACCAAAACCAGAGAAAGATACCACACAAAAGAAGAAACTTACAGGCCAAGATGGCTACACAGCAAGGTGGCTGGGCAGAGGTTTGTACCTCCCACAGCAACCATGGCGTATACTAGCCTCACCATGCCTCTCAGCATGACAGGCATGTTCTGGGGCATTGTCGGCTTCCTGGTGCCCTGGTTCATCTCTAAAGGTCCCAACTGGGGAGTCATCATCACTATGTTAGTGATCTGTTCAGTTTGCTGCTCTTTTGGTTGACTGCAATTCTGGCCCAATCTAACCCTCTCTTTAGACCACAGTTGAAAAATGAAACCATCTGGTACCTCGAGTATCATTGGCCTTGAGGAAGAAGAGCTCCTTGCTGGTACTCAGTCACTGAGATCAAGGAGAGAACTCCTCTAGATGCAAAATCACCTCCAAACCCAGACAACCTGCCTTGACTCGCCCACTGTGGCCATCAGTTGCCTTAACTGTTCATCCACATTTGAATATCTTATTCTATAATGAAATATTTTTTTCCTATTACCTTTTTTACATTTTGATAAATGATGTGCCTATTTAATCTAAATTGAGCTACCTCTGTAAAATGTGTGTGTACTCTTCTGAGATGAAAAGTGTTTTTCTGAGAAATAAAAATGTTACTCTCTCCTCAGAACAGGTGGATTTGAAGATGGAGCCTGCCTGCTCACAACATGAGAATCAACAAAGTGTTTAAAAACTGTTACATGACAATAAGTCTCCCATGGGGCAGTCAGTAGGAGAACATATTCAAGGGAAAAATCTGTCCCACAGAACTGAACCAAAGTGTATTATACCAAAATATTTTGGGGATGAATTTATTTCTGCCATCTTTTGGAATGAAGTATTTTTCTGCTTTCTATAGAAAAAAAAAAAAAAGATGGTTCAATAGCATCATCAACTCATTGGACATGAATCAGAGCAAACTCCAGGAGGTAGTGGAGGACAGAGGAGCCTGGTACACTATAGTCCATGGATTCACAAAGAGTTGCACATGGCTTAGTGACTGAACAACATCATCACTGATAAACACAAAAATTCTCAAGAAAATACTAGCAAACAGAATCCAACAACAAATTAAAAGGATCATATACATCATGATCAAGTGGGATTACCCCAGGTGTGCAAGGATTCTTCAATATATGCAAACCAACCAATGTGATACATCATACTAACAAACTGACATGATATTACACATGAAGTGAAGTAAAGTAAAAGTCGCTTGGTCATATCCAACTCTGCAACCCCATGGACTATACAATCCATGGAATTCTCCAGGACAGAATACTGGAGTGGGTAGCTGTTCTCTTCTCCAGGGGATCTTCTCAACCCAGGGATAGAACCCAGGTCTCCTGCATTGCAGGTGGATTCTTTACCAGCTGAATCACAAGGGAAGCCCAAGGGATGGGTAATATATCTCTTCTTCAACGGATCTTCCCAACCCAAGAATCGAACCAGCATCCTCTCCTGCACTGCAGGCAGATTCTTTACCAACTGAGCTACAAGGTAAGCCCCAATACTACACACAGAAAATCCTAAAGATGCCACCAGAAAACTACTAGAGCTAATCAATGAATCTGGTAAAGTTGCAGAACACAAAATTAACACACAAAAACCTCTTACATTCCTATATACTCACAATGTAAGATCAGAAAGAAAAATTAAGGAAACAATTCCATTTACCACTGCATCAAAAAGAACAAACTACCTAGGTATAATAAATCTACCCAAAGACACAAAAGACCTGTACTCAGAAAACTATATGACCCTCCTGTGCCCAGTGCAAGAGCTCCAATAAAATCTCACCTAAATTTCTGGTCTGTCAATTTCTATTGATGGGGGAAGGCCAAGAACCCTGGTCAGCTTATGGCACCCAATATGGGGCAGTCCCCTTCTGGGGCAAGGATCTGGGCACACCCAAAACCACAGAATGCAGCTTTCCCATGGGTGACAGGTGCCCACCTTAACTTCTTGTTTCAGTGTCACCACATGTGGACTTCCATGCTGCACCAGGGGTTAAGAACCCATCTTGCAATACATGATTCCTGCAATGTTCAATTCCTGGCAAGGGAACTAAGATTTGATATGTCACGCCACAACTAAGCCCATGCACTGCAACTACTGAGCCCAAGCACCACAAATAAGAGTCCACAATGGATGATCCCACACAATACAATGAAGATCCTGTGCCAGTAAATTTTTTTTTTTAAAAGAAAGAACGCTATATATACTATTGATGAAAGAAATCAAAGACAAGTCAGAGAAAGATAAATATCATATACTAATGCATAGATACAGAATCTAGAAAAATGGTACTTCAGAATTTATTTGCAGGGCAGCAACGAAGAAACAGACATAGAAAATAGACTTACGGACATGGGGAGGGGGGAGGAGAGGATGAGATGTATGGAGACAGTAATATGGAAACTTACATTACCATAAGTAAAATAGATAGCCAACAGGAATTTACCGTATGTCTCAGGAAACTCAAACAGGGGCTCTGTATCAACCTGGGTCCGGGGGATGGGGAAGGAGATGGGAGTGAGGTTCAAAAGGGAGGGGATATATATATACCTATGGCTGACTCATGTTGAGGTTTGACAGAAAACAACAAAATTCTATAAAGCAAGTATCCTTCAATTAAAAAATAAATTCTTAAAAACGGCATAAAAATAAATTTTAAAAATAATTTTATCTGTGAAATATGGATTTTAAAGAATCTATTAAATACAGAAATAGAGTCCAAACTCTAAAGAGAAAAGAAAAGAAATCAAAGACAACACAAACAGATGGAAAGACAGACCATGTTCTTAGAATAAAAGTTGTGAAATTGACTATACTACTTGAAGAAATCTACAGATTCAATGCAATCCCTATAAATTACCAATGGCATTTTTCACAGAACTAGAACAAAAAATTTTATAATTTGTATGGAAACACAAAAGATTCCAAATAGCCAAAGCAATCTTGAGAAAGAAAAACAAAGCTGGAGGAATCAACCTTCTTGATTTCAAAGTAAAGTAGAAGTCACTAAGTATTGTCCGACTCTTTGCGACCCCATGGACTATAGCCTGCCAGGCTCCTCTGTCCATGGGATTCTCTAGTCAAGAATACTGGAGTGGACTGCCATTATCTTCTCCAGGGGATCATTCCAACCCAGGGACTGAACGCAGGTCTCATGCATTGCAGCCAGATTCTTTACCATCTGGGCCACCAGGAAAGTCCTGATTTCAAACTACACTACAAAGCTATAGTAATCAAGACAGTATGGTACTTGCACAAAAACAAAAATATAAACTAATGATACAGGACAGAAAACCCAGAGATAAACCTATGCACCTATGGACACCTAATCTATGACAAGAGGCAAGAATATACAATGGAGAAAAGACAATCTCTTCAACAAGTGGTGCTGGGAAAACAGAACACTTCCTAACACCATACAAAAAAACCCCAAAAACCTCAAAATGGATTAAAGACCAAAATGTAAGGCCAGACACTATAAACTCTTAGAGGAAAACAGAGGCAGAACACTCTTTGACACAAATTACAGCAGAATCTTTTTCAATCCACCTCCTAGAGTAATGAAAATAAAAACAAAAATAAACAAACAGGACCTAATTAAGCTTAAAAGCTTTTGATAAACAAGACAAAAAGACAATCCTCAGAACGGAAGAAAATATTTGCAAATGAAGCAATTGACAAAGGATTAATCTAATCTTTAAAATATACAAAGAGCTCATGCAGGTCAATATCAAAAAATAATAATAATACAATCAAAAAACAGGCAGAAGACCTAATAAATTTTTTTTCCCAAAGACATATAGGTGGCAAACAAACACATAAAAAGATGCTAAACGTAACTAATTATTAGGGAAATCCAAATCAAAACTACAATGGGGTATCACCTCACACTGGTCAGAATGGCCATCGTCAAAAAATCTACAAACAATAAATGCTGAAGAGGGTGTGGAGAAAAGGGACTCCTCTTATACTGTTGGCAGGAATGTAAATTGATATAACCACTATGGAAAACAGCATGGAGGGTCCTTTAAAAAACTAAAACTAGAACATGATTGTTCTACGATCCAACAATTGTATGATCCAACAATCCCACTCCTGGGCATATATACCTGGAGAAAGCCATAATTAAAAAAGATACATGCACCCCAATATTTACTGCAGCACTATTTACAATAGCCAGGACATGGAAGCAACCAAGCTGTCTACCAACAGTCAAAGAAGATGTGTGTGTGTGTATATATATACATACACATATTACATATAATGGAATATTACTCAGCCATAAAAAAGAAAAAAACTGTGCCATCTGCAGAGACATGGATGGATCCAGAGACTGTCATACAGAGTGGTGCAAGTCAGAAAAAGAAAAACAAACATCGTATATTAACGCATATATGTGGAATCTAGAAAAATGGAATGTGTGTGCTTAGTCGCTCAGCTGTGTCTGACTCTTCGTGACCTCCCTATGAACTATAGTCTGCCAGGCTCCTCTGTCCACAGAATTTTCCAGGCAAAAACACAGGAGTGGGTTGCCATTTCTACTCCAGGGGATCTTCCTGACCCAAGGATAAACCCGCATCCCTTGTGTCTCCTGCACCGGCAGGTGGGTCTTTTACCACTAGCACCACCTGGGAATAGATAAGCTTATCTGCAGCAGAAATAGAGACACAGACACAGAATATAAATGTATGGATACCAAGGGGTGAAGGTGGGTGGAGTGTGAAGGACTGGGAGTTTGGGACTGACATACATACACCATGTATAAAATAGATAACTAAGGTGAACCAATTATATAGAACAGGGAACTCTATTCAATGCTGTATGGTGACCTAAATGGGAAGGAAATCCAAAAAAGAGGGAATATACGTATAGATGATTCACAACATTGTAAAGCAACTGTGTGTGCATATGTGTGCATGTTGTCGCTCAGTGGTGCCCAACTCTTTGCGACCCCATGGACTATAAACCCACCAGGCTCCACTGTCCATGGGACTTCCCAGACAAGAATACTGGAGTTGGTTTATCACTTCCTACTCCAGGGGATCTTCTGGAGGAACATGTCTCCTGAGTCTCCAGCACTGGCAGGAGGATTCTTTACCACTTCACGGCTCGAGAAGCCATTATACTCAAATAAAAAAGAATTCTACTGGTATCAGGAATTGATAATAATATACAGAAGCAGGAACTCTGGAATAAATGTAAATAGTACAACCAATTAGAACAGTACTTTGGCAATATCTATACTAAAGTTAAAAATTAGTCATTTCACTTATAGGTACATAAACAAACTCTCAAATGTGTACACAAGGAGTTACATATAAAAATGTTCACTGAAGCACTGGAAATAAATGTATAATAATCAGAGAAAAGATAAAATTGTGACATACTCAGAAAACAAAATACAACAGAAAATTGGGAATAATCTATATGATCAGTGGTAGGAAAACAAACAAATTACGAAATATTCACACAAGATAGTAAACATAATTTAACACAAATAACTAGTATTACACTTATCAGTATGAACAAATCTCAAAAGCAGTGTTAAATCAAAAAAAAAGTTGAGACATACCATGTGACATAACTTCTAGTTATGTATCTTAAAACATGTGAAAACAATACCATATACTGCTTACAGATAAATGTATATTTAATAAAAACTATAAAAATATACTTAGGAATAGTATATATACCAAATTCAGATAATGGTTAACACTGGAAAAAGAGGGTAGGGAATGCAATAAGAGGGAGCAGTATCCAAAATGCTTCAAGGGTATCTATTCGTTTTTATTCCTTAAAAAAGAATTTTTTGATCTGAAATGAAAACAGGAAATAAAATTATTTTTAAAAAGGAAGACTGAAAAACATATCCTTATATAACAATCATGCCAGAGAAGAAAAGGATGAAGGGGTTAGAGATGGAAGCAAGGCTATGAGAAATGTACCATTCTAGGCACTGGAGACACAGTAATGAATGAAACAAAGTCCTTGCTCTCATGAACAAGTAAATATACAGTATAACAAATGGCACTAAAAATAAGTGCTATGAAGAAAAATAAAACTGTAAGAAAAAGTATGGGGGGAACCTAAGTAAAACTATTAAATACAGGGTGCTATTTAAAGCCACAAGACAGGGAGCAAAGGCAGACAGCTGAGGCACTCCAAAATTTAGAGGTCAAGGAGATAAGGAAAAATCTTGCAAATGAGGCAGAAAGAGAACTAAGAACAGTGTCGACCTGGAAGCCAACTGAAAAAAAAGCATCTCAAGAAGGAAAAAAATGATCAACTGTGCCATAAGATACTGAAAGGTCAAATAAGATAAGAACTTGGTAACTAACCAATTGTAAAAGTTACTGGTTATCTTGAAAATAGCTATTTTCAATAGCAAAGTAGCAAAAGCCCAGTCTAAGTTCAAGAAGTAAACAATGGGAGTAGATGAACTGCAAATTTTGAATAACTCTTTTAACAAGCTCTGCTATCCAGGAAATAGACAAATTTGAGCAGCTGGAAGAGCACAGATCCAAGGGGATCTGAGTAAGCAAACATTTTTCCCAAAGACAGGAACAATTACAGCATATTTGTATGCTCATGGGAATGAAGAAATAAAAGGGGGAAACTGATGATGCAGGGTGAAAGGGGAACAACCGGTAGAATAATTGGTGGCTGGGAACAATAAAGAGGGGATGGGATCTAGTGCACAAGCAGAGAAATGGGTCTTATGTATATAGACAGTTGATTTATCAATAACAGAAAAGAAGGCATACAAAGACTCAAATAAAGTCCCTATCTACAAAAAGTTCAGCATAATAGAGGGGAAAGACAAAGGAGTACTTACAAAAATACAAAATACCTTGAAAAAATTGCTACAGGGGCACACAAGAGTGTAAATAACTCACATGTAGGAGGGGAAGACTGAACGAAGAGTTAAAAGGTTCACAGAGAAGGTAATGTTTGACCAAACAGTACAGCATGTGCCAAGAAAAGTAGCACAAAACCATATTAACAGACGGTAAACTGGAAAGTTAAGAACCAAAAAATGGAGGTACTTAGACCTTATCTGCCACGAAAAGAACTTTGCTTAGAAGGAACCAAATGAGAGAACACAGTTCATTTACAGTCTAGTTAGTGCTCAGTACTTGCTCAGTAGCATATTCTCATAAAACAGTATTTAGTATAGGGTTACTATAAAGGTTAAATGAAATATTATATAAAATTTTTAGTACCTAGTAAGAATCCAACAAATACCAGTTATTATTAGGAGAACAAAGATCATGGGTGGTGGTGGTAATGAAAATATAAAACTTCTATAAACATATCTCTAAAATACCAAGCGAACTTTTCAAACTACAATCAACTTCCAACCTTTCTGCAAATTAATTCCGGTCCAACCATATAACTAAGCCCATCATCCCTGCCACAAAAAAAAAAAAGAGAGAGAAATATACATACTAGAAAGGAATTATAATCTACTCAGTTTCCTTTGAGTTGGATAGGCTTAATAACTGACTTCATTCTAGGAACCAGTATGAATATAAGACCTATGTCAGAGTGGAAGTCCCAGAACAAACCATCTTATCTGCCAGTTCTCCCGATTAAAGAATATCCTAGAAAAAAAGCCAGATCACCAAAAGTTATCCTACATATCTATCAAATCCATTATGATTGAGCCTACACCAAAAGATTCAGTTGAGAATAAACACATTTCTAAGTTAAAGAAAATTTGACAATCTAGACTATAAAATGCTAATGATTAAATTATGATATATCTATACCTTGGACTTCTAACTAGACAAAATATATTGAAAAGCACAACAAGAAAATGTTCACACATTTGTTAAATATGGTATATACCATTTTAAAACTATAAATTATAACTGCATAGCAAAAAAGAAATAAGGTTATAAAAAACATTGCCAGTGGTTAGTGCTGGATAGAATAATTGTAGGAAATTAAAAATCTAAATTTCCTTCAAGAAACAAATAATACTTTGTCTATTGATCAATCTTTTTTAATTACTAAAAAGTAAACAACTCGAGTCAAATCTCTACTTTTCTCTAGAAATAAGCTTGCTTAATATCATTTCTAATCATTTCTGTGCATATCTAAACACAGAAAATTATATTTTAGGTAAATATATAATGGGAAGTGTTGTTTTCTGGGGTATTTTTATTTATAAAAATGGAATTGTACAATATATTTTGGTTTGCAACTGGCTTTTTTCATTCAATAGTAAACCACAGGACATTTCTCCATATTGATATATAAAACCATCTATCCTTATAGCTATATACTATTTTCCTGTAGAATGGTATAATAAAAATTTTTAGCCAAAGAATGGACAATAAAGTTATCGCCAATTTTTTGCTATTACAGTGCTATAAATATCATTTAATAATTGTGAACATATTAAAAGAATAATGGCTAACATCTGAATGCTTATTATATGCCAACTGCCACAAGCTTTTATATGAATTAAACATACTACAATATCACTATTCATATTATTATTTGTATAACACATGTTTTTCTCTGTAACCTGCCTATTCATACTTGTTTCCTCTGAAAATTGAGTTCTTTTTTTAAAAAATTGGCCAGGATACAAATTTGATCTAAAAAGTTTCTAGCAGAATATTCCCAGGAGTTCCATGAAAATGTCTGGCATATGGGCATTTATACAATCCACAAATACTATCTGAGAAGCTATGAGTGAGCAAAACAGACTTGAATTCTGGATTCTAAACTTTTAGCCTAGCAAACTGGGTTAATAAGAGGAAAGCAAAAAAGAGTGTACAGGGGAACACATCAATTAGAGAAACACTACACCAGTCAATACACAATTATAATTACCTCTTAGAACAGTCTTGCCTCATCCTGTGGATCTTAGCCACTACTGATTAAGCTACTACTAGCTTAATCTTTTGGAGAAGGAAATGGCAACCCACTCCAGTATTCTTGCCTGGAGAATCCCAGGGACAGAGGAGCCTGGTGGGCTGCCACCTATGGGGTCGCACAGAGTCGGACACCACTGAAGCAACTTAGCAGCAGCAGCAGCTTAATCTTAAAATACTGCTTTACTTATACAATTATCATGCTCAAGAACTCATAACTTCTCTCTTTAGTATTTCTTAAGTATACCTAACTCATTCCCTACACTATTTCAAACCTTTAGCATTAAAGGCTTTCCTTACATTTCCCACTCCTTCCTCTAACAACTTCTTAGAGGACCACTTAGGCAGACCTCAGTGCCTACTTCACAGGAAAAAAAAAGTCCCTAATCCTCTCAGAAGAGAAGGAAATCAACACTTATCAAGCATTTATACAGATCACTTAAAAAAAAAGCAGAAGAGATGTCCTGGAGGTATGATTAACATTTCAAAAAAGCTTAAAACAAATTACACAGAGAAGTACAAATCCACAGGCTATTACTTAATGCAGATTGGTAAACAATTATTTCAAGGTGTTATTTTCAACAAAATATTCTAATCAAGTCCACCTCTGGTACTTAATCACACATTCAAAAGATAAATTATAATACGATGGATGTGAACTGTAATGGATCATGTATAAAGTCCCAGTGAAATACATTGAAAGGCAGGATTAATTCCGCCTGGAAAGGCTTCACAGAGATAACAGTTGAGCAGGTCCTGGAAGGATAATTCAGCTCTTCTGCTGCACATACCTCCTGTCTAGTTCTGGTTATAAAATTCAGAGAATTTAACTTTGGGACGGGTAAATCGTTAAAAACCATCTAGTATCTAGGTTTCCCACCTTTGTTTTAAAGTAACAAAATCTTTCCTTTAAAAGTCTAACTGAAAACTTTAGTATATAGAACAGATAAATGTGGACCTGCTCTTTTGAAAGAAGAGGAAGTTACTGGAAAACATTGCTAGTCTTAATCAACACCCTTCATTTTAAAATAAGAAAACTGAGACACTAAGGAGGACAATGATTTGACAAAAGACCACAAAAATGTAATAAAGAAATAAAAGACCACAAAAATGTAGAACTGCCACAACTACTCAAAAAATACCTTTTAAGCATTTTTTTCTCTTTGAAGTCTTTTTCTAACTTTCTCCCTAGGTTGAGTTTTACCACTTCTCATTTTATTCCTTGCTATACCCAGCACATACTTCTATTATGGTTTCTATAAAACTCCAGTGCTCTAATTATATCTTTTTAATGTGTCTATGTCCCTCTACTATACTGGAAGCTCCCTGAAGGCAGGGACTCTTAATCATCTTTATATACCCAGTACCCAGAATAAAATATCATTTATTAAGTTACATTCACCATGTTTCGGAAAAGATTTAAAGATAACTCAATGCATAGCATACAGTAAGACTTTAGCATTTTTCAAATGAATTTGCCAAAAATGAGCTCATTAAATGAATATATTGAAAGCAATTAGAATATCTGATACACAGAGTACTTTCTATAAACATTATCTGATATTATGTAAGTTTATATAGGTAAAAAAAAAAAAAACAAACCTGAAGCTATTATTTAATCTGGATGGCAAAAACTAAATAACTTTTCTCAAAGTTTCAACTAGCTCTAATATAACCACATTTTTAATGAGAAGGAGGGAAAATCTAGCCTATTCATAAAGACCCATTGCCTGGGAAAAACAGTATAAAGAGTTGTGTTCTGTTAATCTTAGACTGAAGGAAGAAATTAGGCGTATCTTCAATTTAGGGCTAAAACACTTCTTTCTCTACCTTAGTTTCAGTCACCTATACACTGGGGGTGATGGGGAGTGAAAAATATTATCTCTAAGGTTCTTTCCGGTTCTAACAATGTAGGGGCATAAAACAAATAAAAAATCAGAGTGCTTCAGCTTCCAACTCAATATGAATAAAAACTTGATAAAAATCAGTAAATGGCTCATTGGATTTGGTGTCAGATGAACAGGGTGTTCATATCAACTCCATAATTCTTTAGGTGTGTAATTTTAAGCAAGAAGCAAACTCTCTGGATCTCAGTTTCCTCAACCTTTAAAATAAAGTTGGACAATATAATCTCTCTTCAAAATACATTACAGTCATGACATTCTATGGAATAAGTTACATGTGAAGAAAATATTTAGGTGGGGATTGTTATTACAGATGTTTAGAGGATTACGGTATAAACCAAAAATTGAAAAATTCAGGATCGGGAGAAATCTTACAAGTCTTCTCTGACTCACCCAAATGAGACTCAAGATCTCTCTAATACATTCTTAGAAGAGGGCACCCAACCATTCTTAGCAATGAGAAACAACCCATGGAAATAAGTTACCTCATCTTAGGCCAACTCTAACTCTAATTAATACCTAAGTTCTCTGACTGAAACTACACGATCCTCTGGTAACTTCCAGCCATTAGTTTTACCCCTTTCAAATACAGGCACCTCAAGTAGCTGTGGATAGTGACACTATGCCCCTTATGTATCCTCTTCAGAATTAAAATCCCCAGCTCCTTCAATCTTTCCTTAAATATAATACCAAGTGTCCCTGACCATCCAGCCTGCCTTCCTTAGAAAAACCCCATTCTTGAATAGTATGGAAGTTCCTTAAAAAAGTAAAAACAGAGCTACCATAAGACCCTACAATCCCACTCCTGGGCATCTATCCAGAGAAAAACACGGTCTGAAAAGATACTTGCACTTCCAGTGTTCACTGTAACACCGTTTACAACAGCCAAGACACAGAAGCAACCTAAATGTTCATGGACAGGGGAATGGATAAAAGAGGTAGTACACACATACAATGGAATATTACTCAACCATTAAAAAGAGTGAAATAGTGGACCTAGACAGTGTCCTACTGAGTGAAGTCAGAGAAGGAGAAATAGCATATGATATCCCTTATATATGGAATCAATATTTTAAAAAATGAACTTAAAAAACCTAAAATTCATAGCCTTTCGAAAACGAACTTATGGCTGACTGGTGGAAAAAGGGAATCTGGTAAAGTCAGGTACACACTGCTATAGTTAAAATGGATAACCAACAAGATATTGGATAGCACATGGAACTCTGCTCAATGTTATGTGGCAGCCTGGATAGGTGAGCGTTTGGGGGGGAGAACGGATACATGCATTTGTATGGCTGAATTCCTTGTTTGTTCACTTGAAACTTCTACAACACTGTTAACCCTCTAAACCCCAATACAAAATAAGTTTTTAAAAAAACGAAAGAAAAACTTCCATTCTTGCCTGAGAGAATGTCAAAACTACTCAAACAAACCCTCCGCATTCTAACTTCCTGATTCCTGGTGGAACCCAAGATCTCCCCCTCTTAGAGCTGACACCAACCACATAGATGGCCTTAACTGCCCTTGCCTGGAGAAGGCAATGGCACCCCACTCCAGTACTCTTGCCTGGAAAATCCCATGGACGGTGGAGCCTGGTGGGCTGCAGTCCATGGGGTCGCGAAGAGTCGGACACGACTGAGCGACTTCACTTTGACTTTTCACTTTCATGCATTGGAGAAGGAAATGGCAACCCACTCCAGTGTTCTTGCCTAGAGAATCCCAGGGATGGTGGACCCTGGTGGGCTGCCGTCTATGGGGTCGCACAGAGGCGGACACGACTGAAGCGACTTAGCAGCAGCAGCAGCAGCCCTTGCCACCTCCATCCGAGCAAGTTTTTGGCGTGGGAAATAGTGCCCCTGATGCTCCTTCGGAAGATTAGGATAAAAGAAGTGACCACAGCGGGAACAGAGAGGCCCGCCTCCCGCTCTTCTCCCGGGTTCAAGCCTCCTCCCTTACCGGTACTGCTTGGGGTCGCTAGGAGACTTAATGATCTCAGGGTCTCCGGCATTATTGACAGGGCCCCTCCGTCCCTCCTCCTCAGATTCATCGGCTCCGAGACGGGCAACCCGGCCGCTCTCGCCCAAATCTTGTCCATTGGGCTGCAGGTCAGGGCAGCTGCAGGTGGACTTCGCCTTGTTCCTTCCAGGCATGGTCAGTGTAGGAAAGCGTCTGGCAGCCGCCGAGTCTTCACACCGACCCCGCGCTTCTATTCGCGAAAGCGCCGCGAGCTCCCGCCCGGCCTCACACAACTTCCTCCCGGTGGCACAGACTGCAGCAACCGCGACTCTCCTCAGCATTCACTACCAAGCCGGAACGCTGGGCATGCCGTTCCCTAGGGTCCACCTCCTCCTCCTACTCTTCCAGCCGCTCCTCCTCCTCCGCGTTCCAGAGGCGGTGGCGGCCGGCGCTGATGCTGCCGCAGCCGCTGAGGTGGACAGGCCTGAACCCCTCCCCCACTCCGGTCTCCCTCAAGCCAACTTCCCTCATCCCCCCCGCCCTCCGGACCGTCGATGACGCAACTGATATTAGCCAATCATAAGGCAAGAGAGCAGTCACGCGCAAGTAACTAACCAATAGGAACAGGGAATAAAAAAAGGAGCCAGAGACCGGGCCGGATTCTCAGGGCACCCAGCGAGCTTTTCGAAACCAGAGGTAGGAGGGGCGAAGAAGAAGAGGCGGAGAGAGCGGCGCGGAGGACGACGGGAGAAGGGCACAGGACTGCTGCGCAGCGTTTATGACGTAAGCGTGGAGGTGGTTTGAGGTAGCAACTGAGTGGGCTCTATGGCTCAGAGGAAAATATTCCCCTGATGCGAAAACTGGTAAGCGAGTGGAGAAAGTTAATCCCCTAGCCTTTCTCCCACCATTTGTGTCATATTTTGTGCATCCTGCCTCTCAAACCTGGGGTGGAGACTTTGCCAGTGACTCAGCACGTTAAAGCAGAACGCCGGAAGTATTTTTCTGCCCCCGGATGGAAGCGGCATCTGAGTGGAGCTGAGCTGAACGATAGAAATAGTCGTTTTGAGTCTCCTTTTTTGTAGCCTGCCAGACGTTAGTCCTGCTCGCTCTTAAGGCCTAGAAAGTGTTTAAAAGACAGGTGTAGATGTGTTCACTCTATTGTGCGAAAACATTTTTTAGCTCCCTCGCAGGCGAGAGTTCACAGCGTTCAGTTCAGTTGAGTTCAGTCGCTCAGTCGTCTCCGACTATTTGTGACCCCATGAATCGCAGCACGCCAGGCCTCCCTGTCCATCACCAACTCCCGGAGTCCACCCAAACCAATGTCCATCGAGTTGGTGATGCCATTCAACCATCTCATCCTCTGTCGTCCCCTTCTCCTGCCCTCAATCTTTCCCAGCATCAGGGTCTTTTCAAATGAGTCAGCTCTTTGCATCAGGTGGCCAAAGTATTGGAGTTTCAGCTTCAACATCCTTCCAATGAGTATTCAGGCCTGATCTCCTTTAGGATGGACTGGTTGGATCTCATTGCAGTCCAAGGTTTTCTAAGAGTTCTCCAACACCACAGTTCAAAAGCATCAATTCTCTGCTCACTTTCTTTATAGTCCAACTCTCACAGCCATACATGACCACTGGAAAAACTATAGCCTTGACCTTTGTTGGCAAAGTAATGTCTCTGCTTTTTGATATGTTTAGATTGGTCATATATATATTACAGTAGGGAAGCTTCAAATTCAAACAATAATTGGAATTTTCTGACTAGAATCAAAGGCCACATCCTAAAGTGTGACCTGTTTTTCCTTTTATAAAGAGACCTCTGATCTTGCAGTTCACCAGACTATTGCTATATATGTGTTCAGTCTAGTTCAGTCGCTCAGTCGTGTCCGACTCTTTGCGACCCCATGAATCGCAGCACGCCAGGCCTCCCAGTCCATCACCAACTCCCGGAATTCACTCGGATTCGCGTCCATCGAGTCAGTGATGCCATCCAGCCATCTCATCCTCTGTCATTCCCTTCTCCTCCTGCCCCCAATCCCTCCCAGCATCAGAGTCTTTTCTAGTGAGTCAGTCTTCACATGAGGGGGCCAAAAATCCCAGGGCTGATCTCCTTCAGAATGGACTGGTTGGATCTCCTTGCAGTCCAAGGGACTCTCAAGAGTCTTCTCCAACACCACAGTTCAAAAGCATCAATTCTTTGGCACTCAGCAGCCTTCACAGTCCAACTCTCACATCCATACATGACCACTGGAAAAACCATAGCCTTGACGAGATGGACCTTTGTTGGCAGAGTAATGTCTTTGCTTTTCAACATGGTGTCTAGGTTGGTCATAACTTTTCTTCCAAGGAGTAAGCGTTTTTTAATTTCATGGCTGCAATCATCATCTGCAGTGATTTTGGAGCCCCCCAAAATAAAGTCTGACACTGTTTCCACTGTTTCCCCATCTATTTCCCATGAAGTGATGGGACAAGATGCCAAGATCTTCATTTTCTGAATGTTGAGCTTTAACCCAACTTTTTCACTCTCCACTTTCACTTTCATCAAGAGGCTTTTTAGTTCCTCTTCCATAAGGGTGGTGTCATCTGCATATCTGAGGTTATTGTTCTTTCTCCCAACAATCTTGATTCCAGCTTGTGCTTCTTCCAGCCCAGCGTTTTTCATAATGTACTCTGTATCAGTTCAGTTCAGTCGCTCAGTCGTGTCCAACTCTTTGCGACCCCATGAATCACAGAATGCCAGGCCTCCCTGTCCATCACCAACTCCCGGAGTTCACTCAGACTCACATCCATCGAGTCCGTGATGCCATCCAGCCATCTCATCCTCTGTTGTCCCCTTCTTCTCCTGCCCCCAATCCCTCCCAGCATCAGAGTCCTTTCCAATGAGTCAACTCTTCACATGAGGTGGCCAAAGTACTGGAGCTTCAGCTTTAGCATCATTCCTTCCAAAGAAATCCCAGGGTTGATCTCCTCCACAATGGACTGGTTGGATCTCCTTGCAGTCCAAGGGACTCTCAAGAGTCTTCTCCAACACCAGGGTTCAAACGCATCAATTCTTTGGTGCTCAGCCTTCTTCACAGTCCAACTCTCACATCCATACATGACCACAGGAAAAACCATAGCGTTGACTAGACGGACCTTAGTCAGCAAGGTAATGTCTCTGCTTTTGAATATACTATCTAGGTTGATCATAACTTCTTCCAAGGAGTAAGAGTCTTTTAATTTCATGGCTGCAGCCACCATCTGCAGTGATTTTGGAGCCCAAAAACATAAAAGTCTGACATTGTTTCCACTGTTTCCCCATCTATTTCCCATGAAGTGATGGGACTGGAGGCCATGATCTTCGTTTTCTGAATGTTGAGCTTTAAGCCAACTTTTTCACTCTCCTCTTTCACTTTCATCAAGAGGCTTTTTAGCTCCTCTTCACTTTCTGCCATAAGAGTGGTGTCATCTGCATATCTGAGGTTATTGATTTTTCTCCCAGCAATCTTGATTCCAGCTTGTGTTTCTTCCAGTCCAGCATTTCTCATGATGTACTCTGCATAGAAGTTAAATAAGCAGGGTGACAATATACAGCCTTGACATACTCCTTTTCCTATTTGGAACCAGTGTGTTGTTCCATGTCCAGTTCTAACTGTTGCTTCCTGACCTGCATACAGATTTCTCAAGAGGCAGGTCAGGTGGTCTGGTATTCCCATCTCTTTCAGAATTTTCCACAGTGTATTGTGATCCACACAGTAAAAGGCTTTGGCATAGTCAATAAAGCAGAAATAGATGTTTTTCTGGAACTCTTGCTTTTTCCATGATCCAGCGGATGTTGGCAATTTGATGTCTGGTTCCTCTGCCTTTTCTAAAACCAGCTTGAACATCAGGGAGTTCACGGTTCACGTATTGCTGAAGCCTGGCTTGGAGAATTTTGAGCATTACTTTACTAGCATGTGAGATGAGTGCAATTGTGTGGTAGTTTGAGCATTCTTTGGCTTTGCCTTTCTTTGGGATTGGAATGAAAACTGACCTTTTCCAGTCCTGTGGCCACTGCTGAGTTTTCCAAACTTGCTGGCATATTGAGTGCAGCATTTTCACAGCATCATCTTTCAAGATTTGAAACAGCTCAACTGGAATTCCATCACCTCCACTAGCTTTGTTCTTAGTGATGCTTTCTAAGGCCCACTTGACTTCACTTTCCAAGATGTCTGGCTCTAGATGAGTGATCACATCATCATGATTATCTGGGTCGTGAAGATCTTTTTTGTACAGTTCTTCTGTGTATTCTAGCCACCTCTTCTTAATATCTTCTGCTTCTGTTAGGTCCATACCATTTCTGTCCTTTATTGAGCCCAACTTTGCATGAAATGGTCCCTTGGTATCTCTAATTTTCTTGAAGAGATCTCTAGTCCTTCCAATTCTGTTGTTTTCCTCGATTTCTTTGCATTGATCACTGAAGAAGGCTTTCTTATCTCTTCTTGCTATTCTTTGGAACTCTGCATTCAGATGCTTATATCTTTCCTTTTCTCCTTTGCTTTTCGCACCTCTTTTCACAGCTATTTAAAGGCCTCCCCAGACAGCCATTTTGCTTTTTTGCCTTTCTTTTCCATGGGGATGGTCTTGATCCCTGTCTCCTGTACAATGTCACAAACCTCATTCCATAGTTCATCAGGCACTCTATCTATCAGATCTAGACCCTTGCCGGCTCACTAAGCGCAGGCGGCTGCTAGCCGGCTCACTAAGCGCGGCCGAGAGGAGCTACCCCACGTCCGAGGTCAGGGGCAGTGGCCTAGAGTGCCAGGCTGCGATGGCGCAGGAACAGCCGAGAGGAGCTACCCCACGTCCGAGGTCAGTGGTGGCCAGGAGAAGCCACCTCGCACCCGAGGCCAGGGGCGGTGACCTTGCGGAGCCACCCCGAGCCCGAGGCCCGGGGCGGCAGCTGGGAGGAGCCACCCACGCCCGAGGCCAGGGCTGGCAGCCTGGAGTGGTGGCTGCGCAGCACAGGAGGGCCTAGAGGAGCTATCCCACGTTGAAGGTCAGGAACCGTGGCGGTAAGGAGATATCCCTCATCCAAGGTAAGGAGCAGCGGCTGTGCTTTGCTGGAGCAGCCGTGAAGAGATACCGCACGCCAAGGTAAGAGAAACCCAAGGAAGATGGTAAGTGTTGCAAGAGGGCATCAGAGGGCAGACACACTGAAACCATACTCACAGAAAACTAGTCAATCTTATCACACTAGGACAACAGCCTTGTCTAACTCAATGAAATCAAGCCCTGCCTTCGGTGCAACCCAAGACGGGCAGGTCATGGTGGAGAGGCCTGACAGAATGTGGTCCACTGGAGAAGGGAATGGCAAGCCACTTCAGTATTCTTGCATTGAGAACCCCATGAACAGTATGAAAAGGCAAAATGATAGGATACCAAAAGAGGAACTCCCCAGGTCATTAGGTACCCAATATGCTACTGGAGATCAGTGGAGAAATAACTCCAGAAAGAATGTAGGGGTGGAGCCAAAGCAAAAACAATACCCAGTTGTGGATGTGACTGGTGATAGAAGCAAGATCCGATGCTGTAAAGAGCAATATTGCATAGGAACCTGGAATGTCAGGTCCACGAATCAAGGCAAATTGGAAGTGATCAAGAGATGGCAAGGGTGAACATCAACATTTTAGGAATCAGCGAACTAAAATAGACTGGAATGGGTGAATTTAACTCAGATGACCATTACATCTACTACTGCGGGCAGGAATCACTCAGAAGAAATGGTGTAGCCATCATGGTCAACAAAAGAGTTCGAAATGCAGTACTTGGATGCAATCTTAAAAACGACAGAATGATCTCTGTTCATCTCCAAGGCAAATCATTCAATATCACAGTTATCCAAGTCTATGCCCCAACCAGTAACGCTGAAGAAACTGAAGTTGAACGGTTTTATGAAGACCTACAAGATCTTTTAGAACTAACACCCCAAAAGATGTCCTTTTCATTATAGGGGACTGGAATGCAAAAGTAGGAAGTCAAGAAACACCTGGAGTAACAGGCAGATTTGGCCTTGGAATGCAGAATGAAGCAGGGCAAAGACTAATAGAGTTTTGCCAAGAAAATGCACTGGTCATAGCAAACACCCTCTTCCAACAACACAAGAGAAGACCCTACACATGGACATCACCAGATGGTCAACACCAAAATCAGATTGATTATATTCTTTGCAGCCAAAGATGGAGAAGCTCTATACAGTCAACAAAAACAAGACCGGGAGCTGACTGTACTCTGCATATAAGTTAAATAAACAGGGTGACAATATACAGCCTTGACGTACTCCTTTTCCTATTTAGAACTAGTCTGTTGTTCCATGTCCAGTTCTAACTGTTGTTTCCTGACCTGCATATAGGTTTCTCAAGAGGCAGGTCAGGTCATCTGGTATTCCCATCTCTGTAGTAACAGGCTATTACTATATTACTATTGAAATATAGTAACAGTCTGTAATTAGGCATTCATTTATTAATTTAGCCAACAAAGTGAGCTCTAACATGTACCAGACACTGGAAACAGAGTAATGAACAAGAAGTTTTCCTGTTCTCTTGAAGCTTACAAGAGGATAAATTGGAAATGTGGAATGTTGATTCTAAGTCGAGTAAGAGTGCAGAGTTATCTATTTTACTTTAGTGTCTAAAACTTCCCTATTAATGATGCAGTGTTGTCTTTACAACTCCTCCTGAATGCCAGTAATACCCTTGAGAGAAATTTAAAATAAGCACCATTTTGTGAATGGATTTGTTCTGATTTCCCCTTTTTGAAGCACCCCATGGCCACCTTCAGATCACCATGAACCTGGGGTGGATGAAGACATTGCTAAATGTGGGAGGAAAGGCACAGAAAGAGGAAATAGGTAAACAACATATTTACTGTTAAGTCCTGGGCCCACACTCTAGGCAGTTATGCCTTTGGAGCTTTAGTTATTAATGTCCTGCCCACTCCACGTTTGGTAGCCTTGTATCTAGGTCAGGAAGTAGGCATATTCTTGTAGAATCTTCTGTTGTGAGACTAAACATGTGCAAAACATAACCAAGGAATTTTTGTGACTCTAAAAGTAGTTTTCTCCTGTACTATAAGCATACTTCTAGGAATAATTTGGTGTTCAAACTTCAAAATAAGTTAAGAGTAACTCTAAAACAGATGTGAATTCCTCGTGCTCCTGTGTATTTCAGTCATGTCTGACTCTGTGATCACATGGACTGTAGCTGCCAGGCTCTCTGTGCATGGAATTTTCCAGGCTAGAATACTAGAGTGGGTTGCCATTTTCTTCTCCAGGGTCTCTTCCCATGCCAGGGATCAAACCCTTGTCTCTTGCATCTCCTGCATTGACAGGTGGATTCTTTACCACAAATTGTGTGCATGCATGCTCAGACATTTCAGTTGTGTCCAACTCTTTGCATCCCTATGGAGACTATAGCCCGCCAGGCTCTTCTATCCATGGGATTCTCCGGGCAAGAATACTGGAATGGGTGGCCTTGCCCTCCTCCAAAGGATCTTCCTGACCCGGGGATTGAACCCACACTTCTTGCATGGCAGGTAGATTCTTTACCCACTGAGCCAACTGGAAAGCCCATTTATCACTAGTTTATCTGTTACAAATACTCCTCATTTGTAAGTGCTCCTGGTTTCTGATCTAAAGAGACAGATTTTGAGATTCAGCCTGTAAGGGAAAATGTGAAGATATAAAATGATACTTAAAATATATGAATCAGAAATGAGATCATATTACTCCCCTTTTTAAGACCTATCAGTGACTTATCACTTTGAATAAAATCTAGCTGTTTTTCGTAGCCTATAAGACTCGTATATGATTTCTGTTCTTCCTCTATGTTTATTGCATCTACCTGCAATGTGGGAGACCTGGGTTCTATCCCTGGGTCAGGAAGATCCCCTGGAGAAGGAAATGGCAACCCACTCCAGGATTCTTGCCTGGAGAATCCCATGGACGGAGGAGTCTGGTGAGCTACAGTCCACGGGGTCTCAAAGAGTCGGACACGACAGAGTGACTTCACTGCCATTCTGCCCTCTGCTCCATTCATACTGGCTTTCTTAATGTCTTCCAAAATATAAGGGTTTTTCTTGCCTTAGGATCATTATGTCTGTTCCTTTGCTTGGACTGTTCTTCCTTTACGTTTTGCATCACTGGTTCCTTCTCACCATTGTATGTCAGCTCAAATGTCACCTCTTAAGAGAGGCCTTCTCTTACCATTCTATCTAAAATAAGGGCTTCCCTGGTGGCTGAGGCAGTAAAGAATCTGCCTGCAATGCAGGAGACCTGGATTTGACCCCTGGGTCTGGAAGATCCCTTGGAGAAGGGAATGGTTACCCACTCCAGTATTTTTGCCTGGAGAATTTCATACAGAGGAGCCTGGTGGGCTACAATCCATGGGGTCACAAAGAGTCAGACACTACTGAGTGACTCACACCACACACACACACACACACACACACATTATCTGAATTTATTTCACATACACTTATTATCTGAAATTACATTATTTGTCCATTAGCTTATTGTCTATGTATGTTCTCTATTTTATAAGGTCCATTGGAGAATTAGTACTTTGTCTTTTCTTCCCCCATATACCCAACATCAACAATAGCATCTGACATATAGAGGATATTCAGTAAATACTTGTTGAATTAAAAAAATGAACAATACAGGAAAAAGGAGGGAAAACTGAAGTTTCAAGAGACCTAGGGATTCAGAAGAGAGATGGTGGTGGTGGTTTTGTCACTGAGTCATGTCTACTTCTTTCAACCCCATAGCCCCAAGATTACATTCAGATTAACATATACAGGGCTTCCTTGGTGGCTCAGTGGTGTGTGTATATATATGTATATGTGTGTGTTGTTGTTGTTCAGTCACTAAATCATGTCCAACTCTGTAATGCAGCACAAAAGAATTCCCTGTCCTCCATTGTCTCCCAGAGTTTGCTCAAGTTCAGCTATGCATATATAGCTGAATCACTTTGCTGTGAACCTAAAACTAACACAACTTTGTGAATCAGTTATACTTCAATTTAAAAAAGAAAGTCTGGTTTTCCATCATTCTTCTTCCCTTCCTTTCTGAATATTTATGGCTAAAAGCCATTTGCATAAGTGGGGCTAATCAAGATAGAAACCTGCACCCAGGTGTTAGAGCATGAGCCATATGAGGAGGGTGAATACGTGGGCTGAGGGTGCAATGTGTCAGAGTCCTAGCAGAATGAGGAGGGTGAGGGGAGAGGGCAGTGGTGGTAATGGAGATTGGTTACATACAGGAGTGATTTATCAGATTTGTAAATATACTGAAGATAATGGGAGCCAGTTTCCTCACTGCATGAGAAGGGAGTTACAGATATGAAAAGATACGAATCAGAATGAAATCTGTAGTATTGGACTAGAATTGTGGGTATCACATGTGGGCTGACAATTTTTAATTGCTAGATGTAAATATAGAGGTGGATGTTCATGTATACATGCATATGTGAGTACATATATGCATAACATTTTCAAGCCATGTTTGCTGAGAGGGCCTGGGAGCAGTGACACCCCAAAAGCAATGAGCATATCTAATACGTCTGTCTTTGTTTCTAAATGCTGCTCTCCACTAAAAGGCAATTTTCCATTGAAAGGAACCAGGGCTTGTTGGAGAAATGGCTGATTTCAAGGCTCTAGGGCAGGGAAGGTACAACATGAATCTGAAACATCTTGTATACCAGAAAATAAGGAAATATTCAGAGAATGATGAAGACCTGTCAAAACAACACAAAGAATAGCTTCTGCTCCCCACAGGAGCAGAATAGGGACAACTTGAAAAAAATCAAAATAAATAATGATGATAAATGATTATAATCCATTGTATAGAATAGGAATGCATGAGTCTGAACTGATATAAAGAAATAAATAGGGAGAAAAGAAAAGAAAACTTTTTGTTTCAGTGGCATTTTGCAATAATGACTGTAGGAATTCCATTCATGATGGAAATCATTTGATGATCGTAACAGTAATAACCAAGAAACATCTATGTATGCTAACTTGGTGAAAATTTGATGAAGAATGGGAAATTTGCATGGTCTTAAAGTAACTCCCTGCAAAACTCTTAGTAATTAAGGAGAAAAGGACAATTTCACAAAGAAAAAGCCTGGCAAGTACCATTTAATCAGTGAACACAGCATCAGTAATGAACAAATTGAACTGTACAAAAAAGATTTTCATGACCCAGATAATCATGATGGTGTGATCACTCACTGAGAGCCAGACAGCCTGGAATGTGAAGTCAAGTGGACCTTAAGAAGCATCACTATGAACAAAGCTAGTGGAGGTGATGGAAGTCCAGTTGAGTTATTTCAAATCCTAAAAGATGATGTTGTGAAAGTGCTGCACTCAATATGCCAGCAAATTTGGAAAACTCAGCAGTGGCCACAGAACTGGAAAAGTTCAGTTTTCATTCCAATCCCAAAGAAAGGCATTGCCAAAGAATGCTCAGTGCACAATTGCACTCATCTCACATGCTAGGAAAGTAATGCTCAAAATTCTCCAAGCCAGGCTTCAGCAATACATGAACTGTGAAATTCCAGATGTTCAGGCTGGTTTTAGAAAAGTCAGAGGAACTAGAGATCAAATTGCCAACATCTGCTGGATCATGGAAAAAGCAAGAGAGTTCCAGAATAACATCTATTTCTGCTTTATTGACTATGCCAAAGCCTTTGACTGTGTGGATTGCAATACACTGTGGAAAATTCTGAAAGAGATGGGAATACCAGACCACCTGACTTGCCTCTTGAGAAATCTGTATGCAGGTCAGGAAGCAACAGTTAGAACTGGACATGGAACAGACTGGCTCCAAATAGGAAAAGGAGTACGTCAAGGATGTATATTGTCACCCTGCTTATTTAACTTCTATGCAGAGTACATCATGAGAAACGCTAGGCTAGATGAAGCACAAGCTGGAATCAAGATTGCTGGGAGAAATATCAATAACCTCAGACATGCAGATGACACCACCCTTATGACAGAAAGGTAAGAAGAACTAAAGAGCCTCTTGATGAAAGTGAAAGAGGAGAGTGAAAAAGTTGGCTTAAAGCTCAACATTCAGAAAACGAAGATCATGGCATCTGGTCCCATCACTTCATAGCAAGTAGATGGGGAAACAGTGGCAGATGTTAATTTTGGGGGGCTCCAAAATCACTGCAGATAGTGATTTTCATGCAGCCATGAAACTAAAAGATGCTTACTCCTTGGAAGGAAAGTTGTAACCAACCTAGACAGCATATTAAAAAGCAGAGACATTACTTTGCCAACAAAGGTCCATCTAGTCAAGGCTATGGTTTTCCAGTAGTCATGTATAGATGTGAGAGTTGGACTATAAAGAAAGCTGAATGCCAAAGAATTGATGCGTTTGAACTGTGATGTTGGAGAAGACTTGAGAGTCCCTTGGACAGCAAGGAGATCCAACCAGTCCATCCTAAAGATCAGTCCTGAGTGTTCATTGGAAGGACTTATGTTGAAGCTGAAACTCCAGTACTTTGGACACCTGATGTGAAGAGCTGACCCATTTGAAAAGATCCTGATGCTTGGAAAGATTGAAAGTGGGAGGAGAAGGAGACAACAGAGGATGAGATGGTTGGATGGCATCACTGACTCAATGGACATGAGTTTGGGTGAACTCCAGAAGTTGGTGATGGACAGGGAATCCTGGCATACTGCAGTGTATGGGGTCAGAAGGAGTCGGACACGACTGAGCGATTGAACTGAACTGAATGGTATGCATTGAGGGAAAAAAACAACATACTTCTGTGCTGTCCCTCTGAAAATGTAAAACCTGAATCTAATTAAAAAGAAACATCAGAAATACAGATTGGGAGAAATATTCTGTAAAATAATTTATGTGATCTTTAAAAGGTCAAGGTTATGAAAATCAAAGGTTCAGGAACTGTTTTACTTTAAGATTAATGAGATTTGAAAATTAAATGCATCACTATAAAGGATGTTATTGGGGCAGTTGGATAAACTTGAATGGAATCTGTGGATTAGCCGATAGTAATGCATAGATGTTAATTTCGTGACAATGGATGTATAGGTGTAAAAAACTATAAAGCATTCTATATATAAAGAGAATTATTACTATTATTTGCAGTGCCTAATACATAACTGATATGCAAGAAATATTTGCAAAGTGGGATGTGGAAAAATGCTAAATACTTGGAGGAGAACAGGAGATCATATGTGATATCTGCTCTGAATTGTTTACAGCATATCATTATGGAGATAATATATTCAGAAGCAGATTTAATCTATAACTCAAAGTTTATATAAGGCAATAACACAAGAGAACTTACAAGGTTATATATGATAATTGATATAATGTTATCATAATGTTATATACCGCTGAGCCACCAGGGAAGCCCTATATAATTGATAATTTGTGGGTGGTGAGGCATCATATGGATAACTTATTCTAAAAGGTTCGGGGAGGGGGAAGGCCTCCTTTGTACTGTTTTTACAAATTTTCTGTGAGTTTGAAATTTTTAAAAAAGAAAAAAACATTACCAAGGGGATCAAAAAGAATACCATTTGAAACACTGGAACTGCATGCCAGTGTCCTAAATGTAAAATATGATTCCAGGAATTGTGTGTAGAAAAACAGTGCTTTGTAGGTATAATGGTAGCAGTTGTTCTCCATCTGATCACACCTTCCAAGATCCTGCTCAAGACCTTCTTCCTGCTGGAATCCTTCTTTGAGTCTTTCATCCCACCCGTACCATCCATTCCATAGGGATACATATTTGTTTTATATCACTTCTTTGTTGCTTAATCATATGTAACCCTGTGACTTCTCTTGTGTTATTATGTAAATTTTGAGTTACAGTTTAAATCTTCTTCTGAATATGTTATCTCTATAATTATATGTTTAATTAACTTAAGAGGGCTTCCCTGGTGGCGCAGCAGTAAAGAATCCATCTGCCAATGCAGAAGACTTGTGTTTGATCCCTGGGTCAGGAAGATTCCCTGGAGAAGGAAATGGCAACCCACTCCAGTATTCTTCCCTGGAAAATCCCAGGGACAGAGGAGCTTAGTGGGCTCCAGTCCATGGGGTTGCAAAGAGTGGGATACAATTTATTGACTAAACAGCAACAACAAAACTTAAGAGCAGGTATCAGATATGATCTCTTGTTCTCCCAGGTACCTGGCAATCAAGTTTCCACATCCCACTTTGCAAATATTTTTTTGCATATCAACTATGTATTAGGCACTGTAAATAATAATCCCTGTCATATATAGAATGCTTTATAGTTTTTACAGCACCTACACATCCATTATCTCCCTTCTGGTACATAACAACTCTGTGAGGTAGGTGCCAGGCCATGATAAACATACTTAGAGAGGAACTGTGATTCACTGGAAGTCACACAGCTATTTAAAAGCAGAACTGAGATGCTTAGTCTTTAGATTCCAAGTCCAGTGCCTTTTCCACACCACCATAGGAAACAGGTAAGAAGTCTGGACACACCGATGGTCATAGATAGTGTATATTTTCTATTGCTCCTATAACAAATTGCCACAAACTTAGTGGCTAACACAGCACAGATATATATTATCTTACAATTCTGTAGGACAGAACCCTGACCCCAGGTATCACTGGGCTAAAATTAAAGTCAGCAGAGTTGCATTTCTTTCTAAAGGTTCTAGAAGAGAATCTATTCTATTGCTCATTCTAGCTTCCGGAAGCTGCTTACATTTTTTTGCTCATGTTCCTCTTTCTCCATCTTCAAAACAAGCTACAGTGCATCTCTCAATGCCTTTCCTCTACAATTACATCTTCCTCAGACTCTCCCACTTATTAAAAATCCCTTATGATTAAGTTGGACCTACCCAGATAATCCAAGATAATCTCCCTATTTTAGGGTCAGTTGATTTAGCAATCTTAATACCTTCTGCAACCTTAGTTAACCTTTGCTGTGTGTCTGAACATGTTCCTAGATTCCAGAGATTAAGATGTGGACATCTTTTGGGTGGGGGGACTATTCTATTATGTGTATGTTCTTAAAGTTTCACTTCTCAAAGATGCACTGAGCATTTTAACAACTCATCATGTGACCAATTTTTCCACCTACTAAAAATCAATCACCAGATTCCAACAGGATTCTTTCTTTACTGATAATGTTAACTTTTAGAAATTAGTTTCTATGAAAAGTAAGCCAGAGTTTGATTTACGAAAATTAGCATCATTTGAGTCCATTGGTTCTTAATTCACTTAAGGGACCTGAGGCCAGTGACCTTAAGTAACTTGCCCAAGGCCACACAGCTATCAAGTGGTAGAGCAGGTATTCAAATGAGCAAATCTCTTGGCTTTTCCAATATACCATTTTATCACCAAGATCAGCCTAATTCTAGGGCCTAATGCTCTAATGGCTTCCCTGGTGGCTCAGAGGTTAAAGCATCTGCCCGAAATGCGGGAGACCTGGGTTCAATCCCGGGTCAGGAAGATCCCCTGGAGAAGGAAATGGCAACCCACTCCAGTACTCTTGCCTGGAGAATCCCATGGGCGGAGGAGCCTGGTGGGCTACAGTCCACAGGGTCGCAAAGAGTCGGACATGACTAAGCGACTTCAATTCAATTCAATGCTCTAATCTAATGCCTGTCATTTAAACATTAATTTGTTGCTTTGGATCATCCATTTCTTGAAAATGCAAATCCGTGCAATAGAGGATTAAATAAGATATGTGTTTATATGTGTGTTGTAAAGGGAAAAAAATGTATGTGATGTACGTGTGCCTTAGTTTATAAGCAGACAGTTGTGATTGAAAAGAAAAGCCTAGAAATGATTGGTTTAAGTCCTAACTGCCACCTGTATGGTTTTTTCCTGGCCATGCCATGTGGCTTGCAATATCGTAGTTCCTGAACCAGGGCTCCTGCAGTGGAAGCAGAGTCCTAACCATCGGACCACCAGGGAATTAATTCCCTGCCTGTATGATCTTTGAAAAGTGCTAAACTCTGGCAAGGGGCTTCTCTGTGGCTCAGGGATAAAGAATCTGCCGCAATGCAGAAGATGCAGGTTTGATCCCTGGGTTGGGAAGATCCCCTGAAAGAGAGCACAGCAACCCTCTTAAGTTTTCTTTCCGGGAGAATCCCACAGACTGAGGTGCCTGTAGGCAGGCTACAATCCATATGGTCAAAAAGAGTCAGACATGACAAACTCTGGTAAACTATCAACATTGGTTTTCCATCTATAAAATACATCTTTCATAATGTTGTTACGAGGTTTAAATGCCATAGTTCTTGAATATCATGTATACAGAGCCTGGCCTAAAGTATTAATTAATATGTTATCAGGAACTGTTGTCAAGTATTGACTATAAACATCCTGACTATAAACATACTTAACTCCCCAGTTGATGGGAAGTAGGTGATTTCTTGATTAAGCACAAGGTGGAGCTAGAGCCACGGGAATATATGTCCTGTTCTTGAACAAGAATTTTGGATTTTAGTGGGGGGAAAGAAAAGCCTTTCTAGTTGAGTCCTGTTTGTCTATTTATTTTTGGCTGTGTTGGGTCTTTGTTGCTGTGTGTGGGCTTTCTATAGCTGAAGTGAGCTGGGACTACTCTCAGGTTGCAGTGCTCGGGCGTCTGATTGTGGTGGCTTCTCTTGTTTCAGGGACCACTGGCTCTAGGGCTCCTGGGCTCAGTAGATGTGAGGGCTCAGTAGATGTGATGCATGGGCTTAAAGGGATCAAACCCGTGTCTCCTGTATCGGCAGGCGGCTTCTTAATCAATGAACAATCAGAGAAGTCTGTTTTTTTTAATTGAAGTATAATTGCTTTACAATGTTGTGTTGGTTTCTGCTGTACAACAACATGAATCAGCTATAAATATATAATATTCCCTCCCTCTTGAGCCTCCTTCCCACTCTGTTTTAGTCTTGACAGAATAAGTCCTGTCTCCATTTAAGCCACTGCTGATATTACTCCATTGTGAGAGCTCAGGGGGTTTTGTTTGGCTGGTTGGTTTTCGTTTTACAAAACGAGCCAGATGAACAGAGGAAATTTCAATAGATATTCCTTAGTAATGGAAATTTCACTTCTACTTGGAGAAGACTATACAGTTATGAGAGAAAATCTTTAATTCACTTTATTTTCTTTACCTTCTTCAGTCCAGAGAACAGAGGCAGTTCTTGTCTACACCCCTTTCTCCAAAAGGCATATTTATCATTTCTCCCAAGGAGCCCATTGGGTACCCATACAAACAGGACTCCTAGAAGTCTACTTAGCATCCCAAGATTCTAAGGATATAGATTAGGCTTCTGTTGTTCTCAGAGGATCACTTTGAATGTTTGTTTTCTTAAGCTTGTTAAAAACTTAACTCTCAAGAGGGTGTGGAGAAAAGAACCCTAGTACAGTGTTGATAAGAATGTAGTCACTATGGAATTGGTGCAGTCACTATAGAAGACAGTATGGAGATTCCTTAAAAAATTAAAAATGGAACTATCATATGATTCAGCAATTCCACTCCTGGGCATACATCCAGAAAAGACAAAGTCACTAACTTGAAAAGATATCTGCACCTCCATGTTCATAGCAGCACTATTTACAATAGCCAAGACATGGAAGCAACCTAAATTCATCTGCTCATTGACAGATGAAAGGATAAAGGAGATTTGGCATATATATATATATATATATATATATATATATGTATAGGCATGCTACAGTCCATGAGGTCACAAAGAGTCGAGCATGTCTTAGCAACTGAAAAACAAATATACTTTACTCAGCCATAAAAAGGAATGAAATAATGAATGCTATTTGCAGCAACATGAATGGACCTAGAGATTATCATACTAAGTGGAATAAGTCAAAGACAGATATCATATGACATTACTTATATGTGAAATCTGAAAAAAAAGACAAATTTATGATTACATAAGGAGAAGGGAATGATAAATTAGGAGTTTAGGATTAACAGATATATACTACTGTGTATAAAATAAACAATAGGGACTTACTGCATCGCACAAAGAAGTATATTCAATATCTTGTAATAACCTATAATGAGAAAGAATCTAGAAAAGAATATAGGCTTCCCAGGTGGCACTAGTGGTAAAGAACCTGCCTGCCAGTGCACGGGAGGTCAGAGACAAGGGTTTAATCCCTTGGTCGGGAAGATACCCTAGAGGAAGGCATGGCAACCCACTCCAGTATTCTTGCCTGGAGAATCCCATGGACAGAGGAGCGTGGCAGGCTGCAGTCTGCAGGGTCACAAAGAGTCGGACACAACTGAAGTGACTTAGCATGCATGTTATATATATATGCAGTTATATATACATATAACTGAATTACTTCCCTGTACACCTGAAACTAATACAACATTGTAAATCACCTGCACTTTAATTCACAAAAGAAATCTTAATTTTCAATACATTCAGGCTTGATCTTGTAGACTATATATCTGTTTGGAACAACAAAAGATTCTAAATAGCCAAAACAATCTTGAGAAAAAACAAAGCTGGAGGCATCATACTTCTTGATTTCAAAGCTACAGTAATCAAAACAGTATGATACTGGAATAAAAACACACAGGTCAATTAAATAGAATAGAGGCCAGAATTAAACCCATGCATATATGATCAATTATAGCAGAGGTATCAAGAATATATAATGGGAAAAGGACAGTCTCTTCAATAAATGTTGAGAAAAGTGGACATCCATATGCAAAACAATGAAGCTCTTATCTTACACCTTACACAAAAATCAACTCAAAATGGATCAAAGTCTTAGACACCAAACCACAAAACTCCTAGAAGAAAACATAAGGAATAATTTCTTTAACATTGATTGATCTAACCATGATTTTTGGAGAATTTGGCACTAAAAGCAAAGGCAACAAAAATAAAAATAGACAAGTGAAACTACATCAAACTAAAAAGCTTCTTCATAGCAAAGGAAACAATTCATAAAATGAAAGGCAGCCTAAAGAATGGGAGGAAATATTTGCAAATCATATATTTGATAAGGGGTTAATATACAAAATACACAAAGAACTCATGACTCAATAGTAAAAAGGCAAAGAATCTCATTTTAAAAAGGAAAGAGGTCCTGTATAGACATTATTCCAAAGAAGACATACAGATGGCCAAAAGGTACATGAAAAGGCGCTCAACATCACCAATCATCAGGGAAATGCAAATGAAAACCACAAGATATCATTGCACAACTGTTAAAATGGCTATTATAAAAATAAAAGACATAAAATAAGTGTTGGCAGGGATGTGAAGAAAATAGAACCCTGTAAACACACACACACTCACACACACACACACACACACACACACAGCTTCCCTGGTGGCTCAGTGGTAAATACTCTGTCTGCCAATGCAGGAGATTAAGGTTCGATCCCTGGATCAGGAAGATACTCTGGAGAAGGAAATGGCAACCCACTCCAGTATTCTTGCCTGGGAAATGCGATGGACAGAGGAGTCTGGCAAGCTACAGTACAAGGGATCACAAAAGAGCTAGACACAAGTTAGCAACTAAATGTGTATATATGTGTGTGTGTGAGAGAGAGATACAGCTGGTTCTCAGGGTCATTAATTTGGTAACATATATTCTGATTCTCGAAAAGGATAATGTAACATGCAGCATTTCCCAAACTTGCTTGACTATAGGACACCCTCTGCTTCTCCTTTTCTAATTTTTATTTTTTGGCAATGAATATTCTACTCCGTGAGAAAAAATTTGAAAGAGGCTGATTTATAGTTTTGTTTTTCTTATGCTGATCTGCCTGTTCTTAGCTATCCCATTACCCACTATCAGTTCAGTTCAGTTCAGTTGCTCAGTCGTGTCCGACTCTTTGCGACCCCATGAATCGCAGCACGCCAGGCCTCCCTGTCCATCACCAACTCCCGGAGTTCACTCAGACTCACATCCATCGAGACAGTGGTGCCATCCAGCCATCTCATCCTCTGTCGTCCCCTTCTCCTCCTACCCCCAATCCCTTCCAGCATCAGAGTCTGTTCCAATGAGTCAACTCTTTGCATAAGGTGACCAAAGTACTGGAGTTTCAGCTTTAGCATCCTTCCTTCCAAAGAAATCCCAGGGCTGATCTCCTTTAGAATGAATTGGTTGGATCTCCTTGCAGTCCAAGGGACTCTCAAGAGTCTTCTCCAACACCACAGTTCAAAAGCATCAATTCTTCGGCACTCAGCCTTCTTCACAGTCCAATTCTCACATCCATACATGACCACAGGAAAAACCATAGCCTTGACTAGACGGACCTTAGTCGGCAAAGTAATGTCTCTGCTTTTGAATATGCTATCTAAGTTGGTCATAACTTTTCTTCCAAGGAGTAAGCGTCTTTTAATTTCATGACTGCAGCCACCATCTGCAGTGATTTTGGAGCCCAGAAAAATAAAGTCTGACACTGTTTCCACTGTTTCCCTGTCTATTTCCCATGAAGTGATGGGACTGGATGCCATGATCTTCATTTTCTGAATGTTGGGCTTTAAGCCAACTTTTTCACTCTCCACTTTCACTTTCATCAAGAGGCTTTTTAGTTCCTCTTCACTTTCTGCCATAAAGGTGGTGTCATTTGCATATCTGAGGTTATTGATATTTCTCCCGGCAATCTTGATTCCAGCTTGTGTTTCTTCCAGTCCGATGTTTCTCATGATGTACTCTGCATATAAGTTAAATAAGCAGGGTGACAATATACAGCCTTGATGTATTCCTTTTCCCATTTGAAACCAGTCTGTTCCATGTCCAGTTCTAACTGTTGCTTCCTGGCCTGCATACAGATTTCTCAAGAGGCAGGTCAGGTGGTCTGGTATTCCCATCTTTTTCAGAATTTTCCACAGTGTATTGTGATCCACACAGTCAAAGGCTTTGGCATAGTCAATAAAGCAGAAATAGATGTTTTTCTGGAACTCTCTTGCTTTTTCCATGATCCAGTGGATGTTGGCAATTTGATGTCTGGTTCCTCTGCCTTTTCTAAAACCAGCTTGAACATCAGGGAGTTCACCGTTCACGTATTGCTGAAGCCTGGCTTGGAGAATTTTGAGCATTACTTTCCTAGCGTGTGAGATGAGTGCAATTGTGCAGTAGTTTGAGCATTCTTTGGCATTGCCTTTCTTTGGGATTGGAATGAAAACTGACCTTTTCCAGTCCTGTGGCCACTGCTGAGTTTTCCAGATTTGCTGGCATATTGAGCGCAGCACTTTCACAGCATCATCTTTCAGGATTTGAAATAGCTCAACTGGAATTCCATCACCTCCACTAGCTTTGTTCGTAGTGATGCTTTCTAAGGCCCACTTGACTTCACGTTCCAGGATGTCTGACTCTAGATGAGTGATCACACCACTGGGATTATCTGGGTCATGAAGATATTTTTTGTACAGTTCTTCTGTGTATTCTTGCCACCTCTTCTTAATATCTTCTGCTTCTGTTAGGTCCATACCATTTCTGTCCTTTATTGAGCCCATCTCTGCATGAAATATTCCCTTAGTATCTCTAATTTTCTTGAAGAGATCTCTAGTCTTTCCTATTCTGTTCTTTTCCGCTATTTCTTTGCATTGATCACTGAAGAAGGCTTTCTTATCTCTTCTTGCTATTCTATCAGGGCATGTTAAATAAGACTTCCCTGGTGGATCAGATAGTAAAAAATCTTCCTGCAATGCAAGAGACCAAGGTTCAGTCCCTGGGTCAAGAAAATCCCCTAGAGAAGGGAATGGCTACCCACTCCAGTATTCTTGCCTGGAGAATTCCATGGACAGAGGAGCCTGGTGGGGTACAGTCCTTGGGGTCACAAAGAGTCAGATAGGACTGAGCGACTTAGCACTTTCACTTTCAAATGAATAATTTCTAGAATGAGAAATGATGCTCCCTGAAAGTCCTCAGAGAAGCAGGTTGTTCACTGTCATTCCTCCAAGCTCGTTCCTCCAAGGACCAACCCAATGTGGGTTGTAATGACCAAACCCACAGGAAGAACAGTCAAAAAGGAAGGGCTAAAACCTAACCTGACTTCCTACAAGGAATTCAGATCACAGCCAAGGAACCAAGACTTTCATATATAAATATTTCTTGTTTTGTATTCCTGTTCTAGTCCCCCCAAATGGTTGGTAATAAAATCCTTTAAACAAAATGACTCTTTGAATTTGTGGTCTAAGGAGAAAGAAAGATGAAGAGAGAGTATATTTAATTCTGGAATTGGATTGGAGAAGGATGGGGTAGAAGGGGAACAGAATAACCCAAAACAGAATTATTGAGTCACCTGGGAGTCCCAAGTGTGCAGGTACAGTTCATTCATATTCAGTTCTGCATGACAGCCCATTGTATGAATCTACCATGATATACTTATCCATTTTATAGATCTGTGGTAGTCACCAAGAAGAGAGGGAAAGAGACAGAGTCTGTGGAATATGTAAAAAGGAAGACAGAACAAGGAAAGCTCTTCCTAGCTTGTACAGTGGGATTCAGAGCTTAAAAAAATTCCTTGACTCCCTATCATGGACGGGGAGGTCCTAGGCCAAAGTTGGATATCCATTAAGTTGTTCAAACACATATTTTTGTAATTTCTAGTGTCAGCACCATTCTAGCAAAAAAAAAAAAAAAAAAAAAACAAGACAAAAAGCTCTGTCCTCACAATCTTTCATTCTAGTGGGAGTTTATTATATTTTATTTTAATTTTTACTGTAAGATGTATCATACATACAAAAGGTTATCTACAACATATTAAAGAATAATTGTGTTAAAGAGTAATCAGAAAGCAAATACACATCCACAAACAGCCTAGTTTAAGAAATAGAATATTACCAGTACATGAGTCCCCCATGTGGCTCTTTTGTATCATATTTCCCTCCCCCATAGAGGTAATAACTAGATTGAATTTTATGTTAATAATTCCCTTGCTTTTCCTTGTAAGTTTTACCACAGTGTCTCTGTATCCCCAAACAATATTGTATCAGTTAGGGTCCTGGCAGGAAACAGATGGCACACTCAAATTAGTATAATTTGAGGAGAGTGTATTAAAGGAATTATTTACAAAGGTGCAGGCAGGATACAGAAGAATACAACAACAGGATATTATCTTTAGGCTAGTAACAGTGCTCTTTATCACCATAGGCTCGAAGCAAGAGTAGTGGAGGTGGTTTCAGGAAGCCAGACAGAGAGAGCCTCCTGATAGGAGCTAAGACCTTCATTGGAGGGAATCCAGCCTCCCTATAGCAACCCACAGCAAGGGTACCAGAGAATAAACACTCAACCCCACTTGCTTCTACCTCTCCAATCTTCTGCTTGCGCCTCCCATCAGCCAAATCTAACCAGAAGCTACAAGTCATAAAGGGCCCATATATTCAGTCCACTCAGTGCAGCCTCCTGGAAATAGAAGTGTGGAAAGTGAATCTGGAGGGTCAAACTGAAGTTATCTGGGCAAAATATATTGCTTAGATTTGCCTGGTTAAGTTTACATAAATGGAACCATTTAGTATGTTATTCTTCTGTTACCTTTATTGTTTATTCATTAAAATAGTTCAATTGTATAGCTACGTGTGTGCGTGCTCAGTCACTGTGTCCAACTCTTTGCAACCCCATGGACTATAGTCCACCAGGCTCCTCTATCTATGGAATTTTCCAGGCAAGAATACTGGAGTGGATTGCCGTTTCCTCCTCCAGGGGATCTTCCTGACCCAGGGGTTGAACCCATGTCTCTTGCATCTCCTGCTGGCAGGCAGATTTTTTACAACTGAGTCACCTGGGAGTCCCAAGTGTGCAGGTAAAGTTCATTCATATTCAGTTCTGTATGATAGCCCATTGTATGACTCTACCATGATATACTTATCCATTCTATAGTTGACAGACATTTGGACTATTTCTAGCTTTTTGTTTTTATAAATGATACTGCTTTAGAATTCTTATGTATATCTCTTTCTATGCAAGCACAAGAATGCATATACATATGCAGTTGCTAGGTCATGCAATGTGTGCAAGTTAAATATATAATACCAAACTGTTTTCCAAAGTCCTACTAATTTAAACACCAACTAGCATTAAATGAGGGTTCCTGTCACTACAGTTTCACCAATACCTGGTTATCTGAGTTTCTAATTTTTGTCAGTGTGCTGCTGCTGCTGCTGCTAAGTCACTTCAGTCATGTCTGACTCTGTGCTACCCCATAGACAGCAGCCCACCAGGCTCCGCCGTAGGTGAGAAATAGTGATTTGTGATTTTAATTTTCACTTTCTTGTTTCTAACAAAATTGAGCATCTTTTCTCATGCTTTTTGGCCTTAATACAATGGTATTTTTCCTTTTGCTCATTTTACTGTTGAGTTTTTCTCTCTTTCTTTTGTCAGTGGTATGTTATCAATATCCTCTCCCCCTTAGATTTGTTTTTTCACTCAGAATAAGGTTATCTTAAATTAGACTTTTTTTCCTTCATGGCTTGCACTTTTAGTTCCCATTTAAAAAGATCCTTCTCTAACCTGAAGTCATAAAAATATTTTCCTATTTTGTCTTCTGAAAGTTCTGTTGTTTTACATTATGCTTTGAGATTTAAGTCTTAAATCTAGCTAGTACTGATACTTGTATATAGTATAAGGTAGGGATCAGATTTTTTTTTCCATATAGATAACCAGTTAGTGAATAGTCCATCTTTTCCCAACTGATTGTAAATGCT
The DNA here is from genome assembly GCF_014754425.2 of Oryx dammah. Classification (NCBI taxonomy): domain Eukaryota; kingdom Metazoa; phylum Chordata; class Mammalia; order Artiodactyla; family Bovidae; genus Oryx; species Oryx dammah. Next base: position 92,260,266 of record NW_024070212.1, on the reverse strand, counting down.
TTCTGTGACAAAAAAAAAAAAAATGTTTCTGTGTATGTATTAATCCTTTCCTGGATTCTCAGTGTATTCTGCTGGCCTGCCACAGAGCTTGAGAATCTACCCTTAAGGACTTCAGTTCCTGAAGGCTCTTATTTGATATTAGTTCCCCTGGAGAAAATATATTTTAATCCATTACTTTTCAGATCATCTCAATGGGAGAATAATTTATTATCATCTATCATACATCAGGACTGAGAATGTGGTTATTTTAATGTTGGTAGAAGAATGGGGGAAAGAAGGCTCTAAGATAGCATGAAGACACTTGTTACATGAAAGGTGGTTGCCTTTGCAAAGGGGAACAGATTAAGGAAGATGACCTTGATCTTAGCATCCAAGGGATATTTATGCAGCTCTAATCAGCTGAGGACAAGCATGTTTATGGAGCAGAAGTATTTCTAGAATCATTTTTTCATATGATGTGAAGAAATCTACTTATGTAATGAGTAAAATATATACATACACAATAACATATATGAAAAAATAGGTACTTTTATTTTTAGCTGCTCTTTTAAAGAGTCACTTTATTGAATTATGCATAGACAACCTAAGTATTTAGACAATTACCAGCTGATTCCCGGGTATTTTGTATATACACTATGAAAGGCAGAAAGACACCAATACAGAAGGTAGAGACTTCTGTTTCCGTAGGCAAAACTGTGATCTAGGCGCTTCTTGTAAGAACTGGGAACTGGGAAAAACAGTTCCCTATAAGTGCCTGGTGGTGGACGCTGGATACTGCTGCCAGCTTATCCTTAAAGAAAAACAGGGAAAAAAAGATTCTTCAACTTAAGCAGACTCCGGAGGTTTGAGGGAAGGATTTTTAAAAGGCCTTTGGCCATGAAGTGCTTTAAATTTATGCCCACCAGCAATGCCAAAGAATGGTCAAACTACCACACAACTGCACTCATCTCACATGCTAGTAAAGTAATGCTCAAAATTCTCCAAGCCAGGCTTCAGCAATACGTGAACCGTGAACTTCCAGATGTTCAGGCTGGTTTTATAAAAGGCAGAGGAACTAGAGATCAAATTGCCAACATCCACTGGATCATGGAAAAAGCAAGAGAGTTCCAGAAAAACATCTATTTCTGCTTTGTTGACTATGCCAAAGCTTTTGACTGTGGATCACAATACACTGTGGAAAATTCTGAAAGAGATGGGAATACCAGACCACCTGACTTGCACTTGAGAAATCTGTATGCAGGTCAGGAAGCAACAGTTAGAACTGGGCATGGAACAACAGACTGGCTCCAAATAGGAAAAGGAGTACGTCAAGGCTGTATATTGTCACCCTGCTTATTTAACTTACATGCAGAGTACATCATGAGAAATGCTAGGCTAGATGAAGCACAAGCTGGAATCAAGATTGCCGGGAGAAATATCAATAACCTCAGACACGCAGATGACACCACCCTTATGGCAGAAAGGTAAGAACTAAAGAGCCTCTAGATGAAAGTGAAAGAGGAGAGTGAAAAAGTTGGCTTAAAGCTCAACATTCAGAAAACTAAGATCATGGCATCTGGTCCTATCACTTCATAGCCAGTAGATGGGGAAACAGTGGAAACAGTGTCAGACTTTATTTTGGGGGGCTCCAAAATCACTGCAGATGATGATTGCAGCCACGAAATTAACAGACGTTTACTCCTTGGAAGAAAAGTTATGACCAACCTAGATAGCATATTCAAAAGCAGAGACATTACTTTGCTGACTAAGGTCCATCTAGTCAAGGCTATGGTTTTTCCTGTAGTCATGTATGGATGTGAGAGTTGGACTGTGAAGAAGGCTGAGCGCCGAAGAATTGATGCTTTTGAACTGTGGTGTTGGAGAAGACTCTTGAGAGTCCCTTGGACTGCAAGGGGATCCAACCCGTCCATTCTAAAGGAGATCAGCCCTGGGATTTCTTTGGAAGGACTGATGCTAAAGCTGAAACTGCAGTACTTTGGCCACCTCATGCAAAGAGTTAACTCACTGGAAAAGACTCTGATGCTGGGAGGGATTGGGGGCAGGAGGAGAAGGGGATAACAGAGGATGAGATGGCTGGATGGCATCACTGACTCGATGGACATGAGTCTGAGTGAACTCCGGGAGTTGGTAATGGACAGGGAGGCCTGGCGTGCTGTGATTCATGGGGTCGCAAAGAGTCAGACATGACTTGAGCAACTGAACTGAACTGACAAACCATTATTTCTTTCTTATGGCTTCCTCCAGAACTAGCTTGATTGTGATCTCTTCATCTTCTCAACACCCTTCCAAAATGCCATCGCCATTTGCCACCTTTCAACTAAAAATCTAAGATAGCAGCTGCCTTGTCTAGGCATCATCCCATCTGCTGACCAAGAGCATTCAATTCTCTTCATTCAGCAAATAGCCACTGAGCACCCTTAAAGTGCTGTAATCTGTGGCGGACTTGGGATTTGAGATAGAAGTAAAACTGTCTTCCCTGGCCTTCAGTAACTCACTTTCTACTGGTGGTAAAGACAAATGGTTGGGTCTCATAGCAGTTTATTTCTTAAAGAATGCCCAGTAGTGTCCTATAAAGCACTGGTGTAGCTGTCAAAGCCAGAGAGGGGGCTGAAACATGGGCAGTCGAGAGAAGAGAGATCCTCTCCTCTTCTGTCATCGCTGGAGTGAGTTGCTTTGGGTATGTTTCATGGGATGAAATGGCTGGGTCTCCAGCACCAGTCCCTGCTCTCGCCCCTGGGAGAATCCCTCACTAGGTTTTCAAGGCTCTTAGGATGTGAAGAAAGACAACCATCCCATCCCAGTGCTACACTCAGTCAAGAATTGCATTACTCCTTACTGCTTTATAAGTTAACCCTCACAGCCATTTTCCCAGGCACAAGATTGACCAGGGAAACCCCTACAGAAAGATAAAATAGCTGAAAATTCAGTATCACTGCCTCACAGACTCCCAACAACCATTCCCCTTCAATACTTGTCTTGATTTTTGAACTAGTCCAGTGGTTCCATCTTTTTCCATTCTCTTGGTGATTTTGTTCATTTGAAAGGATTTATATTAGAAGATACAAATGGTGTCATGGTGAAGCACTGGGACTCTGAGGTTTCAGTGTCTGCTCTGCATTTACCAGCTGTGTTGTCTTAGATAAATTAAATAACTTCTCTTTTTCCTTATCTACAAGATGGGAGTCTTATAAGATTGTCTTGACGATTAAATTGATGTAGTGTCCTCCTCAGTATCCATGAAGGATCAGTTCTAGCACTGCTGAGGATACCAAGATCTGTGGATGCTCAAGTCCTTTGTATAAAATGACATAATACTTGTACATAGCCAATGCACATCTTCCAGTGTACATCAAATAATCTCTAGATTACTTATAATACTTAATACAATGTAAATAGTTGTCAAACGTGACAAAGTTTTGCTCTTTGGAATTTTCTGGATTTTTTTTTTTTTTCTGTTTTCAATCTGCTGTTCATTGCATCTGTGGATAAGAACCCACATATATGGAGGGCCAATTGTATATGTAAAGTGCTTAGACTAGTACCTAGAACATAGTAAGCACAATATAAATGCTACCCAGTATCAGTTATCAACTATGTGCCAGGCATTGGTCTAAGCTCTATGTTAATGCATTTAATCCTCACAATAACCCTAAGAGGTTGGCATGATTTACAAAGGAGAGGTTTAAGTAAAACAGAGGTTAAGTAACTTGCCCAAGGCTCTGAGGGTATAGCAGTGAACAAAACAGGCAAGATCCCCACTCTTGTGAAACTTTCATCAAACAAATAAAATAGTTTCATGATTATTAATGAAAATAAAACAAGTTGAGGGGTATGATAGAGTCAGGGTACACTTCTCTGAGGAATGACATTCCAGGGACTCCCAACCCTTCCCCATCATTGACCTGTGTTCATAGCTACTCTGGTTTACCTCAACACATTTCAGTAACTCTGAATCTTGTTAGTGAAACTATTAGAGTCTCATTTCCTTCGTTTAAGTAGGTCTCCAGATTCCTCCTGCACATTTCCCTAGTTCTTGCTTGGTTTATTTCACAGAAAAAAAAAATTGTGTTCAGTGTCATTGGACAATCTATCCCCACAAGTACTCAGAAAATTACAATTTGGCACAGTAAGTTCTATGACAAAGGAAAACAGAGGGGGATGTGGTTTCTCAGAGGAGGCACATAAGTGAGCTTGGGAGACAGAAAGCAGAAAGAACAGCAGATGCAGAGGCTCCAGTCTAACGTGTGCCCCACTCATCTTCTCAAACCAAGAAAAGGTTGTCACTCATTTTATTGGCAGTCCTCTATGAACTACTACAGTTGGAAAATACTGTTTACTCGCTGTGCGAAGGTGGTGTAACAGGCACTTCCAGTACACTCTTGAGTAGTAGTACCTATAACTACTTCTGCTGGGATCTCTTGAGCCCCTGGGTTTTCTATATCTTCTACCAGGACATGAGGGTAGAGGAGAATATTACTCTTGAGGCTGCTGCTAACCCGTATAGTACCTGTGTTAGTTTCCTAAGGGTGCTGTAACAAAGTGCCACAAACACAAAAGAAATTTATTCCCTTACAGCTCTGAGGCAGGAAGTCTAAAATCAGGGCGTTGGCAGCACTGGTTTCTTCTGAAGGCTTTGAGGAGGAATGTTTCATAACTGTTTCCTAGCTCCAGCTGGTTACCAATATTCCTTTGCATTCCCTGGCCTGTAGCTGCATCACTCCAATTGCCACCTCCATCATCACATAGTCTTCCCTGCGTCTCTGTATCCAAATCTCCCTCTTCTTGTAAGACACCAGTCATTGGATTTAGTGCTACACTTACCCATTGTATGGCCTCATCTTAACTTGATTACATCTACCAAGACCCTATATCCAAATAAGGTCACACTTGTAGGTACCAGAAATTAGGACTGAATATGATATCCACCAAGGTTCTTGGCCTTCCCCAATCAATAGGAATTGATCAGAAGCCAGACAAGAAATACAGGCAAGGCTTTACTGGGGCCCCTGCTGCAGCAGCAGGGAATAAGAACAACAGTTTCCCTTGCTTGCACCTTGCCACTCCATGAGTGCGCGCAAGCTTATTCCTTTCAGGACGTGAGGGTAGATGTATGTCCAGGGGTCTGGTGGAGGGGTGGCTTAGGTATTTTGCCTGCCCCTTAGCTGGTGGTGTGTTTAGCGGGTATGCTCAATTCTCTTGCTTTTGTTCCTGACCCCATGATTTTGCTCCAGGCTCTTATAAAGTAGCATTTGGATTTTTTGGTCTCTATATCTTTTGTCCATAATTTTGCTCTAACTGTACCATGCACACAGTTATTTTTAGTCCCGTATAATTTCTTTGTATTTGGTTGCTTGAGTAGAGGTGTGTTCAGGTGCAAGCATTGCACCAGTGCAGCAAAGGGTCCCAGGTCCCAGCCTATCTCAAATGTATCTTTTAGGGGGGACACAATTCAACCCACTACAGCATCTTTTTGCAAATTGGAAGCAGGTGTTCCCTCTGGATGGATGTTGCCCCTCTACTCATAGCTTGATGAGCAGATAGCACCTTTGGGTGAATTATACAAAGGAACCCTTCCTCCTGGTAGAGGCAGCCCCACACTAGGACACAAAACTCAGCACCTGGAGCCCAGGCTGCATTTCAACTGCCATTCAGTTCACACAGGCCCTCTTGCAGAACATAGCCTATTCAATCATAGATACTCATCCTGCCTGTTCTACACTCAGCTGGCTGCCTCGGGTCTCCACAAACCCCCATCCCTTGCCATCCTTGCCTGCGTTGTTCCTTCCATTTCCATACTCAAGACTGAGTAGAACTCAATCTTGTTCTCCTGTGTCCAGTCTTTATGTGTCTTTTGTGAAATGATCTGATTCTGTATCTCCTATGAATAGGTGGCATTTATGCCTGGCCAGCACCCATTCTCTTCTCATCTGAAAGCAGCACCCAAATTTTCCTTAGGGGCCACCACTCCTCTCCCGCTTGGAGTTCATCTGGTTTCAGTGGGACTAATTCCATTTCCCAAATGCAGAGATGGGCACGAGGTACAGGTTCAGCCAATCAGAACGTTCGCCTCCTGATATAATAATTGATCCTAAAACAGGTACATGACCCAAGACTTTTGCTAAAACTATTGAAGTATCCATCAACAGATAAATGAATAAAGATGTCATGTATGTATACAATGAAATAACTACTCAGCCATAAAAAAGAATGAAATAGTGCCAATTCCAGCAACCTAGATGGACCTAAAGATTATTCTAAGCAAAGTAAGTCAGAAAGAGAAAGACAGATACCATATTATTATATCACTTATATGGGGAATCTCAAATATGACATAAATGAACCTGTCTACAAAACAGAAACAAACTCACAGACATGAGAGAACAGACTTGTGGTTGCCAAGGGGGAGGGGTGGTGGGGGAAGGGTTAGAAGAAACTAACTGGGAGTTTAGGGTTACAAGATGTGAACAGAGAATGGATAAACAAGGTCCTACTGTAAGTACAGAGAACTATATTCAATATTCTGTGATAAACCATAATGGAAAAAAATTAAAAAAATATGTATAACTGAATCACTTTGCTATACAGTAGAAATTAGCACAACATTGTAAATCAGGTTTTTTTATAAAAGAGAAAGCTATTGAAGCAAACTCACTCTCTTTTTGTAAAGATGGCTACATGGTAAGATAAACTTGAAGCAACCTGAGAATGAAGCCAACTCAGAGGAGAGTAAAACTGAGAGATAAATGGAATCCTGATAATATAAATCAATCACCTGGTTCTAGGTGAGCTTGAAGCTAGATACACGCCTGGACTTTGCAGTAACATGAGCTAACAAATTCCTCTTCTACCATGATCTCTTTTTTTTCCCCTTATGATTATTAAATGTGGGTATATGTCACGAAATCGAAAGAATCCTCACTAATACAGTATCTAACACTTCCGTCACTTCCACTCTGTTTCCAAAGCTTCACATCGTCTCTGGCTCACCAGGGTCTTGGTGCCTGTGTCCTTACAGATGAATAAGGGTTAACCAGGCTAGAGAAAAGGAAAGGGCTTCCCATCACACCATGGTGGGGATGAATGAAGAACTATGTTATACTTTTGGGAAGATGGTAAGTGGGGAGTAGGTTCTGCCCCTTTGGGAAGCTGCTCTTTTTGTCTATACTTTTTCACTTTCCCGTGGGCTGAGCACTCTCTGCAGCTCAGACATGTATTGAGCAGCTCTCTTGCTCCTCAGTGCTCCAGCAGTGTATCCTAACCCACTGTTGGGCATCAATACGGAGCCATGCTCCTTGGAGACATACACTGATCCTTGTAATTCTCTGCATCACCCAGCACAGAACTGGGACCAAGAGGATCTTCATAAGTGCAAGCTGAATGGCCATACCTGTCTTCTTGCAGCCTTCCTCCAATAAGCCTTCCCTGTTATAGTCTGCCCTGATCTCCCCCTTTTCTGAGTCATTCATGATCTACTGTCCTGTATTGTGGCTTTTATTGCATCAGTGCTAGAACTGTCTCCCTAGTTCCTAAGATCTAAGATGGCAGGAGTCTTTGCCCAAAGCTCTTAGCACAAACTCAAGGAAGAGGCATGCATAAATGACGCATACTTCAGATGAACTTTAATGCACATCCCAACACTGCCACCATGATGAGGGTAAAGCTATATTAAGAAAAGCCAATTTATATCAATACAACATATCAACACAGAACAAGGAGACACCACAGATATTTGCAAATGGGATCTTTCCTTTTGTTACTGTGTATACCCTGGTATTTCTTTATATTTGTACAAACTCACAGCACTACATGACATTTCATATGTCACTAAGAAGGGGTGTCAGTAAGCAGAAAGTAAAAAAGCAGGAAAATATCTGTTTAGCTAGAATCTGATGGAGGAGTGTTGAAGAAGTTATGATCCTTCTTTCTGCTCAGTCTTAAGAGAGCAACAACTCCGATTTTTGCTACTTGCTCCTCCTGAGGAATTCTTCTCAGCCTGTTGTGATACATCTCCTAGGCTGGCATGAGATAGCTTGGTCCCTGATTGAATAAATTAGAGTCATTGGGAGAACTGAAGATGTTGTGCAAACTGAGTAAGGTGACATTTCACTATTTGACTCGGGATAGCATCTGCCCCTGTGATGGGAGGAAAGCCTTTGCTGCTCAATCCTGCTCCAGGGTTTCATTTTACTGAGGGTGTGGGTGCCATGAGAAATGTGTGTTCCTTGCTTCCTTCCTTCCCACAAGCAGAGAAGAAGACAGATGTAGACACAACGGATGCTTATGTTTTTTCTTCAGCTTGCCCTCTCCCTGCCCACAATACACAGGGTTCTGGACCAAGACTGCCCACTCCTGGGGCAGACCCTATCTGGTTCTGAAATCAACCAAGCCATTTGCTGGTTTCTCTACGTAGTCTTGGGTTGGTTGCTTCTCAGATGCAGGCCTCAGTTTTCCCCATCTGAGTACTGGAAATTCTAAAACCCACATTACAGGGTTGTGTCAAAGATCATTAGGGCTTCAGTGAGAAAGTGCTTTGGGAACTGTAAAGTGCCAAACATGTGACTAGTGATTTTTGTTATGCTATTCTAATCACAGTACATATGGACTCCACTGTCTGCCCCTCCTGGGTCCCCACCCAGTCTCAGCTCACTGCTCTGCTCATTCAGTCCCGCATGCACTGGTTAATTCCTTTTGGTGCTCTTAGCCTCTGGAAGTTTCTCTGAAGTCAACCAAACCTCTGGGTGTAGGGCATGCTGGCTCTGATATTTCCATGTGAGGTTAGGTTACTGGGACCAAAATGTGGGGTAAGGGGAAAGGAGGTGGAGGGAGGAGGAGATCCTTGGAAACGGTTCTGGGAGGGGTATGCTCAGTTTCATTCTATGATGAATCCCACCTGTTGCCTACCCCACCCCTTTACAGTGGTTCCATCTTATATGCCCCCAGTGTTCTGCAGTTCCTAAAATGTACTTTCATTTGACTGTCACAGGTATTTTGTGAAGTAGGTAAAATTATTAATCTCATGTTACAGATGAACACGTTTGTCCAAGGGCTTCCAGGTGGTGCTAGTGGTAAAGAACACACCTGCTAATGCAGGAGATGTAAGAGACACGAGTTCAATCCCCTGGGTCGGGAAGATCCTCTAGCGGAGGGTATGGCTACCCACTCCAGTATTCTTGCCTGAAGAATCCCATGGACAGAGGAGCCTAGCAGGCTACAGTCCAGAAGATGGTAAAGAGTTGGACATGACTGAAGCGACTTAGCACACACACACACACATCTTTGCCCAAGGTCACACTATTAGTATATTGCAAAGGCAGGACTCAAACCCAGATCTCCAGGATCCTGGTTTCCTGTACATTGGAGGAAATCTCTAACAGAGTCTCCAGAACACTCTAAACCTCATTTTTGGCTTATTCTTCACTTCTGGAGGCTGGTTTCTACATTCTGTCAGGTGTCTGGGGGCAGCCAGCTCAACAAGGTCATGCAACAGAACTGTTCAAAGCCATTTTCTTGGATTCTCGTCCCTGTTCCCAGTGAGATTCTTTCTCCATCCACTTTCCAAGTCCAGGCTCCATCTCCTCCTTACAGGCCCTGTCCCACCCCCATTGCTCTATTGCTCGTAGTGTTTACACAGGGTCTTTCCTGTCTCTGCTCCAAGAGCCCTTACAAAGATCCTAGGTTAGATTTTCTCCCTGCTCTGCCTGATTGGGATGACCTTCTGCAGCACAACTGTCAAGACCACACATTTGGCACTTACTATGTGTGTTAGGCCCTGCACTAAAGACTTTATTTATACTATTCTCACATTTAATCCTCTCAACAATTTCTTGAGGTGAGAATTACTTTTCCATTTACATATGAAATAATTTAGGCTCCAAGAGAGAGTAATTTGCTCCAATTCACCCAACTAGTTAATGAAGAACCAAATTGAACCTGGGCCCGTTGAACTACAAGCTGTCTTCTTAGACCACTCACCATACTGCATATTCGGTCCTCATTCTGTGGTCTGAAATTTAGAGGGATTGGAAGATAATTCAGCACATATAAATCTCTCAATCCTTTAGTTTCCAGGATCCCAGCTGCATGATAGAGATTGTCCTCAGAAAGATCTTACCCAGCTGAGCCTGGTATCCACTTAGTGCTCTATAAATTAGTCCTCCTTGAATTGGAATGCATTTATGGCTCTTAAACATTGGCTGCCCTAGTATTTCTTCTCAAATGCATGAGTCTGTGCTGCATTCTTAATAAGTCTCCCCAGAGATTCTTGTTTCTTCTCTTCCTCTTGTGACCCTTTAGGAAACTCTGACTTGGGACAGGCAGTCAAGGACCATCCAGATACACTTAATTGTTAAGATGCTTTCTGACAGCCTCCAAAACAAGAGTCACAAACCTGGTTGTGTGATGAGGGGGTCACATAGCCTTGGCTGTTTTAATTATACCCAAGAAGAGAAGAGGCTTTCATGGTGAACATTTCCCTGCCAAAAGCTTGTTTGCCACTTGCAGCTCTTACAGAAAATGGGCATAAAATCATATCATAGAGCATTAGTGCCAAAAGTGCCTGAAGAAACCATCTGCTATAAGCTCCTGAAGCTCAGAGATAGGGAGTGACTTAACTAAGGTTGCACAACCTGTTAACTTTATCCCAGTCCATTGGTGAACCACAGGAAGAGATGCAATTCTAATTACATTCCTCTGAGACTTACTGACTTATTTTGCATTTCTATTGCACAGTTTTACATCAAGCAAAGAAAACTCTTTTAATCAAGTCTCTTTTCAAGAGACTTCCTATTTGGATATTTGCTGTTTGGTCACTTCAAGATGAAAGAAGAGAAGCAGGTGAAGGCACATGCCATACAACTCAGTCCATTCAACTGTGTTCCCTCAAGACGGTGGCTGTCACTGAGTTGGCACAGAAATAGGAACAGATATGAACTCGCAGCAGTGGTGTTAGATGTTTTGTGTAGTTTCTGGGTACTTGGGAAGCCAGACGCTGTGTGGATCAGTGACCTAACCATAGGAACCTTTGTCTGTGCTATCATCAGGAGACGACATCATGGAGAACTGCTTTTTACTTCACAAAATCCCTCTTCCTCATGTATTCAAGTATAAGACATGAAAATCCCATAGAAATTGGATTTTCTGAAGTCTTGGTGTTTAAAAATTTGGAGCAGTAAGAAAACTGAGAACCAAAGAGGAAAGAATGTATTTTGGTTGCAAGTAATAAGAACCTAACTCCAATGAGCAAAGCTCAATAGGGACTTTATTGAAACTAGTGAGGTTTCTAGCAGAATCAAAGAACGTGGTGACCAGTCAAGCCTCAAGAAGCCAGAGTCGATAAGAAATCCACAAGACACACTCTCTTACCTTATATCTATGCTTCTCTCTGCATGATGAGCTTGTTTTCTCTTACTACAGAGTGGTATTCTACACGTGGGTTGAGGATAGATACACCATCAGTTTTAGAGCACACATCCCTGTATATTTGCCATTCAAAAGGAAAGAAAATAGCTCCAGTTAAAAAAATTCCTAAGGAAGGATTCTGACTGGCCCCACTTGATCACATGCCCCCTTTACTGACAGTCTTCACTAGAATCACCTGGTTTGGATGAGAAAGTAGTAGTAGTACAAAAGAAGAGGCTGCCAATTTCTGAAGAAATGAGGGGAGACATGATAGCTGGCTATCAAAAGAAATGATTTACCAGAGATCCTGCAGCAAGTGAGGAACAGATTCAGGGCTAGAACGAGAATCAATAACATAATGATTGTTAATAATAATGGAAGTCTCTAGATTCTTTTCATGTCTGGCATTGAAGTAGACTTCAGTGTTACTGAATGCTCATTCATTTATATTTTTTAAAAATTGCTGTTGTGTGGAGGGTAGACTGTAAGTGAGCAAGCATGGAGTAGGGAAAGTGGCTACAAGCTCTGTGTTAGCTCCTAGGTAGGGGAGAAACAATGGTGCCTTGGACCAACAGCATGGCTATGAATGTGAAAATGGCTCAGTCATGTCCACCTCTTTGTGACCCCATGATCTATACAGTCCATGGAATTCTCTAGGCCAGAATACTGGAGTGGGTAGCCTTTCCCTTCTCCAGGGGATCTTCCCAACCCAGGGATCGAACCCAGGTCTCCCACATTGCAGGTGGATTCTTTACTAGCTGAGCCACAAGGGAACCCCAAGAATATGGGAGTGGGTAGCCTATCCTTTCTCCAGCGAATCTTCCTGACCCAGAAATTGAACTGGAGTCTCCTGCATTGCAGGTGGATTCTTGACCAACTGAGCTATCAGGGAAGCCTTACTTCCAAAAGTGGGAAGACTTGAGATAGGATTAGATGTCGACACTAAGAAAAAGAAAAACAAGGAATTAGGGATTATACCAAGATTTCTGTGAAAACTAGAGTTAAATTTGGAGCAGAATCAAGAGGTCCTGACATGGTAAGTTTGAGACAAGGAGATGTATAGTAGGCAGTTGTTTATACATGTCATCACCAAAGATGTGGCACCTAAAGCCTCAGGAGTAGATGAGGCTTCAAGGAAGAAAGTATATCTAGAGCAGAGGGCTCAACTGTTCTTTTAGTCATCTCTTTTGCATATACTGAATCCTTCTGCTGGGCTTCCAGCCAGGAACTTCAGATGAGAATCACAGTCATTATTGCAATGAATCCCATGGAATGAGAAGCCAGACTCATCCCTCAGTGGGGAGCTAAGAACTAACCAAATGAACTGTTAAACAAGCATCTAAACTCCATGAGATGTGTTGATTGCTCCAAAGTATACCCTTTGGACAACTAAATAAATGATGAGAAACAGGCCTGTTGTAAACCACTGTGTCATTTCCCTTGGTTATCTTCAGAGCCAGGTTTTAGGACCCAGGAAAATTTACCTGACTTAGTTTCAAATGACTTAGAGTTGCTTCCTTTGATAGGCTTAAAAATGGCCATAATTTTCTGCAGCTCTTATCAAGAGATGGCATCTATTCTTCCACCTCTTAAAATTAGGCTTGGCCATATGACTTGTTAGTCAGTTGGATATGAGCAAACATGATACAAACAGAGGCTTGAAAGATGCTTCTGCATTGGAGCTTGCCCTCTCAGGCTGCTGGGAAAACTTCTGCCACTATGTGAACAACTTTGGGTTGCTTTCTGGAGAATGAAAACATGGAGGGAGAAGATCCCACCACCTTAATCATCTCAGCTGGGACTCCAGACACATGAGTGAAGCCACTCTAGACCACCCAGCCTTGGCCAGAGGAACCATCCACCCATCTCTATCCAATGAGAAATAACGTTTATTGTTTTGAATTACTAAATTTTGGAGTGGTTTGTTATGTGTCTCAGAGGACAATTAACTCTGAATCAGGTGGTCTACAGATGTTTCACAAGTACAGATATTCTTTATCTCACTTTTTTTTTGGCTACACCACGTGGCTTGTGGGATCTCAGTTCTTCGACCAGGGACTGAAGTCGGAGTCCTAACCACAGGACCTCCAGGAAATTCCTTCTTACTCCTTTTGGAGGATTTGTGTTCAATCAGGTTTCATCAAAGGTTTAAACTAAAAGGTGAAAGCTTAATTGAGAACTGTAGAGTGATAGCCAGGGGTGGTGGGGTCTTCCTGAGGTCCCTGAAATATCTCCACAAAGGTGACTCAGGTTTCACAGTTAATGTGTTCTCATAGAATGATGTAGTTTTCCTTCACTGTGCTTTGTAATTATATTTAGGTGATTATTTTACAATGTCTAGACTAAGTTGTTAGACTATAAGCTTGATGAAGGCAAGGATTGTGTCTAGTTTACCAGTGATTGTATCCTGGCACATACTAGACACTAATTTGTTGAAAGAATATATTTCAATTGTGCCTACTTCATATAAGGGATCCAGGCCTTCAAAAACCACTTAACAGTATTTGTATCCAATGGACCTGTCTCTCACAGGCATTCCCAGTCACAGGCTGTTGCTTGATTCTTCAGCAGAAGCAGGTAATCAAGTGTAGGTTTGAGATGGGGAATCTGAAATCAATGGAATCCCAGGATACTCGCCACTGTAATTCCTTCTACTTATAACAAATGGTTGGCAAATGAACTCAAATAAACATTACTCAAGACACTGTAAGAAACCTGATATATAAGCGAGGAGCCTGGGGCAAGAGCAGGTGGTATAACTGGGAAAGTCATGTCTGGAGAATGTTCATATCATTCTGTGGACATTATAAGGCTGCAGTCACAAAGCAATTGTGAAACAAATGCCCCAAGTGAGGCTGTTAACTCTGACAATCCTTGGAAATCTGTTACTACCAATATCCCAAATATACAATCTGAAGAGGAAAACTGAAAGAGCAAGAGTCAGACAGAGGTGGGTTCAATTAGTAAATGAATGACTTTGGCATGTTAACTCTCAAGGGTATGTTTCCTTGCCTGTCATTGGGGATAATAATATTTCAAAAAAAAGCACCTCCATTAGACTATAGGTACCTGCAAGCAGGGACCATTTGTTTTCTTGTATATTTGTCCAGTGTTTAATAGTGCCAGACCTATAGTAGATACAGAAGTGAATTTCTTCCTAGAGGTGATCCAAGACCTAGTCCTGGCTCCATCACAAATCCACTCAGAGTGGCCTTAGGAAATTTCCTCCCCCTCCCTGGGCCTCCACCTTCCTTTTTGTAGCAAGAGGAGCCCAGACATTTCCTCTAAGCTCCCTTCCAGATACAATATTTAATGAGTCTGTGACCATTCAGTACAATCTACTGCATTGCTGCACCTAGAAGTTAATAATGTTACAGACTGAGAAGACAGTATTGTCACCAATCACTTTGTATTTACAGATACACATGCATTTAAACCAGATTCTGTAAATAGCTACGATACTGTATTGCACTTTTGGCCTACTTTTGCATTTTTAGAGGTCAAGAGGTTTTTTAAAATCTCCTTTTATTTGGAATGTTAAGCGAAATGAAAACTGGGACAAGTTGCCATAACACATATTATGCAGCTTGAACCTAACTGCACTATTACCATGATTGATGAACATTCACCACCATCAGCTGGAAGCTGCTGCCTTCACTCTGCAGAAACGAGGTCACAAAGCAGGATTGAGGAATTGCCATCTAACAAGCAGATCTCTCTGTTGCCTGGTAGAAGATTTTGCCATTATCACATTTAACTGTTGATTCTGTCTATTGTGAAGATGCTTGTTCCCTTGAATTGGCTCCTGAGTTTTCAGGATTTTGACAATCTTTAGATGAAAATTTCAATTTTTGCCTGGATACTCAGTAGGAGAGAAAGGATTATTGGATACATGTACTAACATAACATACCCAGGGGTAGAAGGGTGTGACTGCCCAGAAAAATAACAATTATTCCTGACCTGTATAGGAATTTACAGTGTAAAAAGCACATCCAGAAACACTGCCCTGGGAAGGGACCACATTCTTCCTTGGTCAGAGAATTTTAAGTTACAACTCCCAAGATGACCCTCTGCTGACGCAGGCAGGCTACTCACCGCAGTGCTACAGAGCTTGATAAAAATTGCCTAACAGAGGCAGATACAAGGAATACCAGGGCTTAAGCCTCAGAAACACTGAGCAGTTTTTGCTCAGGCCCATGGGACCTGGGCTTCCTCAGAGATTCCTTTCTAGAAGTGTTAGACAGCTATCACCTCAGATTAGTCTGAGTAGTTGAACAATTTATTAACAAATTAGAGATATGTCTTTTCTTCAGTAGACTTGAAATCTGATGGCCTTGGGGCTGAATTCTACTGTGGCTCTAACACTTGCTAGTTTTGTGATCTTGGCCAAGTCTCTTAACTTCTTCCGATCACAGTTTATCTATAAAAATGTACTACAGAATCTGGAGAGGAGCACAGACTTTGGAGCCTACTTTCTGGGTTTGAACCCCAGCTCTACCATTTACTCATTAGGTGACCTTAGACAAGCTAGAGAACCTATCTGTTCCTTAATTTGTTTTTAAACGAGATGGATTATAGTGCCTCCCTCACAAAGATGTCGGAAAGATAAATGAGTTAATACACATTAAGTGCTTGGAGCAACACCTAGTACTGAGTAAGCATCACTTGCTTACTTATATCAGTGTTGGCTACAGTGATATTGGGGTGATAATCCTCATCTCTTGGGTTTATTTTGCAGATCAACTGAAATATTGAAGGTGAAAATTAGGCTCTCAGAGTTATTAGTGCCAGAAGAGACTGAAAAGATTTCCCAGATGGCTTCCCTCATTTTTAAAGTGGGAAATCAAGACGCACTGATGGGGAGGAACTGGTCCAGAATCACAGGACAGAGTTTTTAAGTCTCCTGATTTCAGGGCAGAGCCTGAGTCTCCTGATTCCAAGTTCAAAGCACTGTCCTCTGTACTGCATTACAGAAGGCAACCTCTCTACAGAGCTGACCCTGAAGGGTTCTTTAATGCACTTTCCTAGGACAATAAGCTGTGTTCAGAATGGAGAGAAAATTTGGGAGAGAGTCTCCCGCCTCCTCCACTGACTTCTGGAGCAGCATGTTAGTACAGAAGGAAACTGGGGATTAAGGCCAGGGCTGGACGAAAGATTTTTAGGAATCATTGCTAGCTCCATGTCATTGTTTCAGTAACAAACCAAACATGTGTCTGTGTCCAAACAAGCTAGAACCATGAGCTAATGCATTAGGTTCATTTCCAGTATCAGAGGGCTTTTCTGGTTTTGTTTTCTTCAGGTGTTTAATGAAGTAGTAGTTTCACATCAGCTCTTGGGTAGAAACCAAAGTTTCACTCTCAGGAGAATGAGGGACCTCTGAGTTCACTTTTCCCAATTTTTTTTCAGGATTGTGCCCACTTAGATTTATTCTGCTTTGAATCAGATTTCTCAGCTGGACTACTCAAGAGTGATAGAAAGATGGGTTGGAGTAAAGGGCAGGATGGGGAGAGGACCCTAAGAAGAATGGCAGATGGGATGAGAACTATTGACTTAGAGAAAGGGCAGCTTCCAGGGGTGATGCTATCTGTTCTCAAATCATCTAAGTGGGTCACATGGCAGAGGGATCAGAGACTGAAGTCTCTGGCAACAGAGATGCTACAAATGGGGTAGGAAGAGGAAGAAGGATTTCTAGGAGGCAGATTTCAGCTTAAAGCAAGGAAAACTTTCTGATTATGAGAGCTACCAAAAGATGGAGTGGAAACTGAGCTCCCATCCCTGCCTAGGAAGTATGCTTTAGAAGAGATTTGCTGTGAGGCTTGACAGCCACTTGTCAGAGGTATGAAGATTGGAATTGATTAGTGAGACTTGGTAAAATTTGGGATCCCACCAACTGTAAATTTTTTAGATTCTGGGAGCCTAAGAACCAACTACAAATGTTATGGAGTTCCCACAGTGGAGAACCCACTGGAAAGCAGCAAAATCAGACATTTGTGACCTATTTCTTGATTTTGCCTGTGTTTGTCTTTTTGTCTTCCTCGAGCTCATGCATTTGCTCTTCCATAGAGCAGGAACCTTTGACATTTTGCAGGGGATAATCTTTTTCTTTTAAGTGTGTTTCCTGACTCAGCCTTTGCTCTTTCAGCATCGTTTAGAGAGGCTGAGCTCTCTGGAGATTAGCTCTGGCCTGTCACCACAGCAACTGCCCAAGCCCCCTGGGCATCCGTGGTAACAGACGAGGGCTTTGAGAAACAAGGCTTATCTAGTGATGAGAGGAAGCCCCACAGGGAGCCTGATATGAAACAAGCTGGCTGTGTAAGGAGAGGTTTTTTTTTCTTTTTTTTCCCAAAAGATTAGCTATGCAGGTGTGTCTCACTTTACACAGTTAGCCAGGCCCTGAAAAGTGTGCATGGGTGTGTCAAATTTTAGTCAAGGGAGGGAGTCTTATTTTAAAGGCAGAGAAGAGACTTGCTTTTCCAAGTCCCTGTAGTGAATCACCTTCGTAAAGTGGAGTCAACTTTTGTAAAATGAATCTCCGCCCACATTGTGACCTAGTTGTCTAGTGCTGAGTGTATGTGAGTGGGGCCACCTGTAGAGAACCCCAGGGTCATGCTTCCACCTCCACTGCAGGCAAGGAACAGCAGCAACTCAGCTTGGGGTGGACAGAGTGTAACAAGGAAGCAGAGTGGGAGTAGGGCCACAATGAAGGGAGATCGGGATGGTGGGCCTTGCCTAGCATGAGCAGTTCTGCTGCAGCAGAGGTGGGGTGTCTGAGAGACGGGTGTTCTTGGAGGTGCCCAGCAAGGAGGGGTCTGTGTCCAGCGTATCAGACATCTTGTCGCAAATGGCATCCACCAGGCGCTCAAAGGCCTGCCTCACGCTGATGTTCTCCTTGGCACTGGCTTCAAAGAAGTCAAACCCTGAAGACAAAAGAGACACATATATTATGTATAAAATAGATAACTAATGAATAGCTACTGAATAGCACAGAGAACTCTACTGAATGCTCTGTGGTGACCTAAATGGGAAGGAAATCCAAAGAAGGGGAGCTACATGTATGTGTGTGTTAGTCACTCAGTCATGTCTGACTCTTTGCAACCCCACGGACTATAGCCTGCAGGGCTCTTCCATCCCTGAGATTCTCCAGGTAAAAATACTGGAATAGGCAGCCATTCTCTTCTCCAGGGGATCTTCCCAACCCAGGGATTGAACCTGGGTCTCCTGCATTGCAGGCAGATTCTTTACCTTCTGAGCCACCAGGGAAGACCGAATACATGTTTATGTACAGCTGATTCACTTTGCTGTACAGTGTACATTAACACATTATTGTAAAGCAACTATACTCCAAAAATTTTTTTAAAAAGATAGAGAAGAGAGATAGCAGTAAGGATTTTTCCCTTCCCTTTCATGCCCCCTTGATAGAACACTCTGTATTAGCCAGTGCTCAGGCTTTGAAGCAAGGAGGCCTTGCTGCTTCAAGGAGGTTTCTGCTTGAAGGAGATGATTCAGTGACCCAGGATCCTGAGTCAGGTTGATCCTGGCTCTATCATTGACCAGCTGTGTAATCCCCAGCAAGTCACAATTTTCTTTATGAATCAATTCCCTGGTTTGTAAATTGGGATAATCTTATCTATCATAGATTTATTTCAAGGATTAAACAAGAGAATGCAGATAAAGTGTACACTTCTGTACCTGATGGGGTGAGACGGGGTGAGAGTAATAATTAGATGTTTTTTGAGAGTGACTACGTGACTATGTATATACAACACTTCCATTTCCAAAGCATTGATTGAATGTCTTATTTCATTTGATCCTCATGTCACCCCTGGGGGATGGAGGGTCCAGGCAGACCTTCATTTCACTAACACTCACTCTGTGGCTCCAAGAAAAATGCTGACCTGCCCAAGGCGATCAGTATAAGAAGCGTAAGCTTGTCCTTTTTGACCAGTGCTTTTGCTTCTCTTTCCCCTGGGCCCCCGCTTATCCCAGCCTGGCCAGCTCTAGTGTAGACTCTGGGAGGCACCCCAAGACCTTCACCAAATAAGTAAAGCTTCATTTGCTCTTTCTACCCACAGACACACTGGCTTATCTCCCCTCTGAGGGCTTTCTCTTCCCTCAATTCCCAGGAATTACTCTGGATCTCTCCTGCCTCACAAGATCCTGACAAATGGCCCAGGAAAAACTGCATCTGAAGTGTGAGACTTTCTTGTGTGTTTGCGCCTTAAGACCCTTAAAGATACTTCCTGTGACAATGAACAGAACCTGGTTGTCCCAGGAGACAAAAGAAAGGTCCTCCTGATGCAGATAAAGCGGCCGCTTCCCAACTGAGGAGTCCTAGCTAGGTTGGTGGCAGTCCTTAGATGCATGAACCTGTTTTCTCTATTTCGTCCCTGCACCAGCCTATTTCCTCCTCTTTTGTCCATGCACCTTCCTCTTTCCCTTCCTTCCAAGTCCATCTTTTATTTCTCCTCAAAAACATCCCTCTTTGCTTTTACCCATTTTAGCTCTTTCTTCTCTTCTGTTCCTCATATTCCTTGGGATCCTTAATATTTGTTCAGTACCTACTGTATGCCAGATGCTATGCTAGGAGCTTTACAAATATTGTCTTACTTAATCCTCATAGTAGCCTGTGAGGTAAATATAATCATCTCCAATTTATAAAAGAAAGATGAAGGCGCCAAGAGATTACATAACTCACACAAGGTCACATGACTGTGTTAGTGGAAATTGGGTTTAGATCTGGGTTTGGCTGGCTTCCACATCCATACACAGCCCTGCCTCTCATTTCTTCATCTTTCTCCCTTTCACTTTCCTTTTTTCTTTTTTTCTGCTCATATCTTTTTCTTACTTTACAAGTCTCTTTGGCCTCCTTTGCTTTTATCTGACTACCACAGTATCTAAATCTGCGCAAGTCACTTTATCTTTCTGAATCACTTAACCTCTCTGAGCCTCAGACTCCTCGTTTGTCAAATAGGAATAATCACAGCATCTTCCTGCTGAGAGCAGTTGGGAGGATGGAGCCAGACTATGGATAAATTGCTGTACAAAGTTGCTTGTTACAGTGACAGCTTTTTTCTGCTCTTCTTTCATCTGCTCCTTTTACCTCCACTTTACCGCTTTCTCCCTCTTTTATCATCCTCTCACACACACAGGAGGTGGGTCTTTTTCCTCCTCCCTCTTTCTCCCTAATATCTCATTGTCCACAGAGAGGGCTGAAGCCCCCAGGCACAAACAGGGCTCCTCTTCCCCAGACCATCCCAGCCTGAAGGCACTCACAATTACACTAGCTCACCTCTGGTGACAGCCTCTTCTGGGGCCCACTTCCTGACCTGAGAAAGGCAAGGTGTAGAAGTGCCTGCTAATTGAGGACGAGATAAAGAAGGAAGTGGCCGCTGGCTTGTTATCCACAGGCTGTTGAAACTCAGCTGGCTTTAGAGACTCTTCAGCATGTAGCCTGTCCTTAATGAATATCATAAAAATTGACTTTCTGACCTTTGACCGGTCTGTTACAAATGATACTGTTTAGGGACGCAGGCAGTGTATGTTGCTTGCCTAGGAAAGGCGAAAATAGGTAAAGAAGTAAGTAGGCTTAAATAATCAATTTGGATGAAGATGGGGACACAGGTCAAGGCCAGGGGCACTGATCCCTTCTGAGGAATTGGCACCGAGGGGAAGACATGCTCACTGCACAAGAGGGCAGTGGGTAAGAAACCCAGGAGTCAGAAAGCCTGGGTTTGAACAGTCTCTGTCAGCTACCAGCTGTGTGACCTCAGGCAAGTTGCCTAATTTCTCCCAGCCTCTGTTTCTTCATCTGTGGAATAGGTAAATATGACCTACCTCATAGAGTGGGAATAAGGTTTAAATGCACAAAAGTATGTGAAGTGATTGGCATGTGAAATCCATGGCATTTCTCTTTCTCTTATCTTCCTAGCCCATCGAGTCCCAGCTTCCCTGCCCCTCCATCATTCACCAGCGCCTTTGGAGGAAAGCCTCTTTTTTCTTCATCATTCAAGGCTGATCGACAAACCAGGTCTTTACTGAACATTGACTTTGTGCCATGTCTTGCACTGAGTGCCAGGGACAAAAGAAGACCAAATCTAATTAAGGAGAAAAGATACACCAGAGTGTCAGTCCCTCACGTATGCATAGTCCTTAATGATTCACAAATACAAATTTAAAACAATTTTGTGATGGGAGTGGGGCAAGGCAAGGGTTATCATTTGTAATTTACAGATAGGAAAACTGAGGCTCAGGGACGGAGCATAAGCCAGGGCTCTTACTGCTTATGCCCCCTTGTCTCGCTCTCAGTTGGGACAGTGACAAACACATTATAACCCAGGTAGAGCAAACTAGAGGTTGTGCAGGAATGCAGCAGAGGGAGAGAACAGAAGGGGAGGAGATGGGAAATAAGCTTCCAAAAGTTAGTAGAGAGGGGAGACTTTAAGGCCAGAACTGAACAAAACTCTTCACCTAATGAATTTATGCTTTAAGCCTTAGCTTAGATATGGCTTCTTCATCCTCTGTGCTGCTTCTGCCATAGCACAGCTTACCCTGCACAATGGAAGTCCATCTGACAAGGCGCTCCCCAAGCAGGGATCATGTCATTTATCCAAGCTCCAGCACTAGCCAGAGGAGTAAGGGATTGCTGAGTGTTAACTGCATGAATGGACAGATGGATGAAGGGGACAGGAATGAGCATTGAGGGTGTAGCTAGGGGGCTGTGGATAGTGAAGGTCATGAGAACTCATCTCAGCAAGCAGGACAAATCCTGTGCTGGGCACTGGGGACACTGATGTGAATCAAATGCAGTTCCCACAGTTGAGGAGCTCCTAGTCTAGTGTGGAAGATAAACATATAGACAGTGTTGGAAAGGCAGGTAGTGAGGGGACTGTCAGGTGCACAGGAGGTACCTATCTAAGCCTGGGGCCCAAGGAAAGCTTCTTGGAAAAGCTGATTCCTAAGCATATATCAGCTACATAAAGCTATGTGGTGGTGGTGGGGCGGGGGGGCTTTCCTGGTAGTCCAGTGGTTAATAATCCTCCTGCCAATGCAGGGGACATGGGTTCTATCCCTGGTCTGGGAAGATTCCACATGCCTCAGAGCAGCTAAGCCCATGGGCCACAACTACTGAGCCAGCGTTCTAGAGCCTGTGCTCTGCAAAAAGAGAAGCCATGGCAATGAGAAGCCACGCACCAAAATGAAGAGCAGACCCAGTTCAGCAATGAAGACCCAGCACAGCCAAAAATAAAGAAAGAAATCTGTAAAAAAAAGACACATAGTATGAGTGTAAGTGTGAGCACACACACACATATAGAACACTAGGCCCAGGAAACAGCATAAACACATATAGGGAGGCAGAAAACAGCCTTTATTATCCCAGAATGCCCATAGCAGTTTATCATTAGAGCAGAAAGCTCAAATTGGTGAGATAAGAGGCCGTAAGTAACCAAACACAAAGAGTGTGTATGTCATGCCAAGGAGCTGTCACCACTGTCCTCTCAAAGGTGCCCAAGGTAGGAGACCTCTGATTCAAGTAAGCAGCACATCACCCTAGCCAGCTCATGGGTCTCTTTTGCTATCAGAACAACCTCAAATGCACCTCCGACCAATTACTGTCAGACTACTGGAAGGCTCTTCATTAGTAGGCCAAGATGGTAACCTTTTCCTCAGGTTCATTAGTGAGGAGTCTCAGGAGCTGAGAATCTGCAGAGCTCAGGAAGATGACAACCAATTAATCAGACTAGCCCCCAGTCCTTTCTTCCCTCTAATTGGCTTCAGAACAATGGAATTTCTGCTGTCTTTAACAGGGCCCAATTCTTAACTAAATCTGAGAAAATTCCCACCCCCAAAATGCTCCTGTTTACCCATCCTGTCCAATGGCAGCTGTCATAGCCCCACAGGCTCCACTGACTCTGGCCACATTGCCTGCTTCTGAATGTGACCTCAGAATTCTTTTCAGAAACTCACAATAAACTAAACTCACCTCTCCTCACTCTGACACTGCCCCAGAACATTACTCCCCTACTTTTACATTCAAATCCCTTCTCTAGCCGGCTCTGGTACCTCCTCATCTCTATCTTGTATTATATCAATCTGCAACTCAAGCCCCTCTAGTCACTGATGACTTTGGCAAGTGACTCGCTGTCTTCCTTTCCACCCAGGCATATACTCACTCTCAGGAACTTAGGCTTTCAGGTGCACAATCCACCCCAATACCCTGGCTGTTAATTTCTTAACCATCTCATTTCCAACAAAATTATCTTCCGTTTTGCTTATGCTATATCACTGTCCTTATAACTTGAGCTATTTTGAATTAGATTTGTGTGCTAAGTCATGTCCAAATCTTTGTGACCCCATGGACTGCAGCATGCCAGGTCTCCCCGTCTCTCACCATGTCCCAGTTTGCCCTAGTTCATGTCCATTGAATTGGTGATGCTGTGCAAACATCTCATCCTCTGCCGCCTTCTTCTCCTTTTGCCTTCAGTCCTTCCCAGCATCAGGGTCTTTTCCAATGAGTCAGTTCTTCGCATCAGCTGGCCAAAGTACTGGAGCTTCAGCTTCAGCATCAGTCCTTCCAATGAGTATTCAGGGTTGATTTCCTTTAGGATTGACTGACTTGATCTCCTTGGTGTCCAAAGGACTCTCAAGAGTCTTGTCCAGCACCACAATTTGAAAACATCAATTCTCAGCGTTCAGTCCAGCTCTCACATCCGTACGTGACTATTGGAAAGGCCATAGCTTTGACTATACAGACCTTTGTCAGCAAAGTGATGTCTTTGCTTTTCTATACACTGTTTAGGTTTGTCTAGATTTGTGTTACTAGAGCTCACAGAGGTCTAATTAATCCAATATCCAGCCTTCACCTTATTAGGTTAATACCCAAGATTCTGCATGGCTCAGCCTCTGCCCACTTCCTCAGCCTCATCTCCCTGACTCACACCATGCTCCAGAAACAACACTTTCTTATTTGGTGCTGTTACTCATGCTACTACTCTCTAGCTCTTACTCCTGATCCTCTTTTATTACTCACCTGCGGAATCCCTGATTCCAAAGAGCCTCTCCTTTCTCTTCCCACCCCATCTCCACCACTCAGAACTCAGGACATATAGTGTGTCTTTCCCCTAGACCCCCATGGCACCTGACATGATTGTTTCAGTCAGATTCCCTCAGGAAAATGCGAACTATTTTCAACATGTAAACAGAGGGAAACGGTTATATGGATGACAGAAGAATTAAGAGGCCAAATAGAATAGTGAAGAAACCCAGAGATTATCAACACTTGGGTGGGGGCAGATCTATTAATGGGACCAAAGAAAGTTAAAACCATGGGAGCAGGAGTCGGAGAAGAAGAGCAGCCCCTCCTGGAGGAGCCAACCAAAGGGTACGGGAGACACATGCAGGTTTTTCCCCTTTTCAACGTGCCGATTACTTGCCTGTGTCTCTCCTTGGCTAAACCGAGCCAGAAGCCGCTATCAAAGGAGCCTGGGAAACACAGCCTTTGGGCAGTTTCAAGAGAGAGAGACAGAGCAGGAGAAGGGTAAGGAACAACAGCAATCAAGCTAAGGAATGGCACAGGATGTTGAGCTTATCTCTCCACTATTTTGTTTCCCTGATCAATGAGCACCTTGAGGGCAGGGAACCTATCCACCTCTATGGCACCAGGGTCCATCATATGTTCAGTGATGGTGAGAGACTGTTCACTGTCCTCCCTGTAGAAGATTTTATATTCCCACCCACTGCCAAGTGGCTTGCAGTGCCTCCTTGTGGGTGGAATATATTTCCTTCATCCATCAACATCAGATTTCATCATGTAACTTGCTTTGGACAATGAATGTGGGTATTCCAAGTGCCAGTGGAAGCTTTGAATGTCTTTGTGTGGCTTGGGCCTCCCAGACTGGATCTCAGAGTTGCATGACATGGACAGAGTTGCAGCTGACTTGCAACTGGTGTATAATGTGAGTGGGAAATCAACTTTTATTATCTAAGCTCCTGACTTGGGTTGTTACCACATACCATTATGTTGTCGTAATCTAAAGAATTCACACCAACATTATGACTGAGGGTGGAAATACCAAGAGAAACTATGTCAAGCTTTTGCAAAAACACCACTGGGTGATGATACAATGGGAGCATTAGGATTTTGACTCTAAAGGCTAAGTTTTGAGTATTGGACCTGCCACCTATGACCTGTATGGCTTAGAAAAGTTACATAATCTTCAAGTTAAAAAAAAAAAAAAAGACATGGAGGTGTGGTACAGCTCATCGTGTGCAAGAAAACATAAGTGGTCAGCTTCTTCAGTGTAATGGAGTTGAATACGATGCTGCCTCCCAGTCTAGGAGTGAGGATAAGAGTCACAAGAGACTTGCTGTGAAAACACATTGTGAATCACAAGTCATTACACCAAAGTTAGTTGTTCTCAGTGTCAAGTAGGTCTTTCTCTGCAACCAGGCTGAGTGATGCAAGGTTTCAATTCATCCCAATCCAAAAAAACATTTATCAAGCACTCAAAAATAAAAGAGGCCATCTTGATGCATATAATATAAAGGTAGACAAAATAACATAATACACCCTGATCCATCCATCACTCAATACATATCAACATTTCCTCCAAAAAGGGGCCATGTACAAGGGTCTGTGGGCACTAAGTAATGAGTCTGGAAGTGTGTGAATTGAAATCATGGAATCAGAGGGATAAAGCTGAACAGATCTTCCCACTCAGCTAATCCAAATGCATTGTTTTTCAAAAGGGCAAATTGAGACCCAGAAACAGGAAATAAGATGCTCAAGGTCACACAGTAAACTAGTGGCAGAAGCAGGATAAAACCCTCAGTCTCCAAATGCGTAGGCGGGTACTTTTCCCTCCACACTTCACTACAGTGAGCATTTATATGTATGTTTCAAAACCACATTTCGAACAGATGTTGCAGTGGAAAAGAAAAAAAGAACGGGTTTTTCCTTTGCCTCTCCTGAGAACAAAGAAGATAAAAAAAAAAACAAAACAGAGAGCAGGCCTGAACATTCCTAGGTTTTTACTTTAACTGCTCCTAACTCTACAACACAAGAGAAGACTCTACACATGGACATCACCAGATGGTCAACACTAAAATCAAATTGACTATATTCTTTGCAGCCAAAGATGGAGAAGCTCTATACAGTCACCAAAAACAAGACCAGGAGCTGACTGTGGCTCAGATCATGAGCTCCTTATTGCCAAATTCAGACTTAAATTGAAGAAAGTAGGGAAAACCACTAGACCATTCAGGTATGACCTAAATCAAATCCCTTATGATTATACAGTGGAAGTGAGAAATAGATTTAAGGGACTAGATCTGATAGATAGAGTGCCTGATGAACTATGGATGGAGGTTCGTGACACTGTATAGGAGACAGGGAGCAAGACCATCCCCAAGAAAAAGAAATGCAAAAAAGCAAAATGGCTGTCTGAGGAGGCCTTACAAATAGCTGTGAAAAGAAGAGAAGCAAAAAGCAAAGGAGAAAACGAAAGATATACCCATTTGAATGCAGAGTTCCAAAGAATAGTAAGGAGAGATAAGAAAGCCTTCTTCAGCGATCAATGCAAAGAAATTGAGGAAAACAACAGAATGGGAAAGACTAGAGATCTCTTCAAGAAAATTAGAGATACCAAGGGAACATTTCATGCAGAGATAAGCTCGATAAAAGACAGAAATGGAATGGACCTAACAGAAGCAGAAGATATTAAGAAGAGGTGACAAGAATACACAGAAGAACTGTACAAAAAAGATCTTCATGACCCAGATAATCCCAGTGGTGTGATCACTCACCTAGAGCCAGATATCCTGGAACGTGAAGTCAAGTGGGCCTTAGAAAGCATCACTACGAACAAAGCTAGTGGAGGCGATGGAATTCCAGTTGAGCTATTTCAAACCCTAAAAGATGATGCTGTGAAAGAGCTGTACTCAATATGCCAGCAAATTTGGAAAACTCAGCAGTGGCCACAGGACTGGAAAAGGTCAGTTTTCATTCCAATCCCAAAGAAAGGCAAAGCCAAAGAATGCTCAAACTACCGCACAATTTGACTCATCTCACAAACTAGTAAAGTAATGCTCGAAATTCTCCAAGCCAGGCTTCAACAGTATGTGAACCGTGACCTTCCAGATGTTCAAGCAGGTTTTAGAAAAGGCAGAGGAGTCAGTGATCAAATTGCCAACATCCGCTGGATCATGGAAAAAGCAAGAGAGTTCCAGAAAAACATCTATTTCTGCTTTATTGACTATTCCAAAGCCTTTGACTGTGTGGATCACAACAAATTGTGGAAAATTCTGAAAGAGATGGGAATACCAGACCACCTGACCTGCCTCCTGAGAAATCTGTATGCAGGTCAAGAAGCAATAGTTAGAACCGGACATGGAACAACAGACTGGTTCCAAATAGGAAAAGGAGTATGTCAAGGCTGTGTATTGTCACCCTGCTTATTTAACTTCTATGTAGAGTCTATCATGAGAAACGGTGGGCTGGAGGAAGCACAAGTTGTAATCACGATTGCCAGGAGAAATATCAATAACCTCAGATATTCAGATGACACCACCCTTATGGCAGAAAGTGAAGAAGAACTAAAAAGCCTCTTGATGAAAGTAAAAGAAGAGTGAAAAAGTTGGCTTAAAGCTCAACATTCAGAAAACAAAGATCATGGCATCTGGTCCCATCACTTCATGGCAAATAGATGGGGAAACAGTGGAAACAGTGGCAGAGTTTATTTTGAGGGGTTCCAAAATCACTGAAGATGGTGACTGCAGCCATGAAATTAAAAGAAGCTTACTCCTTGGAAGGAAAGTTATGACCAACCTAGACAGCATATTAAAAAGCAGAGACATTACTTTGCCAACAAAGGTCCGTCTAGTAAGGCTATGGTTTTTCCAGTAGTCATGTATGGCTGAGAGTGTTGGACCATAAAGAAAGCTGAGCACCAAAGAACTGATGCTTTTGAACTGTGGTGCTGGAGAAGACTCTTGAGAGTCTCTTGGACTGTAAGGAGATCCAACCAGTCCATCCTAAAGGAAATCAGTCTGGAATATTCACTGGAAGGACTGATATTGAAGCTGAAACTCCAATACTTTGGCCTCCTGATGCGAAGAGCTGACTCATTTGAAAAGACCCTGATGCTGGGAAAGATTTAAGGTGGGAGGAGAAGGGGATGAGAGAGGATGAGATGGTTGGATGGCATCACCGACTCAATGGACATGATTTTGGGTAAACTCCGGGAGTTGGTGATGGACAGGGAGGCCTGGCACTGCAGTGCATGGGGTCACAGAGTTGGACTTGACTGAGTGACTGAACTGAACTTGAAACAATGCAAAAGGAAGAAATCAAGATCCTATGACTTTTGTTCCTTATTGCTGACTCTTGATTGTGAGCCCTTGCCTTATGTAAACCCCTTACTCCTCATGGAGGCGGCAGGGTTGGGGGGCATGGGGTGGAGCACAATTCTTGAGGCATGAGCCCACTTGTTCCCCTCTCAGCCCACTGAGAATAAAAGCCACCTTTCTATTTCCTCCAAACTCTGTATTTCTCATTCAGCTTTGGTGGGCAGAGAAAGCCAAGGTTTTGGCCAGCAACACACGTCCCTCCTTCTCTGGCAGGCAGAAGCACATTTCCCTTTTATTACATTGCTCGGGTCTAGTAGAGAGCTGCCCCTAGTAGAGAATCCACCATTCCCCAATGTTTCCATTGGGGAAACAATGGAAACAGTGAGAGACTTTATTTTGGGGGGCTCCAAAATCACAGCAGATGGTGACTGCAGCCATGGAATTAAAAGGTGCTTGCTCCTTGGAAGAAAAGTTTGACCAACCTAGACAGCATATTCAAAAGCAGAGACATTACTTTGCCAACAAATGTCCGTGTAGTCATGGCTATGGTTTTTCCAGTAGTCATGTATGGATGTGAGAGTTGGACTGTAAAGAAAGCTGAATGGTGAAGAATTGATGCTTTTGAACTGTGGTGTTGGGCAAGACTCTTGAGAGTCTCTTGGACAGCAAGGAGATCCAACCAGTCCATCCTAAAGGAAACCAGTCCTGAATATTCACTGGAAGGACTGATGCTGAAAGAAACTCCAATACTTTGACCATCTGATATGAAGAACTGACACATTTGAAAAGACCCTGATGCTGGGAAAGATTGAAGGTGGGAGGAGAAGGGGATGGACAACAGAGGATGAGATGGACATGTGTTTGAGTAGACTCCAGGAATTGGACAGGGAGGCCTAGCGTGCTCTACTCCATGGGGTTGCAAAGAGTTGGACACAACTGAGTGACTGAACTGAACTGACTGATGGTCCATCAGTAGAGAATCCACCTGCCAATGCAGGGGACACTAGTTTGAACCCAGGAAGATCCCACATGCCTTGGGGCAACTAAGCCCATTTTCCACAACTACTGAGCCAGTTCTCTAGAGCCTGCACTCCACTATAAGAGAAGCCACTGCAATTAGAAGCCCATACACAGCAACAAATGATTATTTACCCCCCCCATCCCCCCACCCCCCACGCCCAGTACAACTAGAGAAAGCTCACATGTAGCAAGAAGACCCAGCACAGTCAAAAATAATAAGTAAACCACATTAGGTCTGGTCTTGGTGTGGAACACTCCTCTCCCAATCCCCCCTGCTGCTGCTAAGTCGCTTCAGTTGTGTCCGACTCTGTGCAACCCCATAGACGAGAGCCCACCAGGCTCTGCCATCCCTGGGATTCTCCAGGCAAGAACAGTGGAGTGGGGTGCCATTTCCTTCTCCAATGCATGAAAGTGAAAAGTGAAAGTGAAGTTGCTCAGTCGTGTTTGACTCTTAGTGACCCCATGGACTGCAGCCTACCAGGCTCCTCCATCCATGGGATTTTCCAGGCAAGAGTACTGGAGTGGGGGCCATTGCCTTCTCCACCCAATCCCCCCAGCCCCTACCAACTCTTTGCCTAACTAATATTTTTCTGATCCTTTTGTTCTCAGCTTAAATGTTACTTTCTCAGAAGACTTTGACTCTCCAGTCTAAAATTAGGTCTCTCCTTTTCACTTTCTTTATCTCACTTGTGGTGGACTTACCTTACTTTTAGTGGAAGCCCATAGCTCAGTTGGTAAAGAATCCGCCTGCAATGCAGGAGACCCTGGTTTGATTCCTGGGTCGGAAAGATCCCCTGGAGAAGGGATAAGCTACCCACTCCAGTATTCTTGGGCTTCCCTTGTGGCTCAGCTGGTAAAGAATCCACCAACAGTGCGGGAGACCTAGGTTCAATCTCTGGGTTGGGGAGATCCCCTGGAGAAGGGAAAGGCTACCCACTCCAGTATTATGGCCTGGAGAATTCCAAGGACTATACAGTCCATGGGGTCGCAAAGAGTCGGACACGACTGAGCGACTTTTACTTCACTACCTTACTTTTATCTGTCCACCATTCCTTCTTTTATGGAACTGCTACTTTAAACAACAGTGGTGGGACTATAGGTTATAATACTTGCCTCCCCCAGCCACTGAAACAGGCATGTGACTCACAGGTATCCAATCATAGTCTTCCCTGAGATTGATATATGGTGGCTGGGAGCAAGAATCCTCTTTTGCAGAAGTAGGAGGATATAAATCTGGAGCTGCCATCATTTATCTTATTCCCCATTCAGAGTCTGGCTACAGAAAGAGGCTGAAGGGATATGCAAAGCTGAGAAATACAGACCCAGTTGAGTCCTGTGACTAGCGGACTTCCCAGCTACATAAGCTAATACATTCTTTTTAAAATTAAAGCTAGTTTGATTTGAGATTTTATCACTTGCCATAATGAGAGTCCTAAGTCACACAGAACATATCACAGTTTTAAACAGTGTTATTGAGATATAATTTGCATACCATACAATTTACCCATTTACAAATTTTTAATTATATATTTACTTGTATGATTATTTGTTTAATGTCTCTTTCCCGCATTAGTTCCACGATAGTAAGAATCACAACTAAGTGCCAAGATACAACCTGTCTCAGAGTATATGCTCAATAAATATTTTTCAGTGTATCCTGTGCTGGATGGTTGGGTAATGAAAACAATTAGACATAACCCCAACTACTGCTGAGGTATAGTGTGAAACAGACATGTAAATAGCTGAGTTCTGGTAAGCAGTAGAGAAAAGCTCAGGAAGTTCAGTAGGACTGAGATGGGTTACCCTGACCTACGCTGCTGCTGCTGCTAAGTCACTTCAGTCGTGTCCAACTCTGTGTGACCCCGTAGACAGCAGCCCACCAGGCTCCCCATCCCTGGGATTCTCCAGGCAAGCTAACCAATTCATTAATGCCCTCTTTAAGTGTCTTCCTAAACTCTGTACTAAGAATTAATCTCACTTCTGTCTGTCTTTCTACATAAATTAGATAGATCTTTATTGGCTGTGTGTGTGTGTGTATATATATATGTGTGTACACACGTGCACTAAATCATTTAAGTTGTGTCTGACTCTTTGTGACCTCATGGACTGATTGTAGCCTGCCAGGTTCTGCTGTCCATGGGATTTCCCAGGCAAGACTACTTGAATGGGTTGCCATTTCCTCCTCCAGAGGATCTTCCTGACCCAGGGATCAAATCGGCATCTCCTGCATCGCAGGTGAATTCTTTGTTGCTGAGCCACTGGGGAAGCCCCTTTATTGGCTCTGCTACTGCTAAGTTGCTTCAGAAATGCATAATCTTAAGCAAGAACCTCATGAACCTATGCTGAACTTGACCTATCTTAAAGAGTTATGTTGAGAATTAAAAGAGATAATTAACACAAAGCATTTCATATAATGCCTGGCTCAATATATATTATCTATTATTATTCTATTCACTGTATAGTGAGGTTAAGTGGTTAAAAGTGCAGCTCTGGAGCCAGACTACTACTTGAGTTCAAATTCTGACTCTACCTGTTACTAGCTATGTGATCTTAAACAAGTTACTCAACTTTTCTGTGCCTCAGTTTTCTCATCTCTATAAGAAATGTACCTAAATTAAATTAGGTACTTTTAAATTAAATGAGTATTACTTTAAAACACTTAGCATAGGGCCTGGCACATGGTAAATACCTAATAAATGTTTAACAAACTCACCTTTTAAAAACATTAGTCATACTGGCTTGGCATGCTGGCTATATTTTTTCCTAATATAAAATTAACTCACCTTTTAAAAACAGTCTTGTTTAAGGGCTTGAGATGCTAATTATATTTTTTCTTAATATACACCAAAATATATACATAAAATTATCACCCAGTGACATGAATCTCTCAACTGGGGAAGCGCTACTCTAGACTCACACAATTCAATGATTTATGGTTCCCTAAATACACAGGTGACTGCAGCCATGAAATTAAAAGATGCTTACTCCTTGGAAGAAAAGTTATGACCAAGCTAGATAGTATATTCAAAAGCAGAGACATTACTTTGCCGACTAAGGTCCGTCTAGTCAAGGCTATGGTTTTTCCTGTGGTCGTGTATGGATGTGAGAGTTGGACTGTGAAGAAGGCTGAGCGCCGAAGAATTGATGCTTTTGAACTGTGGTGTTGAAGACTCTTGAGAGTCCCTTGGACTGCAAGGAGATCCAACCAGTCCATTCTGAAGGAGATTAGCCCTGGGATTTTTTTTGGAAGGAATGATGCTGAAGCTGAAACTCCAGTACTTTGGCCACCTCATGCGAAGAATTGACTCATTGGAAAAGACTCTGATGCTGGGAGGGATTGGGGGCAGGAGGAAAAGGGGACGACAGAGGATGAGATGGCTGGATGGCATCGCTGACTCTATGGACGTGAGTTTGAGTGAACTCTGGGAGTTGGTGATGGACAGGGAGGCCTGGCGTGCTGCAATTCATGGGGTCACAAAGAGTCGGACACGACTGAACGACTGAACTGAACTGAAATACACAGGGCTATTCCTTGCCTTTGCCAGTGTTATTCCCCGTGCCTGGAATGTCCTTGCCTTTCTTCCTCACTTGACTGCTCCTACCTATCTCCAAGGCCTAATATGGAGTCAGAGAGCCTGACTCCTCCAGCTCTGTTTTCCTTGCAAATCAGGGACTTCCCTGGTGGTCCAGTGGTTAAGAATCCACTTGCCAATGCAGGGGACAGGGATTCAATCTGTGCTTCAGGAATATTCCACATGCTGCAGAGCAACTAAGCCTGTGTACCACAACTACTGAGCCCAAGCACCCTAGAGCCCATGCTCAGCAGCAAGAGAAGCCATCACAATGAGAAGCTCAGCATCGCAACTAGAGAAAGCCCAAGTACAGCAACAAAGACCCAGTACAGCCAAAAATAAAATAAAATTTAAAAATATTTTAAAGACTTTCAAAGCAGAAATAGAGACATAGAAGGAGAGAACAAATGCATGGATACCAAGGGGGAAGGGAAGGTGGTAGGAAGAACTGGGAGATGAGGATTGACACAAATACACTATTGATGTTGTTCAGTCGCTAAGTAGTGTCTGACTCTTTTCGACCTCATGGACTGCTGCATGCCACACTTCCCTGTCCTTCACTATCTCCCGGAGTTTGCTCAAATTCATCTAACCATCTGCCGCCCTCTTCTTTTGCCTTCAATATTTCACAGCATCAGAGTCTTTTTCAATGAGTTACCTCTTGATATGACACATAAAATGGATAACTAATGAGGACATACTGTAGAGCACAAAGAACTCCCTTGTAATGTACTGTGGTGACCTGAATGGGAAGGACATTCAAAAGGGAGGAGATAGTATGTGTATGTATGGCAGATTCATTTTGCTGTACAGTAGAAAATAGCACAACATTGTAAAGCAAACTGCACTCAAATCAAAATTAATTAAAAAAAAAAAAAAGGCTCAGCATGGGCTTCACGTTCTCTGACCCAAACTGAATAGATGCCTCCTCTGTGTCCACAGCCCCTGGCGCATCCTTCTATCACAGCGCTGATCACCTGGCTTATCACAGTTTCTGTCTCAGACCAGGGAATATAGCCTATTTTGCAGCACAGTACTTGGCATGGAGTAGGAGCTCAGGAAGTCATAATTAGAATGAAGTAAAATGAAGTAGCCAAATAATTGACTCCATAAAATTTTAATCAAAACATATTTTTACAGTGTTTACTCACTGCCAGACCATATGCCAGGCACTATGGGTATAAAGATAAACAAGACTCATTTCCTGTCCTCATGAAGCTTTCTGGAGACAGATAAGGAAACAAGTGCACCCAAGGGAGATGGGTATTATGACTGTTGTATGCATAGGGTACTCTAAATGGGGGAACCAAGAAAAGAGCTGGGGGAGGTGTGTTTTGAAAGTTGAGTGGGGGTCAACAGCTAGATAAGAGTGGGAGATGGGGGATAAAAAGTCTTTCAAACAGAAGTGGCATTGTTCGTCCAGGGAAAGTGCAGGGCATCTCGGAAACAGCAGGCTGAGGCATAAGATAGCCAGAGGTCACCCATGTGTGGGCTTCGCCACATGTTTACTGTCCTGTGAACCATGGAAATGGGTATAGACACATTCTGTGGGCCCTGTGATGGGGTAAGAACCATCAAGAGCCAAATGGCCCACCCTCCCTATTTATTAA
Source organism: Oryx dammah (assembly GCF_014754425.2). NCBI lineage: Eukaryota > Metazoa > Chordata > Mammalia > Artiodactyla > Bovidae > Oryx > Oryx dammah. The sequence goes on along the minus strand of NW_024070212.1, from coordinate 92,225,323 downwards.
GCACCTTCAATGTGCTGATTTCTAGTCCAGGCCACACTGGAGAATAGGAGAAGGAAGGAAGAAAGTAGTATACGACACTCCACTATACATGTCCTCGTAATATACATAATACAAATATATGCAACACAAATTCACACTTCTATATTACACAATTTACCCACCTACCAGCCCAAATATCTGAACTTCAGAAACTGGCAGAGAATATAACTTTAAACTCCCTTCTCCTTAATACTTACAGCACTGAGGTTGTGAGAAATCCTTAGGGAGACTGGCTAAAAGTTAAGCAGTACACATATTCTTCTAAAAGAAGACTTATCTAAGGTGAGCCTATATTAAACCCCAATAGGGAAAAGAAAAGCTTCTCTTTTAAGCAGGTGTAGGTAGGTGTCCTGCTGTGTGGCCACTAAGACATACCTGAGACCCCTGGGTCTCAATGGAGCACAAGGATCAAGGTGCATTAACCTTGGAAAAAGAGCATCATTGAGCAGCATGTTTAATCTACATTGTCTCATGACTTCATACAATCACTTTTGCTGTGAATTGTATTTTGGTGACAAAACATCAGTTTACACTGACAGAAAGTGTAAGACACAGCCTACGATATTCAGTGTTGTAGTTGCTATAAAGGATGTTTGATATTAAGAACATCATCACACTCAGCATATAGAGTCTCTTCTACAGTTGCCGGGCTTCCCAAGTGGCTCAGTGGTAAAGAATTCGCTTGCCAATGCAAGAGACGTGGTTCAATCCCTGGGTCGGGAAGATCCCCTGGAGAAGGAAATGGCAACCCACTCCAGTATTCTTGCCTGGAAAATTCCATGGACAGAGGAGCCTAGCAGGCTACAGTCCATGGGGTCACAAAGAGTCAGATACAACTGAGCATATATGCACTCAGTCTACAGTTGTCAGTGGAAGGCAGTGCTTCTCTGGAATAATGGGTTTGTTTCTATCTTAAGGACCATCTCTGAACCATGTAACTGATTATGTTTTCCTCTTTGCAATGGCTGCTAGGAAACTCAAAGTGACTATTTCAGTCCAGCTCTTGCACATGCCCCCAAATTTACAAAATATAGTTATCTCACCCCTGGCCTTCTCTTATGTTCTCCTACTCTTGCCTTTTTTCCCTTTGCTCCCATTGTCTCATTTTTTGGTTGATATACTATGACAATGTTATAAGATACCTCAAATCCTTTGTGGAAGGAACTGGTTTAAAAAAAAGATTTCATATATATAAATTTTATTTATACATCCAGTGTAACAAAATATACATGTATCATAAATAATGCATTACCTAGAATTCATTAGCATGAAGCCCACATGTATATGCCCTAAATATGAAACAACACACACAAAGCACAGATGCACATAATTCAGGATCACAGCACATCCCTAATGTCCCAAATACAAACACACACTTATTCCCTCCATTTGCCCCACTCCAGTGCACACATGCACCCACATGTGTCATGCACATACCAAGCTGCTCTGCGAGGAGCCGGCCCTTCTCAGTGGGAACAACCCTCTCTTCCTCCATATCACACTTGTTCCCCACCAGGATGACCTGGGCATTGTCCCAGGAGTAGGTCTTTATCTGAGTAGCCCTAAAGAGAGACAGAAAGAGGACTGTGTTATTGACACCCTCCTAGGCCAGAAAGGACCCCAAGAAGCTCACAGAAGCCCCTTCAACAAGGTTGCAATCCCACAAGCCATACGTTGTGGCCAATAAAAAAACCTTTTCTCGACAAGTTTTTGAAAGTGAGCATGTATTATTTCTATAATGAGAAATAAACTTTTAAATAGAGGAAATAAAACCAGACCTTTATATTGAGCATACATTTTTTGTGAAGCAGGCCTAAATCTGTTCCCCAACACCTCATAGGTAGGAACAGTTACCCCCCCCCTCTTTATTTCCCTACACCTTTACTGTGGCATCTGTTATTACATTTGGCTGGATTTATGTCTCTCCTTGAGGGCAGAGATAGGTTTATTCTTTTTTATATATAATTTTATTTATGTATTTATTTTTTATTCTTGGCTGTACTGGGTCTTTGTTGCTATGCCAGCTTGTCTCTAGTTGCAGCGAGTGGGGGCTACTCTTCAATCCCCTGCACAGGCTTCTTGTTGTTGTGACTTCTCTTGTTGCAGAGCACAGGCTCTAGAGGGTGCAGGCTTCAGGAGCTGCAGCACATGGGCTCAGTAGTTGTAGCTCCCAGGCTCTAGGGCACAGGTTCAGTAGCTATGGGGCACGAACTTAGCTGCTCCACAGCATGTGGGATCTTCGCAGACCAGGGATCAAACCCACGTCTCCTGCAATGGCAGGTGGCTTCTTTTCCACTGAGCCACCAGGGAAGCCCCATCTTTGTGGTACCAGCCCCCCCTCCCAGCATAGAGCACAGAGAAGTCAGTGAATGTCTGATGAAGGAAGGAGCCAGCAAATAGTTAATCCTGAAGCAGATCTAAATAAACTCTGATCCTATCCTGATACTGACATTCAATCTAACTCAACCTTAACTGCAGACTGGACCAACTACCAACCCTGCTCCTCAAGCTGATTTCACTACCCATCTTCTCTTTAAGGGTGAAAAGCCACTTCCTCAACGGATGGAATTCAGTCAACCACCATTTGTGGTAAAACTACAGAGAGCCAGGTTCTGGGCTGGGCACTGAGGTTTCGATGGCAGATGGGTGCTAGGCTGGGACCAAGTTTCCCAGAGGCAAAACTGAAGGTCACAGCTTGGAAAAGACAGACACTCTTCAGCCTCAAGGCAGAGACCTGAAGCCAACTCCCTGTGCCTCCCATGCCACTCTTCTGTCATCTTCCTCCCTCCTCCCACCTCCATCCACTCTCAGCTCCTAGATTAGCAACTTAGGTTATTCTTGGAGGAATCGTCACCAGGTGTTAAAGTCACTGTGTTCCTGAGGCAGGATGAACAGGGACTGATGGAGAAAGGGAAGGAGGTCAAGGCTGGCAGGGAATGGGCAGTGTGGAGATACTTAAAGAAAGAGCTAATCTCTTCATGGTGGGAGGTGAGGATGGGAGGAGATAGAGGGGACAAGGGAGGAGGAGAGAAAAGTCATGACTGGAGGGAAGGGAGAGAATAAGAAAGGGGAAAAACAGGAGGGAAAAAAAGGTATAATGAGAGAGGAAGAGAGGTTTTGGAAGCAAAATCTCCTCCCCATCTGGATGTATCCTGGAGAGGACTGGGAAATTTATTTTACTCATGTTCCAAAAGCTAATGCATATTCTTGCTCACAAGTTTGGGTAGATACTTTTACTGGATGGACTGAGGCTTCTCTCTGTCGTAGTGAACAGGCTAAGGAGGTTATAAAGATTCTCTTCATCAGTGGAAGGCTTCCCGTGGTGGACATCTCCACTTCAAGGAAAGGACTTTCTTCAAGTCTGTGAATACCCACATCTCCACTTCAAGGAAAGGACTTTCTTCAAGTCTGTGAATACCTTCGACAACAATCACATGCGATGCCTCTTCTTCATCTGATGACATCTACCAACCCTAAAATGGACTGGTGCAACACTTTGCACTTTAACTATGGACATAATGTGACTTTTAATTTTGACTATGTTGCCTTACATCTGTAACTGTGTAACTGGATTTGTTTCTAGCTGCATGAAAGCGTTTAAGTTACAAATGGTTGCTCAAACTCCTGCTACTGCTGCACCTTCCTCCAACTACTATTTGGGGCCCCTGGATCAGATATCCTCAATATGAGGATTAGGAGAATATGTTGCCTCACCAATTTAGGGAACAATGCCCCTTCTCAGCTCGGAAGCAGTTATGGAACGAGAATGACGCCCCTTTTCCCTAGGCAACATAATTCTCCTAAAAGAAAAGGGAGGCATGAGAGAGTCATTTCCTAGGCAGGTTGATAAGAAGTCTAGGGGTCCCCAAGGAGAGAAGGGTCTGGAATTCTCAAGGAGGAAGAAAGGACAAACTTTATTTCCTTCTCTACATTCCTAAGGATTATTTAACAATAATGTATTCTGCCTGAGGACAGTCTCTGGATTAAACCTTCTGGCTAATTCTGTTATCTTAAAATGTAGATTATGGGAGTAGGTCTGGTGAGGTCTGTACAACCTCCAGACATTCTTTGGATTCATTGGAGAGTATATAAACTCATTGCTAACGCTAACAAGCGGGTACTCTCTGCCCTCTTCTGATGCCTATGTCAGAAGCTTTCTCTATCTCCTTTATACTTTAATAAAACTTTATTACATACACACACAAAAAAAAAAAGGAAAGAGGGAGAAAGGAGGAAGAAGGGAATGACCAAGAGGCTGAGAAGGAGAACACGTGTGACAGGAATGTGGGTGGCACCCTAGACTGCTGTTCAGAACTGGGAAGTGGGGGTAGGCAGCCTGAAAGGTCACTTCCAGCTCAAGGTTCCAAGGAACCAATGGTGCCTCACATAGTCATGGCAACTGTTCCTTGGCAGAAGCAAATTCTTCAAAGGGTAGCTGTTGGGCAAAAAAGAGCAGAAGACAAGCTTGGCACTGGCCAGCACTGCTGTGCTGTGCCCAGCCTGCTCTGCCTCTCTGACTGTGGATAAGAACCAGGCACAGATTCTCCATCTTCCACATTCTTATCCTCTCCACTGAATAGGGACACCCAGTCCTGGCCTTCTCTCTTCACCTCTCCTCTTCATGCTCCCTTCTCCTTGTGAGTAATTTTCCAGGGAGAAAGAAGTAAGTCAGCAGTCTCCAACCTTTCTGGCACCAGAGACTGGTTTGATGGAAGGCAGTTTTTCCAGGATCGGGGTTAGGGGGGTTTAGTTCAGGCAGTAATGCAAGAGATGGGGATGTGGCCTGGGGGGTTGGGGGCCCAGAGGTTGGGCTATACCTCTAGGGAACTGTGTCAGATTCTATTGTATATTGAACTGTTATAAACTTAACCCCCACCCCCCAGCCAAGGAATAAATTTTATAGGAAAACAATATGTGGATTCACTTAGTACTCTGTCCAGAATGATTTTTTCTAAAACACTCATCTGAACCTGTTGTTTCCCGGTTCAAATGTCCTCACCTACAAATAAAATCCAAATTCCCTACCCCAGCATATAAAATCCTTCATGACCTCTGCTCTTCTTAACCTCTCACCTACCTTCTTGCCTTTGCACATCTGTACTCCTTTTCTGCAACATTCTTATCCATTTGTCCCTCTGGCCAATTCTTGTCCATCTTCAAACCGTAGTATGCATGTCAGCAATTCCAGGACACATCCCCTAACTCCCCAAGCTAGGTTTCTACAGCCTGGGTACCACTCTCATCACTGCACCTGTCACAGGATATTGTCATTGCCTGCTCACTGATCTATCCTCTCTGCTCATCTGTGAACGTTGTGAAGACAGGAGCCATGTCTTATTCATCTGGTTTTCCCTAACTCATAGCGTAGGGCTTAGCACATGCTAGAGTTTCATGAACAATCTGATGAATGAATGAATGAATGAATGAATCTCATACCAGTCTTGGACAGCATTGAAAGATTCCTCATTGGTGATGTCATACATCAGAATGAAGCCCATGGCTCCACGGTAATAGGCTGTGGTGATGGTCCGGTACCGCTCCTGCCCAGCTGTGTCCTAGGTGGGAAAAGGAAGGAGTCAGCCTCATAGAAAGTCTGTTTTTGTTTCTAAAAAGTTCCTAGGACAATTAACTAATAATCCAAAGTATATTTAAGGAGCATCTATTATTTATCTTGTACTTGGAGACTATCATAAAATGGTTTTTGAAACATCATAGAAATTAATAAGAAAATAATTAAAATCCCAGTAGAAAAATGAGCAGGAGGAAAGAACTTTTCACAAAAGAACTGTAAATAGATAATTATTATATTAAAAGATTTTTCTTTGTTTTTAATTATAATTCTTGTTACAGACAAGGATGTAATAAGATGTACAACCTTACACCTTGTTTGTGGGAATGGAACTTGGTTCAGTCTTTCTGGAAATCAATTTGGAAGTCTCAAGAGTATTAAAAATATTTGTACCCTTTGACGTGGAAATTTTTCCTTCTAAAAACTTTTTTACAAAAATAGAAAATCAGACTAGCATTAATATTGATGCATAAAAATTTTGGTTACAACTCTATTTAAACAGTGTAAAAGTATCATTAACATATATCCAACTTTAGAATGGTTATGTGTTTATTTATATAAGATGGAACAATGCTTGTATGTGCAATGTAATGTCAGCTTCATAACGATATTTGCAGAGAAGAAAACTGGAAAGAAACACATCAGAAGGTTAATAGTGTCTATCTCTGTAAGAAAGATAAGAATTATCAGGATTTTCATTTTCTTCAGGTATTTTTATTGTCTTCTAATGCTAAACATGTATTATTTATACAAGGAAAAACAAACATTTTCACTAAAAAAATATATGACTAAGACAATTCTTTATCTCAAGAAGCTCACAGTCTAGTTGGAAACACAAACACAAACAAGCTAAGCCAAACCCCACAATAAAGCGTTAATGGAATACTCTGGGGTGCTTTACAATGTCCACACAGTCCTCATATCAGGTACCAATCAGTCTTATCTGTATCATTATAGTTTTAGATGTGTGATACTGGAGCACATATAAAAGATTCTTCATATATTACCTCATTTAAATTTTACAAAAAGTCTCTCAGAGGTAAGGATCAGTATTTACATTTTATAGTTGAGAATGCAAAACTGCAGAGAGGGTAAGTGACTTTCTCAAGGACATCTAGGACTTCTGATTCCAAGTCTGATGCACATACCATTATACCTCAGTCAATGAAGGTTTATCTACAGGCATTTACTGAACACTACCCGTAATGATATTAAAAACAAATAATGGGAACAAAAGAATTATAATATGCCATTATTAGTACATATGCTGCATCTATTATTCATAAACTTTAGAAAAACCCTGTAAGGTACATATTATTACTCCCACTTTACAGTTGAGAAAACTGAGGTTCATAGAGATTGTCCATCAAATGTAAGAATCGGGATTCAAAACAAGTCTGTCTGTCTGACTCCTACAATCTATTTCAGTATCTCGCCTTGGCTATGAATCATTAATTTGTGTGATACAGAAATGGAACAAGCATCATCCTTGCCCTCAGGAAAGCTCAGCAAAAGTATAGAGGTGGCTAAGACATACCACCAAACTAATAATTAGCAATGTCATCACTATCAAATAAGTGGTATACAGAAAATGTGTCACACAATTCAGATAAAGGAGAAGTATGGTGATTTAGGGTAGCTATGAAAGATGTCAAAGCAGAAATAGTGCACCAGTTAGGATAGACTGGGTTACTCAATAATAAGCCATCTCAAAATCTCAGCAGCTTCAATAACAAGGTTTTATCTTTCACTATTTTTACATATCCATTAAGAGTTGGCTAGGTGCTCTGCTCTTTGTCTGCTTCATTCCAGGATAAAGACTGACAGAGCAGCTATGAGAAGGAAAGAAAATATGTGAGTCATGTTTTGGCTCTTCCATTTTTCTTGTTCACTGACCAAAGCAAGTCACATGCCCACACCGGAGAAAGCACAATCCTATAAAACGCCCAGGAGGAGAATGGGAAATGTGGTAGATGGCATAACCACTCCAATGGAGGGAATCTCTACCAAGTCCAGCAGCATCACCTAAAGATGTGGTTACTTAGTAATAGAAGGAAGACAACAGGGATTTTCCTAAATAAGAATTTTCCAAGCAGAGAAGTGAAGGAAAGGTATTTTGACATAAGGAAGAGTTTTTTCCCGTGCTACTCCAGAACTTAAGGAATTGTGGGAAATGAGTAGGCAATGAAACTAGAAAGAGCTTTGAATGCAATGCTACAGAATTTGAATTTGATCTTTTTAGGATCAAAGATTTTGAGGTAGGATATTAACATGATTTTATCTGAACTTTAGAAAGATCGCTTTGACTGTGACATGAAGAACAAACTGGAGGAAGTAGAGATGGCAAGCAGGCAGGCTGGTTGGTGAGATCTTTGCAATGGCTCAGGTGAGACCTAAGATGTATTTGAACTAGAGTGGTAGAAGTGGAGATGGAGTAGAAATAGATTCAACAAGTACTTAAGAGGTGACTTACAGACATGGCAAACAGATCAGTTATTTTTTTGGCAAGGCTCAGCTTCTTCATGTCCTGTGTAATTCAGCTCTGACCCAGACTTGCACATTACTCAGCAAAAAAAGTGTGCATTTAACACATCTACCATCGTGGAAGAGCATTTGAATCACCATCTCCTGTTTGTTGAGCATGGTTTGGGGGTGTCTTACTCTTTACTTCAAGCAGCTTATCAGAGTATTGGTTCTGACCACATATAGTACTTCTCCCTGAGTTCTGGCAAATAGAATTGTATCCAGCTCATGGATGAGTAGTGTAGAATGAATGAGTAGATGGGTGTAATGAATGAGTGATGTAGAATGGGTGAGTAGATGAATGAATTAAAAAATGAATGAAGAGATGGATGAGTGAGTGCGTGAGTGAGGGTGAGTGAGTAAACATCTAACACAGGAATCTTAGGCACTAATATTAGAGAGATACTCCTGTTATATCTACACAAAAGCTCTTTGTGTGGGTACCTATGAACCACTACAGCAGCTCTTATCTCTACTTCCTGAACTCCTCAGAGTCAATGAGACAGATGAGACTCTTTCTACCAGTGTACAGGCTCAGGCCCCAAATCTTATTCTATAGGGTTTAGAACTAAGCCACCTGTCCAGACTAGGGATCTAAAGGCCCAAGCAGGATTTTTGAGCAACTGCACTGCCAGCAGGTCTCATTTCTCCTCACTCCACCTGCATTGTACCACCTCTCTGTGACAGTTTCCAGTCTCCCATCTCTACCTGGAGTCTGGACCTGTGCTCTATCTCTTTGACAAAGAATCCTGCTACTCAACTGATGCCCAGTTAATTGGAAATCCTGGTATAGAATAATAAATAAGCTTGGACAAGGAATTAGTTTTACCTCTACACTCAGTGCCTTGGACAGGGCTAGGCACACATTAGGGATTCAATCACCACTTGCTAAACAAAAAGTCCATGTAGTTTTGAGGTTAAGAGCGTGGTCTTTCGAGTTAGACTGCTGGGTGTAAACCCCTATTCTGCTGCTGCTCAGTTGCTTCAGTCGTGTCTGACTCTGTGCAGACCCCATAGACGGCAGCCCACTAGGCTCCTCTGTCCCTGGGATTCTCCAGGCAAGAACACTGTAGTGGGTTGCCATTTCCTTCTCCAATGCATGAAAGTGAAAAGCGAAAGTGAAGTCACTCAGTCATGTCCAACTCTTAGCGACCCCATCATGGACTGCAGCCTACCAGGCTCCTCCGTCCATGGGAGTTACCAGGCACAAATACTGGAGTGGGGTGCCAATGCCTTCTCCGAACCCCTATTCTAGCACTTACTAACTTTGTGACAATGGTAGACAGCTTCCAAAATGATTCACAATGATTCCTGTGTCCTAGTATTCACGCTTTTGGATAATTCTCTCCTGGGGCAATTTTCCTTTGGGGGCCTTAGTTTCTTCATCTATAAAGTGGGCTATAACAATAGGCCTATAACATCTATAACAATACCTATCTCACAAAGTTACCACAAAGATTAAGAAAGTTATTATATCCAAAATGCTTGGAACAGTTCCTTATACAGCATGGGTGCCACTTAGGCGTTGTTTTTGTCCTTCCACAGTCAGCTCTAGGAGCAGGGCCAGGTTCCCAGGGTCTTCTCAGCAGGACTGAACAAGTCTCATGCCATGGGCCACCCTGCTCTCATTCAGACCTGCTCAGGGCAGCATCCATTCAGGGTCTAAATATGATTTGTCGTTGTTGTCATTGTTTAGTTGCTTAGTGTGTCTAACTCTTTTGCGACCCCATGGTCTGTAGCCCCATGGTCTGCAGGCTCCTCTGTCCATGGGATTTTCCAGGCAAGAATACTGGAGTGGCTTGTCATTTCCTTTTCCAGGGGATCTTCCCAACCCAGGGATCAAACCCACATCTCCTGCATTAGCAGGTTGGTTCTTTACCACTGAGCCACTTGGGAAGCCCCTCAATATGAAGCTTCCCTCAAAGAGCAGAAAATGGACAGACAGAAAGGGAATGGATGAATTAAGAGTTGAGCAGGCTTTGGTCTGACTCACAGTTTTTCCTATCATTAGCTGTGTGATTTTGGATGGCTTGGTTTTTTCATCTCTCTGAGGCTCAGTTTCTTCACAATTTGAATGAAAATAATAATACCTACTTAGTAGGGTGTCTGTAATTAAGTAAGATTTTTTTAAATGTCTAGCTCATACTAGGTACTCAAGTATAGGAGTATTTTGTCCCTTGTATTATTATTTAACTTTTTAAGGCTTAATTTCCTCATTAATAAAGTGGTGACAATAATATCAGTCCTTCTCTTTAATTCTTTTTTATTGTGGTAAAAGTCACATAATATAAAACTATTTTAACCATATTTAACTCTACAGTTCAGTGGCACTAAGTACATTCACATTATTGGCCAACTCTCACCATCACCCATCCCCTTCCTAAACTGAAACTCTGTCCCCATTAAACATGAATTCCCCATTCCCCCTCCCCAAACCCTCACCCCTGGCATCTACCAATGTACCTTCTGACTCTATGAATTTGACTATTCTAGGTATCTCCTATAAGTGAAATCAAATAGTATTTGTCTGCAAAATAATAATACCAGTCCTGAAGTGGTTGTGTGAGGATTAGAGATAAAGTATTCATAGAGCTTGGGAGAGTGCCAGGCACATAGTAGGTGTGTAATAAAGCTTATAGTAGCTGTGCTTATTACTGTGCTTATTACTATATTGTTGTTTTTCACCTAAAGAAAAGCAAGGTTGGAAACAACAGTCCAGCTCTCACTATCCTGTGCTCAATGGAAAGTAGCCCAGAGAATCGCTCCTGAAACTCCCTCTCTCTTTTATTTTTAAAAATCACTTTGATGAACATTGATTCCCCTCCCACTGATGAGAGTCAGAAATAGAACCAAAGAGGAGACAGGAAGAAGGAAAAAAAAAAAGAGGCATGACTCACTGTCTACTTGAAGGAGGAGATCGTGTCATCAAGAGCAATTGATTCACTTCTACGAAGCAGACATTCATTGAGATCTTCATATGGGCAGAGCACTATGCCAGAGACTGGACATGATGATACGCAAGCCACTGCCCTGGCCTCCAGCAGCCCTGTCAGTGTGACTGACAGACACAGGGGCCAGAGAGAAGGGAGATAACATCAACTGAACACCTGCTATGTGCCAGGCACTTCAATAAGTGCTTCACACACAAAAAAATTGCTTCATATATGGGATCTTATTATTTGTACTAACCAAATAAAACCTGCTAAGTGCCAGGCACTATGCTAAGCACTTTTCCTATTTTACTTACTTTTCAAAACAGCCTTGAAATACTGTTATCTGTACTTACAGATAAGGAAAATTTAAATAACTTGCGTAAGATCTTGTAACCAGCTCATGGCAGACTGAGATTCAAACCTAGGTCTGATTCCAAAGCCTGTGCTCTTCCCAGAATGTCCTTTGCTGTAGGTTATTCCTCTTAACTATTACATCAGCCTGAAGCAGGACAAGTTTGAGTCCCCATTTTATATGTGAATTAACTGAGGGTCACAGAGTTTAAGTAACTTGCTAGAGTCACAGACTATAAGGAAGTAGAGTCAGGATTGAAATTCTGTGTTTTGACAAAAGTTTATGTATTGTTTACACAGCTTATAGCCCAACCAGACTGTATGTTCTGAATTCTTCTCCGCTCCTCAGGATAGGACCCAGCCCACTTCCAGAGAGGAGAACCTCCAACCATGTGTAAGATTCCCTAAGGCCAACGTCTCTCCTCCACCATAGGAAAGGGCTGGAAATCACCCACAAAGCTTAATTGGAGTCACGTGTCTGGCACACAGGTGTTCAACCAATATTAGTTATCTTCTTTATCTTCCACTGAATCATTGATCCAACACAGATCCATCATTTCTGGAATTTCCATATTGTCACCCACACATGCAATACTCATTTCTGCTCCATATGGCTGTTCATGTACTCTCTTGGCCACATATGCCCTCTCCCAGCTCCTCCACGTGTCTTAACTATCAGACTGTTGAATTCTAAAATTAAAAGTAAATCTTAGAAGTTACTCAATCCACCCAGTTACTTAAAAAATGAATTCCTTCTATAGCTCCTTGCATTAAGTGTTCCTAGTGTTAGATGCCTACCACCTCAAAAGGCAGCCACTCTACTGATGGACAGTTCTGAGTATTACAGCATTTCTTCCTTCTGTTGAGCTGAAAGCTGCATGTGGTAATTTCTGTCCATTGATTTAATTCTGTTCTCTGGAGACCCAAAGAATAAATCTAATTTTTCACTCCTGTGGCAGCCCTCCAAATATTTAAGTCCTATGTTTGTTTAGCTCTTAGAGTTTACAAAGTATTTTTTTCTTATTATCTCAGTTAGTTCCCAGAGAAATCCTATGGGAGAAGAACCAATATCTCCATTCCATATTAAAGAAACAAACAAACCTGAGACTTGTAGAGGTGAATGATGTCAAGAGGCTTAAATAAAACCAGGTCTTCTGGCTCCAAGAGACGAATGTTCTTGGCACTGGACCCCATCCCTGATGTTTCAAATCACCTGTCACAGGAGCCACAGTCAAACAGAATGACCAGAAAGAACAGTGACAGGAACTTGAAACAGTGTCATGGGACGAGCAGCTGAAGCAAGAAGGAAGCTCTGAGGAAGGGTACTGCCCTCTCCAAATATCTAAAGTGCCTAAAGGATTTTCATTCTTCTTTCTTTCTTTCCCGAATCTTCACTGGGCACTGATTCTGTGGTAAGTGTTGGTTAGGTCCTGAAGATATAAGGTTGAATATTATACATACCTGCTTAAACTCTATAGTGACTGTTTACAGTAAAGAGAAACATGTATTGAATGGGGACTTATAAAGCAGGAGAGGCCATTCCCACAGAGCCTTCTAGCACCTTTCCCTGAGGCAACACTCTTACTCTGGAGCTCAGCTCAGCTCAGCAGAGAAGCTGCCCTGACCATCCTGGCAATGTCAAATGCTACAATTACATCCTCTCCTGGCACCATGTACTTCTCCTTTGTAGCACTCATCCTCACTGTAATTTTGCATTTATTTGTGTAATTATTTGATTAAAGACTGTCTCCCCTGCCAAACTGCAAGGACCATAAGAACAAGGTGTCTGGTTTTGCTTATTCTTTGGTCTTCAGTGCCTGGCATAGCACTGGCAAGGAGGGGCAGGGAGATTTCCAATAAATATTTGAAAAGGACTGAAAGCGTGAACTTTGGGAGTGACCGCAACATTTCTGATAGAGCACAATGAATGTCAGATGGGTCTTTCTAAATCTCATCTCTTTTGGTCTAAATCCTTCCCTTTACTTCCCACCGGCCACCTTATAGGCTGCAAGCATCTCAGTAGAAAGCAGACCCTTCAGGATTGATTCAGGCTTCCTTCCAGTTCCTTCCCTCCCATTCCTCCACTGAACCAGTGAGTTTCAGCTTTGCCTAACTACTTGTGGTTTTCCAAACACTGCTCCTTCACACCCCTGGACTTTAATCTGATACGCTTATCTTTGCCTGAAATCCCCTTTCTCCTTCATGATTCACAACTTTATTCAAGGTCACATCCTCTGAACTGTCCTTGACCTCCTCTCCCCTGACAAAGTAACTTCTTTCTCTGCCCTCTTTTGTTTGGCATTAGATCATTGCATGTATCACATTTATTAAAGTTACTGGGTTATTCATCTGTCTCCTCTGAGACCCAATATTTATTTAAAGCTAAATTAAATCCCAGGTCCTCAATTATAGCACCCAGCACATAGTAGGCACTTAATAAGAATGCTGGTGAATGAAACTCAAAGGCTGATTCTGTGCTAAGGACAGAAAACTCATTTAGAAACTCAGGATTGGTAGGAAAATCACCTGTGAGAAAGGGGTCCCCTCTTCTTTCTGATTCCTTTCCAAGTTATCAGACAAAAGAGGAAGGCCCAGAGCAGTGACAGACTTAAGAAGTCACACAGCTAGGAAGAGGTTATCTCTGGGGCCTCTGTCCTTGCTTGGATCCTGCCCCACTATATACATGCTTGCCAGTCAAACTTCTTCCTGCCCCTCTTTAGCTCATTCCCTCCAGGTGAGGTTGTGGGGGTGGAGGTGGGGGGATGATGAGCACCAGGAAGGCAGGTAATAAGAGCTTCTGAGCTGGTTCTCCCCTCATCCTACGCCCTGACCCACAGCTGCCAAACTCCAAGCCCTTTGTATTCTGTAGCACCTGGGAGCCCGAAGCATCATGTCCTATAGGAATGGGAGGAAAGCAGAAGGAGAGAGCTTTTCAGGGACATTCAGTGGAGCCAAGGAGAATCAAAGGATTGAGGAAAGGAAAGAGTGTCCCCTTAAAGTCGGCTCGGTCTGTCCTCAGTAGTATAGACCACACTTGGAGCACCTACAGTTTATAAGCATTTTTGTTGTATCATCTCATTGGATTCTAACAATGACCTTGTGATACAAACTTTTGAGAGTCAGAAGAAACCAGTCTTTGAGCTCATCCAGTCTTGATTGCTTTATTTTGCATGTAGCGAAATTGCAACTCAGAGAGGTAAAGTGACTTTCCTAAGATGTTACAGCTACTTATTTTTTTGACTAGGCTGGGACTCAAATGCAAATATTCTAACTCCACCTCCAGTATTCTTTCCAGCACACCATGAATTATTGTCACTATTGATTTACAGATAAGAAGACTGGAGTCCAAGGAGTTCAGTCACAGGTAGTGATACTTGAGGACAGCGGGCAAGAAAAGAGGTCATTGGAACCCAGGATTGGGTATTCAAAAGCACTTCCCTGCCCACCATAATTCCTATCTAACCTTTGAGGTCCAGGTCAAAGGGCACCTATTCTGGGAAGTTCTTAGGGATCCAATATCAAAATTCATCATCATTTTTTTGGACCTTCACAGAATATACCTGAGCCTTATTTTAGTGATAGGAGAACACAGAACCTTAAAGTTAGAAAGCCCTTGTGGAATTGAGTATATATGTGAGAGTAATCAATTCCACAAACATTTACTGAGCCTACACTGTGCCAGTGAATAAGACCCACATGATTTCTGCCCTCAGAATTCTCAGTCTAGCAGGGAAGCTACCTCACATGTGGCAAAATCCTTTGAGAGGTTATAGGATGATACATATGATACCTGTAGGGTCACCTCCCTCATTTGACAGGTGAGAAGTCCAGCCCCAGAGAGGTGAACATCCTGCATTCTTATTTTGGGCACTGATCTCACACAAAACCCTCAAAGCCTCTCACAGATACGAATGGTTTCCACTAAGATTTAGGCACTATATTTTACTTCACACAGATAAACTAAAGATATAGTGGTTCCTTTCATTGCTCCTCAGTGAACCTGGCATGTCTTAGGTTTCCCATATTTGTTTATTTATTTTTGGCTGTGCTGGGCTGGCTTTCTCTAGTTGCAGTGAGTGGGAACTACTCTCTAGCTGCCGTACACGGGCTTCTCGTTGTGGAGGTTTCTCCTGTTGTGGAACAGGGACTCTAGTGCGAGGCGGCCTCAGTCGTTGTGGCTCATGGGCTTAGTTGCTCCACTGCATGTGGGATCTTCCTGGACCAGCAACTGAATGGTGTCTTCTGCACTGGCAGGTGGATTCGTAACCACTGAACCATCAGGGAAGTCCCTTCAATAACTATTCTTGAATGAATGGATCATAGAATCTATATCAGGGATTTGTTTCAACTCCCATCTACATCTCCTCATGTAGGCTGTGGACTCAGGGCCGTGCCTTTCATTTCTATAGCCTGAGCAACAAGGCTGTGGACTCAAGGCCGTGCCTTTCATTTCTATAGCCTCAGCAACAACCTAGAGCAAGGCATGGCACCTGGCAGGTATTCCAAAAATACTGAGTGGACAAAGGAATGAATAAAGGAGAGAAAGCTGGGGAATATTATCTCTCTGTTGCCTCAGATAACAAAGATGACATGCCCCATACTCGCTCCTCTTCTCAAAACCCCTCCTTACCTCAGTTTCTATGAAACCTTACTTCACCAGCGCTTCCCCTGCACCTCCTCCTGCTCCTGTCTCCTAAATTGGCTCTTTATCCCCTGGGCCCCTTACTTCCGAGTTTCAGATACAAATTTCCAACTGTCTGCTGGACATCTCCATTTAGTCTGAATGCCTTAGACATGTACATAGTTGACTATTAAGTAAGACCCACTTCATTTGTGTCTTCTCCAGTTACTAAGCCCTCATCAGTACCCAGGACAGATCTGGGCACGTAGCAGGTATTTTAAAGATGCCTGCTGAACGAACAATCATCCCTGACACCCCAGTGCTTTTGCATGGACAAATTTAGCATTAGGGTTGCCAATCCATTTCCTCTTCAGTCTTTTTGCCTCCCAATTGACATCAGCACTATTCAGAGCAGGCTGAGGAATCTCCCTAGGGAATCTGCTTAATTTGCCACCTGCTGTACCCTTTTGGTGACTCACCCAACTCCCCTTCAAGACAGGAAGAAATGGGAGAAGAAGTGATGTGGGAGAGGGCCAGGAGAAAAAAGAGAAGCTTGAAACAAGATTATACTTAATATATCCCCAGGTAACAGCAAGCAAAAGGAAATGATTGTTAGGTTTTATATTAAGAAATGGCTGGTGATAAAAATAGGACCCTTGTCAGACAATTTGAAGAAAACAAATGGTTAATAAATGTATAGATGATTGTTCAATAAGTAATCAGAGAAATGCTATTTGAAATAATGAGATACCATTTTAACCTATTAAATTAGGTAAACTTAAACAAAGGTAATATTCGATGCTGGCAAAGGTAGAGTACAATAGGAATCTCACTAATGGAAGTCTATCAAAGGATATAATCTGAAACTGAGGAAGAGTTTTATATACAAAGATGATCACTGATCACTGCAGTGTGATCCATAACAGCCCCAAGTTGGAAAGTAGTTAAATGTTCAAACAATAGAGAACAACTAAACTTTGAGAGGCCAGAACTTGTACCTCATTGTTTTGCCTCTGTTCAGAGTGACCAAAATATGGTAAATGCAACAATACTGTTAATGAATGAATTAATGAATAGACATGGTACATTTTCCTTGTAAAATACTATGAAGTCATTAAAAATATATTTTAAAAGATTTTCTAACAACTTTAGCTGTATTCATGTCATAGCTTTACATTAAAAAAGACAAGATATAAAATTGAATATACATCATGACCTCAATTATGTTGAAAATTCATAGAAAAGAAACCAACCACAGTGTCAGTAAAATTTTCTTCTTTATGTTTGTATATAATCTCAAAGTGTTTCTAATGAGCATATATTACTTTTATAATTAAGAAAAACTAAACTCATAATGAACACTGGCAGTTGCTATCATTATGAATAGTCCAGGGAGAAGGAAACATGGGAAAAAATATGGAAGACAAATCATAAGTTGATCATTGTTGTAGATGGATCCTACTTGAGTGTATGTTTGAAATTTTCCATTATAAACAGCTAAAAAGAAAAAAAAAATAGTAAGGCCTAAAACAGCATAGCATCTGGGGGAAAGTATAAGCAGTTCCATTTTCACTGAAGTGTAAAGTACAATATTATACGGATTCTAAGATGCTCTTTTTTGTTTCACATTTTAATATCTCTGAAATAAGGATATACCTTACAATTGATAGCATTTTCAATTTTCAAAACACAGTACTTAAAATAGGAAGTGAGGCTGGAACTAGATCATGGAGGTCTTGAATGCCAGGCACTTGGACACTGTCCAGAAGAGAACAGGGAACCACTGAGGGATTTAGTGGTACCCACCCAACAACAGGGGGCTTCTAGGTGGCACTAGTGGTAAAGAACCCACTTGCCAATGTAGGAGATGGAAGAGACACATCTTACATCTAAGATGTAAGGTTCTATCCCTGGGTTGGGAAGATTCCCTACAGGAGGGCATGGCAACCCACTCCAGTATTCTTGCCTGGAGAATCCCATGGACAGAGGAGTCTCGTGGGCTACAGTCCATAGGGTTGCAAAGAGTCAGACACAACTGAAGTGATTTAACAGGTATGCAACCAACCTGTTGTGTAGGGGACATTCAGTAAGTGTGTGCTAAATGGTGAGGCTTTTGAGGATGGGGAAACTGCTGCTTATGCCAAGGGCCAGGGGACACCGGGACACTGGGAGATGAATTTGAGGCCTTGCTGTCTCCTCCTTGTCATCTCATGAGTCCCATTTCTCTCCAGTGTCATCTCATGAGTCCCATTTCTCTCCAGCTCAGCAGGGCAAAACCATCAGGTTGTCTTGATAAAGCCTTTCTCTCTCCAAATCCCCAATTACTTCCATTTTCCTGATAGTAAGAAATATTTTCCCAGAACCTGAGCCAACAAAAGCTAAATAAATGTAAATGTCCACAAGCCTGGCTTCCATGGTACCTTCTGACATGACATTCTAAAACCTTTTTAGCCAAAGACAAAACCTTGGGCTAAAGCCTGGTCCAGGGACCCACTTATGAATTCATTTCTAAACAGAGACATAGGGAGTTAATATATACAGGGCAGCTAATAGGCTAGAGTGAACTCCCTAGAACTTCTGGGACTTAACTTAGAAAGACAGTCCAGGATCTCCATCCTGCCCTGGGCTGGGCTTTCCCTTTGGTCTCATAGCTGCTTTCTCTTGGGAGTTGGCCTGAGTCACCATAGCAGACAAGTCCCCTGAGGATCATTTGCATACAGATGCCACAGTGTTCTAAAAATAGAATAAACACTCAGCTCTACAAAGCAAATGCCTTGAAATTTATTTACGAGGGAGGGGAGACCATCATGTAAAGAGGGAGGAGGGACCTGTCAGAGGCAGCCTGACAATAAGGGAGCCACATGGTGCAGGCTGGGAGTCAGGAGGCCTGGGTAACATTCAATTCTACCACTAACTTGCTTTGTGCGTTTATGAATACCAGCTCCCCCACCTCACCCCTCACACTCTGGGCCTTGGGTTTTCCGTCTTTAGATGATTTTTAGGGCCCCTTTTAGCTCTGTAAAGAGCAATAGTAGTAGTAATAACAATAGCAAGAGTAATAATAATTGCTAGCATGAATTGACTACCTACTAAGTGTTAGGCAGTGTGACAAACATTTTTTTTCTTGCATTATTCATCAACCCTCACAATCAGCTCTTTGAGGCAGGTAGGAAAGAAACTGAGGCACAACATGTGTTAGTACTTGCCCAAACTAACAAATGTTGGAGGTAGGAGTTTAACCCCTGTGCTAGCGTGACTTCCAGAATACTAAAATGTTACATTTATTCCTGATTGTTTTAATCTAACAGTTTCACTGCCTTAAATTTATGCCATCTCTTACATTCTCCTCAGGTTCTAACCATCCTAGGCCGTTCCCCAGGTCCCAAACATTGTGTTCTTCAAAGTCTCCTTGCTTTTCTCATACTGGTCCCTCTGACTGGAATAGCCTGATCCCCTGCCCTGCTGAACTTGTCACCACTTACCAATCAGAATTCAGTTCAAATGCTTCCTTCCCAATTCATTTTCTCCAGTACCCAAAAGCAGAAGTGATGACTGATTGCCATTTGTTGAGAATAAGAGCATGCCAGGTACTATGCTAATTCTTACAACTTTTTGAGAGAAGTTCTATTATCACAACCATTTTACAGATGAAGTTCCTGAGGTTAAATACTTGCCTTAGGTCATATAGCTAGATAAAAATCTGAATCAGACAATCTGACCTCACAGCCTTCCTAAGCCCTTTTCTACCCTCTCTCTAATGAAATCACGTATGAATTGCTAAGGTGACTGTCTCCTCCACCAGACTACAAACTCTTCTAGTTCTTCTTCTTCTTCTTTTTTTTTTTTTTTGCTTTGCTTTTTATTCTACAGGATTAACTGAATTGCTGGAAAGTAATTTGGAGCAGCATAGAAAAGATGAAAGACAAAGTTCTTCATTCTGTCTAATCTCTCTCTGCCATTTAAATCCCTTTAGGAGGGGCTTCCCTGGTGGTCCAGAGGCTAAGACTTCATGCTCCCAGTGTAGGGGGACTGGGTTTGGCCCCTCGTCAGGGAACTAGATCCCATTTGCTGCAACTAAAAGTTCGCCTGCCACAACTAAAGATCCCAAATGCTGCATGCTTCAATGAAGACTGAAGATCCCACATGTTGCAACTAAGACCCAACAAGGCCAAATAAATAAATCAAGACAGTTTTTTAAAATCCCTTTGGGAATAAGTATATATATTTAATTATATACCTTGGCACCATTTTAGTTTCCATCTCAGGAGTATGGGTGAACCACCTCCTCCAAGGAGCCACTTAAAATCCTCATTTTCATCATCCCATTAATTTTAGTGTCCTTCAGCATTTATACTTCATTTAATTAAACACAGTAAGTATTAATGAGTGGGTTCTGTGAGGGGCAGTGGTTAAGAGTCTAGATTTGGGGGTTAAGCACATCTGAGTTCAAATTCCAGCTCTGCCACTTCCTGGCACCTGACCTTGAACCAGATCTAACTCAGAGCCAACTAGTTAGCTGCAAAGCGAATATCCTTTCTTGAAGGATATTCCTTTCTTGGTGGTGTTGGGAGGATAAAATGAGATGAATGTTGTGATAGTGCTTGGGCAGCTGTAAAGTTCTGAATAAACATTAGTCACAATCATTTAGTTGACAGTTTGCGCTTTTAATCTGTGGTTCTTCCCCTGGTGTCATATGCAGGACAGGCCTTGGATTCCCGGAGACCTGAAGCTGTAGGAAAGTGTGAAGAGGGAGGAATCCAAGAAAGCAGGGATACTAACTGCCTGAGCAAACTTCCCTGGAAGGAAATTAGAGGTCTAATTATGCCTCTGCTGGTGGTAAATTTCCAGGCCAGCCTTGGGCTCAATCAGTTAACACAGCAACACAGCAGTAGGGGAGGACAGTAGCCAGAGAGAACGTTTTCTCTCCCCACAAAATGGCATCTCATGGGAGCCTGGACACAAAATCCAACCTTCGAATCACCTCTGATTTTCTCCAATCACTCTTTCTCTTCTCTCTTATTTCCCTTATCTCTTCCTCCCCAAGTCCCAGCAGAAAAAACTGAAAGCTTCAGCCAGTTTATGGCACTGTGGGTTCAACCTGAAGCCCTGTTAGTACCATCCCTGCAGAAGAGGCTGGGGTGTCCTGGAATGGCTCACAGCAGCACTTAACTGTTGCTGTGGTTAGGTCTCAATATTTATATGCAGAAATCATGTGGTCCAGTGGGAAGAGCCCAGGCTTGGAGGTGAGTCACCAAAGCTGGGGTTCGAGTCTCACGTAATCCAGCTATGTGACCTCTGATAAAGCACAAATGCTTTACTTCTCTGGGCCTCAGTGTCCTCATGTATATAATGAGGATGACAAGACCTCTCAGGATCAAATGAGATCAGATATACCAGATGATCTGACCAGACTAGTGTCCAGAGGGCAACGAAAGGACAGCAAGTAAGAAAGCAGCATGTCCATTCCAGAGAGGCTAACCCGAGAGAAAGCCCAGGCCTCCCAGCCACTGGTGGGCAGAACTGTCCAGAGGAGGTTCCCTGCGGGGAGGTAAAACTTAATCTGGGGCCAAGGGAAGGGTCGGGCATGGTGAGGTGCATAGAGAATGCTGGCCTTGACTTTGAGAGGTATAAAGTACAACCTGAGAACTCAATTTCATTTTAACAACTTCTACTGAATGCCTACTCCTTGCCCAGCCCTGTGCTGTATGATGGAACTGTGGATCTGTATCAGACTTGGCCCTTGCCCTTAGAGAGCTTGCAATCTGAGAGGAAGACAAACAAGTTCCAGATACATGCAATATAGCTGGTAAGTATGAGAACTAAAGGAGGGGCCCTAAACCCAGGCTCAGGGAGAGGTGGGTCAGGAAAAGAGTCCCAGAGGAGCTTAGACTTGAACTGAGTCTTTAAGTCAAATGGAAGTTTGCTGGTGGGAAATGGGGAGGAGAGGTCATCTCTGGAGAAGGGGAAGGAAGTAGCAAAAAACTGAATCCTAACTCTCACAGCCAAGAGGAGCCTAAGGAGACATGACAATTAAGTGTAATATGGCATCCTGGATAGGATCCTGGAACAGAAAGGGGATATTAGATAAAAATACTAAGGAAATATGAATAAATTGTGGATGTCAGTTCATAATAAGATATCAATATTGGTTAATTAGCACAAATGTACCATAGTAGTGTAATAAGGTAATAAAAGGAGAAACTGAGGATGGGGTAAATGGGAACTCTCTGCAATACTGTTTGCAAATTTTCCGCAAATCTAAAACTATCCCAAAAAATAAACTTTGGGTTTTTTTTAAAGCACATCCTATGTTTGGATCGGCAGTTTGGAGAACACAAGGGTGGAGTGTGGACTGACTGAAGGGTGAGTGACTGAAGATGGAACTGGGAAGGTAAGGAAGGGCCTGGAATGCCAGGCAAAGCAGTTTCCTGGGTATGGATGGGCAGCCCTTCCTGGGTTTAAAGCCATGCAGTGACAGTGATCAGAGAGCATGTGAAGGAAGCAAGGCTGGGGGCAGGGAGATCCATTCAGATAAAGTCTAAGAAGAAGAGAACAAGAATCTGAGGTAGGAAAGGGACAGAAGGACAGCCAGGCTCAGATTGCCCTGGTTAATATTTAGGGGACAGAACTGAGGAGGGGATGCATACAAGAGAAATTTGGAAGATAGAACTGATAGTTTTTATGAACAACTGGATAAGTAGGACCAGAACTGAGAATAAAGGGGGACCCTCAGTTTTAAGCTGGGAGCAGTGATTGGGGTGCTCAAGAAAGGGAGCAAAGACACCCCCTTGGACTTGACCCCTCCATCATCTCCCTCCCCACCACCTCCTGGGCCTGAGCTCAAAGTCTCTGCGTCATTAACACAGAGTCGACAGACTTCACTGAGGAAGGTGAGAAGCACAAGCGTAGTGAGAGGATAAGAGTTTCCAGCTGTCACCTGGCAACCCAAGGTGTGGGGCAGTGGTGTTGGGCCATGATGTGGGGGGAGGGGGAGTCTGCAGAAAGAAGGAATGATAAATCCTCAGTTGAATGGCCTCCCTGACACCTCCCCCTGCCCTTAGCAACTCATCAGCCAAGACCCAAGCAAGCAAGGAGAATGTCCTGCCTTTAAAGGCATCCAGGCATCTTCAGGGGCAGAGCACTGCTGCTCTCTCCAGCCCCCATTGAAAATGGGAGTAAAAGGTCCACAGCTCACATCTGATTTCCCTGCTGATGAACCCCACCCTGTACACACCATGGCTCCAATCTTAAAAATGGCAACAACCAAGGCTAGTCCCGCAGTACAGCACAATAGAGCACTCAGGAACTCATCCTGTTCCACCATTCTCTGTGTGACTGTGGGCAAATTTACTGACCACAGGCACCATGCTAAGTCCTTTCCTTTTATTCTCTCGTTTACTGTGCTACTAAAGTAGCTGTTAATGTTATTCCCATTTTACAGCTGAGGAAACAGAGGTTCAGAGACATCGTTATTTGTCACACTGCTGGGGCCATGTTTTCACTCTACCTCTACCACAACTAACGAAGCCCCCACCCATCCTCTCATACTGGCAGAATGCGCTCCTCACCGAGCACTGCATTAAGCACTGAACCACTGAATTACAGACCTGTTGATCAGTGAGGCCCATCAGAATCACCTGTGAAGCTGTAGAGGGTAGAGAGAGACAGGGCTGGTAGAAAGGGAAAGAAGCTTGAAAGCTAACAGGGGATAGTTTGAAACAGATAACCCATCCCTTTCTGAGCATGTTTCCTTGGAGACGCAGCTCCAATTTTCAGCTGTGACACTGACTCTCAACCACCTGTGAGGTCCTTGGGGCAACTGGAAGAGTGGTGAAGGCAGTCGGCTGTAAAAAGAGCACAAGTTCTGAGCCCCTATTGTGCCATTTACTAACTTTGATGATATTTGTTCAAGTCTCTTAACTTCTGAGTCTGGTAGTTTTGTCATCTGTTCTGTGCTCCATCACTGTGGTGATTTTCTTTTAAAGGCATGTAAAGTACCTGTACAATCTATAATTGTTGCTCAATAAATTATAACTCAACAATATTCTCACCATCTATTGAGTGCTTTCTGAGCACCCAAGTCATTACATATGTAATGATATAACAAGGAGGGTGGGGTACAGAGCATCATACATGGGTTTTGAAGTCCAATGCACATGCGTGCTAAGTTGCTTCAGTCATGTCCGACTCTGTGCAACCCTATGCACTGTAGCCTGCCAGGCTCCTCTGTCTGTGGGATCTCCAGCCAAGAATACTGGAGTGGATTGCCATGCCTGCCTCCAGGGGACCTTCCCGATCCAGGGAATGAACCCTGGTCTCTTACGTGTCCTACACTGGCAGGCAGGTTCTTCACCATTACCACCACCCGGGAAGCCCCTAAAGTCAGAAAAACCTGGATTAAAATCTGGAGTCTAGAGACTTCCTAGGTCCAGTGGTTGGGACTTCGCTTTCCAATGCAGGAGGTGTGGGTTCAATCCCTGATCTGGGAGCTAAGATCCCACATGCCTTGGGGCCAAAAAACCAAAACATAAAACAGAAACAATATGGTAGCAAAGTCAGTAAAGACTTTAAAAATACTCCACATCAAAATAAAAATCTTAAAAAAAATATCTGGCCTCTACCACTTACTATTTTAGTGAACTTAAGTAAGCTACTTAACTTCTCTGGACCTCAGTTTTGTTGTTCTTGTTTAGTTACTAAGCCATGTCCGACTCTTAAAGACCCCATGGACTGTAGCCTGTCAGACTCTTCTATCCATGGGATTTCCCAAGCAAGAATACTGGAATGAGTTGCCATCTCCTTCTCCAGGGCATCTTCCCAACCCAGGGATCGAATCTGTGCCTCTTGCATTGGCAGGTGGATTCTTTACTGCTGAGCCACCGGGGAAATCTGGACCTCAGTTTGCTTATTTATAAAACAAGGGTAATAACAATACCCACCTAGCTCACAGGATTGCTGTGAGAATAACATGAGTTGCTAAAAGCACTGAGCACAGTGCTGGCCATTAGCCAGCGCCATTGTCAGCTCACATCAACCCTGCCGGAGGTATTATTAGCCCCATTTTACAGGTGAGGATATTTTACATAAATGGTGCTTGCTGTTTATTGCCACAATAACTGTTGATGTGTGAAATGGAGAGGGAGGCCTTCTGAGTAAGAAAGCAAGATCCTCCAGGCTCCGGGCCTCTAAAACCAGGGATCAAGAGGAAGCAATATCCCTCCCCTGTGGCCCCCACACAACCACTGTCTGTAGCCTTTATTCCTCTATTCATGTCAGTCATGGCAAGAAGCCCCAGTCTGCCCAGCCATTCCTAATTACTGGGCTTTGATTCCCATATGGCTGTGTATATCATCTTTTCTAGCCCTATTTTCTCCTCTCCCCCTTGACGGCTTTCCCTGGGCCTTCTGAAACCCACAGTTGGTCATCAGAAAAATCTCATTTTCCTCCACCTCTGGTCTGGGTGTTTTCCTCACCTTCCTGCTGTGATTGAAAGCTGATTCTCAAAAAAAAACAAAAAAAAAAAAAAAAGAAAGCTGATTCTCCTTGAGGGCATGGCTTCTCCCAAATTGATGGCTGCTCCTCTCTCACCACCTCTGAATCTCTGGGCCAGAAAGTAGGACACATGTTATTGCTTTCCACTCCAGCCTGCAGAGCATGCTCTTTCCCTCCTTCAAAAAACAATATGCCCTCCAGCTTTGGGTCTTACGTTATGAGATTATGCCACCCACTCATCCCTCTGCTGACCAGTGAGCAGCTCTTGCTTCATGTTACTCTCTCCATAATTCTTGGTGATTTCATAACCACAGAGGCGAGCCTTCCCACATCTTCCCTCAAGTTCCTCTTCTCCCATCATGCTGATCTCCATCCCTGCCTCAGCCACTCACAATTATGCCCTGCACCTTGTTGGTACCAATAGGAATTTCAACCTCCTATTCTCAGATAGCTATGATCTTTCTAGTTCATTCCTTCTAGATTCCCAGCTGCAAGTCTTCAATCTCTACCATCTTTTCACTGCCTTTACATCATCACCTCCTTCTCTGCCCAGCTTGAATTCTAGAGCCAATTATGACACTGGTTTCCCGCACACACCTCAGACTCTGTTGGTCCTCGATTCCTTTGTCATACCCATTCAGCAAAACAATACTTTCATTAGAGCCAACTCTCTCCCTCTTCTGTGACTGCATCCACAGAGCAAAACATGGTTGGAGCAAACACACAACTATGCTCTGAATTCATGAATTTAAATTTATGATCACTAATTTCAAGTGGAGCCTTAATGCTAATCAGCAATCAAATTACATTTCCCTAGTCTATCCTCTCTCCCACATTCTGAGACAACTTTCTCCTCTGTTCTTGAATCTCTGCGTCCCCTCTCCCAACCTCACTCTCAGCTGATGACCTTGCTTCCTACTCCACCAAAAAAGTGTATCCAAGAGAATTCCCACCAGCACATGTAGCCCCTAGCTGTGTGTGTGTGTGTGTGTTAAGTCACTTCAGTCGTGTCTGACTCTGCGATGCTATGTCTTTAGCCTGCCAGGCTTCTCTGTCCATGAGATTCTCCAGGCAAGAATACTGGAGTGAATTGTCATGCCCTCCTCCAGGGGATCTTCCTGACTTAGGGAGGATCCTGATAGAACCCGAGTCACTTTATGTCTCCTGTATCGGCAGGTGGGTACTCTCCACTAGCACCACCTGGGAACCCAACCCCTAGCTGCACCTGTGCCCATTCCTTCCAGCTCTGCCATGTTAATATGGATGCCCAGTCTGTGCTCCTAGCAAGGACTCACACTGTGTCATCCCACTCTCACACTCTCATCAACTCAAGGACACTGTCCTAGAAGCTCTCCTCTGTCTCCCACAATATCAGTTTTGTTTTCTTTCTTTGTTGGTTGCTTGATTTGTTGATCTCTATTGAATTGTCCCACCAGCACACAAACATGATGCAACTTCTCTCATCTTAAAAAACAAAAATCAGAAACATTTTCTGACTAACATCCCCCTTCACCTTCAACTACCAAAAATCCTTAAAAGTGCTATGTACGCCTGGTCTCTCTAGTTTCTCCTCTCTCACTCTTAGCAGGCTTTCATTGCCACTACTCCACCAAAACAGCTAGAGTCAAGGTTACCAATAAAATTCCTGCTGCTAGATCCAGTGGTCAATCCTCAGTCCTCATACAGGCTGAGCAGCAGCACTGGACACAGCTTATCTCTTCTCCCTCTAGAAAATTCTGTTTGGCTGCAAAGACCCTGCATTTTCCCCTTTCAGTTGTTCTTTTTCAGTATCCTTTGTGATTATCTTCCCAACATCCTCATGTTGGAATATCTCTGGTCTTTACTCCTTAGAATGTTCCTTTCTATCTTCACACCCTCCCTTTTTATCTTGTTTGGCTTCATGGTTTTAAATACCTTCTCTATGCTAATGACTTACTAATTTATATCTCCAGGCAGGGCCTCTGCCCTGACCTTCAGATTCATTTATCCAATAGCCTATTCTATATCTCTACTTGGTTATCGGACTTCCCTGGTGGCTCAGATGGTAAAGCGTCTGTCTACGATGAGGGAGACCTGGGTTCAATCCCTGGGTCGGGAAGATTCCCCTGGAGAAGGAAATGGCAATTCACTCCAGTACTATTGCCTGGAAAATCCCATGGACAGAGGAGCCTGGTAGGCTACAGCCCATGGGGTCACAAAGAGTCGGACACGACTGAGCGACTTCACTTGGTTATCTAACAGGCATCTCAAATTTAACATAACCAAAACTCAGTACCCAGTTGTCTCCCCAAATCCTGATGCCCCCGAAGTCTTCCAGCTCTGAGTCAGAGGCATCATTAACCTTCTAGCTGCTCAGTCCAAACACGTGGGATCATCCCTGACTCCTCTCCTTCCTTCTCTCCCACATCCAATTTAACAAGAGACCCTGTCAACAATATTTTCAAACCATACACACTTTGACTACCATCACTGACCACTTTCACTACCACTACTCCTACCCTTCTACTTCAAACCACAATCATTCCCAGCCTGATTATTACAACTCCTAACCAATCTTCCCACTTCTGCCTGTTGTTGGTTTATAATTTATTCTTGAAACAGACATACCCTGTCTCAGAGCAATCCTGTTAAATATTAAAGTGCAAGACACTAAAATATTCTGGAATTAGTAGTGATGGTTGCACAATTTTGTGAATACTAAAATTCACTGAACTGTAAACCTTTAAAAGGTGAATTTTATGATATAAGAATTATATCTCAATTTTTAAAAGTTATTAAGTGCAGCATGGATTGGATCCTGAAGCAGTAAAAGAACATTAGTTGAAAAACTAGTGAAATTCAATTGATGTCTATTTAGCTACTAATACTGTATCAATTTTAACTTAGTTTTGGCAAATGTACCATGGTTATATAGGGAAACTGGGTGAAGGATATATGGGAACTCTCTGTTCTATCAATCACTGGAAATTTTCTATAAATCTAAAATTATCAAAAACTACAGTTTATTTTAAAAAAATATAAGTCAGATCATATAATTCCACTGCCCAAAATTCTCCCATCTCATCCAGAGTAAAACCCAAAGCCTTCAGAGATTTTTCTGAGGAAACTCCATATTGTTTTCCATGGCAGCTGCTCCATTTTACATTCCCAACAACAGTGTACAAGGGCTCCAAGTCTTTGGCAACGCTTAATATCTTTTTAGCTTTATAACAGCCACCCTAACATGTATGAGAATATATTTCCTGGTATTGATTTGCATTTCCTAGTGCTGCTGAGCATTTTGTCATATACTTGTTGGACCTTTCATATGTGTCTTTGGAGAAATGTCTATTCAAGTCCTTTGACAGAGCTACCATATGATCCAGAAATTCTACTTCTGGGTATGTATGTATTCAAAAGAATTGAAATAAGAACCTCAGAGAGATATCTGCAATTTCATGTTTTTTGTTGTTGTTCAGTTGCTAAGTCATGTCTGACTCTCTCCGACCCCAAGGACTGTAGCACGCCAGGACTCCCTGTCCCTCACTATCTCCTGGAGTTTGCCTGAGTTCATGTCCATTGAATCAGTGATACCATTCAACCATCTCATCCTCTGTATCCCTCTTCTCCTCTGCCCTCATTCTTTCCCAGCATTAAGGTCATTTCCAATGAGTCAGCTGTTCACATCAGGTGATCAAAGTATTGGAGCTTCAGCTTCAGCATCAGTCCTTCCAACGAGTATTCAGTGTTGATTTCCTCTACAACTGACTGGTTTGATCTCCTTGTTGTCCAAGGGACTCTCAAGAATCTTCTCAGCTTCTCTGGTGGCTCAGACAATAAACAACCTGCCTGCAATGCGGGAGACCCCAGTTTGATCCCTAGGTTGGGAAGACCCCCTGGAGAAGGGAATGGCTACCCACTCCAGTATTCTTGCCTGGAGAATTGCATAGACAGAGCTGGGCCAGGCTACAGTCCATGGGGTCAAAAAGAGTCAGACACGACTGAGCAACTAATATCTGAATCCCATGTTTACTGCAGCATTATTCATATTAATCAAGATATGGAAACAACCCAAACGTCCACTGATTTAGACAGATGAAGAGAAAGTGGTATAAACACACAATGGAATATTATTCAGCCTTAAAAAAGGAGATTTTTGCCATTTGTAACATGGATGAATCTGGAAGACATTATCCTAAGTGAAATAAGCCAATAACATTACTGCATAATTCTACTTATATGAGATATCTAAAATAGTCAAATAAAAGCAGAAAATAGAACCGTGGTTTCCAGGGGCTGAGGGGAGAGGAAGTGAGGACTTGATGAATTTGCTATAAAGTTTCAGTTATACAAGGTGCAAGTTCTAGAGATCTGCTGTAAAACCTAGTACCTGTAAGTTAGCAGAACTGTAGTATTTACTTAAAATTTTTAAGAGGCCAAACCTCATGTTAACTGCTCTTACTACTGAAAAAAAAGGAGGGGGTAAGAGTGCACAAGGAATCTTTGGAGTTGAATAAGTCTATTATCTTGATTGTGCTGATGGTTTCAGAAGTATTTGCATGTGTCCAAACCCATCGAATTATAGACATTAAATTTGTGCATGTTTTTGTATAACAATTACACCTTTTGGGTTAAAAAAAAAACAAACCCAAAGACTTACAAGGCCTCCAAGGCCCAAGACAATCTAGCCCTCCCACTAACTCCAGCTTCATCTGTGACCACTCTCCTGCTCCAGTCCCCTTGGCCTTCTACTGTCCCTGGAATGTGCCAAGCATACCCCTGCCTCAGGGCTTCTGCACTTGCCTTCCCTTCTGCCCGGGATCCTCTTCCTCTAAATAACCTATTCCTCCTTTAGAATTTTACTGAAAAGTGCCCTGCTCAGTGAAGTTCACCCTGACCACCTTGATTAAATTTATAAACAGCCCACCTATCCTAGCCTATCCCCCTTGCCTGCTGCATTTTCCTCCGGAGTACTTATCACAGAACATACTGCATATTTATTTATTGCCAGTCTCCCTCCTTAAATCTAGGGGAATGTAGGAAAGGGAATTCCATTTGTTACTTTCACTGCTGTGTCTGTTGCACCTGAAACAATGCTTGGTGCACACAATGTAAATATTGCTGAATGAATGAATGAGTAAATAAACAAACAAACACATAGAAGTTTGTTGTGGCTGGAAAGGATAGGGCGAGTGGGAGGTGGAGCAGAGGCAAGAGCTGTGACTGGGAGATGTGGGAGGATTGCAGTCACCTCACAGAAAGAACATCCTACAAAGCACATGGCAACTGACCCTATCTCTTATATCTGCCCTCATTTCAGCTTATGAGAGCCCCCTCTTGCTTGGAATATCTCTATTACACCCTCCCCTCTTGCCTTACCCTGCAATCTCC
Organism: Oryx dammah; assembly: GCF_014754425.2. Classification (NCBI taxonomy): domain Eukaryota; kingdom Metazoa; phylum Chordata; class Mammalia; order Artiodactyla; family Bovidae; genus Oryx; species Oryx dammah. The sequence goes on along the minus strand of NW_024070212.1, from coordinate 92,194,425 downwards.
TCCCCCTTCCTCCCAGAGGTCTTTCTTACCCGCTTTATATACTGAACTCTCCCTTCCCTGCATGCCACTGCATATACTCAGCACCACAGTTTATTTTATTAATATTAAAATGTTGAGGGTTACCAATTGTATTGATGCAATTGAAAAGCAAAAGAGAGCAAGCACTTAAATACAATTTATGGTAACAGAAAAGAATACTGCAGAGAGTTGTTTAAAGACCACATCAAGTTGTCCACATCACTAATTGCCAGTGTTTCACAATTAGTAAAATACATAGCAGTGGCTCAGTGGTGAATCTGCCTGCCAATGTGGGTTTGATCCTGGGAAGATCCCAGGAGAAGGAAATGGCAACCCACTCCAGTATTCTTGCCTGAAAAACCCCCTGGACAGAGAAGACTGGCAGGGGGTCCATGGGGTTGCAAACAGTCAGACATGACTCAGTGACTAAAACAAATGAAAACAAACAAAATATATAGCTACATATCCCTGTAAGACACAAATAACTTCTCCCCGAGTTAGGGCAGTAACACAAAGCTGCTGACCCAACAGTTCAAGCGTGTGCAGCAAATGTCTTGGCTACTTCTTTCCTACAGCTATACAATTAAAAATTACACAAGGAGCTGTGTGGTTAGGGGAGGAAAACCAAAACAGTATTGTGCTCATTAAATAAAGAGAAGTCCTGATGAAAAATTGTCAGCAACACACATTTTAGCCCTTAATGGTCTTCTGAATTGTTTTCTCTTCTCAACTAAACTGCATGTGCCATTAGGGCAGGGCTCTGGCAAAGCAGTCAGCCATCAACACCACTCAGCTTGAGAGTCAGAGAAAGCACTCAGGTGGATGTTCCTCAACTCCTAAAAAGGATGCAGAATCAGCTCAGATCACATTTAGACTTTCAGTTGCCACAAATCAACCCTTGAGAGAAACAGAGTTAATAAAAACAAGACTACCAATGAAGGATCATTTACTGTGTACCAGCCACTAGGCTAAGCATTGTCTCATATTATTCTCTCAACAACACAAGGCAGATGTTACTAAAATTATCCTTATTTTCTTTTATTTATTTATTTATTTATTTTTTTATATCCTTATTTTAGAAAGAGGAAAGTGAAGTACAGGGAAATAATGGGACTTGAACTAGGTGACGGCAGCAGAAGTGGTTCTGGAGCACAGGTTGCTCCATCCAAAGGCCGTGCCCCTGATCACATGCTGTGCTGCTTCTTGAACAAGTAAATCATTGCAGGGATCTCAGAACGCAGCCACAGAGTCAAAAACTGAGGTCAGCCTGGACCACAGAGGGAATGAATGAGACGGAGAGCCCTGCTCCTGAGGATGTTATTATATGCTAGAGCCAGCTTTCATTACCATAAAGCCACCTCCTCCATGGAGCCCTCTCTGATGCTCTCAAGTTTAGAAGGAGCGCTCCCTCTCTGAACTCTCAAAACTTTCTGTACCTCTCTCAAGGCATCATTAATATTTGCAGCATCGTCGCTATTTGTGTACATGTTATACCTCTCTTAACACCCGACCACCACCCTCTCCTTCGAAGGAGGGATACTGTTTCACCAATCCCTGCAGAGCCTACCAGAGCCAGACACACAATATGGGTCCTTGAAAGCAAGTGTGATTTTGCACACATCTTTTGATTATAAAGATCTTCCCCAACACTAACCTGAAAACCTCTTAGCTCAATTGCCAACACCCAGTACAAATGGCCCCTTTTTGTGAAGCCTAAAATAGCTTTCCCAGGCAGAGATAGTAGCTCCTTTCCTGAGTTCCCACGGCACTTTCTTCATCCCTTTATATCACTTATTTTGTATTGTAGCTGTTTATTTGCCCTGTTATGACAGTGCCTGACACATAATAGGCACACATGTTTATTGAATGAATGAATGTGCAAATGGCTTGTGGGTTACTTCTCTTCCTCCCACGCCAATTTGGGTGGCAGGAAGGCAGTGGTGGCCCCAAAATGTGCAGGCCCCTAGAAGAGCAGATCAGGATTGCTGGTTCACTCTTTTGCAAGTTACAAAAGCAGACGATGCCTGCAATTCTGATTTGACCTCCCATAGTCTTTGTTGTGATTTTAAAAATCAGATTAAACTTCCTAGCAGCTGGTTCCTACCGGCTTTGGGAAGATGAAAGTATCAACATGTCTCTGCAGCCACACCAGGAAATTTGCTGCCTAGAAAAATCGATTCTGAATATCATAAGAGCTAAGTAGGGAATGTTGTACTCAGCAATGTCTCCATATTCCTGAAGCCACAGGGACCTGTCACAGCCCACGTATTCCTGTTCCTCCTCCAGCCTCTTCTGTGCTGTCCATCGGCCTCTCTGTGGGTCTGCATTATGTTCTGGTGGCCAGATTTCAACTTCCTGAAGGTGGCATTAAGGACCCTGCAATGGGCCCTTGGTAAAGTCCTCTCTCTCTGGACCTCAGCCTCCTCATGTCTAAAATGAGACTGAGATGTGATAAGCTCCAAGCTCACAGGCTTGTTGGCACCAAACAAGATGGCAGGCGTTCTCAGCAGGAAGTCTGAGCCTTTTAAGCCACAGACGGGACCTGTTTCAGGGAGTTAGCAGAGGGGGCTCTCATTAGAGACAAGGGAACCCGAGTCAGAGCCCTGAAAAGTGGGGAGAATTTATATTAGGTTTTTTCCATGTTATTAATAGATGCTGTAGTAATCAGAATAATGGTCCCCAAAAGATATCCATGTCTTAATCCCCAGAACCTGTGAATATATTACCTTGCATGGGAAAAGGGACTTAGAAAATGTGATTAAGTTAAGGTTTTAAAATGGGAAAGATTATCTCAATCATTCAGGTGAGCCCAAGGTAATCATATGGGTCATTATAAGAGAAAGGCAGGAAGTCAGAGAGAGAGAGAGGTTGACAAAATTTACACAGCTGGCTAAAAGACGGAGGAAGGGATTGTATGGCGCAGTGCCCCTTCCCCCAAAATCATCACCAACACAACAAAACAACTTGCATAATGGAAGTACACACAAGCACCATAGTGACTGAGGATTTCAGAGGAGGGAGGTCAGAGAAAGAAAAAGAGGATGGAGAACAGCAATTCCAGGACAAGCCCAGGAGTGAGGACAGTGATCTTTAAATCCTTCACAAAACACAGAATTCTTGAACTCTCGACAGAAAAATGTTGGGCCAGCCAGTCCATTTCTCATTCTCTAAACAAGTAATTCCAGACACAAGAGACACACCTATTTTTAAGTCTTCCTGACAAGAAGGTCACCAAAAAAAAAAAAAAAAGCCTCGCTAGTGGGAGTGAGAAAGAGGACATCCTGGCCTTCCAGAGTGGAGGCCCCTTCCATTGCATCCCCTGACAGAGACCAAGCCTGGAGTGAGCCTTTTAAATTGTGAATAGAATTGAGCCTGAGCCCCATTTGCAAGCTGGGGATGCGATCCAAGTCACAGTTTAGTGATTCCTGAGCTCAGCACCTCAGTGCTGGAGTTGGAAATAAGTTGATTTTTTTTTCCTCATGGCCCTTATCACAGATGAAATTAGATATTTTTCACTCATATACTTAGTGTCTACTCTGGCCACCTGATGCAAAGAGTTGACTCACTGGAAAAGACCCTAACGCTGGGAAAGATTGAAGGTAGAAGGAGAAGGGGACAATAGAGGATGAGATGGTTGGATGGCATCACCGACTCGATGGACATGAGTTTGAGCAAGCTCTGGGAGTTAGTGATGTACACGGAAGCCTGACATGCTGCAATCCACGGGGTTGCAAAGAGTCAGACACCACTGAGTGACTGAACAGTGACAGTTAGTGTCTATCTCCCCCACTTCAATGAAAACTCCAAGAGAATAGAAAGAGTATTTCCCCACAGCTAGCACAGTGCCTAGCACAGAGGGAGTACCAGATAAATGTCTACTGAATGAATAAAAGAAAGGAGTTCACTGTTTGGCTCTGCACAAGTAATTTGACATCTCTAGGCTCAACCACCTATATTGGTGGGGTATATATATACCTCCCTGGTGGCTCAGACAGTAAAGAATCCACCTGCAATGCAGGAGACCTAGGTTTGATCCCTGGGTTGGGAAGATCCCCTGGAGGAGGGCATGGCAACCCAGTTCAATATTCTTGCCTGGAGAATCCCCATGGACAGAGGAGCCTAGCCGGCTAAAGTTCATGGGATCGCGAAGAGTCAGACAAGACTGAGCAACTAAGCATATATATATATATATAAAATTGTATTTATTTTTGGCTGTGCTGGGTCTTTTTTGCTGCATGGGCTGTTGTGATGAACAGGGGCTACCCTCTAGTTGTGGTGCATGGGCTTCTTTCGTTGCAGAGCAGAGGCTCTAGGGCTTGTGGGCTTTAGCATTTGTGGCTCGCAGGCTCTTGAGCACAGGTTCAGTAGTTGTGGTGCACAGGCTTAGGTACTCTGTAGCTTGTGAGATCTTCCCGGATCAGAGATCAAATATCTTCCTGCAGTGGCAGGTGGATTCTTTACCACTGAGCCACCAGAGAAGCCCAACCACCCATTCTTTAAGGAGATAACTACCTCCTTGGGTCAGAGGGAAGATGTGAAGACACAAAGAATGATTTAAAGCACACACAGGAAGAATTCACATGACTGACAATATCCATAATCCTGAGCTACTCAAAGCTTCATAATTCTCCTTGGACTTTCCTTTCCATGTCTTCCCTTGAACTTCACAACATCCCACGAGGCAAGAAGAGAGAGGATTATTTTCTCCTTTTGATCTTTGGGGAAACAGGTCCATGGAGGGGAAGAGTTACTCCAGATCACACAATGACCACACTGCAGGGCAGAGCCAGGACTAAAACCCAGGATTCCTGGGTTGGCTCCATCATCCCACAGACCCCCGGATTCTTCCCTTCCCCCAGACCCAATAGCCCTCACAATGGGTAGTGGAAGGCCAACTCCCACCCTTCTCTTCCCACAGGTCCCCAGGGGTTGCTTGGCAACTAGCACCCAAGCAATAAGTGGCCTCTAGTCAGGTCTGTTGCTGTGTAGTTAACAATTCTCCCTCCTCCCTCCACACCTGTGCATGCTCTCACTCTCTGTTAATGAGATTTCTCCCCTACCCTTACCTCCCCAGTCAGATTATCTTCTCTAGTCCACAGTAATTAACCTTTCTGGACACAGAAGAGGCTCTCAAGGACTTACACGGCGAGGGACGCTGAGAAACAAGGCACCACCAGTACCCTCACGATCCCCCAGGGGTGGCAGAAACTCCTTCTGTGAATGGTCCTGCGCAGCAATATTAACCTCCTCTTCTTCCCTCTCCACCTTCCACCCTGACAATGGCTTTTTGAAATCCCCTGGGAGAGACTGAATGAGCTTGAGAAATTTAATTGAACGCTTCATACAGTGCTAATGAATCCCCAGATGCCATTCCAGCACTTCTGGAACCACAGGTGGGAAACCTTGGGAGGGAAGTCAGTCACTGTCTGCATGAGCGTCAGGAGCAGGGAGAGGACAGAACCTAACTTTTATTGTATTCTTAATACACAGTATTGCAGGCACAATACTATGTTATCACGTGTAGCTTCCCCTCGACAAACCTGTGAGACCTTTATAGTTGAGGATATTACCTACTCATAGAAGTGGAGTGACTTGCCAAAGCCTATATATCTGCCTGCTTCAGTACACAAAAGATATTAAAATACATTACAATGACGAAGGCAATATTCAAATGCCTACATTTTAATGCATTTATGAACAGTACAGAAATGCTTATTTTCTGCTACAGAAAGTACATATGCATACAAACACACACACACAAAAAAAACCTTTGCTAATTTTTTTTTAGCAAAAGCAATGTGCTTATGTCAGATCATATTAGATTGTCATTGATTTTACCTCAAAACATGGCTAACATTGAACTTGTGCTAGGTGTTGGGGAAACATGTCTAGCCATTTTCTGTGCTCACTTAGGCTCACTATAATTAGTATAGTCCTCAATCAGAAGCTTCTTTGTGGGCTTCTTTTAAAGCTACATATATATCATGGGGGTTCATTTCATTAAAAATTGATAGTACAATCAATAAACCCACTTAATGAGGCACAGGAAAATGGCAAAAGCTCACAGTGGGCTGAAAATGAATAAAAGAGTGAGGGAACCGCCACTGCCAATCCCTTAGAAGGGCAGACTTGTCTCCTTCCACCTGAAGAGTGTTTGAGTGTAGGATATACAACCACCTAATGTGGAGATCAAATGAAGACATCCGTGTCAATCCATATAGCAAATATTAGTATACACTGATCTTGTATTCAAAGATAATAAACTCTAGTAAGTTTCTTCAGCTCCCTAAGGAATAATCAGGCATGTAGCCTCTGACCCATGTCAAGAACCTTTTATTTATTGTCTAAGGTCTCTCTAACCCCCAAACTGCCACCCGACAGCCTCTCCAGCAAATTTCTCTTAGCATCCCCTCCTGGCTCTTTCTCAGATTGCTCCATTTTCACTGGATTGCTCGCCATGCCCTGAATATCCTGTGCTTTCAGCCCACTCTGTACACTGGCTGCAGGGAGGATGTCAGACTACACAAATGGAAGCACTGGCACATAACAGGCACTTAATAAATGCTGATTGATCCTTACCATGAGGTAGTTAAACTAGATCAGTGGTTCTTCAATTTTACCCTACCTCAAAACACCCGGATGGTTTGTTATAGCACATTGTTCGGCTATACCCCAGAGTTTCTGATTCTCTGGGTGTGAGGAGGAACCTGAGTTTCTGCATCTCTAACAAATTCCTAATGGTGCTGATGCGGTTGATCTGGACACCACACTTCTAGAACCAGTGAACTAAATGGTCTGCATAGTTTCTCCCATTTCCAGTGGTTTATGATTCCTTGATGCTTTTAATAGAGAATAAATAAAATAAACTTTTATCTCTATATGAATTAATACTTAATATGACCACAAATGGAAACATGGGCTCTATAATACCTAATGGACACAGTGTAGAGAAAAAAAACTCATAGTTTAGAATCAGAAGATCTGCATTGGAATCTCACTTTGTAGCTGTGTGGTCAACTTAAGGTAAATTAATTATGCTCTGAATATCTGTCCCATGGGGTTGTGAAATAATATTAATACATGGAAAAAAATTGTAAAACAAAAAGTACTGTATACAGATTATACTAATAACATATAAGCACAATGTATTAATGTTGAGTGGACTGATAATAAATAATACATTTTGAATACTTTAAATCACAGATTTTTAAAATTTCCAACCTCAATGCTAATTCATTATCAAAAAGTATATGATGTACATGTTGCTATTATCATCTCAAATATGTATCTCTTTTATTAGTAAACTGGTAAATACCAATAATAGTAACTGTGGTAGCCAGTTTCCAAGATGGTCCCCAATAATCCTCACTTCCCAGGACTCATACTTTTGTATAGTTTCTTTCTACACTGAATTAGTGACCAATAGCATACTCTACAGAGAAGGCAATGGCAACCCACTCCAGTACTCTTGCCTGGAAAATCCCATGGACGGAGGAGCCTGGTAGGCTGCAGTCCATGGGGTCACTAAGAGTCAGACATGACTGAGCAACTTCACTTTCACTTTTCACTTTCATGCATTGGAGAAGGAAATGGCAACCCACTCCAGTGTTCTTGCCTGGAGAATCCCAGGGTCAGGGGAGCCTGGTGGGCTGCCGTCTATGGGGTCGCACAGAGTCAGACACGACTGAAGTGACTTCTAGCAGCACCAGCAGCATACTCTAATTAGAGACATCACCACTTCGGTTTGGTTTCTTGGATCTCTCCCCCTAGCTCCATGTCATTAAGACATTGTATGAAGAGAGCCATGTAGGAAGGAACAAAGGTCTTCTACTAAAGCCAGTGCCAGACACATGAGTAAGCCACCTTGGAAAGGAATCTTTCAGGTCCGCTCAAGCCTTCAGATGACTGCAACCCAAACCAACATCTGCCAGCAACCTCATAATAGATCACAAGCCAGAAACCAAGCCACTCCCAAATATTCAATCCACAGAACTGTGTGTTAATGAATTATTGTTGTTTTAAGCCATCAAGTTTTAAGGTGATTACACAGTGATAGATTATGGACACAGTAGCTAACATTTACTGTACATTTACTACGTTCCAGGAACTATGCTAAGCAATCACCAACCCTATGATATAGGTGTCATTATAATCCCCAAAGAGGAAAGCCTGGCCTAGAGAGGTTAAGTAACTTAGTCCAGGTTCCGTGACTAGTAACTGGCAAAACTGAAATCTGAATCCAGGCTTATAACTCCAAAGCCCAGACTCTTGGTCACTCATCTGTATAATCCAGGATAAAATCTCTTGGACAGTTAAGCAGCAGAAGCAACTCAGTCCCCAGATGAGAGCAAATGTATAAAATCAGCAAGGGACAGTCCAGGGGCCAGACATGCAATAGCACTGGGGCTTAATGTCATAAACCCCAGCAAAGTTCTAAACTGGCCCCACTGCCCAGCCGTTGTACTAGCAAGCGAGTCAGCTCTCGGGAGTTGACTTCTGCCCAAGATGCCCAGGACTTACCCAAATCTGCAGCTTCACTCGCTTCTCGTGGCGGTAGACTGTCTTCACCTTAAAGTCGATGCCCACGGTGCTGACAAAGGCTGGGGTGAAGGTGTCATCCGCATAGCGGAAGAGGAAGGAAGTTTTGCCGACACTGCTGTTGCCAATGATGAGCAGTTTGAACATGTAGTCAAAATTCTGGTCAGAAGCATCTTTGATCCCGGCTTTACTATCCGTCACTGAAGCCATCTGCAGGAGAGACCTGTGGTCACTCAGGAACACATCTCCAGTGTCACTCTGAGTCACCTAACTTTTAATGGTCACACACCCATTCACACACTCACTCCCCACCCCAGCATCACTGAGGAAATACTCTACTCAGAATCACCCCCTCACTGAACCTGCCCCAAATGTCATCTCAGGATTGGGGTAGAACCCAGGATTGGGGTGGAAACAGCTCCTCCCAAATATTCCTTCAGCAAAAATTTACTGAGCACACTGTTCTGAGTCAAGTCCTGTGCTGGGCACAAAGAATACAAATATGAATCAGACACGGTGTCTGACCTCTGAGTGGCCGCAGATTAGAGTAAAAAACTCAAACACAGAGTAACAAAGCAGTGGATAAGTGATAAGACAGAGAGAAGCCTTGGCTGAGGAAGCTCATCAGAAGCACCTAACCCAGCCTGAAGACATGGTGGTCAAGGAGAGGCTCCTGCAGGAGACAGCTCCTAAGCTGAGTTTGGGAGTGGCTGGAGGGAGGAAGGTCAAGACAGCAAATGTTTGAACATTCCAGGAAAAGCCAACACAGGGCTCTCATTCTCCTGTTTCAAAAACATTTATGGCTCCCTATAGTTCTAAAGATCAAGCCCAAACTTTTCAAATTGACAAAGAACCAACCAACCAAAAAAGAAATTCTCTAAATTTTACCTTCCCTTAAGGCTTCTCCCTACCAACCTGTGCTACTTTTTATAGAATTATGCTGTTGTGGTGGTGGTTTAGTTGCTAAATCATGTCCAACTCTTTTGCAACCCCACAGACTGTAGCCCACCAGGCTCCTCTGTCCATGGGATTTCCCAGGCAAGAGTACTGGAGTGGATTGTCATTTCCTTCTCCAGGGGATCTTCCCAACCCAGGGATCAAACCCATGTCTCCTGCATTAGCAGGTGGATTCTTTATCACTGAGCCACCAGGAAAGCCTATACCAAATTACACTCCACTCCAAATATGCTGTTATTTCTTGCTTCTGTACCTTTAGCTATGTATTCTTTCTGCCCACAATACTTTCTCCTTCAAATAAACTCCTATTCCACCTTCAAGATCCATGTGAAGGTTCACCTTCCCTGGGCAGGGCAGAGGCATGCACTCCTGGCCCTAGGCTCCCAGTGCGCTCCAATAGCACTTGTATCATTTCAGAACTGTTTACTATTCCAGCTTCTCCTTTAGACCAAGCCTCTTGGACCTAATGTATTTCATTTCTTAATGTATTTCTCTAGTTTCAGCACAAGTCCTAGTATGTAAATGTATACTGAATCAGCACTCAGTAAATGTATACTGAATTAATAAAAGTCACATCACCACTCTGGGGCCTAATCTCATAATCTGGAAAGTGGGGAGAACAATTTCTGCCCTGCTTTTCTCACAGGGCTATTACAGGACTCAAATGAGATAACAAGGAGTAAGATCTTAATAAACTGGTAAATCCCAACAAGTGTGAATATAAATTATTATTATTCCAAATCCTTCAAAGCCTAGCTCCTTCATTTATTTCCTGTTCATTTGCTCATTCATTCATCTGGCAAGTATTTATTACATGCCAGACCTTCCCTGAGACCTCAGTCTGAATGCCATCCATAATTGAGCACTTGGCCCCATAATCTTACTTGCTTTTTTATTTCTTTTTCTGCAGGGACCCTACTTCTCCACCTGCCATCACTCCTTCTGCTTATCACTGGGTACTCAGGCGGGCGCGGTGTGTAGTCAAGAGGAGGGCGGAAGGACAGCCCTGACATAAGATGTCCAGAGTGTCATCCTGTTTAGGAATTCCTGCTTTTTTCCTTAAAGGAAAAGAAAGAGAGATGATTTATCTCTCTGGGCCTCTCAGGTGAGCTATAAAGATAAGAAGCTGACAAATGCAAAAGGTGAAAGGCTCACTTGAAGACAAGCCAGATGAATATGTAGGATTATTAGCAGCCCTTAATAATACTTCCTTAAATAGGCCACCACCAGCCTTCAATGGCCTCTGCTCTTCCTTCTCTTTTTCTTCCAGCTCTCAAGGCTTTATTGGGACCTACACGCTCACTGCTGTATCAGCCTGCCCCTTGGCAAGGCTCACTAGGCAGGTGTGGAACATGCCCAGGACACTGGGAGACTCAGACATAGCATTTACACAAAAGAAGAAGGTGAGATTGGAGGGGAACAATTGGCCTGATCCAACTGTCTCATAGCCCGAACTTTTCAGTTTTTCATTGTACAAGATGCAGAGCTCATTTCAAGGACTGGCAAGTCAAAGGAATTATGCTTTTTTTCTTTCTAAGACAAGGGAAGCAATCACAACGACCTCACACCATCCTCCGCTCTGCTACCGGTCATGTTTGTTTGTTTACAAGAGAAAATTTCACCTTTGAAAGTATATATCCATTATTAAATGTTAGGGGAAAACACAAGACTATAAAAAAGAAAAATTTTAATTTACTAGACACCCCATCCACTCAGAAACTGCCATCGTTAATATTTGAAGTACATTCCCTCCTTTATTTTTTCACATACCAGAGTATCATCTATTTTGAAATTATATCTTATTATTTAATTTAAACAGTATATATATTGTGGTATACCTGGGCCTTAATATTATCAGTAAATACTTGTTAAGTACTTGTTATTTTCCATGAGGGACATGGTGGTGACAATAACCATGTAACAGTTACTATTTATTGAGTACTGTGATATAATAAAAGATACGTATTTGGTCTGGGTACCTGGTTCCAGGCAGAGCTCCTAAAGCCTTTGGAATCTCTGGAAGTGCAAGTGATTAAGTGCCTTCTATGCTAATGAGATGACTGGTGACTCGGGCTCCAGGACAACCTCAGAGTAGGGGCTTGTTGCCAGAGGAACCAACCACACAGTTAGAGGACTGGAACTTTCAGCATCACCCACTAACCTCTAGAGAGGGAAGAAGGGCTGGAGATTAAGTTGATGACTAAAGGCCAATGACTTAATTAGTCATGCCTAGAGGAACAAAGTCTTCATAAACAACCCTAACCAAATGGGCATGGAGATCTTCCAGGCTGGTGATGACATTGATGTGTTGGAAGGGTGGCACACCTGGAGAAGTCATGGAAGCTCCAGGACCTCCCTTTCCCCATACCCTGCCCTATGCATCTCTTCCACCTGGCTGTTCCTAAGTTGTATCCTTTTACACTTTCATAATAAACCAGTGTATGCATTACTCTTTATATATATAAATAATATATATTGAAAACATTCATTTTACATTAAAAATAATTCAAACTTCACAATTTGCAAGTTATCAAATAGTAAAATTACTATTATTTTATCACCATTTGTCATTTGCATTATTTTCTTAACTTTCAGCATAAAAAGTAAGTAATATGGAACCTAAAAGTTTACAGTGAAAAGTAAATCTTGCTTCCACCCCTGATTCCCAATCTCTAGTTTCTCTCCCCAGAGGCAAACATGTTAACAATTTATGTATCCTTCAGAGATAGTCTTTGCATATATAAGCATAGAAGTCTATTCATACTTTATATATATATATATATAAATGACAGCATACCATACTCTCGAGTCTATATCTTCCATGTGTATCCGTGTGTATTTTATTTAGTAGCTGAGATCTTTAGTTTTGTATCCTACTCTTTTTCACTTAACATTATATCATAAACATCTTACTGAGACTTTAAAAATTCCTTGTAAATATCATTTCAATTGACTATACCATATTTAACCCTATGGTTGTGTCACATGACCAATTCTTTAAAGTTGTATATTTATTTTTCTGTTCTCAATTATTATAAATTAAGTTAGAGTGACCATTTCTTTACATAAATATTTCTTCTCTTTCCTATTTACTTCTTTATTATGCCCATCCTTGCATGAAATGTTCCCTTGATATCTTGAATTTTCTTGAGGAGATCTCTAGTCTTTCCCATTGTATCATTCTCCTCTTATTTCTCAGCAATGCTTATTGAAAAGTTATACTCTGCTATGTTCTGGAACTCTGCATTCAGTTGGGCATATCTTTCCTTTTCTCCATTGCTTTCCACTTCTGTTCTTTCCTCAGCTATTAGTAAAGCATCTTCAGATAACCATTGTGCCTAATTGCATTTCTTTTTCTTTGAGATGGTTTTGGTCACTGTCACAAGAAGAGGTGGCAAGAGTACATGGAAGAATTATACAAGAAAGGTCTTCATGACCCAGATAACCATGATGGTGTGGTTATCACTCACTTAGATCCAGATACTCTGAAATGTGAAGTCAAGTGTGTCTTAAGAAGCATTACTATGAACAAAGTTAGTGGAGGTGATGGAATTCCAGCTGAGCTTTTTAAAGTCCTAAATGATGATGCTGACTCAATATGTCAGCAAATTTGGAACACTCAGCAGTGGCCACAGTACTGGAAAAAGTTTTTATTCCAATCCCAAAGAAGGGCAATGCCAAAGAATTTTCAGACTACCATATAATTACTCATTTCACATGCTAGCAAGGTTATGCTCAAAATCCTTCAAGCTAGGCTTCAGCACTACATGCATGAAGAACTTCCAGATGTACAAGTTGGGTTTCGAAAGGCAGAGGAACCAGAGATCAAAGTCCCAACATTGGTTGCATCATGGAGAAAGCACGGGAATTCCAGAAAAACATCTACTTCTGCTTCATTAAGACTGTGCTAAAGCCTTTGAGTGTGTGGATCACAACAAACTGTGGAAAATTCTTAAAGAGATGGGAATACCAGACCACCTTATCTGTCTCCTGAGAAACTTGTATGTGGGTCAAGAAACAGAACCAGACATGGAAATACTGACTGGTTCAAAACTGAGAAAGGAGTATCAGTTCAGTTCAGTTCAGTCGCTCAGTCGTGTCCAACTCTGCGACCCCATGAATCGCAGCACACCAGGCCTCCCTGTCCATCACCAACTCCCGGAGTTCACTCAGACTCACGTCCATCGAGTCTGTGATGCCATCCAGCCATCTCATCCTCTATCGTCCCCTTCTCCTCCTACCCCCAATCCCTCCCAGCATCAGAGTCTTTTCCAATGAGTCAACTCTTCGCATGAGGTGGCCAAAGTACTGGAGTTTCAGCTTCAGCATCATTCCTTCCAAAGAAATCCCAGGGCTGATCTCCTTCAGAATGGACTGGTTGGATCTCCTTGCAGTCCAAGGGACCCTCAAGAGTCTTCTCCAACACCATAGTTCAAAAGCATCAATTCTTCGGCGCTCAGCCTTCTTCACAGTCCAACTCTCACACCCATACATGACCACGGGAAAAACCATAGCCTTGACTAGATGGACCTTAGTCGGCAAAGTAATGTCTCTGCTTTTGAATATACTATCTAGGTTGGGCATAACTTTTCTTCCAAGGAGTAAGCGTCTTTTAATTTCATGGCTGCAATCACCATCTGCAGTGATTTTGGAGCCCAGAAAAATAAAGTCTGACACTGTTTCCACTGTTTCCCCATCTATTTCCCATGAAGGGATGGGACCAGATGCCATGATCGTCGTTTTCTGAATGCTGAGCTTTAGGCCAACTTTTTCACTCTCCACTTTTGCTTTCATCAAGAGGCTTTTTAGTTCCTCTTCACTTTCTGCCATAAAGGTGGTGTCATCTGCATATCTGAGGTTATTGATATTTCTCCCGGCAATCTTGATTCCAGCTTGTGTTTCTTCCAGTCCAGCGTTTCTCATGATGTACTCTGAGAAAGGAGTATAGTAAGGCTATATATTGTTACCCAGCTTATTTGACTTATATACAGAGTACATCAGGCAAAATGCTGGGTTGGATGAATCACAAGCTGGAATCAAGATTGCCAAGAGAAACAGCAACAACTTCAGATATGCACATGAAAGTGAAGTGAAAGTGAAGTTGCTCAGTCGTGTCCGACTTTGCGACCCCGTGAACTGTAGCCCACCAGGCTCCTCCGTCCTTGGGATTCTCCAGGCAAGAATACTGGAGTGGGTTGCCATTTCCTTCTCCAGGGGAACTTCCCAACCCAGGGATCGAACCCAGATCTCCCGCATTGCAGGCAGACGCTTTAACCTCTGAGCCACCAGGGAAGCCCATGATATGCACATGATACCACTCTAATGGCAGAAAGTGAAAAGGAACTAAAGAGCCTTTTGATGCAGGTGAAAGAGGAGAGTGAAAAAGCTGTCTTAAAACTCAACATTCAAAAAATTAAGATCATGGCATCCAGTTCCATCATTTCATGGCAAATAGAAGGGGGAAAAGTAGAAGCAGTGACAGATTTTATTTTTCTGGACTCCAAAATCAGTGCAGACAGTGATTACAGGATGAAATTAAGAGATGCTTGCTCCTTGGAAAGAAAGCTACAATAAAACTAGATAGTATATTAAAAAGCAGAGACATCACTTTGCCAACAAAGATCTATATAGTCAAAGTTATGGTTTTTTCAGTAGTCATATACAGATGTGAGAATTAGACCATAAAGAAGGCTTAGCACCAAAGAATTGACGCTTTTGAACTGTTGTGCTGGAAAAGACTCTTGAGAGTCCCTTGGACAGCAAGGAGATCAAGCCAGTCAATCCTAAAGGAAATCAAGCCTGAATATTCACTGGAAGGACTGATGCTGAAGCTGAAGCTCTGATACTTTGGCCTCCTAATGGGAAGAGCTGACTCACTGGAAAAGATTCTGATGATGGGAAAGATTTAAGGCAAAAGCAGAAGGGGATGACAGAGGATGAGATGGTTAGATAGTACCACCAACTCAACAGACATGAATTTAAGCAAACTCTGGAAGATAGTGGGGGACAGAGGAGCCTGGTGTACTGCAGTCCATGAGAAAATGTGTATAAGGGTGCTTCATACATACAGTGTATGAAAAAAAACCATACTGGCCTTGCATAGAATTAGTAGGTAAAGTGCCTGTCTTTATTAGCTATGTCTGCCATAGGTGTGAGCCAAGAGTAAAAAAATAGTTTCAGTTCCTGCTCTGATACACTCCCCTCATTTTCAGGGGAAAAAATAATCAAGGTTCCACAAAGAGAACTGAATTGTCAAAGGTCACACAGCAAGTCAGTTGCAGCATCCTTACTAGAACTTCTGTCATCTGACGACTTTCAGACTGGACTGGGCTTAAAGAAAATAAAAACCACATCAATTTTACTGCATAAGTGCTCAGTTGCGTCCGACTCTTTGTGACCCCATGAACTGTAGCCTGCCAGGCTCCTCTGTCCATGAGTTTTTTTTCCTGGCAAGAATACTGGAGTGGGTTGCCATGCCCTCCTCCAGGGGATCTTCCTGACCCATGGATCGAACCTGTGTCTCCTGTGGCTCCTGCACTGCAGGTGGATTCTTTATCACTGAGCCACTAGGAAAGCCCACAACAATTTTAAGGTGAATAGAAAAGCATCCCCAGCATAGCAGAAATAAAAACCAGTCTTGTAAAGCCATCATCAATCAATTCAAAATAAACAGACATAATTTTAAAGAGAAAAGAAATACATCCTCAGCACCCTGAGATCTCTTTCTTAGCATTTGCCATACTGTACTGTCAACCTCTGTTTATGTGCACACAGTGTAGCTTTCCCAGAAGATGGTATGAGAACAGGGAAAGCCAGAGAGCTGAGAAGTTCAGCTGGAAGATAGGTTCAGATGGGAGCCCCCAAGGAGATCTTTTCAAAAGGAAGGCAGGGTCTACACAGACATTCAAAAGAGAGGTAAAAATCACCCCAGCAGGCAGCTGCCTGAGGCAGATCTGAGCAGACAGGTCAGTGCAGAACTGTATTTGTCAGATAAGCATCAATCAGATCTTCCCTCTCTTTTGTGACAGTCACATAAATGATAGAGCTGTGTAGCTCTTGCTCTTCGTGACAAGCAATACAGATGAAGGCCCAGGGACCATCCAGGAAGTCATCTCTGGTTTCAGGCTCGGGGGAAGAAGGAAATGGCTCCTAGGAGAACTGGTGTGAAAAATAACACTTCTGAGTCTGATCGACAAAGGAAGAGGCCAACTTCAGCCATGAAAGGGGGAAGGAGAGGAGACAGCCTTAAAATGCAGCAAGAGATCAGCTGAATACACATAGTGGAGAGGTACACGGAGGAAATTCCCTTTGATGGAAAGAGCACAGGATTAAGTCAGAGACTCCTGGACTGAGCCCTGGCTCTCTAAGCAATTGTGTAACCTCAGGCAGATCTCACCCTGGGTCTCAGTTTCCTTATCTATAAAATGAGTTTATAAAATGACTTCTGGGCAAACTACTGGAAGAATTAAAACTAGTATATGACAGTGCTTTATAACTCCTTCCCAAAAAATTTTTTTTGTCTGTGTGCTTCATGTTTTCTTCTACCAAGTCATCCTGGGTAGTGGAAATTGCTTGGGATTCCAAACAAACAGGCTAGATTCAGTTTCCAGGCCTAGCATTTATTAGCTATGAGACCTTGGCAAGAAACTTTGCATGAGTAAGACAGTTTCCTCATTTGTAAAATAAGCATTGTTGGGAGGATTACAGTCAATCTTGGTGGCTCAGACGGTAAAGAATCTGCCTGCAATGAGGGAGACCCAGGTTCAATCCCTGGGTTGGGAATGGCTACTCAGTTCAATACTCTTGTCTGGAGAATTACATAGACAGAGGAGCCTGGCAGGCTACAGTCCATACATAGGTTGCAAAGAGTCCAGCACGACTGAGCAACTAACACTTTTCAGTTCATTCACAATGTTGGTAAGGCATACAGATAGGCTGCTATGTGACACATAGCAGGTGCTCAGTAAATGTAATTCTGTCTTCCTATTGGGAGTTAGACAGTTGAACTTCACCCTGCTAAACACAATCTCCTCCCTAAAGCCATACTCCACTTGCTTTTCTGATTCAACCTTTCTTGAAACCATTCCCCACCACCAGCCCAGCCCAGCCCACTTCCTCATTGTTTCCCCTGATCTCTGAGAGCCACAGAAACAATATTGTAAGAGCTCTCATTTAGTGAGCACCTACTACTAAATGCCAGGCACTCTACCAGGCGTTTTCATTGTGTATTCCACCTTGCATACGATAGATGCTTGATAAATGTTCACTTCCTTCTCCAGGCTGGAAAGAGATAGCGGTTGAAATGACCACCATAATGCAGGCAAACCTGCATAATAACATCAGTGGCCTCTCTCTTCTATACAGTGCTTTACAGTTTATGAAGCTCTTTCACCCAAATTATATTTGAGTCTCACAACAATTCTTAGGAGTAGGTGAGGAAATCGAGGCAAGAGCAAAACCACAGCTCAATTATTCATTCAGTCATTCATTGAGCACCTACTGTGTGCCATCTCCCCTGTGCTCTGGGGAGATGAAGAAAAACCATAGGAATTCCAGCTGAGAGGGAAAACCTTTCCAAACATCCTCTACCGGTTACTGGTGCCTCCCTTCACATCATAATCCTTAAGAAACTGGAGATTTATTTCTTGGGTTGGAGATCATTTTAGATTTTTGCCTTCTTCCATACTGTTTCCTCTGATTGGAACATACTTTCCTCCTGCTAGCTAAATCCTTCATGACCTCAAAGTCTTCCCTGACCCACCATCCTCCAGCAGAATGTCTTTGCTCCTGCAAACAAGCACCAGGGGCTTCTCCGGTGGCTCAGTGGTAAAGAATCCGCCTGCCAATGCAGAGACATGGGTTCCATCCCTGGGTTGAGAAAATCCCCTGGAGGAGGAAATGGCAACCCACTCCAGTATTCTTGCCTGGGAAATCTCATGGACTGAGGAACTTGGCAGGCTGCAGTGCATAGGGTCATGAAGAATCCGACCCATTGAGCACCTAAACAGCAACAACACAGCACCAGGGCTTCTTTATACCATAGGCAGCTTTCAACAGACTTCATTGTCTTTCTCCGTTTATATGAGTAGAACAGGTGGGCACACACCTGTGCACACAGACACATCCAGCTCCTTTTACTATTCCTTACCCGTTTCCATCTGGATTCCATGCAGTTGAGATGGATGTCCCTGTCCTTCTCTCACTCCCCTCTGCACCTCTAAGAGCTGCCGGAGGCTGTCACTTTGCCCTCCCTAAAAATCTCTTCCTACACTTGGACTCTAGAACAAGAGTGGGCTTGTGGATGAATTTCCCTGTCAATGATTCTCTTCTTGTCTCTGATTCCAGGTAGCAGTGTAATAGGGTCCAGTGCTTGCGCCCCCTCCTCAGCTTGTGAAGAGCTAAGACCGGACTAGCATCCGGATGCTCTTGGACTCCACTCGGCCCCCATCATCTTCCCACTCTTACACCACAACCCACACCTGGCTTTCTCTGCACCATGACCCAGCCCATCCACCACCCTAAACTCTCCAAGTTCCAGGACAGTTCCCCCAACCCCCTGCTAAACTGCAGTGCCTCTCCACAGCCTACCTCTAGCCAGAACTCAGGCTCCCACAGCCCATATCCAAGGCCAGGACTCTCCCTTCGCCAGCTCCCCACCCGCTTTCTCTGCAGCCTGGATAGACCTAGCCTTGCCTCTCACCTTCTCATTCTTCCTAGCTTCCCACCTCCAAGCCCCCACTCCAATTACCCACCTTGCCTATACCCAGCTGGGCTCTGCTCCACACCACACTCGGATTACCCTCTCCCCGCCCAGCATCCCGCTCCTGCCCAGCGCTCCTTCCCCTCATCGTCTCACTCCTCCATTTCAAAACGACCCCCACCGCCCAGACCCCTCCCCTTAGCTCTTCTCTTCCACGCCTCCCCTCCCTCGCCCTCCTTAATCTCCTCGCTTCAACACCCCTTTCCCAGCCCGTCGGCTGCTCGGTACCCTCTGCCCGCACGGCCCCTCTCAGCTCCCTTCTTACATCTCCCCCGCCTCCATCCCCCTCCCCCCAGTTTCCCCCTCTACCAGCCTTCCCTGCGCTCCACTTGCCGCTCAGCCTTCTACCCAGCCCCGGCGCCCTCTTTCTTGTTCCTCCGATCCCGCTGCCCCTGCCTTTGGGGCTCCCCTCGCGGCCCTCAAAGCAAGGGTAGACCCTCCTGAGGGCCCCTCCCTGGGCTACGTGCTCCTTCACTGCCGCGGTACCCTTCTTTAGTGGCCTCCCTGGCCCCCTTCTTCTTGGTGTCCCTTCCGCTGCCCTGTGCTCCTTCTCAATGCCCGCTCACTGTGCCCCGCGCCCCGCTCCGGGGATCGGTCCCAGATCCGCTCCAGGCGGGCTGCCGGGCCGCGCCCCTTACCTGGGACTCCGGGTGAGGACGAGCGGCTCGCTCCCTGGCAGCGCCGCGGAACCGCTGGACCTGGCGGCGGGCGGCAGAAGGCGCAGAGGGTTCGCGGAGCAGGGAGGTGGGGGGCGGGGCGGGGCGGGTCCGGTCCCCTCCGCGGCGACTTCGGGCAGAGGCTCGAGCTGCAGCTGGGGGGGGTTACGGCCGCTTCCAGGCCCCACCCATGCCCCGCCCAGGGGCGGAGCCCGCTTTCGCCTGGCCTTCGGCTCCCGGCAGGTGTAGGGAATACGAGGTTTCTTGGGGACCCGAAGATCCCCAAAACCTGGTTGACTATCGTGATTTATCTTAATTCTCACGCCTCGTTCCATAGACTGAACTTAGTAGGGTGATCAAAGGGCTTTGATGATAAAGTAGATGATGATGGGTTTGTAGCTATGCCATCTCTCGCCTGTACGTTTATCACTTCATACTCAAAGAAGCCCACGGAGAGAGGCAGGATCTGATGGCTGTCTACTTGGAAGTGAAGCCAGAAACCTGGGCATTGTTGTATACACTATGCACTCCTTCACACCCTACATCCCATCAGCCTGGTAATAACGCCTCCATAACGTATCCTATGGAGAAGGGAATGGCAACCTACTCCAGTATTCTTGCCTGGAAAATCCCATGGACAGAGGGGCCTGCCAGGCTACAGTCCCTGGGGTCACAAAGAGTCGGACACTACTGAGAGAGTTTCACTTCACTTCACTTCAAGGTATCCTATCCCTTCTCTTCCTCTCCATCTCTACCTCTCTCACCCTGGTTCAGGCCTCATCACTTCTTGCTTGAACTAAAGCAATGGCCTCCCAGCCTCCGTTCTTCAAGCTACTTCAGGCTACATCAGCAGTTTGAGTGATTGTTCTATATGTCACCATGTTACCTCCACCCTGATGAAACAACAAAACATTTCCAATGGCTCTCCATTACCAGTAGTAGCCTGGAGTGAGAAAATGTTCTTTCCTTGTCATTAGAAAGTCCCAGCTCTGCCAGAGACGGCAGGTATAACAAGTAAATAGCATCCCATCCTTCCATACAGACCTGGACTTCAAGTCTTCCTGAAGTCACAGGAACCAGCTGCCACGTTTGGTTTAGAATTATAATCCCTCCCCATAGTCAGCCCCCTTCTCAAATCTTAGAGGTCTATTGTTGTTCACTTGCTCAGTCATGTCCAACTTTCTGCGATCCCATTAACAGCAGCTTGCCAGGCTTCCCTGTCTTCACTATCTCCCGGAGCTTGCTCAAACTCATGTCTATTGAGTTGGTGATGCCATCCAATCATCTCATCTTCTGTTGTCCCCTTCTCCTGGTGCCCTCCATCTTTCCCAGCAACAGGGTCTTTTCCAGTGAGTCAGTTCTATGCATCAGGTGGGCAAAGTGTTGGAGTTTCAGCTTCAGCATCAGTCCTTCCAATGAATATTCGGGATTGATTTCCTTTAGGACTGACTTGTTTGATCTCCTTACTGTCCAAGGGACTCCCAAGAGTCTTCTCCAGCACCACAGTTTGAAAGCACCGATCCTTTGGCACCTAGCCATCTTTATGGTCCAACTCTCACATCTATACAGGACCACTGGAAAACATAGCTTTGACTAATCAGACCTTTGTCAGCAAAGTGATTTATATGTTTATGTAACTGAATCACTTTGCTGTATACTTGAAACTAACACAACTCTACATCAATTTAAGAAAAAAATCTTAGACAACAAAGTCAGCTATCAAAACACTTTTTCCCTACATTCCATTATGACTTTATCTACAATTTGTCTCTCTGGCCCAAGGAGCCACCCAAAAGACAGCCCCTCTGGTTGTCTGACTTCTCTCTCAGACTCATCTTTGACCTCTTCTGAGCTTCTCCACCCCCTCCCTTTCACTCACCTTCCCGCCATCCACATCCTGACAGCGCTTCCCACTGTGCCCTCTAGAATCTTTTTCTTTTGCCAACAAACTTTCCTACACCCTCTGCTTCTTCAGAGCATACTCAGGTTACTTCTTTGCCTTTATTATGCTTGACAGTCCTCTAGGACTTTTCTTGCCGCCTTCTGCAGGAAGGCTTCTCACTTCCCTACTCTCCACACACCACAGAACCAAGAGGTGGGGTTAGCATTGACACTTCCACCCTTGTACAAAAATTGCTTCTCCTTTGGTCTCCAGACACACCACCTTCCATCCCTCTTATCAAGGACATCACTGACCCCCAATAGCTCCTCTGCACTGAAGATTCCAACCTCTGGCTCATGGTCATTCGCCTTAGCCCTGTGCCCTCCTGGTGCCTTTGGTAGCCATGTGGTTTCCTGATCCTCCAGTCCTTGGTCTCCTCTTCACTTTCCCTTCCATGGTCATACCTTGAACTTCTTAATCACCCAGAACTAGTGCCTCTGTGATCTTCAAATCAAATATCCTATGCTGCCTGCTCCTTCACTGTCTTACTTGAGTTTTCTCATTTTCAAAATGGGTGTCATGATAATAACTATTCATTCTTCACAAGGATAATGAGATAAAACAAAAAATGCACCTTTTTGGGGTTGAGAGACAATAGGAGACCAGATGGTATTGGTTTACATCGCCTCCGGTCTTCTCATCACTTCCTCTTTCTTCCCTTGCATGTAGTAAAGTGGACAGAGCACAGACTTAGAACCGGACAGATGTAGTTTTTAATCCTTGTTCTACACAGTTACTTGCTGTGTGACCTTATGTAAATTATCTCATTTTTCTGACACATGCACCTCATTGTTGTTTGTAGAAATAGTAATAATGTTGTGAAGATAAAATAAGAAAATGGGATAGCTACTGGAAAGCACTTGACTAAGTGCCAGGCACATAGTAAGCCCTCAATAAATAGGAAACATTGTGGTTGTAACAGAACCAAAAACGCTCTTTTAACCACAACTGCCTTCCAAAAAAGATAAACTCTAATGTACAGAGGCCCTTTTGTCCTATTTAGGGCCTTGAGAAGTGTGGATATGTAAGTGTGAGAGGAGAAGGGAGACACTAACTTGCTCAGTGCAAAAAAGGAAAGGAATTTGGAATTCACTTAGCAAAATGGGTGGGGGAAGTAATAAAGAGAGCTGGGAAGGGGAAAGGAAAAAAATAAGTAAGAAAATCAGTGTAAGGGTAGGTGCTGCATGGATAAAGGGTCAGAAGTAACCTTCCCATGGTAGGTAAACAGAGGGTGTTTAAGCACTGGAATGCATTAAATGGGAGAAGTTGTTTGTCACACATATAATGTAATCACCTTCTGTGACTCTCAACACTTCAGTAAAGGCCATTACACTCAGGAATGCTTTCTGAGAAAGAAGAGTTGTATGAATGAGTGAGTAGGAAAATTGAGCAATGGGCTTTGTTTTTCTGAGTTGAAAAAGGAGAGTAGACGCAGAGACTTTGGGAGCGTTAAGTCTTTGTGGAATTTGCAGAAAACTTCAGGATGTCTTCCAACTGACAAGGGCAATAAAATGTAAAAACTGAGGTTCAGACTCATTGCATTTAGATCTTAAAGGGGCAAGAAGGTCATATCTGACATTTGGGCTGTATCATTTGTGCCTCTCTATTGATTAGCAGGTGATTACCAGAGAGAAAACAGAACAAATCATATTATATTGGGCTGTCTCCACTTATAGATCTAAATGCCAAGTGAGAATAAGAAGAAAGACAAAATTCTACCTTTGGCCTGGGATCAGACTGGCTAACAATCATTAAGACCTTAAAATATACTGGATTAACTCATATCTTTGTCTCATTTAGTCCTTAGTGCAATCATGCAAGGTATGGATTGCCATCCTCTTTCTATACATGAGGAAATAGAAGTCAGAAAACTTAAATGACTTTCCAGGGTCACACATATGATAAATGGAAGAACCAGATTTGAATCAGGTCTGTCTGACTCCAAGTCAAGAGTTCTTTCTACTAGACTGCAGAATCATGGTTGCTTGGTGAACACCATTGGGATTAAGAGATCTATGAGCAAAATTTCCTTATATCTTTTCTAGTTGTCAGAGTAGTCAGCCTTCTCTAACTCCTAGTTTGCACATGACATATACAAGTTATGCTTTTTATTGAATGAAAATCAATCACTCACGCTCATTTTACATTAACTATACTTCACTTTCAAAAAGAAAGAAAGGAAAAAAGAAAAGGCAAAAAGATAGTGAACTTCCAGATGTTCAAGTTGGATTTAGAAAAGGCAGAGGAACCAGATATCAAATTGCCAACATCTGCTGGATCATATAAAAAACAAGAGAGTTCCAGAAAAACATCTATTTCTGCTTTATTGATTATGCCAAAGCTTTTGACTGTGTGGATCACAATAAACTGGGGAAAATTTTGAAAGAGATGGAAATTCCAGATCACCTGACCTGCCTCTTGAGAAACCTGTAGGCAGGTCAGGAAGCAACAGTTAGAACTGGACATGGAACAACAGACTGGTTCCAAATTGGGAAAAGAGTATGTCAAGCCTGTATATTGTCACCCTGCTTATTAGCTTCTATGCAGAGTACATCATGAGAAACACTGGGCTGGAGGAAGCACAAGCTGGAATCAAGATTGCCAGGAGAAATACCAATAACCTCAGATATGCAGATGCCACCACCCTTATGGAAGAAAGTGGGGAAGAACTAAAGAGCCTCTTGATCAAAGAGGAGAGTGAAAAAGTTGGCTTAAAGGTCAACATTCAGAAGATGAAGATCATGGCATCCGGTCCCATCACTTCATGGCAAATAGATGGGAAAACAGTGGAAACAGTGTCAGACTTTATTTTTTGGGGCTCCAAAATCACTGCAGATGGTGACTGCAGCCATGAAATTAAAAGACTCTTACTCCTTGGAAGGAAAGTTGCGACCAACCTAGACAGCATATTAAAAAGTGGAGACATTACTTTGCCAACAAAGTAATGTCCGTCTAGTCAAGGCTATGGTTTTTCCAGTGGTCATGTATGGATGTGAGAGCTGGACTATAAAGAAAGCTGAGCACTGAAGAATTGATGCTTTTGAACTGTGGTGTTGGAGAAGACTCTTGAGAGTCGCTTGGATGGCAAGGAGATCCAACCAATCCATCTTAAAGGAGATCAGTCTTGGGTGTTCATTGGAAGGACTGATGTTGAGGCTGAAACTCCAATACTTTGACCACCTGATGTGAAGAGCTGACTCACTTGAAAAGACCCTGGTGCTGGGAAAGATTGCGGGCAGGAGGAAAAGGGGATGACAGAGGATGAGATGGTTGGATGGTATCACCGACTCAGTGGACGTGGGTTTGGGTAGACTCTGGGAGTTGGTGATGGACAGGGAGGCCTGGGGTGCTGCAGTTCATGGGGTTGCAAAGATTCAGACATGACTGAGCGACTGAACTGAACAGAAGAAGGTAGTAGCTTAAGTGTGGATGTCATTTGCAATGTTCAGATCTTTACAAGGTTCAGATCTGTGCCCCAGTGTGAGTCCCTCATAGCCAGCCTAGGAATGTAGATCTGCTGGCAAGTCAAGTGTTTTTCTCTGACCTCTTCAGCAGGTTGCCTCATTTAACAGAGAAAATGGTGCAGGTGCCTGGAAGTCACCAGAATGTATAAAGCAGCTCTAGAAACATAAGGTTTGTGAGAGGAGTAGTGGAAGAGAGGGCTGGAAAGAGAAGCAGAGGCTGGCTGGTCTAAGGCCTTGGAAATCACATTATTGGGAATTTACTTTAAAAGCAAAAGGTTTGAAGCAATGGAGTAACCTGGTTATTTATGCATGTAAGAAAGACAGCTCTGGGGCTTTGTGGGTTGCTCAGGGGTAAAGAATCTGCCTACCAAAGTAAGAGATACAGGTTTAATTCCTGGGTCAGGAAGATCCCCTAGAGGAGGAAATAGCAACCCACTCCACTATGCTTACCTGGAGAATCCCATGGGCAGAAGAGCCTGGCAGGCAATAGTCCATGGAGTCTCAAAGAGTCAGACATGACAGCACACACACATACTCGCACAGGCTGCAAATTACATTGGAAACAAAAGAAAAGAAAGATAGCTCTGACTGTGGTGGGTGTGATAGATGGAGTGGCAAGGGTAGGGAGCAGGGAGAAAGCAGAGAGGGAACCCAGGTAGAGATTGCTGTAATAATCCAGGTGAGAGATGAAGAGGACCAGAACTCACGTCAAGGTATGGGGAAAGTGGGAGGTAGAGGGATCCAGTGTGTACTTAGGAGCTGGTGGCAGATTAAATGTAAGATGTTGGGGAAAGGGACTCAGCAGAAACAACCAGGTAGACAGTGGAGCCAGTCACTGGTAATGGGAATGGAGAAGTTCCTTCAGGTTATGTTTTCCTGTATAACAATCACTCCCCAAAGTTCAGTGGGTTAAACAGCAATAATTTATTATTTCTCACAATTCTGTGGGTGGCTGGATGGGTTCATTTGCAGATTTTGTTAATATCTCAGATCATTTGTGAGCAGCATTCAGCTGGAAGGTCACCCCTAGGTCTGGCAGTTGGTGCTGCCTGAGGGCCGAGTGCCATAGTTTTTTCCCAGGAGGCTTTTAATCCACTGGCAGGCCAGACCAGTTCACATGGTGGTCTCGGGGCAATGTTCCAAGAGAGCAAGGCAAAAGACACAATCTGAGGCCTAGCCTCAGAAACTGCAAAGCATCCCATATGCTGCATTCTATTGGCCAAGTCCAGTCACAAGCCTGGCCCAGATTCAAAGGGCTTTTATTGAGAAGAGCAAAGTGACTTTACAAAGAGGCATGAATAGAGATGGGAGGAATCTGTGGCCTTTAACCAATCTACCACAGGGATAGGAACAGATTTGGATAATGAGAAAAATGGTTAAGTATTCCAAACACCACTTCTTGCACTAACCAGCCCTTCTTTCTTCTCTGTGCCTCAGTCTTTTCATTTGTAAAATAAATGAAAATGCGCAGTGAGGACACTGCCCCATCACCAGCGCACACTGCTGTCCCCATGGGTGGAATCACACACACACAGCAGTTAGCATGTGAATAGTCAGAACCCAGGTCCCACCCACCACCCCTCTCTCTTGCCCACCCTACCAATCCTTCACCAAAACCTATCTGTACTATTTCCTGAGAGTGCTCCATTCCGTCCCTTCCTTGCCGCTGCATGACCATAGCCTTCTCACTGTCCTAGACCCACAGTAGCCTCCAAACTTCTCTTGTAACCACACTCCAACACTGCAGCAGAGGACTCTTCCTAACCCAGCTTAAATCTGTTTAATATGTATATATGGCCTCTTGTGGTCTGGCCCCTATGACCTTCTAGTCTAATTAGTGGACACTCCCCCATCTCGCCCTAAGCTCCAGCAACATTAAATTACTTTTAGTTCCCAGAGTGTGACCTGTTCCATAACATTGCCTTGAATTTGTCTCAGTTTCTCCCACTACCTTGAATTCACTCACTCATTCATTCCCTTACCCACACAGCAAATAGTCCTTGATCCAAGATGCTCAGGGTCCATGCAAGATAGCAGGTTTTGAGACCCACTGACCTGAGTTCACAAAAGCATAGGCCAAGCTGCAACCCAACATGATCTAGATCATTCTTAGACGGGGTCGGGGATATTTGCTGAATAGATAGGCATATAGATATTCACAAAAGATTTCTCACATCTACCATCTCATTCACCTTTCACATAAATTTATGAAGCAGGGATTAATTCATGCCATCCTGGATGAGAGGAAGAACTAAGTAGCCAATGGTTTCTTAGCTACTGAAAGTAAGGAAAGCCAAGATTAAAATCAGCCACATTTGGCAAGACGTGGCTATTTTCTTACTGTGGAACACATCACTGGAGAGAAGCCTAAGCATTAGGCCCCATGCTGGGATGCAGCGTTGAGACTTAAGCTGAGTCTTTATGGGTAAGTAGGAGTTAAACTCAGGGAGAAAGAAACTAGGCAGAAGGGCAGGCTTGAGCCAAGCCCAAAGGTATGAAATTATTCAAAGGCTTCAGGGAACTTCAGGGATTGTAAGTCTCTGGAAGCACAGACATGATGAGCAAAGTAGGTGATGAATGAGGTAGGAGGGTAAATCAGAGCCAGAGGTCAGCCAGGGCCTGGGGAGCCATGCTGAGGATGATGGACTCAAAGATCAGGGCAATGTGGAGCTGTTGCGTTGCTTTCTCCAGAGGGAACATTTGGTCCACTTTATACTTTAGAAAGAACTCAGCTTGGGGGATAATTACTTTACAATACTGTTATGGTTTTTAGAAAGAACTCAGTTTATACAGCGGAGATGGATCAGAGGTTCCAAGATACAGAGGACAAGGAGACCAGAGAGAAAGCTGGTGCAGTGACTTCAAAAGAAATTATGAGGGGACTTCCCTGATGAGCCAGTGGTTAAGACTCCATGCTTCCACTGCAGGCGGCACAGACTCCATTCCTGGCTGGGGAGCTAAGATCCTACAGGCCATGCAGTGTGACCAGAAAAAGAGAGAGAGAGAGAATGAGCTTGAGCTGGGAGATGCAGTGGGACATAAAAGGATGAAAAAGATAAGATTTGGCAACTAATTGGATATAGATGGGGGAAAAAGAAACGGAGGCAACTAGGGGAGTTTTGTGACCTGGGTGGTGCCAGTCCCTATGAGAATGGGAAGAGAAGTGACAGACACATGGGAAGTGGGGTCCAGAAGAAGGGGAACAAGAGCCCAGTGGTAAGAGCAGCAGCTGAACTGGAAATGATTATTCATAAATGTCTTCATTAATTTTATTTAGTTTTAAGCATGCCAACCAGAGGATCAGATGGTTGGATGGCATCACCAACTCAATGAACATGAGTTTGAGCAAACTCCAGGAAATAGTGAAGGACAGGGAAGCCTGATGTGCTGCAGTCCATGGGGTCACAAAGAACTGGACATGACTTAGGGACTGAGTAACAACAATCAGCATCTCAGTCAGGCCTTTCCCACAAAGCCCAGAAGCAGAATCTAGCACTATCAACTCCCTCATCTCTGCCTCCCCTGCCCTCTGGGCCTCCCTTTCCCTGTTAGAGAATATTCAGTCCATAATTTGACACAGACAATGACTAGACAGCATCCTGCTACCAGGGTTTTGGCTCAAAATCTAATTAAGATTTTACTGGGGAGCTAAATGAACCTCAGATCATCCCTCCCCCACCATCCAACAAGGGCCCACATTCTGTAGCCTTGGGGTGCTCACTTCCAAGGATGCAGAGACAATCTCCTCCAAGGCAGATTGCTTTGTCTTTGGACAACTCTTGTTGTCATGAAAATCCTCATCCTTACTGACACTGCCTGTTCATATCGTTCATCCTCTGCAACTGGTCCTTCACCCTTACGTCATTTATTCATTTTTTTCTACAAAGATTTGTTTGTATGTGCTAACACTTAGTGTTTCTGGCACAGAGTACACCAATGTGAACTAAACAGACAGAACCCTTGCTCATATGAAGGTTATGAATCCTAGAAGGACAGACAAACAGTAAATAAGGAAATAAAATCTAACATAATTCAGTTAGTGATGACTACATTTAAAGGTGATGGGATAGAAAATGACTGGCTGGGGCTGGTTTAGTCTCTGAGTCATGCCCGATTCTTGTGACCCCCATGGACTGTAGCTTGCTCAGCTCCTCTGCTCATGGGATTTCCCAGGCAAGAATACTGAACTAGGTTGCCATTTCCTTCTCCAAGGGATACTCCTGACCCAGGCATTGAAGCTGCATCTCCTGTACTGGCAGGCAGATTGTCTATTGCTGAGCCGCCAAGAAAGCCCAAAAGTGACTAGGGGAGGGGCTATTTTAGAAAGAAAGTCTCTCTAAGGAAGTGACATTTGAGTTGAGAGCTGATAGAAGAGAAGTCAGTCTGTTTTAGGGATGAGGCACTTAAGGGGCAGAGAGGACAGAAGATTCTCTGAGAATGAGACGATGGCTAACTGGTCTCACCAAAGCCTCCCGCTCTTGCAGAGTGTTTCCATGGCAATGGCATTGGCTCAGTTATGGTCGGTGGCTGGTGGTTCTTGTGTCTACAAGCCCACCCTAGGGACAAAATCCCCCTCAATCTCATCAGTTATTACTCACAACTGACCAGTCCTCTTTCTGAACCATTTCTGTTAAATAGGGGATTTAATTAAAATGAACTCAAAGGCTTTCTAAGAGGACCAGTGAGGGATAATCAAAAGGACATACACTTTGGAATCAGAGAGTTTGTTGTTAATGTTGTTTAGTTGCTAAGTCATGTCTGATTCTTTTGCAACACCATGGACTGTAGTTCAAATCCAACTTTCACCATTTGCTAATATGTGATTGAAGTACTGTTGATCATAGGTTGCTGATCTGTAAAATGGGGGTCAGAATTATTTCACTGGCTCCTTAAAAAAGTTCAGTTAAAAAGGATAGTGTATGTAATTTAGGGCATGCTCAATAGGATATTCAGTAACATCAGATACTTTTAGGGATCTGACAACTCTTACAACTAGGTTTATCATGCTTGCCAATGACTTCTCTCATCAAATACATGTCTAGGGAACTTAAGAACAGTTGCCACTTTCTTAGAAGCTATAAAGTGTCAGGTTGCCTCTCTAATCTTGGGAAAATATCTATGTCCTCTTTCTCAGAGGGCTTGCTGAAGGATACTGCTCAGGCTGCCTTGTGACCATTTGCCAAAGCTCATTCTCGTATTCCCCCTTGTGCTTGAAAAGGGAAATGCATTCTCTCCTGACTGATCAGTCTTTAGTCCGGCCTGAATATAGGGGCTGAAAGGAAGGGATAAACATTTAACTTAAGGAAATTTAAGCACTTAAGGAAAGATATACCCATCTGAATGCAGAGTTCCAAAGAATAGTAAGGAGAGATAAAAAAGCCTTCCTCAGTGCACAATGCAAAGAAATAGAGGAAAACAATAGAATGGGAAAGACTAGCGATCTCTTCAAGAAAATTAGAGATTCCAAGGGAACAGTTCATGCAAAGATGGGCACAATAAAGGACAGAAGTGGTATGGACCTAACGGAAGCAGAAGATATTAAAAAGAGGTGGCAAGAATACACAGAAGAACTATACAAAAAAGATCTTAATGACCCAGATAACCATGATGGTTTGATCACTCACCTAGAGCCAGACATCCTGGAGTATGAAGTCAAGTGGACCTTAGGAAGCATCACTACAAACAAAGCTAGTGGAGGTGATAGAATTCCAGCTGAGCTATTTCAAACCCTAGAAGACGATGCTTTAAAGTGCTGTACTCAATGTGCCAGCAACTTTGGAAAACTCATCAGTGGCCACAGGACTGGCAAAGATGAGTTTTCATTCCAATCCCAAAGTAGGGCAATGCCAAAGAATGTTCAAACTACCACACAATTGCACTCATTTCACATGCTAGCAATGTAATGCTCAAATTCTCCAGGACTAGCTTCTTCCATGGATAGACCTAAACAAAGGAAAGAACGGAAAAAATCAGTGATGTTTATTGCATGATAGGATAAATGCAACCTCATTAACAAATTCAACCAAGTCCTTTTCTCTCTACATTCATCTCCCACCACCAACCCCCTTGATCCTTGTTCTCTGGATATGCAGAATGACTTACAACTCCCAGAACCTGCCTTACAGCTAGGCATTTTGCATAGGCCTTTGTTTCTACATCGAGTGCCTTCCTGAATACTCCTCCTTTATAAAGAAGACTCCTCCCTACTCATCCTTGTGTCTATCTCATTCTTACTTGGAGGGAATTTAATCACTCCCTCCTTTGTACTACTTGTGGACCTTAGGATTGCAGTTGGTACATGATAGCTAAAGTAAAATGTTCAGCCCTAGGAAACTGGGCCCATGCTTTAATACAAGTATTCATTTATGGTATACTCATGGATTAAGGAGCCGGGCAGGCTGCAGCCCATGGGTGTTGCAGAAGTCAGAGACCACTTAGCTAAAGGTTCTGCGCACCGGGGCTTCCTTAGTGGTACAGTGGTTAAAACTCCATGCTCCCAGTGCAGGGAGCCAGGGGTCGATCCCTGGTCAGGGATCCTGTGCGTGCAGGCTAAGTCGCTTCATTCGTTTCCAACTCTTTGTGACCCTATGGACTGTAGTCTGCCAGACTCTTCTGTCAATGAGATTCTCCAGGCAAGAATACTGGAGTAGGCTGCCATGCCCTCCTCCAGGGGATCTTCCCGACCCAGGGATCGAATCCATGACTCTTAGGTCTACCTGCATTGGCAGGGGTTCTTTAGCACTGCCACCACCTGGGAAGCCCAGATCCTGTGCACCACAACTAAAACCCAGTGCAGCCAAATAAAAATAAAATAAAGATACTGAGCACTAGAAATACAATAATAAGCAAGCCAGATACAGTCCCCAGTCTCACAAAACTTACACTCTAGTAAGGAAGGCAGACATTCACAACTAATCACATCAGTAATAACCACTGTGATCATTGTTTTGAAGGGAAAGTGATGGGAGATATAAAAGAAAGAGCTGTATTGGTGCTGTGATCATGGAATATTTCACAAAGCAACATTTAGGTGGGATTTCTGAAGAATGAGTTGGGCAAATATATGGTGAAGGACACTCCAAATAAAGGGAAAAGCATGTGTAAAGATCATTGAGTACCTTGGAAAAATGGAAAGAAAACCAACGTGGCTGGAATTTGTGATAGAATGAGAGAATGACAGGCAGTGCAGCTGGAGAGAGACTTGGGAGCCAAATTATACCACCCATTTAAACAACATTATTGATTTTGGACTTTGTCCTGGAACTAATGGAGGAGAATCAGCAAAGAGTATCAAGCATGAAAAATGAAACAATCAGAACTCTGTTATAAAGAGAGCAGTCCCTGTGGAGAACATCTGGAGAGAGGGGCAAGGATGGATGCAAGGACACCACCTAAATAGCTATTCATTTATTTAGCCATCTCATTAATATTTATTGAATGCCTACCACATGCCAGATTCTATACTACACCTTGCTGCTGCTGCTGCTGCTGCTGCTAAGTCGCATCAGTCTTGTCCGACTCTATGTGACCCCATAGACGGCAGCCCGTAGACCCCATAGACGACGTCCCTGGGATTCTCCAGGCAAGAACACTGGAGTGGGCTGCTATTTCCTTCTCCAATACATGAAAGTGAAAAGTTAAAGTAAAGTTGCTCAGTTGTGTCCAACTCTTAGCGACCCCATGGACTGTAGTCTACCAGGCTCCTTCACCCATGGGATTCCCAGGCAAGAGTACAGGAGTGGGGTGCCATTGCCTTCTCCGATACTACACCTTGAGGATACAGCAATTAACAAGATGGATAAAAGCCCTACCTGATGGATAGTACACTGTAAAAGTCTAGGTGACAAATGCTGGTGGTTCAGACAATGGTGGTGATGATAAGGATGAAGAAAAGTGTGTTAGCCAGCTTGGGCTGCCATCATCCAGTACCACAGACTATGTGAGTTAACAACAGATTTGTTTTCTCACAGTTCTGAAGGCTAGAAGTCTGAGATCAGGATTGATTTCTTAAGGCCTCTCTGCTTAGCTTATACCCACTCCAATGTTCTTGCCTGGAGAATCCCAGGGACGGAGGAGCCTGGCGCGCTGCCATCTATGGGGTCGCACAGAGTTGGACATGACTGAAGTGACTTAGCAGCAGCAGCAGCAGCAGCTTAGCTTATAGAGAATCATCTTCTCCTTGGTCTTCACGTGCTCTTCCCTGTGTGTGTCTATGTCCTAATCTCTTCCTCTGAGAATATAAGTCATATTGGATTAAGACCTACCCATATGACCTCATTTTAACTTAATCACTTCTCTAAAGGTCATATCTCCAAATATAGTCACATTCAGAGGTTGGGGGTTAGGTCTTCAACATATTAATTTGGAGGTAGATACGATTCAGCCTATAACAGGATTTAAAAGATATCTAGGAAAACGAATGAACAATAATTGATGATTAAGGAGTAAGAGAGAAGGAGATGTCAAGGATGGGTCTCAGGTTGCCTGTATGCTCAGTCCCTAAGTCGTGTCGGACTCTTGTGACCCACCCCATGGACTATAGCCCGCCAGGCTCCTCTGTCCATGGGATTCTTCAGGCAAGAATACTGGAGTGCGTTGCCATTTCCTTCTCCAGGGTCTCAGGTTTCTAGCATGTGAAATAATAGGGTGATGCTATTGACTCATTTGGTAAGGAACACTGAAAGAAAGTTCACTGTTCACCAGGATCCATTTCCTGTTTTTCAGTAGTTGCGGTTCTCTTGGAGTACTGAAGCAATGTACAAAAATATATAGTTTGGCCAGGAGCATATCACAATGTTTATTGGCACATGATATCAAATACATGGAGGAGGGATTGGATCATCCATGCAAGTCTGAATGAGAAAGAGCTTTCAAAAATGACTTTATCAGCCAAATTTTCCTCATTCACTTCCAATCTCATATCTCCAGTTGCCAAAGCCAAAGTGTAACGTAGAATGTTAAAGAGAGAATGAGGTGAGGAAAGCTTGACCATATGTGTGCTAAGTCTCTTCAGTCACGTCTGACTCTTTGCACCCTATGGACTGTAGCCCGTCAGGCTCCTTTTGTCCGTGGGATTCTCCAAGCAAGAATACTGGAGTGGGTTGCCATTTCTTTCTCCAGGGGATCTTCCCGACCCAAGGATGGAACCCAGATCTCTCATGGCTCCTGCACTGGCAGGTGGGTACTTTACCACTAGCACCCCCTGGGAAGTGGATCAGGCTAAATAGCACATAAGTCCACAGATGGTTTGTTTTTAGATAAGAAAATACCAATGCTTATTTACATTTGCACAGGAATAACCCAATAGGGATAGAGAGATTAATTATATAAGAGAGAAAAGGGAACATATACAGAAAAAAAAAAAAAAAAAGTCTGAAGACAGGTGGGGGATGACTCCAGAACTCAATTAGCCTCTGAAAAGTAGAAATTGGGCTTCCCATGTGGTGCTAGTGGTAAAGAATCCGCCTACCAATGCAGGAGAAGCGAGAGACCTAGGTTCAATCCCCATATCGGGAGGGTCCCCTGAAGTAGGCAATGGCACCCCACTCCAGTGTTCTTGCTTGGAAAAGTCCATGGGCAGAGGAGCCTTTTGCGTTTTAGTCCATGGGGTTGTAAAGAGTCGGACACTACTGAGCTACTGAGCACGGGACAGAAGTAAAAAATATCTCTTTCACTGGAATAAAAGGATAGGATAAAAGGATGAGACAGATGCAGGGAAGGTGTGTAGATTTACCAGTAAAAAGTTGAGGGAGTTATATTAGAAGATCTGGATAAGATTAAAGTGTAATGGAAGATACTGATCAGTTAGGTTGAAAGGATAAACAGTTGATTGTAATCAGAGAATATTTCTGGATTCAGGGTTTGAAAGGTAAAAGAGTTTTGAGTGATAACACGATGAGACCATTGGAGTGGGTGGGTGGCTGAAATAGAGTAGAGGTTATTGATGCTAAGGAGGTCAAATAAACAAGAGGCCAAGGTAATAGATGATGGTTTTTCATGGATCTTCATGAAAATGGAAAACCAAACTTCAGTTGACTTAACTTATTGGAATATCAGCTCATACATCTTGAAGTGCACAAAGGGGGATACAAGGTTGACTTAATCCACTCCTCCAACCATGTTTCACTTCAATTTTGTCAGTATTTCATCCCCTTCACGTGTTGGTTTCACACTCCATCTAGTAGCAAGTAAGAATATCCTGTGAGACCTCTCAGAATTTCTAAAATATTAATTTGAGTTATAAATCATTCCAAGAGATAAATTGTTATCCAAACTTATTTAATCATGGAAAGTCTTTCTAGGGGCACTAGTGTTGCATGGAATATACTTTGGGAAATGCTGCTATAACCTTGTTAAGCAACAGCTATTGACTCCTACAGTGGCTAGCCACAGAAGCTTATACTCTGGTTTATGTAAGAAGAAAAAAAAAATCATACTTGTTAAACAACACTGACTAGATCACAAACTACCTGGGGATGCTGGAGTACCAGGCTTGGGGGTATACACTGAAGACTTGCTGGGGAAGACACAATTGCTGTCACCACTAAGCACTAAATTTGTACTGCTAACACCACTAGCCTCCAACACTGGACAGCTCAGTGGGCACTATAACCACCACTGCCCCAAGAACTCAGTCTTCCTGCAAATGGTGTTATCTTGTGCTGCATGAAAGTGTACCTGCTTGGGTGAGCTGGGGTCATTTGCCTATAGTCTAGCTGCAAAGGGGGCTGGGAAAGCAATTATCTGGTATTTCCAACCTCTAAAACGGAAAGAGGGTCCCACCTCCCTCCAAAACTTAAAAGGTAAAGGATTTTTAGAACCTAAGAAAGATAATTTAATAATTTTTAAATATCTATATAATATACTAATTTCTTTGCCCAACCTGAACTATATTATTTCCCACCTAGTCATATTTAAACTTAAAAATACCTCAATATAAAGCAACTCAAAATACAATTACCCATTCACCAAAAGTGGTACAACCCAAAGTCTCATCACTTATGACATCAGTTACAAATGTAGAATTTTCAAGTGATATTTTTGGAATATCATTTAGATATGACATCTTTTCTAAAATATGTGTGTATTTATGCATGCATGTATGTACATATTTGGCCACGCTGGGTCTCAGCTGCATCAAGTGGGATCTTTAGTTGCAGCATGTGGACTCTTAGTTATGACACTTGGGGTCTAGTTTCCTGACCAGGGATCAACCTCAGGCTCCTGGCATTGGTAATGCAGAGTCTTAGCTACTGGACCACCAGGGAAGTCCCCTGTATATATGATATCTTAATTAGGAAGTTCACCACTATAATAAGCAAGGTCCTGTTGTAGATAATAGGAACCATGCTAGCTATTTTTAATCAGAAAGCATTTAATACAGGGAATCAGGTATTGAAATGATCAGAGGAACACACATTAGCCTGGTCCCCAACGAAGGACTCCAAGAAAATCGTCATCTGTCCTGACATGGGAAATGAAACTTGACATTAATCTGGAAGGTAGAGAATCAGGAATCTGCTCTCTAAGGTTCTGGTTCTGGAATCACACCATCTTGGCCATCACGTAATCTTAGCCATCATCTGGCATTAAGGAAGCTGTTGTCCTGGAACACACTATGATAGTTATTAACACAACCTGAAATCAGGAAGCCGCTGCCAGAATAGTTGACTCCAAGGCCACGTCACACCTGTAGTCACACCAGCAAAATGGAAGCCTCACACTCTGCAACTCTTCCCCAGCAGTTCCATCTTCAGATCTCACATGCAAGCATCACTGTAAAGTGTGTTCACTGCTCAGAAAATACTGAGTGAGACAGCATGGTGGCAGGTAGGGCGGTCAGCAAGTGGCACAGATGGTGGTACCAAAGCAGAAACTTGGTGGAAGGGAATTCCAGATTAGGAGTCCAATAAAATCAGATCACTGCTTCATCTGAGATCAAAGGGATCCAGTGTAATTAAACTGACACGAGGGGGAATTCCCTGGCAGTCCAACAGTTAGGACTCAGTGCTTTCACTTCCAGGAGCACAGGCTCAACCCCTGGTCAGGGAACTAGAAGCCTACAAGCCGAGCAACATGCCTCCCCGACCCTTAAACAAAGCACAACAACAAAAACCTGACAGGAGGTCCCTTGCTGGAGTGTCCGGATTGTGTCGCCAAGTCTAGAGATTCAGGGTTGTTTGCTGCAACTGGGAGTTTGGGCACTCAGCAGTGACAGGTGGCAGGTTATCCTTGGAGAGGTTGTATAACTGTGATCGGCGGCCCTGATGTTCATGGCCTAGGGTGGCACAGGAGAGCTACCCAATGAAGGGAACAGAAGTGGTGCTGAGGAGCTGGAAGGGCCACCTAGAAGGGCCTTACTGACAAGATAAAGGGGCCAAGTGCATGGACTGAATAGTGGAGGCTGATAAAATAGACATCCCAGCAGATGCCTTCATGGAAAGTTGTGCCAAGACCAGGTAGCATACATTATACCTCAGAAGATGCTAGCCTGGGCAGTGTCTCTTATCTGAGGTCCTGACATCATATAATTCTCTGAGACTTAATGCCATCCAGGCGAAGAAGAAAAAGAAATCCTGAAGTTGACCTAGTTTAAACCTCAAATAACCTAAAAAACCTTGAGCCTGATTTTAAGAGGTTTCGCTGTCTTCATGCAAAATGACAGTTTAAAGAGGAATTGTTATTGGAATATACAATTGTTTCTCTTTTTTTGTAATTGTATTAGTTGGTTTGAAGATTTATACTTGCTACACAGCCTAAGTCATTGATGCAATCCTTGAGTTGGTTGACTTGAACAAATTACCTAGTATGGTGTAGTAAAGGCATAGATACAGTGGCCAAATTGCTCACATTCAAATACTAACTCTGATCCCAGTAGCTTAGGTGAATTACTTACCCACTGTGTGCCTCCATATCCCTATCTATATTTTATAAACTACAGATGATGATAGAAACAGAATCAAATCCATCAGGTTATTGTTAGGATAAAATGAGTTAATGTGACTGGAGGACTTAAAACAGTTCCTAGCACACAGTGCTGTATAAATATTTGCACCTTCAGCTGAAGAATGTTTGAAACCTGTAGTCTTGAAACTTCTATGGTTGCATGATCCCTGAAAGAATTTTGGAAAACTATGTACTTTCAAGTTGACATCTAAAAGCGTCACCATTTAAATAATTGCAAAGGACATAATTTTTACTGTACTGTAAATGTTAACATTTAGAAAAAGTTATGTCACTTAAAAAAAATATATCCATTAGAGCCTAAGTACCGCAGGAATTTTATATCCACTTACCCACTTAATTTTTTTCTATCTTATTCACTTAAAATTAATACATGGGCAGGCTCTTAACAGTTGGGAATTTTACATCATTCTTCTTTTTGAATTTTTATTTCACTCTATCCACAGAATTATAAACTAACATAATATATTTATTGGAGTAGGAAATGGCAGTACATTCCAGTATTCTTGCCTGGAAAATTCCATGGAAAGAGGAGCCTGGTGGGCTGCAATCCATGAAGTCATGAAGAGTTGGACATGACTGAGTGAGCACACGCAAAGGATTTATATGTTTAAAACTCTCTTACTGATTATCACCATGTCATACCTCCCAATAGTAAATATATATATTTAATTGGAATTAAAATGCTAAAATTTTCTTTGGCTATAAGAATCTAAGATATGTTAGACAATTTTTGTACCCTACTTTACAACCTCTTGATCTTTTTCCTGCTTTGGCAGTCACTGTGGTAACCAGCTACATTCGGAGGTTGAGGACACCACCATAAAGCTGCATTCCCTTGTCTCTTGTTTTATGCTTCCATGGCTTTGTCGCCTCTGTGTCTGTTCTTCCAGGAAATTAGCTCCTCGGTGCAACTCTGGACCAATGAGGTAACCAGCTCAATAATATCCTCTACTTTGGTTCTCCCTCTTGTGCTTCACTTTCACCAGTCCCTCATTCCTGTTCCTTAGAATCTCTTCCTAAAATATATTACCTGTATAGGCCTTATCTCAGGCCCTGCTTTTAGGGGAACTTAAGCTAAAATCTTAGAGTTAAAATTTTTCTTCCAGATTCAGCTATTGTTACAAGAATTAGTATTAGTATGTTAATCAAAACAACACACATTACAAATTATAATAATTAACACTAAAGTTTTATTAAAACTTTAATAAAACTATATCTCAGTGACATGACTTTTTAAAAATGTCATCATATATCTGTGGAAAGAACATTACTTACAGCTATGAGACAGGATTCAGCATTAACTATTTTTATTTCGAGTATTCTCAAAATGTTTAAAAATTTTTTCAAACAGATTTTAAGCATATGCAAAAGTTTTAGCTTATTAATGAGGACCAGCAAGATGAAAAAACCAACTCAAAGTTGAAATAAGATTATTAAGTCAGATACAAAACTGGTTAATGGACCTATCTTCTCTCTGGGAAAGAAATCACTTGCTTATTAGTTTTCTGTAAGTTAACATATAACTCTATAAAGCGGTAACATGTCTGTACCTAATTCATAGTAAATCAAGGACTTCCCTGGTCATCCAGTGGTTAAGAATCTGCCTTGCAGTGAAGGGTCGGCAAACTAAGACCTCACATGTTACAGAGCAACAAAGCCCAAACGCCGCAAGGAAAGACCCGTTGTGATGCAATGAAGATCCCTCGTCCCACAGCTAAGACCGACACAGCCAGGTCAATAAATATTAAAAAAACAGTAAATCAAACTAAGCTATGTTCTCTCAGAAAGTCAGTTAGCCTTTTAGGCAGGCTTGTTACAACAATGCTCTGTGCTTGTCTGCTCAGTCACTAAGTCATTTTGTGACCCACGTAGCCCGCCAGGATCCTCTGTCTGTGGGATTTTCCAGACAAGAATACTGGAGTGGGTTGCCATTTTTTTTAAATTCTCTGATTTACTCATTTAATAAATATTTATTTACTAAATATCTCCTTTGTGTCAGACATTTCAAGAATCTTGTCATATACTCCGAATAATACTGATGAAGTACTTGCCTTCCTGCAGCTTACATTCTCAAAGAAAGAGGTAGAGAATGAACTTGTAACTTCAGCATAGTTATGAACAGCGCCCCTGTCACTCTCAGCGTTCCAGTGGAGGTGATACCTTATAAGATCCCTCTTTTTATACTGTTGAAATAACACACAGGGTAAAGAAAAAGAGAGTATGGGGGAGGGTAGGCTGTTACTATTAATAAAGTCAGTGAAGCTTTAATGAGAAATGATGGAGCAAAGCCTGTAGACAGCACAGGGAAGAGTGGTCCAGGCAAATGAAGCAGCAAATGCAGACTCCGATGCAGGGAGGCCCCAATATTTCCTAATGTTAATATTATTTTCTTGAAGGAGGCAGGAAAGGCTTTAAGCAGGGGAGTGACATGGTCACATCTGTGTTTTAGAAAGATTACTCTGGAGGAAGTTAAGGAGGATGGATGACAGGAGAGAATATCAGAGGCAAGTAGTCAAGTCACAGGCTCTAACAGTAAATAGGAAGTAGAAAAGGCCTGCCCTGGACAAAACAGTGACAGTGAAGATGGAGGGAATTTGGATATCTGAAAAGTAGAAGAGACAAGCTCTGACGTCCATTAGATTGTGGGAGATGCAGGTGTGGGAACAGCCCTAGACAGAGCTCTTGGATTAGGCCCTCAAGGTTAGTTTTCTTCCTAAAGTGCTCTCCCTCCACTCCCCAGTAAGAAAAAGGCCATCACAACACATTTCCTTTTAAAGTTTTATTAAAGTTTAATGGAACAATTAATATTTTTTCTTTTTTTGTTGTTAATCCCAGTACAAAAATACAGTTGATGACTTGACAAAAATGGCTCAATCTAGGGCTAGAAGGTTTCTTCAACAGTTAACGGGGGAAAAGAAAGCATGCTTCCAGCTGGGGCCAGTCCAGAGCACACAGCCATTCCTGCACACGCATGCGCGCAGACAGGGAAGCCAAGCCAGAGAAGAGGAAGGAAGTTGCAGGCATTCAGGAAGAAGCCCAAGATTATTCCCAGGAGAAAAAGAAGAGATGGGCTGAGCTCCTTGGTGGGGCAGAATTACAGCTTTACATTTAGAATTTGTCTTAAATAATAAGCTCTTTCCGCAATTTTTAACATTATAGAGAAGATGCTTCTGGTCTCTTTTCACCACCAAGGTGAGTTAAGCAGGAGGAAATGGAAAGATTCAAATACTGCAGTGTGAGGAGTAAATCTCCAAATGGCTCAGGTTTTATGTCAAAAGGTGTCATTCTTTACCTTCAATGACAAAGAGATATTTAGGTGAGGGGACAGGACAAGGAAGTCTGCCACACTCTGCTGGATCACAAACATGGAGACCAGTTTCTGGCAGCAGAATTCTTCCAACAGTGAGGGGGCCCTTCTCATGTGGGAAGGAGCAAGGTTTTCCAATCCATTCAACTGTTCTGATTCCTCAGTATTCTCTTCCCTGCTGCTTTCTTCCAGAACAATATCTTTGAGGAAAGAAGGGATGCATTCATGTTACAACTCATCTTCCAGATGTTTCTCTCTGAAGGCATCACCCGTCAGCCTTTCCTGAGCTTCCTTCATCCCCTGGACAACTGTGAAATAAACATTGAGGGGAAAAGTATGAAGCAAGTCTTTCATTTGACAACCAACACATAATTTTCTGTTTTAGGAGAAATGTAAGAGGAGCATAGGATCTGGATTTAAGATCTAATTCTGGATTTTAGCCCAGCAAAGTCTCTTGAATTTGTTTTCTCATCTATAAATAAGGTGATGTTACAAACTTCAAACAGATTACAAAAATTAAATGAGAGAATGAATAATAAATGTCCTTTGTAAACTATGAGGTCCTACAAAAATGTTATTTAGCAGTTACTTTGGCTTACCCTCCAGGATTAGTGTTGAACCCCTGTCATAAGCTGGAAATATACACGACACTAAGGGAATAGAAAGCATCTTCCTATCATCTCCATCACCTGTTTGGGATGAATGCTGCGTTTATTTCATTTTCTGTGGAGGTTACACTGATATGTGAGCAAGTATGTGTGCTTACAGGGAGGATGGTTCTTCACGGAAAGAGGTGGTTATGTCCAGTACCAATTATGTATGGAAGAAGTCAAGTTCTCAGGCAAAAGAGAAACCTAGAAGGCAAGCCCTGGGTAGACAGGAGATGAGTCTTCTTGTCTATCTCGGGAATCAAAGAGGGAAGCTGGGTACAGGCTCCCTGTACAATGGCAGGCCAGGTGTTAGGGTTGAGCCACAATCTGTGGATCTCAGAAAGCATACCAGGTAGTAAAGTTTGTTACACCCATTTAGTTTTGCCCAAGCATTTAGTAAAGTCATGTTTGAATATTTCAGCTTCATGTCAGCTGAGCCATGGGGAATTCAGGTAAGGGTTCTGTGTCCATATCTGGACTAATATATTAAAGGATGATGCCCATGTCAAGATGGCAGGGGTAACTGCATGAAATTCTGAAAGGAAGGTGAATTTCAAGGGTCAAGAGTTGGGGACCTAAAGTTCAGTTGCCCTTCTCCATGTGGAAAACTTCCCTCTAATACCAGCCTCCAGGGATCTGCTTTTGGCTAGGGAAGATAACATTCTCCTTACCCATGGGAAGGAGAGGATAACCTCTCCAGATCTTTCCTCTCCCTATTCTGAGAAACAAGAGTGCTGAGGACTCAAAACATAAAATGATCAACAAACTGGCAGCATGACAAAGGAAGACACATGGCAACTTAGAAATAACCCTCTTTTACAGATGGCAGGGAGAATTCAGAAGGAAAACAGTGACAGTATGTGGCATGAATTCCAACTTCTGCCTCTAGAATGGTTGCACTCAGGATTAGAGAACAAAAAACCATGACTGACTTGTGATTTCAATCTTCCCTCACGTGTTTGTGCTGACGCTGTGCCCTCCGCCTTCAATAATGCTTTGCACATCCCTCTGCTGGTTAGGTCTCATTCTGTTATCATCACCTCTGGCATGACTCATGCACTCTCCACGTTGGGCTACACCTGACACACTTTTCCCTTGCTTCCTTAGCTTGAAATGTCCTCTTCATATCTGACCAAAGAGACAAATTCTGATCTGTCTAGAGCAAGTTAGTTTACTATCTATGAAACCTTTCAGAATTGATCCTCTAACAGCATTCCCCTACCTTTGAATTCTTACAAGAATAGTGTTAGTGCAGTGGAAAAAAACTAAGTTGTAGACGGAAATCCTGGCTCTGTGACTTATTAACTGTGAGTCCAAGGGCAAGCGACTGTTTCTGGAAGCCTCAGTTCTCCAGTTTCCTATGGGTCAGTTAGCTTCCTACTGGATTGTAGGAAGCTAGAGGAGGGGCTTGCTCTTCTCTTTCTTCTATATCCTACATAGCATCTAGCCAAAAGCTACATGCAGAAGATGCTTAGCGAACATGCTGAATTAGTTTCCCATCAAACCTCGCATGTGGTTCATTCTAGTTAAACCTAGCAGCAACCCTCCCTCTTCTCTCTCAACATAACCATACCTTGCTCAGCACTGATGTAGAAATACTTGTAGCTGGGGTTTCCATTCTCATTGATGATTTCAGGACGCACTTTGCCACTGGGATCTATTGTAGACAAAATGGCACAGGGGTTGCAATAACTACAACCGACAGGTACTTCAAGCATTATATGATATACTAGGCCTTCTGGAAAATGAGACCTGCCCATCTTTGCAGCCCATTATCTCACCACCCTACCCCCTGTGTTTTACATTGCAAT
This sequence comes from Oryx dammah, assembly GCF_014754425.2. Lineage (NCBI taxonomy): Eukaryota > Metazoa > Chordata > Mammalia > Artiodactyla > Bovidae > Oryx > Oryx dammah. Next base: position 92,150,356 of record NW_024070212.1, on the reverse strand, counting down.
CAAAATGAATCCCTTGGAATTCCCTGAACACAACCCACCCCCACCCTCAACCATGCCAATATGCTGTTCCACCTTTCTGGCATGTTCCTTTTCTGCTTGATGATAGTGGGATCCTATATTTTTATTTGTATTCCCCATAGAACCTAGCAGAATGCTGATCAAAGACAAGGTGGTCATTAAATATCTCCCAGGAAATTGTTTCTGAAAAGATATTTGTCTGGTTGCAGTGTCCCATTGCCTCAGCTGTGCTACAGGGCGAGGGTGGGAACTATGGCTTCTCTCGGCTCCTGTGGTGCCTAACTTGTGGCTGAAGCAAAGATGATTGCTAAACGAATAAATAAATGATCAGTACTCTCCCATTGCTCACAAAAGCAGTTTGGGTATGCCGGGGGGAGCGGGGGGAGGGTGTTTTATTGTTTATCACAAAAGCAGCTAGTTAATGGGAAAAGTTTTCTTTCAGACCTGAGGCTCTGGCATTTAGAATCCATCACTCTCTTTTGAAAATGGCTTTTGTTTTTAGCCATAACAATATAATTTCACTAGGTGGAGTCAGTGCCTTGATGCACTTCTCTCTCCTTCTGTATGGATCCCAAGATTAAGACCTTTCACCTTACCCAGGAACAGGATTCGTGGAATATAACCCCCATCGGGGCTGAAATCTTCATCTTTGGGCTCCTCTTCATCCTATTAAGTGTAAACCTCAAGTCAGATCATGTTCCTTCTCTCCTCAAAACCTTTCAGTGGCTTCCCCTCCCACTCAGGGTAAGTCCTTGAAGTGGCCTGAGAGGCCCTACATGACCTCCTACCTGGGCACTTCTCTAATGTCATATCCCACCTCTTCTTTAGTTTTTCCCAACTACACTAAGTTGCCTGTTGTTGCTATCATTAAACAAGCCAGGCATGCTCCCCACTCAGGCTTTTGGACTTGTTCTTACCCCCTGCCTGGACATACATCCCCCTTTATCCAGGTGGCTCACTCCCTTTTCTGCTTCAAATCTTTGCTCAAATGCCACCTTCTTTTCTAACCACCTAATTAAAACTGCAAACTGTCCCCTCCATTCTTCATTGTTAGCCACAGCACTTACCACCATCTGACATATTTTATTTATTTGTCTGCCTCCCCATATTCAAGTCCTCATATGTAATTTAATGCCAGCAAAGAAATTTGTCTGTTTTGTTCATTGCTTATTCGCAATACCTACATTACTGACTTGCACAGTTTTTCTTGAATGCATGAATTGATAAGATTGACATTTTAGTACAATTGTGAAGTTACAGTCCTCCCAGGAGACATGACCACACAGCTAGCTTTCTTTTTAAGAAATCTCTCAAGTTGGGGAATGCTCATTGAACACATTTGTGTTTTCTTTGAGTGGTGATTCTAAGTTACCATAGAAAATGGTGAGGAGTTGAGATAGGAATCAATAGTAACTTTGTCATTTATAGTGTGATTCCCATTTCAGAAGTTATACCAAAGAATATAACTTTGCCTTCAGTGAGGTGTGTTAGCATTCAGGCTATCTACTAGCTTTATTTTTTATTTTTTAAAATTATTTGTCTGGGTGTCAGTAGTTGTGGCACATGGGCTCAGTAGTTTTGAGTCCTGGGCTCTAGAGTACAGGCTCAGTAGTTGTGTTGCATGGGCTTAGTTGCTCTGCAGCATATAGGATCTTCCTGGATCAGGGATCGACCTGTATCTCCTGCATTGGCAGGTGGATTCTTTACTACTTAGCCACCAGGGAAGCCCCTATCCACCAGCTTTATAAGCAGTCCCTTAGCTACCTCAACATTAACTGTTAATGTGTTCAGATTTCCAGTCCTATGTTCAAATAAACATCATTTTACAGAAACACAGGGCTAGGAGGATCATCACAGAGTATCCAAGAATCCCACATTTGAAGAGTACACCCTAAGAGGCAGTACAAGTAGATCACAGTACCTATTCTTATCACTTACTCGGCTCTTGACTAAACCACCTAACTCCTTCAGGTCTAAGATGCTCAATGTGTAAAATGGGAATGGTATCATTGGCCTAAAAATCCCTTCTAACTCCAAGGTCTGATATTCTGACTTGGGATTCTAAGACCTCTGGTCAATGTGAAGAACATAAAAGATATCTAACCAAGAAAAAGGAAGCTGTACATATAAGCCCAGCACAGAGAAGGATTTCAACTGAATCCTATTTTTCAGGGAATTGTGGCCTGCACGTATGACTACATTTTTAGTTATACAAAGATGTAAAACCATGACATAATCACAAACTAAAAATGAAAGAATCTTCACTTAGTCATTTTAACCAATCTTTCTTTTCCTACTTCCTCCCACAAATGGGGGCTGGATGGTTCTACCATATCTGATACAAGCTTTAGTATTAGAGTGCAGAAGAAAAACACATACATACAAGTAGACAACTCTGCTGCGTAAGATTTTATACCATCAAAGATGTTAATTCTGTAACAGTGAAGACTTAAAATCACAGCAGAAAGGAGAAACTCTGGAATTCTTACCTCAAGATTTACCATAACAAAATTATGGGAAAGTTCTGAAATTTCTGTAGATTCTGCAAATTTGGGCTTTAAAGCTGGGGGTGGGAAGCAACAGAAAAAAACATCATTGTCATATCCAAACCTTAATTTGCTGAGATGATTCATGTAACTGACAGTTGTTCTAATCTTAAGACCCAGAAATCAGGACACCTGAATTCTGGTCCTGCTTCTGCCACTGACTTGCATAGCTGTGTATCCTTAAGTGATTGACTTCATTTCTCTGAAACTTTCACCTCATTTATAAAATATAGATAAGGAACACTGATGAAAAAATTACCACTATTTGCTTTTTTTACATATTTCAATAACATCTACTTAAGAACAGATGTAATAAAGACAACAGAGAAACAATACTCTACCATTAATGCACGTGTATTACTAAACCAATGGTCTGCACTAATTTTTTACTTTTTCCAACAAGATTTTATTAAGTGTAGCATACCAAACAAAAGAAGAAATCCACCTGGGAAGATGCAGGGTGGTGTAACAGAGAGAACACATGCTGCATAGTAAGAAAACCTTACTAATTCAGTTCCCACCTCCTCCAGGAAGACTTTGATAACCAATCGTCATATCTTTTTTTGTATATACAACTCTTCATACAACTACAGGCACTTAATCCCATACTCTATATAACCATATCTTAATTGCCACATCCTTCAATCCCTTGCAAATACTACTGTAAATTTCTTGAGGGCAGGGAATCTGTTCCATGTATTTCTTTGGTACTCCTACAAGCAATAAACAGTGCTGAGGCAAAGTTAGTGCTATTTTTAAAATGTTAACATTTGAGAACACATCTGAGGTCTGATCATTTCCACCTACCTTTGCAAGCTCCACACCAGGACTTATGGATAATCACCATCAGGGGCAATCCACTTAAAAACAAAACAAACAAATTATAAACTAGTAATTCCACTTTTTGAAATGCACTCTAAAAAATGACCAACCAATGAAAACAAAGATTAATGTACAAGGATGCTCATGGAACATAATTTCAATAAAAAGAAATTTAAGACAATCTATTCAATAATAGTGGATTATTATAACAAAATTATTGCTAAGTTCTGATGTTCCAGTAAATTGTGCAAATTTGGGCTTTAAAGCTACAGAGAAGAGATTTTTTTTAAAAATTACATTTTCAAATGTTATGGCTATATAACCACTGAAATGGTAACAAAACTTTTCATTGGTACACTGTTAAAATAAAAACTAGAACATAAAATTATTATCTGTGTTGTTGTTGTTTGGTTGCTAAGTCATGTCCAAATCTTTGCAACACCATGAACTGCAGCACACCAGGCTTCCCCTGTCCTTCACCATCTCCTGGAGTTTGCTCACACTCATGTTCACTGAGTCAATGATGCCATCCAACCACCTCATCCTGTCGCCCCCTTCTCCTCCTGCCCTCAATCTTTTCCAGCATCAGGGTCTTTTCCAGTGAGCTGACTCTTCGCATCAGGTGGCCAAAATATTGGGGCTCCAGCTTCAGCATCAATCCTAACAATGAGTATTCAGGACTGGTTTCCTTTGGGATTGACTGGTTTGACGATCTTGCTATCCAAGGGACTCTCAAGAGTCTTCTCCAACACCAAACTTCAAAAGGATCAGCCTTCTTTACGGTCCATCTCTCACATCCATACATGACTACTGGAAAAACTATAGCTTTGGTTGTGGACCTTTGTCAGCAAAGTGATGTCTCTGCTTTTTAATAAGCTGTCTAGGTTTGTTACAGCTTTCCTTCCAAGGAGCAAGCGTCTTTTAATTTCATCACTGCAGTCACTGTTCACAGTGTTTGTGGAGCCCCTCAAAATTATTACCTATAGTTTCAATTATACAAACTATTTAGAAAATAGTCTAAAAGAAAATGTTTTAAAACATAATAGAAGTTATCTCTAGATAATGGGATTGTGGATTTTATTACACTTTTTCTGTATTTTTCAACTTTTCTACAATTAAGTGTAATTTTTTTTTGGAGGGGGCAGACCTGTGGGATCTTAGTTCCCTGAGCAGGGACTGAACCTGGGCCCCAACACTGAAGGCACCAAGTCCCAACCACTGAACTGCCAAGGAATTCCCAATTAAGCATAATTTTTTTTATCATCAGGGAGGAAAAAGCTTTTTCTTTTATAAAATAATAAGCACCATATTCCATCTGAGTCAGTCTTGGCCAGCTGAAGCTCCAATACTCTCAAGGCTCAAATGCCAACTCGTAGAAGGGTCCTATGTAAGCAGCCACTGGCTTTCTCCGTCATCCACCCCCATGTCACGACATTGTCACAGGCGTATACTACTATCAGAGCATTTGGCACACTGAACTGTATTTATTATTTACTCATCTCCCCTCACTGGCCTTAGAGCTTCCTAAGGAAGGGCCTCTTAGCTGTCTCTATATACTCTAGAACTAGTACAGTATTATTGGTAGCCAAAACGTATATAGTATTTACTATGTACCAGGCACTACTCTACAGCAGACTGGTTCCAAATTGTGAGAGGAGTATGTCAAGGCTGTATATTGTCACCCTGCTTATTTAACTTATATTCAGAGTAAATCATGCAGAATGCTGGGCTGGATGAAGCACAAGCTGGAATCAAGATTGCTGGGAGAAATATCAATAACCTCAGATATGCAGGTAACACCACCCTTATGGCAGAAAGTGAAGAACTAAAGAGCCTCTTGATGAAAGTGAAAGAGGAGAGTGAAAAAGTTGGCTTAAAACTCAGCATTCATAAAACAAAGATCCTGGCATCTGGTCCCATCACTTCATGGCAGATAGATGGGGAAACAGTGGAAACTGGCTGATTTTATTTTTCTGGGCTCCAAAATCACTGGAGATAGTGACTGCAGCCATGAAATTAAAAGACACTTGCTCCTTGGAAGAAAAGCTATGACCCAACTAGACAGCATATTAAAAAGCAGACATTACTTTGCCAACAAAAGTCCATCTAGTCAAAGCTATAGTTTTTCCAGTAGTCATGCATGATGTGAGAGTTGGACTATAAAGAAAGCTGAGCGCCGAAGAATTGATGCTTTTGAACTGTGGTGTTGGAGAAGACTCTTGAGAGTCTCTTATACTGCAAGGAGATCCAACCAGTCAATTCTAAAGAAATCAGTCCTGAATATTCATTCGAAGGACTGATGCTGAAGCTGAAACTCCAACACTTTGGCCACCTGATGCAAAGAACTGACTCACTGGATAAAAACCCTTATGCTGGGCAAGATTGAAGGCAGGAGGAGAAGGGGATGACAGAGGATGAGATGGTTGGATGGCATCACTGACTTGATGGACATGAGTTTGAGCAAGCTCTTGGAGTTGGTGATGGACAGGGAAGCCTGGCGTGCTGCAGTCCATGGGGTTGCAAAGAGTCAGACATGACTGAGCAACTGACATCTGTTTACTACTAATTTCTCAAGGGCAAAGACTATCTAAACCATCTTTCAAAAACATAAGCACTTATCTATTATTTGTTTAATGAGATAAATGAAAGACAAGTTTAAAGGGCTTTTGCCTTGAAGAACAGAATGAAGCACCCAGTTAGGGAAGTTGTCATGATCGTGACTCCATGTTAAGACCAAGACTCACTGAGAACTAGCAAAGTACTTCTGATAGAAGGCATAACAGGGATACATCTCTATCTAAAATGTTACATTAAGTAAATTATATGAAGAATATAAAGCTACATTAAGAGAAAGAGATGCCAGCACACTTTTTATAAAAGATTTTATTAAATGAAATAATCTAGTAGTTTTATCTTTCAATTCCACTAGAACCAAAGCTTCCCAAGGTTAGAAACCAGTGGATCTATCTGTGACCCCAGGCCCCAGGTCAGAGACCAGCCAAATGCAGGCACAGTACTTAAAAAACTGGTATGAAGAAAAGGTCAGCACAGATGCAGAATTGTGCTATGTTCAGTTCTGTTCACAATTATTATAAACAATTCATCCATCCTGTCTGCTCTCCCACACTTCAGATGTCAGAAATCAATGGTGTGTGACAGCCCAAACAGAACTCAATCTATGCAAGCTCTGTCCACTCAAGCTCTGTCCTCTAGAGAACTTTGCCTAGATCCTCAGACAGTTCTCCATTCTCTGTATCAAATTTGCTGTAACTCAAGGCCTGGCACAGAGGGGTCCAGGAGGGTATGAGTACCACATACCAATATATCACGTCAATATATTCTGCAGAACTTTATTCTTCCCAGACAAATATTGTAGTGGTTAGACAAGAAACCATGGTTTTCCCACTCACTTGCTCCGGTTAGTGCAGGCTCTGGCTCAGATACTGCAGAAACATGTTGGCCAGTTGAGGCAGGTTCTCATTGTTGGGATGCATTTTGGTGTAGGAAATAAACTGACGACGGAGGCGACTCAGCTCTGCCATGGTCAAAGGCCTGGTAAACCGCAGGTGTTCTGTGGTGCCAGGAAGCTTAAGCAAGTCTCCGGGGACTGCACTCTTCTGCGCTTCCATCAGTCCTGCAAGCACCTGGCTGGTGACCTGGTCCAACTGGTGCAGAAAGCTGCCAGAAGCAAGTGGCTGGGACTGTGTAGACTGATGGGGTGGAGGAGCCCGGTTCTCAAACAGGGCAGCTCTGATCTCTGCCAGTGGCAACGGTTCCTCTAAGCCCACCACGGTGAACAGGGGTCGGTCCCAGCGATTCCGGGAGTCGGGAGCTTCGAAGCGCAGCGCTAGGGCCTCCAAAAGTTCGGGAGGGTAAAAAGCACCAGACACATGCTCTGCAGATTTCTCGGATTCCGAAGCCACGAGAGCTGGAAAATCTGTCGCCCTGGTTTCCTTTGGCTCGGATTCCGTAGGTACTTCTGCCTGGGCTCGCCTATTTACTACAGAGGCCACTGCCTGTGGTTCCCCGAGGACATCGGTGCCCACCGCCAGAGGTCTCCCTCCCTCCTCAGCTCGCGGTGTCCAACTCACACTGACGTTCCGGTTTGGATTATCCACGGCGCCTGCCATCCGCAGTCCCCCGTTCAGACTGCCTGGTCGCACGCAGTAGACGAGGCAGAGCGGAGTGCGCGCCGCCCGCGCCAGGCAGTACAGCTCGTAACGGAAGCCCTTGATGTAGTTCAGCGAGTCGAGGATGACCACGTCCTGGCGACTCAGGCGCCTCTCCACAGCCGCTCGCAGGGCCCCACGCAAGGCCTTCTCACGGGCTGAATCGCCATACACTGTTGCGTCTTCCGCGCCGAGCACCGCCGCATCGTCCACCACCTGCACCGCGCGGCCCTCAGCTGTCAGGGCCGCGCGGAGTTCCTCTACGCGCCGGCTCTTGCCGCTGTACGGCAGCCCGCAAAACACCACGAGCGGCATCCTCCCAGGAAGCGGCCATGTGCAAACGCGCCGCGTCAACTTCCGGGTTGCCGGCGGCTCTGACGCAAGCCGGAAATGAAAGCCGCACTTCCTGTATCTTTTAACTCTTACAGGCCCTCTTGTTGCTATGGAAACAGGAGCAATAAGCCAACTAGAATCAGGTCCTGCTCTCTGCAAAAGGAGCTGGAGCTTAGAATGGCATCTGTAATCTATATCAAATATTGTAGGTCTTGGAGAATGTGATCTCCTGATGGTCAATGACTGTGTCCATCAATTTACAGTGGGGGCCTTAAGTAGCATTGAATATTGCTCAGCTATCAATACAAAGAAATAGAGGAAAACAATAGAATGGGAAAGACTAGAGATCTCTTCAAGAAAATTAGAGATACCAAGGGGGCCATTTCATGCAAAGATGAGCACAATAAAGGACAGATATGGTATGGACCTAAAGAAGTAGAAGATATTAAAGAGGTGGCAAGAATACACATAACTATACTAAAAAGATCTTCAAGACCCAGATAACCATGACGGGGTGATCACTAACCTAGAGCCAGATATCCTGGAACACAAAGTCAAGTGGGCCTTAGGAAGCATCAGTATAAACAAAGCTAGTGAGGGTGATGGAATTCCAGTTGAGTTATTTCAAATTTTAAAAGATGATGCTGTGAAAGTGCTGCATTCAATATGCCAGCAAATCTGGAAAACGCAGCAGTGGTCACAGGACTGGAAATGGTGAGTTTTCATTCCAATCCCAAAGAAAGGCAATGCCAAAGAATGCAAACTACCGCACAATTGCACTCATCTCACATGCTAGCAAAGTAATGCTCACAATTCTCCAAGCCAGTCTTCAACAGTACATGAACCGTGAACTTCCAGATGTTCAAGCTGGATTTAGAAAAGGCAGAAGAACCAGAGATCAAACTGCCAACATCCGCTGGATCATCGAAAAAGCAAGAGAGCTCCAGAAAAACATCTACTTTTGCTTTATTGACTATGCCAAAGCCTTTGACTGTGTGGATCACAATAAACTGTGGAAGATTCTGAAGGAGATGGGATACCAGAGCACCTTACCTGTCTGCTGAAAACTCTTTATGCAGGTCAAGAAGCGACAGTTAGAACTGGACATGGAACAACAGACTGGTTTCAAATCTGGAAAGGAGTATGTTAAGGCTGTATATTGTCACCCTGCTTATTTAACTTATATGCAGAGTACATCATCTGGAATGCTGGACTGGAAGAAACACAAGCTGGAATCAAGATTGCCAGGAGAAATATCAATAACCTCAGATATGCAGATGACATCACCCTTATGGCAGAAAGTGAAGAGGAACTAAAAAGCTTCTTGATGAAGGTGAAAGAGGAGAGTGAAAAAGTTGGCTTAAAGCTCAACATTCAGAAAATGAGGATCATGGCATCTGGTCCCATCACTTCATGGGAAATAGATGGGGAAACAGTGGAAACAGTGTCAGACTTTATTTTTTTGGGCTCCAAAATCACTGCAGATGGTGACTGCAGCCATGAAATTAAAAGACGCTTACTCCTTGGAAGGAAAGTTATGACCAATCTAGATAGCATATTCAAAAGCAGAGACATTACTTTGCCGACTAACGTCCGTCTAGTCAAGGCTATGGTTTTTCCTGTGGTCATGTATGGATGTGAGAGTTGGACTGTGAAGAAAGCTGACTGCCGAAGAATTGCTGCTTTTGAACTGTGGTGCTGGAGAAGACTCTTGAGAGTCCCTTGGACTGCAAGGAGATCCAACCAGTCCATTCTAAAGGAGTTCAACCCTGGGTGTTCTTTGGAAGGAATGATGCTAAAGCTGAAACTCCAGTACTTTGGCCACCTCATGTGAAGAGTTGACTCATTGGAAAAGACTCTGATGCTGGGAGGGATTGGGGGTAGGAGAAGGGGACGACAGAGGATGAGATGGCTGGATGGCATCACTGACTCGATGGACATGAGTTTGAGTGAACTCCGGGAGTTGGTGATGGACGGGGAAGCCTGGTGCGCTGCAATTCATGGGGTCGCAAAGAGTCAGACAAAACTGAGCGACTGAACTGAACTGAACTGAAGGATGCCAGATAAAATATAGGATGCCTAGGGCTTCTTTGGCAGTCCAGTAGTTAAGACTCCAAAATTCCACTGCAGAGGGCACGGGTTTGATCCTGGTCAGGGTGCAAGATGTGGCATATATATATATACACACATATATCACATGTATATACATATATATACACACACAAATATGTAATATATGTATACACACACAGAGGATGCCTAATTAAATTTGAATTTCAGATAATACATATTGCTTTTAAAATAAGTATGTCTCAAATATTACTTGGAGCATATTTAAAATTACTTACTGTTGGAAATTTGCTGTTATGACTCAGGTAACTCAACCTGGGGCCCTCTAACAACCCAGAGGAGTAGAAAAGGGTGGGAGGTGGGAGGAAAGTCAGGAGGGAGAGGACATATGTACACCTATGGTGAATTCATGTTGATGTATGGCAGAAATCAAACCAATATTGTAAAGCAATTATCCTTCAATTAAAAATAAATTTTAAAATAAATGAATAAAATTACTTTTAATCTGAAATTCAAATCTAACTGGGCATCCTTTAAAAAAATTTTTTTATTGAAGTATAGTTGCTTTACAATGTTGTGTTAGTTTCTACTGTACAGCAAAGTGAATCACCTGTATATATACATACACCCCCTCATTTTTGGATTTCCTTCCCAGTTAGGTCACCACAGAGCACTGAGTAGGGTTTCCTAAGTTAGACAGTAGGTTCTCATTAGTTATCTATTTTATAAATAGTATCAATAGTGTATTTATGTCAATCTCAATCTTCCAATTCATCCCACCACCCCTCCTTGTCCTCGTGGTGTTCATAAGATTATAGTCATCCTCCATTTGTGTTTGCTAAATTTGGCAACTCCACTCCTGCAGAAGATATGAGTCTCAGAGCCATGAAGCTATAGAATCTGTTCTAGCAAAAGCAAGCATTATCATTTGGTAGGTACAGAAGTATGAATGTTTCTATGCAAGGAGATGTGTGTATAAAGTAAGTGCAAACATACTGGATTTTTGTATTTCTCCAGTACAGTATAGACTATTCAACTTGAGACTATTAGGCAGTATGTTTTACTGGCTGAGTGTAGATCTGAAGTGTCTGGGTACAGATCTTGGCTCTACCACTTAACTAGCTATATGATTATTTAACTGTTCTGTGCCTTAGTTTTCTCATCTATAAAATGAAGATAACAACAGTACCAACCTCAGAAGAGTTGTTGTTAGATGAGTTAATTCACATAACAAATGTCTGGTGCATAGTAAGCACTTAAAAACATTAGCTAGTATTATTACTTTTGTTGTTATGCAACTACTCCACTGCTCTGCCCTGGCATAACCCTTCACCTGAAATTAATGCTAAGTTGATGGCTGGAAGGTGTTCTAGACAAGCGAAAACCATATCTTGTACCTGGCAGCTGCTTCCTTCTTCCCATCTTCTAGCGTCCTCCAATGAATGTGATCTCCAAAACCTGGAAGGAAAGAGCCTCATAAATATTCACACATGAACAAAGGGCAAAGACCCATGAAAGAAATGTAGCATATTCACAAGATACTCATAAAAAAGGCTTTCCTTTGTCAAGAGCATGGTGTTCAAGTCTCAACTCCACCGCTTTCTAGGTGTATAGAACCATGGACAGTCCCATACCTCAAGTCTCAGTTTCATACCTGCAAAATGGAGATAATGTCACCTAATTCAGTTTTTAAGGAGATTAAATTATTAATGGTATGAAAACCTTTGTAAACTAACAGAGTATGCAAATAATACTATAAAGAATGAATGAGAATTTTCCACAGTTATCTTAAAGCAAGTCCTAACAAATCATTGCTAGTTGGAGTCAACATAGCAGTATAGTTTAAAGAGTCAGAAAGACATTAAATGTGTGAATTTTGTAAATGAAGTAAGTTCTTGAAGTCCCAATTTCTTCATCTATAAAATCAAGAATAATACCCATACCTCCAAGTGGTGGTGTAAGGATTTTAAGACAATATATTTTGAGATAATATAAAGTTATTCTTGTTATTTTTCCCCACACTTCAGTTAGAGTGATCTTTTAAAATCACATCTTTGCTTGGTAAAATATCTTTCAGATGCGTTTCAAAGCCCAAAAAGGGAAGGTCAAACTCTTATAGCAGGGTTTCTGAAGCCTTTCAGAATATGGCTGCTACCCACCTTTCCAGCTCACTTTCCACACTTTTCTTAAAATCTTACACAAAAAACTAATTTTCAGGAGCAGTTCTCTCAGGATTACTTGAGATGCTGTCTCCCAGGCTTGAAATCCTAAAAATTCCCACCAAACAAAACATAACTCTCGAAAAATAAAAAACCAACACTAATTTTCGTTTCCTTAAGCCCAATATGCACCCTCTCTCCCCTTCAGCCTTCATAATCACTGCTTCCTTTGCCTTTCCTCCCACTGTCACCTCCAGTTCATTCTTCAGGTATGAAACTAGCAGGCATTTCTTCTGGTAAATCTTCTCTGACTTCCCAAGCACTCTATTCTTATCCCATTACAGCACTTCCCAGGCTGAACTGTAAATGTTTATGTATATGTCTCCTTCACTCTAAAGGAAATTCCCTATGGGCTGGGACCATATCTGTCTTATTCCCTCCTGTTTCCCTAGCATTTAGCACTACACAGGGCTTCCCTGGTAACTCGGACAGTAAAGAATCTGCCTGCAATGCAGGAGACCTGGGTTTGATCCCTGTGTGGGAAAGATTCCCTAGAGTAGGAAAGGGCAACCCATTCTAGTATTCTTGCCAGTAGAATCTCATGGACAGAGGAACCTGGCAAACTACAGTCCATGAGGTCACAAAGAGTTGGACAAAACCAAGCCACTAACATTTTCATTTTTCATGGCTATAGTAAGTGCTCCACAAAATATTTATTGAGCAAATGAATAATAGGCCATCTCACATAAATAACTTAATTTTGCATCTTGAAAATAGTGACCATAACAACACTAGCTGTTATTTATTGACCAATTTACACATGTCCTGCACATCACACGTTATCTTATTTAAATTTATTCTTAACAATAACCCTTTCACTGAACCTCTCTATATTTCCATTAAAATACGCATAATAATAGCTGTATCTTGCCTTTCCAACCCTGGTGGCACAGGGAATATATATATAATATATATATGTATATATATGTATGTAATATATATATATATGTAATTTAATGTTCAACAACAATCTTATGAGATGCAGGTTTTCTATTGGTTTTTCGTTTTTGAGGTTCTATAACTTAATTGAACCATTAGCAGTTAGTTCTCATCCACATTTATTATATATATATATCTTAAGACAGTGCTTATCAGATTGAAAATGATCAGTAAACAGCACGTTTTGTCATTCTTTACAGTTGAGGCTTTTGAGACTCAGAATACACAGCCTATACCAGGTCACATAGCTGATAAATGGCCAAGTGGGGGTTTTAAGTTCAATTTTATGACTTTTGGTTACTACACATACTGTCCTTGAGGCCTTTCTTTCCCAGAAATTTCCATCAGCTTAGCACAGGGAAATAAAGAGCTCATCCAGATTAGCAGTAAGAGGCAGTATCCAAACTAACCATCACTTTTCATTCCAAACAGCATGGGCTACTGGCCAAGGGAAAATGTGTCACTTGCCTACAGCCCAAAGTCTAATCCTGGAGAGAGAACAAACAAGTGACAGTGAAACTGGGAAGATCCCCAGGAGAACTGGAAGGTGCCTTACTATGACCATCATCATTGTACCTGTCAAAACCTAAACTCAGGCAACAGAACCCTGCTTTGAAGAGATGCCTGACTAGACAGTCTGGAGGGATATCCACCTACAAAACAATGAAATCCTACATAAAATAGACTTTCCAAAAGGCACCCACTGGGCTCAAAGTAATAGACACAAACACAAAGTAAGCTTAAATCAGACAAGGAACAATGAGCAACAAGCAAAAGGCAAGGCTAACCTGAACGCAAATGTCCATCATCATGTGGCAAGATGAAAGAGATGAATCTGAGACTCCATTTTAACCCAGCTGTCAAAAGCAACTAGAGTGATTCCAGGGCACTAATTAGTAGCCCCTGGTTTCCAGATGAATCAAATGCCAAACTTTCCTAGAGGAAAGCATTACTAATGTTAGGCCTCCAGGATAACCTATATAAATAACCATTATGAGCTTACAGTCATAGATCACGAAACCTATAAGCAAAGAAGTCACCACAAGTAAGAGCAGAACCAACAAATAGATAAGAGGACTTCAGATATTAGAATGATTAGGCATAGGATACAAAAATTACTGTTATATAACCATTGAAAGAAATAACATATGGCATGACAAAAATATGCATCTAACAAAACACAAAATAGGCAAAACTGTAAAGGCACCAAATAGAAGTTTTTAAACTAATGTGGTTTTTGAAATACAAAATCAATGAATATTCAGTGATACACAGAAGTGAGTTATTAAGCCATAAAAAGACATAAAAGAGCCTCAAGTGCATACTGGTAAGTGAAAGATGCCCATCTAAAAAGGCTACATAACGTAGGATTCCAATTCTACGGGACTGGTGTTCTGGAAAAGGCCAAACTATGGAGACAGTGAAAGACCACACTAATGCCGGGGAGACTGGGGCAGCGAAAGGCGTCGTGGAAAAGGGCTCACGGGGACTCTGCGCTTTCTGCACAATGTTTCTATAGGTCTTAAACTGTTCAAAAATAAACTCTACTTATTAAAAAACAATTCAATGGCTAGGTTAAAATAGCAAACTAGAGACAGGTGGAAATGTGAATCAGATGTTATCCAGAATATAGCACAGAGATAAGAAGACAGAAAATGTAAAGGAAATAGACAGTAAATTAAGAAAAGGTTGGTATATATAAAATTGGAGTCTCTGAATGTAAACTTGAAGGAAAAAAACTTATCTGAAGAGATAATATACTGGGGTGGGAACTGGATGACTGAAAAACAAGAGTAGAAGGAAGAATATACCTCTTAAAAGTATTAAACCATGCTAATGTATCATATCTATTTAAAAACACATTTGCATTTTTTAGAATGAAAAAAAGATGAATGATAGCATTTTCAAGAACCAAGATAAAACAAGGATCTGCAGATAGTAAGAAGCACGATGTATAGCTGACAAATTACCAAAACAAATCACACACATATAAATTGTAGTGAAACTGCAGAACAACCAAATACTAAGATCTTAAAAGCATTTCAAAGAGAAATGACATATTTCCATTCAAAGACTGACAATTAGACTGACAGTAACAAATTGGAAATCAGATGGCAAAACATCACCTTCAACATGCTGAAAGAAAATATCTCTAAATTTAGAATTATGTACCTGGCAAAACTATCTTTCAAGAACAAGGCCAAAATAGACATTTTTAGATAAACTGAGGTATTTTTCTACCATCAGGTAGTCACCACTCATTATTTCAGTAAGTATTTATTGAGCAGTATTATGTCATGGTTAAGAGCCTGCACTATGGACCTGGACTCCCTGGCTTTGATTCCTGTAGTTCTGTAGCTAACTAGCTGTGCGACTTTGGGCAAGTTACTTAAACTCAATTTCTTCGGGTGTAAATGAGAGTAACAACAGCACCTACCTTGTTGGGTTGCTTTGAGGATTAAATAAATCATTATGTTAAAGGTCTTAAAACACACAAAAGACGTTGAATTGCCAAAACAATCTTGAGAAAAAGGAACAAAGCTGGAGGCATCGTGTTCTCTGACTTCAGACTATACTACAAAGCTACAGTCATGAAAACAGCACAGTAATGGCACAAAAACAGATACACAGATCAATGGAACAGAATAGAAAGCCCAGAAATAAACCCACATTCTTATGGTCAATTGGTCTATGACAAAGGAGGCAAAGTATACAAAAAAGAAATGACAGTTTCTTCAATAAGTAGTACAAGGAAAACTGGACAGTTACATGTAAAAGAATGAAATTACAACACTTTCTCATACTACATACAAAAATAAATTCAAAAGGGATTAAAGACTTAAATAATAGACCTGAAACCAGAAAACTCCTAGAAGAAAGCATAGGCAGAACACCTTTGACACAAATCACAGCAATATTGTTTTGTATCTGCCTCATAAGGTGAAAGGAACAAAAGTAAAAAGAAACAAACGGTACCTAATTAAACTTAAATGCTTTTGCACAGCAAAGGAAACCATAGACAAAACAAAAAGACATCCTACAGAAAGGGGAAAAAAATGTTTGCAAATGCTATGACCAATAAGAGGGTTAACAACCAAAAATACATAAATAGCTCAAACAGTTCAATACCAAAAAACCAAAGAACCCAATTAAAAAGTGGACATAGATAATTTTGCTAAGAAAATACAATAGAAATTATCAACTGGCATATGAAAAAATACTCAAAATCAAGAGAATGCAAATCAGAGCCACAATGAGATATCACCCCATACCTTTCAAAATGGCTATCTTGAAAAACACAAGAAATAATAAATTTTTCTGGCCTTCAAAATCACTGCAGAGGGTGATTGCAGCCATGAAATTAAAAGATGCTTACTCATTGGAAGGAAAGTTATGACCAACCTAGACAGTATATTAAAAAGCAGAGACATTACTATGCCAACAAAGGTCCTGTCTAGTCAAGGCTATGGTTTTTCCAGTAGTCATGTATGGATGTGAGAGTTGGACAATAAAGAAAGCTGAGCACAGAAGAATTGATGCTTCTGAACTGTGGTGTTGGAGAAGACTCTTGAGAGTCCCCTGGACTGCAAGGAGATCCAACCAGTCCATCCTAAAGGAGAGCAGTCCTGGGTGTTCATTGGAAGGACTGATGTTGAGGCTGAAACTCCAATACTCTGGGCACCTGATGCAAAGAGCTACCTCATTTGAAAAGATACTGATGCTGGGAAAGATTGAGGGCAGGAGGAGAAGGGGATGACAGAGGATGAGATGGTTGGATGGCATCACCAACTCAATGGACATGGGTTTGGGTGGACTCCAGGAATTGGTGATGGACAGCTGGTGATGGCCTGGTGAGCTGTGGTTCATGGGGTCGCAAAGAGTTGCACACGACTGAGCGACTTAACTGAACTGAACAGATATTAGAGAATAGGTGAGTGAGTGTCGCTCAGTCGTGTCCGACTCTTTGCGACCCCATGAACTGTGTAGCCCACCAGGCTCCTTCATCCATGGGATTTTCCAGGCAAGAATACTGGAGTGGGTTGCCATTTCCTTCTCCAGGAGATCTTCCCGACCCAGGGATTGAACCCAGGTCTCCCGCATTGTTGGCAGACGCTTTACCGTCTGAGCCACCAGGGAAGTCCTAGAGAATAGGTGGAGAAAAGGAAACCCTTGCACAGTTAGTGGGGATATAAATTGGTGCAGCCACTGTGGAAAACAGCTTGGAGATCCCTAAAAAAACTAAAACTAGAACTGCTATGTGATTCAGCAATTTCACTCCTGAGTATATATCTGGAAAAAACTGAAAACTAATTTGAAAAGATACACATACCCCAATGTTCACAGCAGCTTCCCAAGTAGTGTTAGTGGTAAAATGGTAAAGTGGTGTATCCTACATTGCTACACCTGCAAGAGACATAAGAAACACAGGTTTGTTCCCTGGGTCAGGAAGATTCTGTGGAGGAGGATATGGCAACCCACTCCAGTATTCTTGCCTGGGAAATCCCATGGATAGAGGAGCCTGGTGGGCTACAGTCCATGGGGTCACAAAGAGTTGGACACGACTGAAGGGAC
Organism: Oryx dammah; assembly: GCF_014754425.2. Lineage (NCBI taxonomy): Eukaryota > Metazoa > Chordata > Mammalia > Artiodactyla > Bovidae > Oryx > Oryx dammah. Next base: position 92,132,668 of record NW_024070212.1, on the reverse strand, counting down.
TTAGCATGCACTCTGCTTTACTGACTATGCCAAAGCCTTTGACTGTATGGATCACAATAAACTGGAAAATTCTGAAAGAGACTGGAATACCAGACTACCTGACCTGCCTCTTGAGAAATCTGTATGCAGGTCAGGAAGCAACAGTTAGAACTGGACATGGAACAACACACTGGTTTCAAATAGGAAAAGGAGCACGTCAAGGCTGTATACTGTCACCCTGCTTATTTAACTTCTATGCAGAGTACATCATGAGAAACGCTGGACTGGAAGAAACACAAGCTGGAATCAAGATTGCTGGGAGAAATATCAATCACCTCAGATATGCAGGTGACACCACTCTTATGGCAGAAAGTGAAGAGGAACTCAAAAGCCTCTCGATGAAAGTGAAAGAGGAGAGTGAAGAAGTTGGCTTAAAGCTCAACATTCAGAAAACGAAGATCATGGCATCCGGTCCCATCGCTTCATGGGAAATAGATGGGGAAATAGATGGGGAACAGTGGAAACAGTGTCAGACTTTATTTTTTTGGGCTCCAAAATCACTGCAGATGGTGACTGCAGCCATGAAATTAAAAGACGCTTACTCCTTGGAAGAAAAGTTATGACCGACCTAGATAGCATATTCAAAAGCAGAGACATTACTTTGCCGACTAAGGTCCGTCTAGTCAAGGCTATGGTTTTTCCTGTGGTCATGTATGGATGTGAGAGTTGGACTGTGAAGAAGGCTGAGCACTGAAGAATTGATGCGTTTGAACCCTGGTGTTGGAGAAGACTCTTGAGAGTCCCTTGGACTGCAAGGAGATCCAACCAGTCCATTCTGAAGGAGATCAGGCCTGGGTGTTCTTTGGAAGGAATGATGCTAAAGCTGAAACTCCAGTACTTTGGCCACCTCATGCGAAGAGCTGACTCATTGGAAAAGACTCTGATGCTGGGAGGGATTGGGGGCAGGAGGAGAAGGGGAAGACCGAGGATGAGATGGCTGGATGGCATCACTGACTCGATGGACGTGAGTCTGAGTAAACTCCGGGAGTTGGTGATGGACAGGGAGGCCTGCTGTGCTGCGATTCATGGGGTCGCAAAGAGTCGGACACGACTGAGCGACTGAACTGAACAGTGTTGACAGCAGCATTACTTACAATAGCTAAGATATGAAAATAACCTAAGTATCTATCAACAGATAAATGGATAAAGATGGGTATATATAGGGAAATCTGCTGGAGGTCCAGTGGTTAGGACTTGGGACTTTCGCACGTGGTGGCCCGCGTTCAATCCCCGGTCAGGGAACTAAGGTTCATAAGCCACATAGTGTGGCCAAAAAAACCAAAATGGCGTGTATATTCATATATACAATGAAATACTCCTCAGTCATAAGAAAGAATGGAATTTTGCTATTGCACCAATATGGACGGACCTGAAGGATATCAAGTTAAGTGAAATAAGTCAAAGACAAATATCATGTTTTCATTCATACATGGAATACAAAAACTAAAAGAAATGATTGAATATACCAACAACAACAAAGAATTTAGAACAGTGTCTGGGACTGAAGACTTATGTATTTGCCATTAACATACCAAGCAATATTTTAAGTACTTCACCAATATAGATCCTCATAACAACCCTAGAGATAGGTACTCACTAACCCCATTTTATAGATGAGAAAACTGAGGCAAAAAGTTTACATAACTTTCCCCAGTTCACACAGCTAATGAGTATCAGATTTGTAATCTGAACCTATGCACTTAGGGTCCAAACTCCTTGCTCGAAAGCACTAAATGGCTGTCCTTCAAAGTAGAAGGAGGCAAGGACAATGAGGCAAGGGAAGGAGCAGGCAATACAGGACCTCAGAGGCTTCTATAAAGACTCTGGCTTCTAGAAACTTTTAGAGGGTTTTGAGCAAAGTAGTAACATGACGTGATTTGTAATTTAACAAGACTGCTCTGGTTTCTGTGCTGAAAACAGATTACAGTGGGTGTTACTACAGTGGATGTTGAACTGTGTGTCTCTAATCCCCAGTGCCTCAGACTGTGGCCTAATATGGAAACAGGGTCTTTACAGAGGTAATCAAATTAAAATGAGGTCATCAGGGTGGGGCCTCATCCAATATGACTGGTATCTTTATTAAAAAAAGGGAAAGTGGACACAGACACATACACAGGGAGAAGAACACAGACATCTCTAACAGGCCTGGTACAGATCCTTCTCTCAGCCTTCAGGAGGAACCAATGCTGCCAGAAGCTTGATTTTAAACTCCTACTCTCTAGAAATATGAGACAACAAATTTCTGTTGTTTAAGTCACTCAGCTTGTGTTACTTGTTATTGCAGCCCTAGTAAACTAATACAGAAAAGGCAAAGGCAAAAAAGCAAAAGAGACTAGGAAAGTGGTTACTGCAATAATTCAGGCATGTGATAACAGTGGTTTGGACTAGCTGTGATGGTGGAGGAAGCACATGCCATCAGATTCTGGACATATTTTGAAGGTAAAATCAAAAGGATTTTGTCCTGGATAGGGGGTGAGAGAAGTTAATGATGACTCTAAGGTTTTTTGGCCTGAGCAACTAGAATGGAGTTGTCATTAATCGAGATGGGGAAGAGAGTAGGTGGAGTGAGTTTTGGAAAGAAACATTAAAGTGCCTGGATATGGATACACTCATTTTGTGATGCTTACCTCTCTGGTGGCTCAGATGGTAAAGTGTCTGTCTACAATGCGGGAGACCTGGGTTCGAGCCCTAGGTTGGGAAGATCCCCTGGAGAAGGAAATGGCAATCCACTCCAGTACTGCTGCTGCTGCTGCTGCTAAGTCGCTTCAGTCGTGTCCGACTCTATGCAACCCCATAGACAGCAGCCTACCAGGCTCGCCTGTCCCTGGGATTCTCCAGGCAAGAACAATGGAGTGGGTTGCCATTTCCTTCTCCAATGCATGAAAGTGAACAGTGAAAGTGAAGTTGCTCAGCTGTGTCCGACTCTTAGCAACTCCATGGACTGCAGCCCACCAGGCTCTTCTGTCCATGGGATTTTCCAGGCAAGAGTACTAGAGTGGGGTGCCATTGCCTTCTCCGACTCCAGTACTACTGCCTGGAACATCTCATGGACAGAGGAGCCTGGTAGGCTACAGTATATGGGTTCGCAAAGAGTCTGACAGCACTGGGTGACTTCACTTTCACTTCACTAGATATCAAAACAGAGATGCTGAATAAGCAACTAAACATCTGCGACTGGAATTCAAGGGACAGTTATCAGCATGCAGATGTTATTTAAAGCTTAAGAGTGAAAAGGATCACCAAGGGAGTGAGTGTAGATAAAGAGTTCAGGAACCCTGGAGCACTACTAGATAAGGGAGATAAAGAAGCAACCAAAGACCAGCTGGTGACAAAGAACAGGCACCAGCAGCACATGGAATTCCAGAAGTGTTTCCAGGATGTTTCAAGAAGGAAGGATGATCCACTGACTCCAGTACTCCTATTAAATCAGAAACTTCGGGATTTAGCAAGTGGAGAACACTGCTAAAGCTGAAACTCCAGTACTTTGGCCACCTCATGTGAAGAACTGACTCATTGGAAAAGCCCTTGATGCTGGGAGGGATTGGGGGCAGGAGGAGAAGGGGACGACAGAGGATGAGATGGCTGGATGGCATCAGTGACTCGATGGACGTGAGTCTGAGTGAACTACGGGAGATGGTGATGGACAGGGAGGCTTGGCGTGCTGCGATTCATGGGGTCGCAAAGAGTCGGACACGACTGAGTGACTGAACTGAACTGAACTGAACTGAACAATGCAGACCTTGACAAGCCCAGTTTCAGTAGGAGTGAGAATGAAAAGATGATTAGAGCAAGATCAAGACAGCCCAGGGGAAGAATTAGGGAACAAGCACACACAGCTCTCTCAAAGAATTTTGTTGTGCAGGGGCAATTGCTAGAGGGTGCTGTGAGTCCGTGAAGGGTTTGTATTCAATATGGAGGAAAGGATAGGATGTTGAAAGCTGATAGAAATGATATAATAAAGGCAGGAAAATTGAGGATACAGGACGAAAAGGGAGAGCCAAAAATATCGAGTAGATGAAAGGAGATGGGATTTCCTACTCAAGTAAAGGGACTAGCCTTTGCTAGGAGCACTGACAGTTTATCTAGTAAAGACAGAAAAGGAAGAACATATGGACACTGGTACTACAAGGTGGGTAAAATCAGTAAAATCAAGGTGACAATTTTTGACAGATCTCTTCCAAGTCCTTCAACCTTCTGTTAAATAGGAAGCATGGTGACTGGCAAGGATTGTGGAGAAAGTACTACTTTTGAAGAGACAAAGGTAAATATGAGATAGTTCTCTAGGAGAGAACCAGAGAAACTAAAAGGATACTAAAGGGCAAGTTTCAGGAAAGAAGTGATTCCAGAATAAAGCCTAACTACAAGGAACAGTGAGCAAATTAACTGGTAAACATGTGGATATATCCAAATACATTTGTATAAAAATTTTAATGCTCAATTTATAGTTAAAAAAGAAGAGAGAGAGAACTAAAGTATTGGACAACATAGCTTATAAAGAAAGAGGAAGTGACTGAAATTAGAATGCTCTAAGGCCCACCAACTATTGGGGGGGTTAAGATATTAATGTTAGATTTTGTTGTTAAATATGTGAGTAAAATTCCACAAGTAACCACTAAAAGAAAAGAAGGGTGCCAACTTCCAAATTAAATAAAGGCAATAAAGCAATACAAGAATCAGCAAAATTCAACCCCCAAAGAAAGGGAGAAAAGAATAGAAAAAAACAGCAGCGACAGAAAATTGGATGAGAGAAATAAGACCAGCTCTGTCAATAATCACTACAAATATAAGTGAACAAAACTTGCCAGGTAAAGGTAAAGAAAGAAACTGTCAGATTTTGGTTTTAAAAAAAATCCTCTATGATGTTTACAAAAGCACCTAAAACAGAAGGACTTGTAAAAGTCAAAAGTAAAATGATTGAAAACTATATCCCAGACAGACATCAGGCAAAACAAAATTAGGCAAGCTAGATTACTATCAAGCAAAATAAAATTTCTCCATAAACATGGACTACTCAGAAGCTAGCTGACAAAGCCTACAGTCATAGGTTATAGCTAAGAGAGACCCTAGGGGAGTGGGGCTTCCCTGGAGGCTCAGATAGTGAAGAATCTGCCTGCCATGCAGGAGACCCGAGTTCAATCCCTGGGTCTGGAAGGCCCCTGGAGAAGGAAATGGCAACCCACTTCAGTATTCTTGCCTGGAGAATTCCATGGACAGAGGAGCCTGGCATGCTGCAGTCTATGGGGTTGCAAGAGTCGGACACAACTTAGTGATTAAACCCAGGGCAGTGCTATTTAACTGATCTTTCTCCAATGACGGAAATTTCTATATCTGCACTGTTCAATATGGTAGCTACAAACTGTTGAGTACCTGAAATATGGCTAATGCAACACAGAAGCTGGATTTTTAAAATTTAATTTTAATTAATTTAAAATTTGAGTGGTAAGGGCCTATCACTACTTCATTGGACAGCACAAAGTTGCAGATCAGTCCAATCCTCTCACATTACAAAGGCCTGGAAAAGGGAAGAGGCTACCAGAGACCACAAAGGAAGCCACAACCAAAATTTAGTCTGATTCCCAATTAAAATGCTTTCCCAGAGCCCAACACTTCCCTGGCTGCCTTAGTGCATTGTTTCCAAGAGTAATTCCAGAGGTGTAATTTGAAACAGTTCACTATGTGTAAAAAATTTCTTTGAAAATTCATATTAAAAGGTAAATTGGAATTTTTCATAAGTAATAATCACCACCATGATGTTTTGAGTGCTTACTCTATGGAATAATGATGATAATGTGTTGTGTGTTAGCTGCTCAGCTGATTCCAACTCTTCGTGGCCCCATGGACTGTAGCCTGCCAGGCTCCTCTGTCCATGGAATTCTCAGGCAAGAATTCTGGAGTGGGTAGGCATTCCCTTTTCCAGGGGATCTTCCCAACGAAGGAATTGAGCCCAGGTCTCCCGCATTGCAGGTCAATTCCTTACCTTCTGAGCTAATAGGGAAGCCCTGATTATGATAATATAATAATATTAATAATGACTAACACTTATATGGCATTTACTATATGCCTGGCATTGTTTTTCATGCTTTTACATGTATTAAATTATTTAATCCTTACACTTATGAGGTAGAAATGCAATTGTCTTCATTTTATAGACAAGGAAGGTAAAGTTAAATAGCTTGCTAGTAAATGCCAAAGCGGGGATTAGAACCTACGTGGTGGAGTTCCAGAGTCTGTAGTTTACTCACCATACTTCACTAACTCTCCTGCAAAGATAAACATGAATAAATGAATAAAGGAACGTGGCTTTCCCAAAGCAGAAGGAAAACACAGACTTCAGTTCTGGAAAACCTGGGTCCTTATGTTTCCCTTCAAAAATAACTTGAAAACTTGAAAAGGCACAGTGCTTACCTTGTTGCTACCTACACCCTGACAGCACCCACACTCATACCCATGCCAACATGGAACATTTGAAGATAGTCCAGCTTCCTCAAGTATCACCTGCACAGCCACTTTATTTATGCCAGTTATCTGCAGAGTGAGCTGAAAGTTCCCACATTAGCAGCTCCTTCGCTAACACATTAATTTAAAAGGTGGGGGAGGAAAGTAAGTGACTGTTTCCAAACACAGGATTTACATCAGAATTCCCAAGCCCTTCAGGCTAAAACTGTTTTCCTGAGGGTAAGCTAAGGACATCAGAAAAGTATTACCCACCCTCTCCCAGCTGACAGAACAAAAGGTTAAGTGTCCGAACTGGCAGCCAAGCCTCTGAAACAGGGAACACTGTACCTGAGAGGTAGAATAACACCACGGCTAAATAAAGTCTGTATGCATCAAACAAGTCATGTATGTGAAATATGACTAACAAAAATATCTGTCTCTTAGGCTTGTTGTGAATGTGAATAGGATACAGTATGGAAGGTAAACACCCCATATGTGTCAATGCCAAATGGTTATTTCAGAGACTTGACAAAGTCATCCATTTCTGTTTCAGGCAGGAGAGTGTATGAACCGCCCCCACTGATAACTTTCCCTTTTCTCCTTCAAAGGAGTCTCTACACTCAGAGCAGGAGAGGCGTACTGTTGAGGACAAAAGCTGTGGAATCTCCATCTCAGCTGGTCCACTTACTAGCAATGTGACTCCTGTATCCCATTTTAGACTCTTCATCTGTGTAATGGGGATGATGATTACATCCCTTATCTACTTATCATGAGGATTTAACCAGTCAATACATGAAAAATACAAAGAACGGTTCCTGGAATATAGCAAAATGTACAGTAAATGTTAATCACTACACTTCTTCCCACCGGTGGTACATTCCAAATGTTGAGCACACAGAGAAGATTATTTTAGAACTCTAAGATATTAGAGCTGGAAGGACTCTTAGGAATCATTTCTAGTCCAACTTTCTCATTTAATAAATGATCCCCAGGGAAGCCAAGAGCTGGCTGACCAGGATTAAAACTCAGGCCTCCTGATTTCTATCCAGTGTTCACATCACATCACTGTACTTCCTCTCTGCAAACTATCGGCCATCATCTGGAAAGAGTCAAATCTGCTTAAACTTCTGGGAAGAAATCTTACTTATCACTGCTCTGGGTAGCACTTTTCTGGGAGGTGGGGTGGGTGAACTATAATCTGTTTTCCAAGAATCCATACCCAGGAGATACAAAAAAAAACAAACAAAAAAGTTTGGTTTCTTATTAATTTCTTTCAGGAACAAGTCAATATTTTTCCTTGGGTAAATATAGTAAAAAGCATTAAATAAATACTTTCTAAGTTTGTAACACAGTACTAAGTGCCTTTTGTTTGTTCATTTAATCCTCACAGCCCCTTCCCCACCAAGTTGCCCTTCTATGTGTTCCTGCAGTTACCTGCCATTCCCCTGCTGACAGTACATATCACAGTGCCATGTAATTTGCCTGCTTCTTTGTGCTGATAGTCTTCAGACCATGAGCTGAAAAAAGACAGGGATCCCAACGATCATGGGTACCATTCATTTCTTCTTTCAACAAATATTCCTGAGCATGAATAAGACAGAAATAGTCCTAACTTACTAGGGTAGACCATACTTTCCAAAGATGATTGCAGTAATATCTCCCATTCCACAAGCTCTTTTTACAATGTGACCTCAACATTCCTCCTGTGGGGAATGGAAAGGAGGTAGTTAATGTCCCTTCCCCTTGAACAGGCGCATGGAGTACAGTGGAAGTGATGCCACGTGACTTTTATGACTAGATGACAAAAATGCCATGTATTTTCACCTTGTCCTCTTAGGGTGCTCACTCCTGGAATCCAGCTGTCATACGGTGAGGAAGCTCACACTAGCCCACGAAGACAAAGCACATGGGGAAGTAACCAGCTCAGCTGAGGTCCCAGACTCGGAAACAAGGGATACACGAGGGATACACTGTGCCCTGTTTGACTTTCTGGCCCACAGAATCATGAGCATAATAGAATGATTTCTTTCCACCACTTAATTTGGGGTGGTTTATTATGCAGCAGTGGTAAATGGATCAACCACATGGAGCTTAACATCTAACAAAGAATACTGAATATGTGATGCCAAGGTATTGCCTACGCCTAACACAGTTAACTGGAATAATAACTGGGTAATTATTTGTTGCATGTGTGAGATAGCTGTTATTATGCCCCTTTGGCACATGAGGAATTGAGCTTTGAGAAGTTTTAGCAACTTGTCCTAGGTCTCTCAGAAGGCAATGGCAACATACTCCAGTACTCTTGCCTGGCAAATCCCATGGACAGAGAAGCCTGGTAGGCTGCAGTCCATGGGGTCGCTTGGAGTTGGACACAACTGAGCGACTTCACTTTCACTTTTCACTTTCATGCACTGGAGAAGGAAATGGCAACCCACTCCAATATTCTTACCTAGAGGATCCCAGGGACAGGGGAGCCTGGTGGGCTGCCATCTATAGGGTCGCACAGAGTTGGACACAACTGAAGTGACTTAGCGACTTAGCAGCAGCTAGGTCTCTCAACTGGTTTGTGGCAGACTAAATTAAAACTCAAATCTAAACCCACTCCTAATACTACACACTAATGTCTCCTTCAGTATTCAAAATTTTACACAAATTTTACAGTAATCTGCTTTAAAATGGGACTGTCAGTACTTAAAACATTTTGGCCCAACAGTTCCCTGTGGTTTCATCACTGAGATGGAAACCCACATATCACCTTCTCAGAAAAGCCTCCCCTGACCTTCCTAGCTCAAGTAATGTCAGCTCCCTCATCCTTTCTCAGTCTTTCTACTCCATCAGTTTCATTTTCTTCCCAGAACTCATCCCTAGCTGAAATTATCTTGTCTATTAATTTGTTCATGTACCTACTCTGTCTCTCTGAATTGAACACAAGCTTCATGAGAGCAGGAACTTTGTGTGTCCTGTCCACTCCTATATCCCTGGTGCCTAGGATCATGCCTGGAATATGGTAGGTAATCAAAAATTATTTACTGGATGAAGGAATGACTGCATTCAGGTGCACTGAATGTCCACCCAATCTCATTACCCACCAATAAATGTGCAAATAGGGAGGATAAAACACAATTTAGAACAGCAGGGCTGTAGTAAAGACATTTCATACAGTAAGGTCAGTACAAAAACGAAACAAATGAAAAAAGGAAGGGAAAGGAAATACACACTACCTACCACACAACCACCTAGAAAAAGCATAAACCCTGAGTTCCAATAAAGATGTAGACAATGGGATGGATGGAGTAGGGGGGTCACACCTCTTGTTCTCCATTCATAACGACTGTCCCCTCACCCTTCAAAAAAAATCAGTTTCTTCAGACACACTGACTGAACTACACCAAGGACAACGGTTGAGGACCGTCTAACATCAGACCTGCGAGCCTTCATCCAGCCCTTCCTTTGGCATCAGTCACTGCTCCCTGGGATGCAGGTGCTGTTCCCTACAAGGTAAGGAGGCAGTAACCTAGCTCTTCAGGGAAGAGGGGAGAAGGGAAATCTTCAGACCCAGGGCAAAGGTCTAAATACGCAGGTCCCCAAAGGTCCTATTTCTCCCAGGAGGGAAGGTAACAGTGCCTGAGGACCTACCATGTTTTTCGAAATATATAGGCCATTTCTTATCCCAACCCAAGAATTTAGGGAGGCCTCAACTAAAACTTCCCCATCTCAACATCCCCCAGACCACTACTCCTTACCCCAAACTCCAGGAGCAGTTGGAGAGGATACAAAGAAATCTAGCGTGGCCAAAGAGACAGAACGGGTAAGGCAATCGTGTTAGGACAAGAAGAGGGCTGTACTGGGCTAGGGCCCAGGATAAGTAAAGATTAAGAAAAGAATGCAGTCTGACCCTTTCCAAGCCCACTAGGTCCATCAGAAGAGGTGACGAGGAGCAGGAAACTGAAGCCCAGCAAACAGGTGGCCCCGAGACGAGGCCATAGCTCCATGGTGGTAGATGCGCGGAGCCACTGGGCTGAGCAGACGTTGAGCCGACGAAGTCCTAGGAGAAGGTCCGTGCGGTTTCCCAAGTGCGGATCAGCCCAGCCGCTTGCGTTCCCAGATTTTTTTTTTTTTCCTCCTAACCCTGAAGGAAGTGATGTTAGACGGATGTGGGTGGCGCCTGCGAGGTCCGGTTTGGGACGGAGTGAGAGTTTAAAGGTGCAGATCACGTAGAAGGTACGGGAGTTGCTTTGGGGCGCTATTTGCTTCACCTCGGGTTCTGGACGTTTAGTCCGAGGACCGAGAAAGAAAAGATGGGCCGAGATAGTGGGGGTGGGGAGTCTCGGGAGAACCGTTGCTGGTTGCGTCCCCCAGCAAGCTAGCCCCTCCCCCTCAAGAACCACTGCACTTAATAACTACACAAATTACTGATCGGTGAAGTCAGCCGCTCCCAACAGTGGGCCTGTTGCCCATTGGCTCCGGGTCTCCCTTTCCCCACCGCAAAAAAAAAAAAAAAAAGGCAGACAACCGGATTTCATTCTCAGGTTACTGCTCGGGTCTGGCACAGGTCTGCCAAATCTGTTTTGCGGTGCGTGGTCTCGTGCCTGCAAGAATGCCCCTTTCTGCTAGAGAAGAAGCACTGGACTTTATTTGCCCTTTTAACCTAAATTCTTCATCTCAGGAATGATGCAACCAACTGACGCAAGCTCCGAGAAAACCAAACTTGGAATGTCTCATTGCAAAACTGACCTAGCTCTTCAGGGCACCAGGTCATAATTCACTGCAGGTACTTAGAATTGCAAAGCTGCTTCTTAAATCTACTTGTTTTTGTTATTTTTAAACTGGGTTATTTCTCAGTTTTCCTCTCCGATGCAGAGCAAACAGGTCAGAATTTCCCGTCTCTCCTCCGGAATGGAGGCTAATTGAGTCCCCACACTAGTGAGATCGCACTAGTTAAGTTTGGCAGTGCGCGTGCGTACGTAATGTCCAGTGAAAGACAACTAGCAAAAGGACAAACCTGAACAAAAATACACACCTCCCCTTTATCAGACTCCCTACAAATTGCAGGCACGGACACAATGGAACTCCAGGGGGACTGCAAGCTCCAGAATGCAGCGCGGCCACTGCACCTGCCGTTTTTCTATTGGGAGGCGCAGAGCGGCTTGGCTTTTGTAGTTCGTATATGCGATCCCAGGATAGGCTGCTCTGGTGAGAGAGAGGCGGGGCAGGATGTGTCACGTGGGTCCCACTCCCGCCGCCGCGGCCGCCTTCGTCTTTCTCTGTCTCGACTGAGGTAGCCATCTTGCTCTTGCCGCGTGCTGGTGTTGGAGGACCCTCCCTGCTTCAGGTGAGACCCCCGGCGGTCCCGCCACTCCACGGCCATAGGCCGCTGTGCACGGTCTCCCCCCGCCCTCTTCTTCCGACACCCGCCAACCGCTTGGGCTGCCACTTCCGCCGTGGCGCGCTGAGTGGGGGCGGAAGCGGCTGGCTTGGCCTGTCGGTTACCGGCGGCGCAGCTGGGGGTCTGCACCTGAGGGAAGGTCCCCAGCACCACCGCTTTCCGTGGGGGCGAGCGGGCCAGCGCTTGTTGCCGCCCAGATCAAGTCCCAGGAGGCAGGTGGTCCCTCGCCTCTGTTTTGTTACTCCTCATTATTCACAACAATAACGCTGTGAGCTTTTTACTACCTATTTGCGGTCACCTCATTTGATCCTCCCACTCGACAGCTAAGGAAACTGAGGCTAGCAAGCCCCGCCCCCAGGCTCTGGAGACCGTATTCAGTTGCATTGCTGTTCACCTTGTAATGGCAGGATTTGTTTACAAGGCTGCCACCCTCGCTGAAACATTGCCTTGCCCATCATTCTAGCCCTATCACACTGCCTGGTGCATAGTAGGCTATCAGGAAGTTGATGATTGACCGACAGGCAGTGTTACACATCTAGTGAATGGCGGTTTCAACTTCCGTTCCCACGGTCTTTCACTGTACCAGCTCTGTCCCTTTAGTGGTAACAACAGTTACCAGTTTTTGAATATCTGCTGTGAATATCCCTGTGCTTGATAACGTAATCTTTACCTCTGAAAACAAAAAAATACTGTGAAGTTTGTGGTGGTACACTTTTTCTAATACGGAAGGAATACAAGTTCAGAGAAGTAAAATATGTTTCTGAAGCCCTAACTAGTAGAACCTTGATCCTTCTGATTCCAAAGCCTGTTCCTCTCTTAGAGGCCACATAATAAAATGTCACGATTAAAGATTGAATTTATTTTATCTCTGTGTAAAAATGAGGTATGTGTAAGTGCCTACTATAATGCTTAAAACTTAGGCACTCAGTAAATGTTGGTTATAACCTCATTATTTGCACCGTTTCTTGAATCCTTGGGGAAAAGACTAAAAGATCCTAGGATCCCCAAGGAAGAACTCACTAATCGTGGCCTTAAGAAGTTACTTCTCCCTTCTAGGCCTAGGAGGGCCCTTATTTCCAAATCTGTTAAATTGGAAGGGATGTGAGCTGTTTTGTGTATTTCTGATTTAAACCCTGCTGCTGCTTTCAAGTATTTGAGATGGCATCCTATACAGGACAGAAATAACAGGTACAATAAAAAGAAAGGTTGATTGAGGAACAGGGAGTTAAAGCAGGTGATCTTTGAGATCTCTTCCAGATTCTGAGCTTGACATCTCTTCTCTCATGAACTGAATCCAGTCCACTTTCTTACTTGAATTCCATGCACCCTAACCTGGTAGTAGACAAAGAACCACTTTTCTTCCCCTTCCAACTTTGAACTTCCAGCCTCCCTAAAATGCTTTTTCTCTGAGATACTCCTTGAGAACAAGTTTTTGATTATACTTATTACCTGGAATGGAATCTGTTTTTGTTTGCACATTGATTTTTAAAAGAGTTAATTTTGTTCTGGCTTTGTTTCAAACAGATCAAGGCTCTATTTTGACTTCCATCTCTTCCATCTCTTCTCTTGGGGATTGTTACTTCCAAATGCAGAAAAGCCCCAAAAAGTTTATCTTGTATCTGGTTCTAATATTTTCACTTAGCCCCTTTTTTAATAAAAAATTCCTTTGGCTCTTTGTTAGTTCACTACACCTTCATGGCCACATTACTTTGAGAACAGTGAATTTTGGTCCTTTTCTATAGAAACTGACTGTAGAGATTGGGATTTACATCAGCAGATTTAAGTCAGTGTCAGATTTAAGTTGAGATTGCCACACACTTAACCCTTTTGATTTTGTACTCTATTCACACTTACTCCTATAAAAGAATTTTTTTAGCTGCTTGAGCGTTGTGATACAGTGATGAGTAAAGATTGAAGAATTGTAAATTCTAAATGTTATTTAGGAACTGGACTTCGCCCTTAAAGCAGAGAGATACACAGGTTTGTATCTTAAGTACAATGTCAGAATACAGAATGATTAGTACTTATATAATCTTTGATTCTTTCATCTCTAAAATGAAGAAAACTATATCTTTTTTCATCTGGATGATGTTTATAAGGAGTTTAGAGAATCAACCAAAAAGTTTTGACAACAGCCTTACCCTTTATTCCCTCTGCTGTATCTCAATAGTGATCTGTTGATCTAAGAACAAGTAAAATAAGACTTTTAACATTGGTTTTTATTTGTTTATATAGTGTGGAATGTTATGACCCATTATAAACTGAAGAACTTTTTTTTCCTTAGTAGGAAAGGGCTGACCAGACTAGGATTCTTGACTTTATAATGAACTTAGAGTTTTCAAAATCAAGATGAGCCTTTAAAAGTTTATTTTTAAGATTCTCCTCTTCCCTGCAAAATTTTGTATTAATGTAGCAGAGAGAGGTTTTTGTCAAATTGTGCAAGGAGTCATTTTACCTTCTGTGCAAGACTGTCTTGACAATTATGACATACTATGTTAGTGCAAGGTGTTGAATGAACTCTGTGGAAAGTGCTGCAGAAGCACCGAATGTCTGAAAATCTGGTTCTCTTTTCCTATTATTAACATATCAACTAACCTTGAATATAGGATGCCATGACTACCTCATATCTTGACAGCTAGATAGACTATTGAATTTTTTTCTTTGTCCAGATTTTTCTTTCTTTTGTCTTCTATCTATGATTTTAAAAAATAATACAGAATATGATTTGAGAGAAAAAGTTGTGGTAATTTGCTAATAGCTCTCTTCTGTAAAAATCTTTGGGGAAGAAACTGGTGTACCTACAGAGATTTTAGAATTGGTTAGGTTTTATTGAGTACCAAAGTACTGAATTACACTTTTAAGGAGGGATCTTCAAATAAGTAACTTTAAATCTCTTTCTATTTTCTGTTTGTATATACGGCTCCCTCTTGGTATTACTTAATTTTTGTTCTTTTGCTATCTGACTTATGAAGCTACAAAAAGTTATTAATATTTTTAAAAATATAGACAATATTATCATGGTGGTGGTGCATATTACAGGTTCAATGAACCAGTAGGTACTGTTAACAGTTATTTTGTTTTGGTAAATAAAACGGTGACTTTAACAAATTTATTTTTCCCCCCCTAGATTTACCAACAGCATGAATCAAGAAAAGTTAGCCAAACTTCAGGCTCAGGTCCGGATAGGGGGCAAGGTGAGTGTGGCATAAGAAAAATTGATAGGAGAATGTGTTATTACCAGATAGTAGTATTATTTTGGATTTGTGGTCATTGAAGATCTAAAGTTTTTTAAATTAATCAAGATTAAACCACATTCCAATTTGAAAATAACTTGTCTAGATCTAAAATAGGTAATTAGAAGATATCTCTCTGATGGGTGCAATTGAAATAGCCACCTTTGAGATCTTTTAACATTCTGGTGGTTAAATGATATGAACAAGTTATTCAGTCTTGTTAAACTTCCATTTTTGCATCTGTAAAATAAAAATGATCCTACATAAGATGCTTCTAAATATTAGAGTAATATTTATAAAGCACCTCAAACAGTGTCTGGCACAGACTAGACACTTATTAAAAGACAGCTGTTATTATGTTAGACCCACCGTCAGATATTCCTGGATATTGAGGTTACCTTATCTTGACTGGATACCCCTACTGCTTCAGTTAGGTTTACAATGGGAGATGCAAAAGCTGATGGTACATTTGTTCATTGCTAGGTTTTCCTCCCAAATTCCTACTTGTTTTTCTATGTTGGTGAAGGTGAATGTGATCATTCTTATTCCATGTACTTTGAAACTTAAGTTAGAGTTAGTTCTGATCACTGACAATCTTTTATTCCCTTTAGTTCCAACCCTGGGATCAAGGAGAATATTCTACCTTTATCTCTGCTCAATACAATCTTTGTAAAAAGAAAAGCAAGAATAGTGTTTACCTCAGACCTAGGGAGGGGATAGGTAGGACAGTATGTAGCAGCCCCACTGTGTCATTTACTTTGATAATAACTATAGCTCCTGGGGATAGGAACAGGAGAGGGGGAAGGGAAGAAACAACTAGTATTAATACTTTCTCCTTCTTTCCTGCTAAGTCGCTTTAGTCGTGTCCGACTCTGTGTGACCCCATAGATGGCAGCCCACCAGGCTCCCCCGTCCCTGGGATTCTCCAGGCAAGAACACTGGAGTGGGTTGCCATTTCCTTCTCCAATGCATGAAAGTGAAAAGTGAAAGGGAAGTCGCTCAGTCGTGTCCGACTCTTAGCGACCCCATGGACTGCAGCCTACCAGGCTTCTCCGCCCATGAGATTTTCTAGGCAAGCCTTCTTTCCTAGTAATGCAGTTATCTGACTCCAGACTCATAGTAATAAATTCATGTAACCAAAGTACTAGTCACATTGTAGCAGCAAGTAATGTAATGTATCAGTACAAAAGTTAGGAATATTCAAGAAACAGGGAATATGCCTGGAAGAGCTTGATACAGCACATCACTATTGTATATTTTAAGCCAGAAGGTTGGCACAGTCATTCAGCTAGTTTATTGAGCAACTGCTAATGTGCCAAGCATATAATAGATAAATAAGTCAAGGTTTCCTGCTCTTGACACAGTTCAGCTTGGAAGGGAGATGCACTCATAATTACACTACAGAATAGTAAATATTAAAATGAAGTATAAGGTGCACCTGAGTCAAGGAAGTCATCACTGAGCAGAGATTTGAAGAATAAACAACAGGTATGAGAACAAGCAGATAGGGTGAAGGGTGAGATTGTCATTCTCACACATGCAAAGGCTTATGGGATGCTAAGATGCATAGTGGATGGCATGATGCTTAGTGGAATGGCTTGCTTTAATTTGTTACAACTGGTGGCTCAGAGGTTAAAGCGTCTGCCTCCAATGCGGGAGACCTGGGTTTGATCCCTGGGTTGGGAAGATCCCCTGGAGAAGGAAATGGCAACCTACTTCAGTATTCTTGCCTGGAGAATCCCATGGATGGAGGAGCCTGGTAGGCTACAATCCACGGGGTCGCAAAGAGTCGGACACAACTGAGCAACTTCACTTTCACTTTTCACTTTCAGAGTTTAATTTAGAGTCAGATCATAGTTTTGTTTGTCATACTAAGGAGATTAGGATTTTATCCCATACGCAAGGTCAACTACTGAAGAATTGAAGAAAAAACAGTAACAGTGATTTTAAAAGATCGCTGCTGGCATTGTGGAAAATGAAAAAACAAGTTTGGCATAGAGGAGAAGCTACACCTTGTAGTACGTGGGACACAAATTTAGGGTTTGTATGTGACACAACTTAATGATGTGGGGGACAAAGGTGAGAGAGGAGTCTAGGATAGCCTCCAAATTTCTGGTTTTAGAGCTACGAAAATTAGGAAGTATAGGAAGAATAGTTTGGTGGACTGATGAGCTTCTAGACAAGTTGATTTTAAGGTACATAAGGATCATTTGAGTTGTAACCAGTAAGCAGTTGAATCAGGAACACTTGACAAATTAATGGCCATCTATCTTAATCGTCTCTCTTAGTCCATCCTTTAACTAGATTTCATTACAACCTCTGCTTCTACTCATGGGGCTCTCTTTCACTCCCACCAGAGTTTCTAAGACTAAGCCTCCTGCCTACCCTTTATAAGGCTGATTTCCTGAGTAATACTACAGAAGCTACCCAGAGATTAAAATCTCCTTTCCTTTCTTTTTACTCGTGGCAAGTCTCAGAAAGATTTAGCTTTCAAGATACAGGCTACTGTTTGTAGTGCTTCAGCTCTGCTTTAGGTTATATTTATTTAAATTGGCTCAGGAGTTTAATTCATTGTCTTAAATAGTTTTTCAATGGAAAAAATTACTTAGAGTTTCAAAATATCCATTTAGAAATGAAGTTTTCCTATCTTGGTAAATAGTATAATTTTCATTTGCTCAGGTCAAAATTCTAAACATCATTCTAGATTCCTTT
Organism: Oryx dammah; assembly: GCF_014754425.2. Taxonomy (NCBI): domain Eukaryota; kingdom Metazoa; phylum Chordata; class Mammalia; order Artiodactyla; family Bovidae; genus Oryx; species Oryx dammah. The sequence continues at coordinate 92,114,863 of NW_024070212.1, read as the reverse complement.
TTTCCCTCATATCCCATATTTAGTCCATCAGCAAATCCTTTTGGTTCTTCTGACCATCTTAGCTCTCATTATCTCCACTGCCACAGCCCTCATCTCTTGTCAGGACTTCTACAGTAGCTTCCTGATTGATCTCATTATAGTTCATTTTCCACAGCAACCTCAGTCATCTTTTAGAATCATAAATCAGATCAAACCATTCTCATGCTTAAAACCTTCCAGCAGCTTCCAGTTGCAGTTGATATGAAGTCCAGTTCCTGCTCATGGCACATGAGGCTACGTGATTTGGCCCTTACCAGTCTTTCTGATTTCATTTTCCTTTACCTTTCCCATTATTTATTCTGGCCATACTGGTCTGCTCTGTCTAGAAATGACAGGTTCACTCTTGTTTCATTTTTCTTGGATCACTCTTCCCCTAAATCTTTTCATGATTCTCAGCTTGTATGCCACCTCTTCAGAGGGACCTTCCTGAGCATTCTAATAAAGTAGTGCTTTGCCCCCACCCAATATTTCTGTTGCTGTTTTTTTTTTTTTAACACACTTATCCTGTTTAAATAATCTAATCTGTTTATATATTGACTTTTCCTTCCCATTGTAATGTATGCTCCTTGAAGTAAAAACTTGATCTTTTTCATTCCTAGGTTCTAGGACTCTAGAACACTCATATAATAGGCATTTACCTGTTATGTCATAATCTCCAAAGTTTCAGAATATCTTTAGAGGGTGGTAGACAGTATAAAAAACTTTCCTTATTTGTTGGAAATTTGAAGTAAAGCACACTTCAGGATATTTTGAAGTTAAAAAATTATTTTTTTGTTAGAAAACTTTTGAAAGAATGTATTAAAATGACACAGGGTAGATATTGGAAAGAATAAGAATAATTGGCTAGAAACTAACCTTCAAAAATCTGAGTTAGGCTGACAGTCACAACTCTGTGACTATAAGAAGTCTAATTAACCATTACTATTAAGTCTGCAATTTTTTCTGTGAGTTTTAGGAAGAATATTATGGAGAGGAAGACAAGTGATTACAGTTATCAAATGCATGGCATGCTAACACTTTTGTTTGGTTATCTTTCAGGGTACAGCTCGTAGAAAGAAGAAGGTGGTACATAGAACAGCTACAGCTGATGACAAAAAACTTCAGAGTTCTCTAAAAAAACTGGCTGTGAATAATATAGCTGGTATTGAAGAGGTATGATCACTTTGTAAATTGTTATGTGGATAAACAGAACATTCACAAATGATTATCCAGACTTTCAAATGCAACATATCAGCTTAAATGAATCTGAAACTCTCTTTTTGAAGGACTGGAGCTATTGAATTTGCCTACTGTATGAAATTGGATTGTCAAAAAAATGATTTTATTAGATGGTTAAGGAATTCATTATACTTTTCAGACTCAAAGTACTGGGTTAGCCAAAAAAGTTCATTCAGGTTTTTCCATACTATCTTACCAGAAAACCTGTATGAATTTTTTTGCCAACCCAATATTTGCATATATGACAAAATTATGGACCTACTCTTTAATTCTAATGTAAAATAAGATTTTTTTCCTAATAATACAGAAATAAGGAAACCCAAAATTTCTTCCAATAAGGTGGACTTTTTTCCCATAAGAGTACCCTTCTGCTCTTCACAGTCTCTCAAATTATTACTCAGAAAGCTCTTGCAGTAGCTTTACATGAATTGCATTTCTTATTAGACCACTTTCAAAAACTATTAATTTAATTCTAAAATTATTTTGATGATACTACTTTTCTCAGATTGGAAGCCAAAGATTGATTTATGCAAGAAAAATTTTAATAACACCAGCTATTTGTGATCTGTTACCATCTAGATCTACTTCTACCTGATGATTCCATTTCTGATAGTTACCAGTGTTTAAATTTTCACTACTATCAGATTTCAGTACATCATTACCAGATGTAGTACTACCTCACAAGTTTTAGTAGATTATTAAGGCACATGTGCTGTAAAACGTAGATCAGAAACAGTGTAGAGGTGAGGATCACTATTAAAGAAATAGAAGAGTAACAAAGAAAAGGCAGTGAAATGGCAAAGTGCTACATATTCCTTCCACCAGGGATATATGGACAAATAAATACATTGTTTAAATCTGCTTTGTACTTTCAAAATTAACATACTGATAAAATAGTAGGGAAGGTAAGTCACATGTATCTTTTCTCCTTATAGCTAGATATAGCTGCATTCTTACCCTGATAAGTATTAAAACTTTATTTGCAAGTCTTGAAATTAAGTATTTAAAATGCTTTTTTTCCCCCTGAGCTATTAAAAGTTTTCATATATTTTCATTGACCTAAAATAATTTTCAGAGAGATCATTCTCTATCTGGGACATATTTGAGAAAAAGCAGATCTAAGCTTCTCTTTAAAAATTACAGCTTCATTTAAAAAAAAAAGAATAAGTGGCAATAATGGACATGAACTCTGATAATATTAAACCTAACCTACTAATAAGTGTTTAGGCAGTCTTATATCTTTGCCTATCTTTCTACTCTCCCAACTCCAACCCCTCCCCACTCAACCTCAACACTATTGACACTTTGAACCAAATAATTCTTTACTGTGGAAACTGTCCTGTGCATTCTAGGATATTTGGCGGTATTCTTGGCGTCTCCCCACTAGATCTTCAGTTAAGACAGCCAAAAATGTCTCCAGACTTTGATGCAGGTCCTTTGGGGGGCAAATCACCCTTCGTTGAAAACACTTCTTTAGAGAGAGGAAAAGATTTTATTTACCTCCTTGAAGTATAGATTTTATCTCCAAGGGCATGCTTTTCTAAATGTTTGATTTTGTTCAGATTTGGAAAACTCTATTGCCCTTATAATTAATAAAACTTTTAGTGTTTTACAGTGAAATAACAAACCGGTCAGTTAGTAGTCTTTGATCTCTTCAGCATATAATCAAACCTAATTATAGTGCTCTGCTGAGGTCATAGTACTTTTGTAGTTCAAATTGTCATACTCAATATTTAATGGTAGTGAATATCTGCTATATGCCAAGCATTTTGCTAGGCAGTGGTGCATAAGATGTTATTCATAGTCTCTGTCCTTTAAAGCCTAACATCTAGTAGGGAAGCTAGTCAGCTAGCCAGATAAACAAAATATGTATTATGCATTTTAGCTCCACAGTATCTCTTTAAATTAGTTATTGTTGGTTATAGATAAGAAAGTTGAGACTTAAGAGAGTCAGGTACCTGCTCAAGATCACATAGCTGGTATGTGTTGAATTCCAGGTTTGAGCTAAGTATGTCAAAACCAGAGTTCATTTTATTCATTGATTCATCTTGCTTTGGTCTTCTTAGTTACACTTAGGCCTACTCTTGACCTTTTCCTCTCCTCCTGCCCCTCCTTCCTCTCCATTCTTCCAAAGTCCCACCAAAGAAAGGGACAGTACCTGCCTTATCCTGTATTATTGAGTACCTGCCATGCAGAATTCATTACTTACACCATCATGGATAAATGAAATTCCCAAAAGTATTTCTAAGGACATTGCTTTTTCTCCTTTTCAGGTATTAATGTAGGTGTTATTTTGTCCTATAAGTCTTCCTGGTAGCACACATACACATGGAAAGAGAAGTTAGATGCCTTTCCTATGTACTTCCATAATGCCCTGTATTTAATTTTATTACAGCATATATAAAGCTATATTGTTAATTCATTTTTGTTGGTGTTGCCAATGCAATTCTGTTTGGGGAGTCATAGCTCCAAAATGTTGCACAGAAAATTAATGGTACATATAGGCATATACTGATGCAATGGACATGAACTTGGGCAAACTTACGGAGATAGTGAGTTTCAGGGAGGCCTGGTGTGCTGCAGTCCATGGGGTCACAAAGAGTCAGACACAGCTGGACAACTGAACAATAGCAACAGTAGACATGTTGACACTCTTGTTGCACCCATACCTCTGTATGGGTACATAAGTGACGTCTTCCAGTCCTCACTAGTCATACAGAGAAAATACACATAAAGAAAATTAACAACATGAAGTAACAGCTATAAAATTTCCGAATGTTTGAGCCTAAAATGGGAAGTTTTACTTTTTTCCTTCTTTCCCTCTTTCTGAAATTGATTTTTTGAGAACCAAGATATTTGTACTTTATATAACACTTTGCAGATATAAAATAATTTTATTTAGGCATATCTAGTATACTGCATATAATCTGGTTTGCCTCAAGCATTACATTTGTGTTACTATAATTAAACTATTTTTTTCTTCAAGAAAATGTATGTCTCATCATACATTTAAAAACAACTTTAAAAACAGCTTCTTGGAAGAAAAAAGAAACTACTACCTTAAATGTATACATGAAAACATGCAGTTTTCAGAAACATTAAAATAGGAAAAAATATATATGTCTTAGAATAAACACATTAATTACAGCTTGGGCTGTTTTGAACTTTTTCAAAGTACTAAACTCTGGAATATACTATCTTTTAGGGTTTTGGCAGTTTAAGGAAAGTAGATAAAAACTTGAAAAGAGCAGATAGGAATGGTAAGAGAAGATAGCAATGGTAACATTGTGAAACAAAAACGACATTACTATGTTTTCTATACTTTGACCTTCAAAACATCAAACCAGTAGAAAGTACTCAATTTGGTGGCTTGGGCACAGAGAGATCAGTGGTAGGTTTCAAAAACTCATTGCACTTTTGCTTAGTAAAATTCTGATCTTACTTTCTAGGCCTTCAGTATTGGTGATTATTTTTTCCTCTCCTTAAGGCTTAATTTATGTCCTCTTCAGATATGTAAAAGCTAAAGGACTGTTTGAATTAAGAGGGACTTCTCTGATCTTTTATGTATTAATTAGTTGTTGATTTGAGGTAATAAGTTTAATTGTATGTAGATTTCTTTTACCTGTCACCAAAGACAGAAATCCAAAGCTGTCAGAAAGGGGCAGGGGAGGGCCAGAGACTGTTCCATACAAAGAAGCCAAGTAACTGACCAGATTTTAGGAAGGAATGACTATATGAACTCTGACAGTATAATCCAGAACTCAATTCCTGAAAAATTCTTATGTTCTATGACAGTTGAAGATACTTAGATGTGCTTCTTATTTGGTAATCTGATTGAATATAGTGACGGTGTTGTCACCCTGATGATAACATGAATCTATCAAAAGTAGAATCTGTTTCTTTTCTCAGAGACAATTGATTTTATCAGATGTATTTGGTAAGAAATGTCACCAAAAATCTGCTTCTCTGGTTCAGATGGTCTAGTTGCTTCATGGAATTTTACTGTTATCTTCAGAGGACAGCTTCTACCTTAACTAAGGTATATTCTGTCTCTATGAAACCTTCCCTTCTTTCCAGGCATAATAATCAACACTTTCTCTGTCCTTCTACTCCCCTTAACTTAAATTGCTCTGCTAGAATATGTTTATTATTACAACCTCATATTGTAGGGTATGGTTACTTACTTATTAACCAAGTAGTCTGTTTGCCGTAGTCTCTTGATTACAAGAGTCTTGACAGCAGGAACTGTTTATTCATCATTTATAGTCTACAGCATGCTGACTCCCATGGACGTCCCAGGTTGTTTGGGGCCTGTTAAATGTAAAAGATACTGATTATTCTAGGTGAAATTGTTTAGCAAGAAGTTAGTCATAGAGAGCTAGAGCTCAGGAGAAAGCTTAGGACTGGGAATTTAAATTTTGTAATTGTACACAAAAGTTTTACTGTTCATATTTTCCTTTTCTTGAACCACTTGTACAGAAAAAGGACTTAAAGTTCCTAAAGTTACTGGTTGACCCTTACTGTGGTTCCTTTTTCCTTCAACCTAGAACGTCAGGTGCCAGTGGGTGTACAGCTCTGAATGCAGGAGAATTAAAGGAAAGCACTCTGTCCCATTCACCGTATTATTACATGGCAGTCTTAGTTTCTTTGGATATCTTGCTTTTTTTTTTTCTGGCCGTGCTGCCAGCATGTGGGATCTTAGTTCACTAAGCAGGGATCGAACCCATGCCCCCTCAGTGGAGCATAGAGTCTTAACAATAGGACTACAAGGGAAGTCCCAGATACCCTGCTTTTTTGGTTTTATGTTTTTCCACATTTTTATGTGAAAATAAACAGCATAAAATCTTCCATTTTAACCTTTTTTTCCGTTCCCTATGTGTGAATCCTTTTTTAACCATTTAAAGTTTTTAAAATTTTTTTTAACTATTTAAAAATTTTTAACCATTTAAAAAAATTGAATTATAGTAATTTACAATGTTGTCTTAGTTTCAAGTGTACACCAAAGTGATTCAGTCATATATATAATGACTGAATTACTTCACTTAATTTGATCATTTCTAGGTCTATCCATATTGCTGCAAATGGCATTATTTCATCCCTTTTATGGCTGAGTAATATTCCATTGTGTGTATCTTCCACATCTTTCTCTGTTCATCTGTTGATGGACATTTAGGTTGTTTCCATGTCTTGACTATGGTAAATTGTATTCCTTTGAATATTGGGATGCATGTATCTTTTCAAATTTTTGTCCAGATATATGTCCAGGAATGGGATTACTGGATCATATGGTAACTCTATTTTTAGTTTTTTGAGAAAGCTCTATACTGTTCTCCATAGGGGATGCATCAATTTACACTACCATGTAGGAAGGTTCCCTTTATCTCCACAGACTCTCCAGCATTTATTATTTGTAGGCTTTTTAATGATGGCTTATGAGGTGATACCTCATTGTAGTTTTAACTTGCATTTCTCTAATATTTAGCAGTATTGAGCATCTTTCCATGTGCCTACTGGCCATCTGTATAATATCTTCTTTGAAGAAATTCTATTTAGGTCTTCTGTCCGTTCGTTGATTAGGTTATTTGGTTTTTGTTTTGTTTTTGATATTGAGCTGTTTACTTTGGAAACTGATCCCTTGTTGGTAACATCATTTGCAAATATTTTCTCCCATTGAGTAGGTTGCCTTTTCATTTTGTTTATGGTTTCCTTTGCTGTGCAAAAGTTTTTGAGTTTAATTAGGTCTCATTTGTTTATTTTTGTTTTTATTTCCATTATTCTAGGAGACAGATCCAAACAAATAATGCTGCAATTACATTGAAGAATGTCCTACTTGTATTTTCCTCTAGGAGTTACATTGTATCCAGTCTTACATCTAGATCTTTAATTCATTTTGAGTTTATTTTTGTATATGGTGTTCTTTTACATGTCGATGTCCGGTTTTCCCAGTACCCCTTACTGAAGAAACTGTCTTTTTTCCCATTGTGTATTTTTGCCTTCTTTGTCATAGGTTAATTAACCATAGGTGCATGGGTTTATTTTTGGATTTCCTTTTCTCTTCCATTGATCTATGTGTCTGTTTTCTTGCCAGTATCATGCTATTTTTTTTTGTTTGTTTGTTTGTTTTTTAAATGGCTGCACTGGGGTTTTGTTCCTATGTGTAGGCTTTCTCTAGCTGCAGTGAGCAGGGGCTACTCTCTAGTTGCGGTGCACTCGCTTCTCACTGTGGTGGCTTCTCTTGCTGTGGAGCATGGGCTCTAGGTGCACAGACTTCAGTAGTTGTGGTGCATGGGCTCAGTCGTTGCAGCTCATGGACTCCAGAGTATGGGCTCAGTAGTTATGGTACATGGGTTTAGTTCCCCTGTGTCATGTAGGATCTTCCTGGACCAGGGATCAAACTGGTGTCCCCTGCATTGTGAGGCAGATTCTTAACCACTGGACCACCAGGGAAAACCCAGTATCAACTGTTTTGATTACTGTAGCTTTGTAATGTCATCTGAAGTCAAGGAGCTTGATTCCTCCAGCTCCATTCTTCTTTCTCAAGATTGTTTTGGTTATTCAGGATCTTTTGTATTTCCATACAAATTAAAAAATTTTTGTTCCAGCTCCATGAAAAATACCAATGGTAATTTGATAGGGATTTAATTGAATCTATAGATTACCTTGGGTGATGTGGTCATTTTGACAATTATGGCTCTCCCAATCCAAGAATATGATATCTTCCCATCTGTTTGTGTCATCTTCAATTTCTTTCATTAGCATCACAATAGTTTTTAGAGTATAGATCTTTTGCCTCCCTAGGGAGGTTTATTCCTAGGTATTTTATTCTTTTTGATGTGTTAGTAAATGGGAATGTTTCCTTAATTTTTCTTTCTGATATTTCATATTAGTATATAGAAATGCAATAGATTTCTGTAAATTAATTTTGTATCCTGCAACTTGACCAGATTCATTGATGAGCTCTAGTAATTTTTCAGTGACATCTTTAGGATTTTCTCTGAATACTACTGTCATGTCATCAGCAGTGACAGTTTTATGACTTTTTTCCCATTTTGGATTCCTTTTTTTTTTTTTTTTTTCTTTTTCTTCTCTGATTGCTGTGGCTGGGACTTCCAAAACTATGTTGAATAAGAATGGTGAGAGTGAGTATCCCTGTCTTGTTCCTGATTTGGCAGGAGATGCTTTCAGCTTTTCACCATTGAGTATGATGTTTATCATATGTGGCCTTTATTATGTTGCAGTAAGTCACCTATATGCCCACATTCTGGAGGGTTTTCAATGTAAATGGATGTTGAATTCTATCAGGAGCTTTTTCAGCATCTATTGAGATGTCCTGTGCTTTTTATTCCTCAGTTTGTTAATATGGACTGCCAGGGAGTCCCCTACCCTTTTTTCTTTTACAGATGATTTCACCTGTTATTCTGCTTCCTCTTCATCATTTCACTGATACTGTGTAGCATTTGCCAACAGTCTCCTTAAAATTTTGTGCTGTGCTTCTTGTCCTTTCTCCTCCTTTGTCTTGTCCTTATTTCTTTTGGTGTCTCCTTTTCTTTCCCACCTCACTGAAACCATTATTTCCACAAAATTTTGTCATTACTATATTTGCTTCATTAATAGTTTTCAGAATTGGTCTTGGGACCACTTTTATTCAGAATCATATAGGTTGCTTTTTAAAGTTGAGACTCATCAGTCCACTGGAGAGGTCCAGAATTAGATTTCCATTTTAAGCATTTTAAGTATACAATTCAGTGATGTTAATTATACACACAGTGTTTTACAACCAACACCATTGTCTTATTTCCAAAATTTTTCATAATCCCAAATAGAAACTCTGTACCCATTAGAAATAATAACTCTTCATTCCTCTTTCTCCCAGCTTCTGATAATCTCTAACCTACTTTGTACTTGCCTGTTACAGGTATTTCATGTAAGTGAAATCATAAAATAGTTGTCCTTTCATGTCTGACTTACCTCACTTAGCATGTTTTCAAGATTTATCTATGTTTAATGTGTATCAGAACTTTACTCCTTTTATTGCTGTATAATATTCCATTCTGTGGATAATACCACATACTATCCACTCGTTTATTGAGAAACATCTTTTGTTTTTAAAACAACTTCCCCCCCCCAGTATAACTTTTACAGAAAGTTAGGGGTATACATAAAATATGAAAAAATATTAATATTCAATCATAACTCCACTACTCAGAAATAATTATTATTAGTCATATCTTTCTTTTTCATCTTTATATGCATATATATATTTAACATATCTGAGACTACAGCTAGATGTACAATTTAAAACCCTTCCATTTTTGAATAGTATTATAAAAATTGTTTCCTGTCACTAAAAAACTCTTAAGCATCATTCTAAGTGTCTGTATATATTCCAATATGTGAACATAGAATATTTTAATGTTTTTTCTCATTTATTATGCATTATAATGCTTTGATAGTAAAGAATCACATATTTAGACTCATATATACATAAATGTTTATCTTCATCTCTGATTTCCTCCAGATAGATTCTTGGAAATGTAGTTACTGACCGAAAGATCATTAGTATTTTTAGAACTCTTCATCCATATTGCCAAATTAATTTTTAGAAAACTGTACGCCATTTTACACTATCTACAGCATAGCTACAGAGAATCCATCTCATCAGACTCTTGCCACTAGAGCATAAGGGAAAATGATCCCAGCGTATCATATAGTCTAATGACATCTGTTAACTTTCACTCTTATCAATAATAATAGGTTATGCCTCATACTAGCCATACTAGCCAGAAATAAGCAGGAACATAAAAGGATTCAATGTGAAAGACAGACTTATGGGAATGCAGAGGCTGTAATCTTCAAAATCTGACATCCTTTAGCCTTACAAAATCCAGACACTTATGTGCCTTATTAAAATGTTTATTATTTCACCCCCATTAAAATATAGCAGAAAGACAACGAAGATTAATTTTCTGATAAACATTTAAGTACCACTACATATAAGAAGCAGTAGCAATACAACTTGATTTGAAGACAGCTGTCAATTATGAACTGCAGTTAACTGGCCTAATGAGGACTTGGGGACACATACAAAAAAAGGTCACATAGCAGAATTTAAATTTCCTCTCTGAACTGAGAGGGCAGTTACCAGCAAGAACTATGGGGTCAATTATAACTTTGTAAGCTTTTTTATAGCCAAAAAATCTTACCACTGTGGAGGAATAAAGCAGGCATCATAGCTAGAAGGCTGCTGTGGTTAATGTATGTACCCTGTTCAAAGGCTAGCAGTGGCGGGGGTTGTTAAGGTTTTGATAGCATAATTGAGCCACCCAGAAGTTGCCTGGAATGACTTAAAATGGCCCTGAATTCCGTAGAGCATTTGGGCTCACTCAGAAAGGCTAGAACAGTAGGAAGATAGGCCTAAAAATAGTCTAGGAGGTTCTGGGAATCTCCATTGGAGGAACTACTGGTGCTATTTCTAAACCTTAGTATGACCCCTCATCTAGCATTTGAGGTATTGAGGTGTAATAGCATCCATGATTTCAGAATAATCTGTATAAGAGGTGTTGATTCATTCAGCAAATTTGAGTGACTGACATCATGAGAAACGCTGGGCTGGAGGAAGCACAAGCTGGAATCAAGATTGCTGGGAGAAATATCAATAACCTCAGATATGCAGATGATACCACCCTTATGGCAGAAAGTGAAGAGGAACTAAAAAGCCTCTTGATGAAAGTGAAAGAGGAGAGTGAAAAAGTTGGCTTAAAGCTCAACATTCAGAAAACTAAGATCAGCAGAGGGGGTGTGGCCTGCTGACGTTGGGAGGTGGGGATAACAGTCGCAAGCAGGTGCGACGCCATTTGCTGAGGCCAAGTGTCAGTGAAGGCGGATCTCGGAAGACGTCCATCGGTAGACTCCCGCAGACGCGATCCAGTCTTTCGCAGTCAGTTCGTGTCACCCTATCTCAAGCGTCTCCCTTCGGAGGAGTTGCCGCCACCACCTGGAGAGAAGTTGGAGACGCCTCAAGTGCGTCATCACCGCCATGCCTAAGAATAAAGGTAAAGGAGGTAAAAACAGACGCAGAGGCAAGAATGAGAATGAATCTGAAAAGAGAGAGCTAGTGTTCAAAGAAGATGAGCAAGAGTGTGCCCAAGTAATCAAAATGTTGGGAAACGGACGATTGGAAGCGATGTGTTTCGGTGGTGGTAAGAGATTGTGCCACATCAGAGGGAAACTGAGAAAGGTCTGGATAAATACCTCAGACACTCTGTTGGTTGGTCTTCGGGACTACCAGGATAATAAAGCTGATATAATCTTAAAATACAATGCAGATGAGGCTAGAACTCTGAAGGCATATGGTGAGCTTCCAGAATATGTTAAAATAAATAAAACTGATACATTTGGCCCTGGAGATGATGCTGACATCCAGTTTGAAGACATTGGAGATGATGATGAAGACATTGATGATATCTAAAGCGAACTCAGCCTTGCACATTCCAGTTTTCTCTGAAGATTATTCAACAGTTTGGATGTTAACTGTGACTCATTAAAATAAAAGTTTCATTAGCAGCAAAAATAAAAAAGAAAACTAAGATCATGGAATCCGGTCCCACCACTTCATGGCAAATAGATGGGGAAACAGTGGCTGACTTTATTTTTCTGGGCTCCATAATCACTGCAGATGGTGATTGCAGCCATGAAATTAAAAGACGCTTACTCCTTGGAAGGAAAGTTATGACCAACCTAGACAGCATATTCAAAAGCAGAGACATTACTTTGCCAACAAAGGTCCCTCTAGTCAAGGCTATGGTTTTTCCAGTGGTCATGTATGGATGTGAGAGTTGGACAATAAAGAAAGCTGAGTGCCAAAGAATTGATGCTTTTGAACTGTGGTGTTGGAGAAGACTCTTGAGAGTCCCTTGGACTGCAAGGAGATCCAACCAGTCCATCCTAAAGAAGATCAGTCCTGGGTGTTCATTGGAAGGACTGATGTTGAAGCTGAAACTCCAATACTTTGGCTACCTGATGCGAAGAGCTGACTCATTGGAAAAGACTCTGATGTTGGGAGAGATTGAGGGCAGGAGGAGAAGGGGATGACAGAGGATGAGATGGTTGGATGGCATCACCGACTCAATGGACATGGGATTGGGTGGACTCCGGCAGTTGGTGATGTGACAGGGAGGCCTGGCGTGCTGTGGTTCATGGGGTCGCAGAGTCGGACACAACTGAGCGACTGAACTGAACTATGTGCTGACACTTGAGGGAATGCTGTGTCTCATAAGACAGTGACCTCTAATCTCAAGTAATTCATCTTCTAGTAAGGTCAAAGATTGCAAACACAATTATACTACAAGATAATTTTGTATAGTATCAGTTTTTATGAAGTCGGAAGGTGCATAAACCACCTTAAGTTTTCACAGAGAAAGAAGCATCTGACCCGTGTCTTGGATAAATTGGAACTTGCAATGTGGAGAAGCAGGAAAAGGTTCTTCTAAACAGTGAAAACAGCCTATATAAATACACTATGCATGTAAGGACATAGTAGTTTCTGGTAACTTCAAAACATGTCAGTATTATAGAAAATAAGAGCAAGCGCATCTGGAGTTCTGAACTGGGGTCAAAAAAAAAAAAGCCTCTTCCTCTATAATTCAAGTAGCATTCTTTACCTCAGCTACCTTTTAGGTGGAAAAAGCACTGACATAAAGGGGATACTTGATTGATTGAAAAAGGGACCTGAGAGCTGGTACGGTAGGTAGTTTAACAGTCTTTATTTGTCTGCTCCTTGTCCTTCTCCTATATATAGGTTGTATGACTTAACGTAGATCAAACAGCAGTAAAGTCACTGGAGAAAGTGAAGTCTTCATATGAAATGCATACAGTTTGCTTTGTCAGTTCAACAAATTCCTTATCCTTCCTTTTGCCTCTTAAATGAGTTGGGAAGTGTCCTGTTCATGTTGCTCGCTCAATAATTAATCCTTTGATAGTTCTAATAGCCTATATCTAGGAGCCATATATAACCATGTTATTTGCTCAGTAGAGGGGAAGGAATGTTAGACTGAAATAAAAGATTCTGGCCTTTGTAACCTCTAGTATTTCATTCTCTCTACTCTAAAATTAAACTCTCCACCTCTTTCTGGACGTTTCTATTCATGAAGTTACATCTTTTACACAACCTCATTTAAAACAACCATTAATAAATTTCTGTTTCACAATCTGACATGGAATAGATATGACATATATTATTCATATATCTGCTGTTACTTAACCTGTACTCTGAGATAGATAATTCTCTGACAAGCGTTTATGGTGCCACCCAATTGAATTTTTATAGACAAATAGGTGTTTAAGAATGTGAGTAACATCATAGAAAAGAAACTAAATAAAGTTGGGAAGCCTAAGTTTAAGTTCTGAGTTTGTACATAATCAGTTATTTGTCCTGGGTATATTGCTTACTGAACAATAATATTACTTAATCAAGAACTCTTATCATTAGTATTTATTTCTTTAACAGGAGATTTGAACTAGGAGACCTCTAAGTTCAACAAATATATGGCCTGACTTTTTTTGAGCAATACTGATTTTAAATCTCTTGTGACTGTAATGTTTGTAAATAAAAAATAACTCATATTCCAATGTTGGGATACTTTTCACCCCTGGTGGTGGTATAGAAGTCATTTATTAAGTTAAGTGATGGGTCTTGATTTGGAAAAATGTAGTCCTACCATATCTTTATTCTTTTCCCATACTAAAATTATGTGATTCTGGGATAGATCCAGAAAAGCATCCCATTTCATATCTGCTCTGCCACTGCTGCCTTCTCATGCCATTCCTCTCTCATACTTTAAGCTACTTTTCCATTGAACTTTTCTACCTACACGATAATTATCTTCAGAGTACAGTTTATTTTTTCTAAAGTTAACATAAATTATTTTTAAATCATGATTTTTGTTCAGTTGGATTAAATGCTTACTCTGTATAGTATTTGTGGGATTTAGTTACAATTTTCTAGGGGACTTGCCTTTTATTTTCTCTGTGTTCCAGGTCTTGCCTGAAATTTAGAAGCCCCTTTCTTCCCCTTCCTTTCTGGTGCTGTGTGTCAGTGGTGGTGATCACCTCTGAGGAAGAAAAGCCCACTTCCACTGACCATGGAGAACACTCAGCATCTCTGCTTGATTCTGACAAGGGCAGTTTTTGGATGGACCATGAAATGCTTCTAAAGTAGCCAAGAATTAACTCTCCTAACTTTTTTATATAATAAGCATGTTACCACCAAGGTAACTTACCCAGTGAAGTCAACTGCATAGTGTAATCACATTATTTACACATTTAACTTATATGCAAATATAATACATACAGCTCTACTAAAACACAGCAAGAGTGAGAGAGAAAAATAACATTTTACATAGTGCACACACATTCAACCTTCCTTTTCAGTGAGTCCCAGGCAATGGATGAGATTAAATCTGAAGCGGTTCATATTGAGGAAAGCTATTGAAAGAATATGGAGATGATTTTAAGGGTTTCCTAGTGACTGATAAATGTTCAGATGGCTAGGCAACTGAGTGGGAGAACTTCTTGTCATTTACAAGGATTATTGAAGGTTGTTGAGAAGCTCCACTTAAAAGGATTAGAGGAACTGACAAAATCTCCTATGAAGAATGACAGGAGGAAAACAAGTTAAAACTTCTATAAATTTACTAGATATTCAAAAGAGTGAAACCCTGATTGATTAAATTTCTGAGTGTTCTTTATGGGTTTTCAGTGGTTATTTTTACCATACACTACTATCTCTTTACCACCCGTTCCATAAGTAAGATGCCAACTATTGTACAGATACAGTAGTATCTGTATGGATTTAGTTTGATAGTGTAAATTGAGTAATATAATGGGTAATTTCATTAAGAAGCCAATTCTTGGCTGATAACTCCCTTTTTAAAAAAATGTGGGCATGATCTTCCTTCTCATAGTAGAAATCTTTGAATTTAAAATCTAGATTCCAGGGAATTCCCTGGCAGTCCAGCAGCTAGGACATGGCATTTTCACTGTTTTGTACCCAGGTTCATTCTGTAGTCAGGGAACTAAGATCTTATAAGCCATGTGGCACAGCCAATAATAATAACAAAACAATAGAATCTAGATTCTATAATAAAGTGATTATTTCTTTACCATCCTAGTAATTTGTGCCATAAACACCATTTTACTTTGTTGCTAGGGTGTTTTTCCACCCAAATTCACTGCTTAGATAATTATTACATCAGGATTGCAAAACTACCTACCAGGTAAAAAACAAGAATTGTTTTTAATTGCTTTTTAAACAGATATTTTTTGAGTTGTACCAAATAAGTGAAATACATTTTTTTCTGTGATCATACAGGTGAACATGATTAAAGATGATGGGACAGTTATTCATTTCAACAATCCTAAAGTCCAGGCTTCCCTTTCTGCCAACACCTTTGCAATTACCGGCCATGCAGAAGCCAAACCAATCACAGAAATGCTTCCTGGAATATTAAGTCAGCTTGGTGCTGACAGCTTAACAAGTCTTAGGAAGTTAGCTGAACAGTTCCCTCGGCAAGGTGAGTATTTCAGGTTAATGCCTCTTTCCCTTCTCATCTTACTTAAAGAACCTAATGATTTAAAGGTATCTATTTCATGCTGGAAGGATTTGCCTGTTCATAAATTTTACTTTTATAATGTTACTTGTATGCTTCATAAATTTTTGAGTTTGTTCCTTCAGTGATTAATGCAGTGCAGTCTATAGACTATTTGGATACATTTGGTGGTAATATAGAGAGTTGGGAGGTAATTACCTAAAAGGAAATTTTATAAATAGTTGATTTGGTATTCACTTCTGACTAATAACAAGAAGATAGTGATATCACAGAACTATATTTTCATTTAATATTGTTGATGCTACTACAAATGAAGCAACTGTAAGTTCTGAATGTCCAAATAGTCCTGGTTTCAAATTTGTCGTGTCATTCCTGAAAATCAGAGCCTTTTATTTCAGTGTTCATTCTACAAAGCTCGATACTTTTATGCCAAATGAGATAGAAAAAAATCTTAAATGTTGATTTTTTTATTTGAAGAATATGGAATTTGGAGAATAAATTTAACTATAACATCTTTATTTAAACTCACCTAAATTATTCCATTTTGCATGTTGTACCTTCACTACACATTGAGATTGCCAACCATATTTAGTGTATATCTAAAGAAGTTAAACTTCTATTAATTTTTGTATTAAATAGAAAATATGGCATTTAGATTAGACAATATTTAGCTTCTCCTGAACAGCTATGTAAGATTTGTTTCTATAAACTATGTAGACAGGCAAAAAAAAAGTAAACATTGTAAGTGTTCCATAAAGGTCTTTGTTCTCAGTGACTAATTTTAAAGTAAACTTTTTGTAGTGCTGGATAGCAAAACCCCAAAACCAGAAGACATTGATGAGGAGGAGGATGATGTTCCAGGTAAGCAACCTTTCTTTAGTTTTAAGACTTTTTGCATCCTGTTTATCTCATTTAATTCATTGTGATTTTTCAGTTTTTTGTTGATGGTGAGCTTGTGAATTTAAATGGATTCATAATGATGTGCATACAATCTAATCAAAAAACCCTCCCATTTAGAATGGGGAATCAGAAATTGCTGCATTTACTGAGTTAGAATATGCCTTTATTAAATTAGAATCATTGTGATTATGAATTTATGTTATAGCATTTCTGTAGGAATTATGATTGACATATGAAAATGCTGTTCACCTTAGTAGTTTGCTTAGGCAAAAAAGGACTAACATTTCCTTAAGGTTTCTATTTAAAGCAGAAATTGAAGCATTATTAGTGAAATGCCCCCAATTTGTTTCTGCCTCTTGCCCTATGTCTTTTCAGGCTAATTCTGGTAGCAGTATTTGTTGAGCCAGAAGATAGGGATTGCATTTACTTCCTTTTTTGTAAATTTAACTCATTAACTTTTTTTTTTTTTTTTCCAGATCTCGTAGAAAATTTTGATGAGGCATCAAAGAATGAAGCTAACTAAGATCTTTTCTGATTTTTGGAAGCTGGCATGGACTAGATTAACAAATCAGCTATGTGGTTCCAAAGTTTTACAGACACGGAGAACATCAACTGTTACTAGTTCAGTAATATAAATATTTTGTATATTGATAATGCTGTTTGTTCAGCATTTTTTGGTCATTAATTTTGCATTTTGCACTTCCTCCCAGGATCTATTCTTTTGGTCAAAATACGAAGTGTTGGTGCAGTTTGAGGGTCTTTTGGTTTTTGATTCTTGGTTTTTTTGTTTTGTATTGGGGTATTTTAGGTGTATGTATGTGTGTATGTGTGTGTGTGGGTATGTGTGTATACAGTGGAGAGCAAATTGGAAACCAGTTTTATTTATCCTCCTCCTTACCCCAGTAGAAATAAAACAAGTCTTTACATTTGTTACTTTTTATTTTTTCTAATGATGCACAGAATTAATAAAAAGTGAGGGTCTTGGATTTCAAATCTGAGGAGATTTTTACCGTTGGAGGTTTTGGTTTTAATTTGCTTGGTTAACATATTTCTCATATATTTTTCTGGGCTTAAAATGTCTTGAGATATTTTGCCACCAGCTACAGGCTGGCATGATGGGTAGCATATCTTTGGTGCAGTTGCCTTAGATTCACTTACCTAGTTAGACCCAGAAGAATTTCTTCTACTAGCTTTCTTCCTGAATGCCTTGTTTCCTCTCCTCTCAGTCTCCAAATGGCCTGGTCAGCCTGTAGCAATGCTCTTCCTCATCTTCCATCTAGCTTGAGAAGGATGTTCTCCGTATAGAATTAAGTGAGTGCCTAATCCCTCTTTTTGTAAGATGGTTTCTTCATCTTTGAGGAACAACAGCTCCATCTTCAACTTTTTAATTTTTTTGATTTTACAGTTTGGTAGATTTCAAATTGGAATAGCTAGCATGTGCTTGCTAAATAATTTTATGCCAGCCTTATCCTGTGTTCTAGCTGTTCTTAATAGCAGGTGCAAAAATGCCTCTTTTTCAGCAAGGTTGAAGTTGGGAATGTCCTTTCGAATCAGAAAAAATAGGCCATAGACTCATTCCCCAGCACAAATGGGCATTCTTTGAAATGGTACTGGCCCCAGGAGGACTTCTTCAACCATTCCTCTACTCCTGGCCTTGAACCTACCTCTGGATTGGATCTTACTATTATAGCTGCTCACAGCATCCTCCTGCATGTTTGGGTAATGCTTTGGGGGAATACTGGTAAAACACAGTATTTATTTTTTCACCTCCTTTCAGAGGACTTGGAGGTAAGTTGCATTCATTCACTGAAGCTTCCCTCTTGCTGTCTGATGATAAAAGCTTGCACTTTGTTATATCAGCATTTGTTAGAGCCAATATTTAAGAATAAGATTTAGAAAATCTGTCATGACCCATCATAAAACTTCTGGCTTAACCTTGCAGCATATCAAATCTTGTTTCAAGCTAGATATCTTTATTTGATATCTCTAGTGCAAGACCAACAACATATCAAGAGATCTATAGACACGAAAGCAAAGCTCTTGTGTTTTTTTCCATCCAGACACCTCAATTTATTTTATACATTTGTTGGTTTTTCCTGTTATGTTTTATATAATATATGGACTTAACTACAAAATAAAATAACAGTAATAAAATAACAAAAGAGGATAATACTTCCTCTTGTGCTTCTCCTTTTGTTGTCTACAGAATTTCCTCCTTTTGTATTTCCTCTCTACTCCTCACCCCAAAATGAATTGCAATCTAGTCATTTTTTGATATACTGCTTCCTACATTGTTAGATCAGCAGGTCTACATGGTCTCCATAGTCCAGAACGCTGTTCTTTTGACTTTCCCTAAAGGGTTTGTGGGGGCCAAGAGAGTTAAAGGGACTTCAAGTGGTTAAGAACACAGAAGAGACAGGTAGTATAGCAAATGGTTGGGCCGTGGGGAGGTCTCATTTGGAATTCAGGAAAATTAGGTCCTAGTCCAAACTGTGACATTAACCATATGACCTTGGGCAGGTTCCCTAACCTAACAACTTTGAAATTCATCAGCAGTCAAATGAGATGTTTCAGAATCAGTATTTCTTATGTTCCTATAGTTCTGTGAATCTCATTTCTGAAAATCCTCAAGTAGGTATTTTATCATCTTTTCAAAGATGTCTTTGTATCAATACCCATAGAAATTTTTTGTGTATATATACTTCCTCTTTTACATTTTTATCACATTTTAACTACTCACCCAGAGGAGCTCTCCTCAGTATTTTGTTTCATCCTGTTGACAACAACTCTTAATGGCTGGCCTCTCTTGTGTGTAATGAGCCAATATTCTTTTTTGTTTTATATTTTCATAACTTCACTTTTCCTGGACAAAGCATACTGAGATCCTGACTCAACCCAAGGAAATGTTCCTGCCTTCAGAGTGAGTAGGTATAGGTAAGAATGTTGATGAAACTTCTGTCAATTGTAGTGTTCTTGGCATAAATATGAATTATATAGGTTTTTTTAAATATATGAAGTAGTTACTCAGCATTTACTTTTTGCTAAGTTTATGTGTTTATTGCCAAGATAACTATAGAAGAATTTTCTGGGGAATTTCACCTTAAAATTTTGGGATAATTCAAGAAATGTCTGCAGAGAGTTGATTGATAATCTTGGTTTTTGTGGTTAGTCCTTTCAGTTTTTATAAAGGTCCTTATTTATCTGTTTTGGGGAAGCCCAAAGTAAATAATTGGAACCTTATATTTGTTTTACCCCTATTTTTCCTGTTAAGTAATGGCTTAAGAATACACAAGCATCTTGATTTGTTGTTAAGTAACTAGTGTTTATGGGATTCCATTAAATTAATTTTAATAAGCCAACAGGTTCTTGTGAAAACCCACATTGGGATGTGTTTGTTTCTTTGTTTCAATTCAGTGTTTAATCCTAAGTGTGCTATATATCCACAAATAAAATATGATAAAGACATATCAATAGTATGGGATAGTAGAAGATGCACAGGTTTTTAGATGGAGATCAGTTCCATTGCCTACTCTGTGATCTATGTTATCTTTTCAATAAGGCTGCTGTAATGCACAACTCTAGGGGTCACCATTCATATTTGTTGTGTTCCAGTGGTTGCCATTTTCATACAGTGTAATGTCACTAATGCCTCTATACTAGTATAATGATGGCCTTGCTCTCTGAGCCTGTCTCCTCCCCTGTAAATGGTCCCTGAGTCAAACAGGCTTCCTTCAGTTCAGTTCAATTCAGTCACTCAGTCGTGTGGGACTCCGCGACCCCATGAATCGCAGCATCCCAGGCCTCCCTGTCCATCACCAACTCCCGGAGTTCACTTAAACTCACATCCATCGAGTCGGTGATGCCATCCAGCCATCTCATCCTGTCGTCCCCTTTTCCTCCTGCCCCCAGTCCCTCCCAGCATCATTTCCAATGAGTCAACTCTTTGCTTGAGGTGGCCAAAGTACTGGAGTTTCAGCTTCAGCATCATTCCTTACAAAGAACACCCAGGGCTGATCTCCTTCAGAATTTACTGGTTGGATCTCCTTGCAGTCCAGGGGACTCTCAAGAGTCTTCTCCAACACCGCAGTTCAAAAACATCAATTCTTCAGCACTCAGCTTTCTTTATAGTCCCAACTCTCACATCCATACGTGACCACTGGAAAAACCATAGCCTTGACTAGACTGACCTTTGTTGGCAAAGTAATGTCTCTGCTTTTGAATATGCTATCTAGGTTGGTCATAACTTTCCTTCCAAGGAGTAAGCGTCTTTTAATTTCATGGCTGCAGTCACCATCTGCAGTGATTTTGGAGCCCCCCAAAATAAAGTCAGCCACTGTGTCCACTGTTTTTCCCATCTATTTCCCATGAAGTGATGGGACCAGACCCTCTAAATGATTAAGGTGAAGATGAAAGATTATTATAAAGTTTGTTATCTCCCAAGCCATGGCAGAAAGGAGCTTATGGTTCTAGGCACAGCAAGGCCCCATCCAACACTGCCACCCTCCTGTTCAAGCTGAATTGCTCTGCCACACAGTTTGCCTAGATTATCATAGCCTCCTTATTGGGCTTGCTTATGATTCACTTGCTCCAATCCATCCTTTATAAAGTAAAGTTCATATCTGAGCATAACAGTCTTAAATTTGTAACCAACATACCACTTTGTTTCAAGCATTCATTCCTTTGCACATGTTTTTACTGTAGGACAATATTCAGATTGATTTTCTTCATACTTCTCCCATCTAGATTGTGAGCACCTTGATGGCAGATGGTGTGTCATACATCTTTATTCCCAACATCTTCCATAGTGACAACATGTAGTCTACTTACAGTCATAATAACCAACACTTACTAAATCCAAAGTTATCTCATTTAACTCTCACTCTCAGGCAGATGTTATGGTCTAAAGCAGAACAAAAATGGTGTAGAGAAGTAGCAACATAACTAATTGGTGAGAGAACCAGAATTCTAATCTAAAGCCTCCAAATTCCAGGTCTAAATTCTAAATATCACCCCACATCACTCAATGTTTATTGAAATGAAAAGTATGTATATGTGGCCTCTTGATAGAAATCTTCATTAAATATCACTCAATATTAGCCTGAAAGTTAAACCTTAAGGATTACTCAGTAAGTTTGAGAGGTGTTTTTTTTTTTTTTTTTACAAGCAGGATTCATAGTTCTTGTGTATATTCAGGAGTTGACTTTTACAAACTTAATAATTGGATATTCTGCATACCTGGGACAGGATCTTTGGTCATGGTATTTGGGCCAAAATTCTTAGGTTGCATGTGTTGATTTCCTTAGCACTGGTGTTTCTTCTCAAAGATTTGCCTCCTTTTAGGGATAAAAGAAAAGGATAAACTTGAAGGAGGTAGTGATGAGTTTATCCTGCAGTAACACCTTTTTTTTTAATGTGTCTTAAAAACTAGCCCACAAAAAAGAACTAATAAATAAATTCAGGAAGGCTTCAGGATACAAAGTCAACACACAAAAATTAGTTGCATTTCTATACACTGACAATGAACAGCGTAAAAAGTAGATTAAGAAAGTAATTCTGTTCATAACAGGATCAAAAAAGAACAAAATACGTAGAAATAAACTTTACCAAGAAGGCAAAAGACTTTACAAAACATTGCTGAGAAATTAGGACATAAATAAACTGACATAACCATGTTCATGGATTGTTGTTCAGTCTCTTAAGTCATGTCCAACTCTTTGCAACCCCATGGAATGCGGTATGCCAGGCTTCCCTGTCCTTCACTAGCTCCTGGAGTTTGCTCAAACTCATGTCCATTGAGTCAGTGATGCCATCTAACCATCTCATCCTCTGTTGCCCGCTTCTGTCCTCAGTCTTTCCCAGCATCAAGGTCTTTCTGAATGAGTTGACTCTTCGCATCAGGTGGCCAAAGTATTGGAGCCTCAGCTTCAGTATCAGTCCTTCAGGGTTGATCTCAGCCCTGAATATTCAGAGTTGATTTCCTTTAGGAGTGACTGGGTTGATCTCTTTACAGTCCAACAGACTCTCATGGATTCATGGATTGGAAGACATATTGTTCAGATGTAAATACTACCCAGAGAGATCTACTGAGAGATCAATGCAATCCCTGTCAAAACTCCAATGAAGTTTTTGCAGAAATAGAATAACTCAGGACTTCCCTGGATGTCCAGAGGCTAGAACTCCATGCTCCCAATGCAGGGGACCTGTGTTCAAACCCTGATCAGGAAACTAGATCCTACATGCCACAACTAAAGAACCTGCATGTGGAAATGAAGACCTGGTGCAGCCAAATAAGTTTTTTAAAATAGAAAATTCTAACTTTTGGTGGGGATGTAAATTGGTGTGATCCTGTGGAAAACAGTATGGCAGTTCCTTAAAAAAAACTATTCTACCATATGATCCAGCAACTCCCCTCCTGGAATATATTTTTAAAAAATAATAATTCAAAAAGATACATATACCCCAGTGGTCATAGCAACACTGTTTACAATAGCCAAGACATGGAAGCAACCCAAGTGCCCATCAGCAGATGATTGGGTTAAGAAGATGTGATACAAATACAATGGAATATTAGTCATAAAAAAGAATGAAATGTCATTTGCAACAATGTGGATGGGCCTCAAGAATATGCTTAGTGAAATAAGTCAGAGAAAGACATACTATATTACATCACTTATATATGGAATCTTAAAAATAATAAAGTGAATCTATATACAAAATAGAAACAGTCTCATGGATATGGAAGACAAACATTGCCAGAGGGGAATGGAAAGTGAAAGTGGAGTCTCTCAGTCGTGTCCAACTCTGTGACCCCATGGACTGTTGCCTACCAGGCTTCTCAGTCCATGGAATTTTCCAGGCAAGAATACTGGAGTGGGTTGCCATTTCCTTCTCCGGGAGATATTCCTGACCCAGGGATTGAACCCAGGTCTCCCGCATTGTAGGCAGATGCTTACCGTCTGAGCCACCAGGGAAGTCCAGAGGGCAGTGGGGGGAGGGTCAAATTAGGAGTATGAGATTTAAAGGACACAGGACTTCCCTGGCGACTTAGTGGTAAAGAATCCGCCTGCCAATGCAGGAGACATGGATTCAGTCCCTGGCCCAAAAAGATCCCACATGCCGTAGAGTAAGTCCACAGGCCACAACTACTGTGTTTTAGGGCCTGAGAGCTGCAACTATTGAGCCCTTGTGTTGCAACTACACCTAAAATACATAAGCAACAATGCAAAAGAATGAAGTTATACCCTTACTTTACACCATACGTGGCTCAGACGGTAAAGAGTCTGCCTGCAGTGCAGGAGCCCCGGGTTCAATCCCTGGGTCAGTAAGATCCCCTTGAAAAGGAAATGGCAACCCATTCCAGTATTCTTACCTGGAAAATCTCATGGACAGAGGAGCCTGGCAGCCTGAAGTCCATGGGGTCGCAAATAGACATAACTGAGTGACTTCACTTAAACCGTAGCCAAGTTAACTAAAAAAGCACATACAAAAAAGTAAGTAAATTGAACTATATCAAAGTTAAAAATTTGTGTGTCAGATTACACTACAAAAGAATGAAAAAGCAGCCCACAGACTGGGAGATAATATTTGAAAATTATCTGGTAAACGATTAATATGTACAATACCAACTGAACAAAAAAAAAACCAGCCTAATTGAAAAATGAGCAAAAGATTTGAATAGACATTTCTCCAAAGAAGATATACAAATAGCCAATAAACTGAAAAGATGTTCAATGTCATTATTCGTTCAGTTTAGTCGCTCAGTCGTGTCCGACTCTTTGCGACCCCATGAATCGCAGCACACCAGGCCTCCCTGTCCATCACCAACTCCCGGAGTTCACTCAGATTCACGTCCATCGAGTTGGTGATGCCATCCAGCCATCTCATCCTCTGTCGTCCCCGTCTCCTCCTGCCCCCAATCCCTCCCAGCATCAGAATCTTTTCCAATGAGTCAGCTCTTCGCATGAGGTGGCCAAAGTACTGGAGTTTCAGCTTTAGCATCATTCCTTCCAAAGAAATCCCAGGGTTGATCTCCTTCAGAATGGACTGGTTGGATCTCCTTGCAGTCCAACACCACAGTTGAAAAGCATCAATTCTTTGGCACTCAGCCTTCTTCACAGTCCAACTCTCACATCCATACATGACGGAAATACAAATCAAAACCACAATTAGCTACCACTTCACACCTATTAGGATGATCGTTAAATGTTGGCAAGGATGTGGAGAAATTGGAACCCTTGGGCATTGGTGGTGGTAATGTAAAGTGGTGCAGCCATTGAGGAGACAATATAGTGGCTCTTCCAAAAATTACATACCAATGGTCTAGCAATTCCACTTCTAGGTATATAGGCCCCAGATCTGAGATACAGAGACTCAAACATATTTATCGAGCTATGTTCATAGCAGAGTTGTTTACAATAGCCAAAAAAGTAGAAACAACACAAATGTCATCAACAGAAGAAGGAATCAACAGAATGGCTATACATACAATAGAATATTATTCAGCCTTAAAAAAAGAAACTGATACGTGTTAAAAAAAAAAAAAAGATGAACCTGGAAAACATATTTAGTGAAATAAAGTGGACACAAAACTACAAATATTATAGATTTGTGTAAGTTGTCTTACAGAGTCTGAACAGTGATTACTAATGGGAGGAGGCGGAAGTGGGGTGTGTCTGTGCTAAGTCACTTCAGTTGTGTCCAACTCTGTGTGATCCTATGGACTGTAGCCTGCCATGTTCCTCTGCCCATGGGATTCTCCAGGCAAGAATACTGGAGTGGGTTCCCGTGCCCTTCTCCAGGGGAATCTTCCCAACTCAAGGATTGAACCCATGTCTCTTACATCTGTATTGGCAGGCAGGTTCTTTACCACTAGCGCCACCTGGGAAACCCCACAGGAAATGGGGAGTTACTGAGTAGTGAGTACAGAGTTACCGTTCAAGAGGATGAAAAAGTTCTAGAGATGGATAGTAGTGGTGGTTGCAGTACATGAACATACTTAATGCCACTGAAAATGTATACTCAAAAGTGGTTAAAATGGTAAATTTTATATTGTGTATATCTTACCACACATACACAAATCAAACTGTCGGCATGCCTCTCAGTACTCTTAAGAGGTCAGCCAACAGTAAGTAAGTGTATCCCATCACAAAACTGTTTGCCACAGCATCAAGTTGATCCAGGGCACAGTGTTGAGGGCCGTTGGATATAAGTTTTGAAGGGTCAAGGATGGATAGGAGCCAATCCCTGCCTCCATGGTACTTAGTTAAGTTAGAAAAATAGCAAACAAAAAATAAAAGATCAAGCAGCTTCAACTGCATCCAACAAATTCTGGTAAATTCTCTTTTCATTTTTATTCTGTTACAAATTTTTTCTAATTTTCCTTGTTATGGCTTCTTAGATACACCCATCCTTTCAAAG
The DNA here is from genome assembly GCF_014754425.2 of Oryx dammah. NCBI lineage: Eukaryota > Metazoa > Chordata > Mammalia > Artiodactyla > Bovidae > Oryx > Oryx dammah. The sequence continues at coordinate 92,088,683 of NW_024070212.1, read as the reverse complement.
TGGACATTTGATTTCCAAATACATGGGGTTTTTAAAGTATCTTTGATATTAATTTCTCGTTTAAATGCTTTCTTCTCTGCGATCACCCTCTGTGTTTTTTCAGTCTTTTAACTTTCTTGAGGCTGACAGTGGCTAAGCCAGATATCTCTCTTGGCAAATGTCACATTGCACTTCAAAATATATGGGTTATTTTCAAATATCTTTTGATGTTGATTTCTAACATAATTCCACAGTGATAAGAGTACAGACTGTATAATTTCAATATCTTTAGACCTTGCAATTTTTGTACCTTGTTCTATGTCCCTAGGTATGTTCCAGTGTCTCCTACTTTATGGAAACTTGAATAGAATTTGTATTGTATCCTGCTGTTGTGTGAAAACTGTATAAATCTTAATTATGCTGAATTGGTTCATGGTGCTTTTCATGTCTGCTATATCCTTCTACTTTTCTGTCTTTTAATTTTTGAGTTGGATATTAAAACTCCAACTAAAAATCTTAATTTATTTACTTAAAAATAATTTTCATAGTGTAACTATATGTAACTTTGTTGTGTATTTTCTAAGTCTCCTGTAAATATGTTACCATACTTTAAAAAATAAGAAAGAGAAAAAATAAAATATCATGCCATGGACCAGGTAAGTACTGCAGATTCTGTTTAAGTGTCACAGAAAAAGAGGATATTCATCCCATCGTTAACACAAGCCCAGTACGTACCCCTTCTAAAATTATTTTACATCCACAGATCCTGCTTAAACCCAAGCAGCCGTTTTCAGGGTGACTCCACTGGAGTCATAGATGGTCAGACCAAGGTTAGAACATGATCCAAGATCCAACCCATAGGTTAAACTCTATCAATCTATGTATTTCTAAGAATTTTGTACTGTAATACAGACTCTGTATTGTACAGAGTCTGTACTCTTATCACTGTGGAATTATGTTAGAAATCAACATTCCATTATTCAGAGATAATGGAATATGAAAAGTAGGATAGCGCTAAAACACTAATGTTGGGTCATGAGCAAGCAGTGGGAGCTGGTAAGAATGATACGGAATGAAGAATGAATGAAGTAGAAATGACAGCTTCAGAAAATGGCTTCAAAATTCTTGTCCCCATGATGCACAGCTGTCCTTTTTCTGACCCTGGGTTACTAACTTGTCAGATTTTTGTGTTCTTAAAACATCCCCCTTGGGGACTTCACTGGTGGCCCAGTGGTTAAGACTCCACACTTGCACTGCAGGGGGCACAGGTTCCATCTCTGGTTGGGGAACAAAGATCCAGCCTGCATCATGGTGTGGCCAAATAAACAAACACCTCCTTCTGCCACCATTACTGTTTGCTTAAGCTAGCTTGAGTGTTCTTTGCAACTAAATGATCCTAGAGAGAGAACATTTGAATTTCCTCTGTAAGAATCTCTCGATTATAGATGAAAAAGATCACTTTAGAGAGCTGCTTGTCACTGGAGGGCTTCAAGCAGGAATTTAATTTTTAATGAAGGAGTTGGAATAGATCAAGGTATTTTCGGTCTATTATAGGTCACTGGAAGTAGCATGAAGGTATAAGATAGAGTGGTTAAAGAGGATTTGAAGTGCCAGCAGTATTTCTACATTCAAGCCTTAGCTCTAACATTTCATATCTGCCTTGGATGACTTAGCTCCCTAAACCTCAGTTTTCTCATATGGGGAGAGATAACACCTTGTAGGATTTTGGGGGGAAATAAATGTATATGAAGTGTGTGGAACTCAATAATTGAGTTTTTATTGTTACAGGATGACTGATGTGGCTTGTTCAAATCAAATCATGATGATCTTGGCCCAATTCATGGTAGATCTTTAGCTAATAGACTTGTTCTCAAGTTTTTCCCATTTGGCCCCACTTTGTTACTACCTGAATCCTAGGAAAGGCCAGGCTAGAGGAAATAGATGAATCAAATGGCATGCAAATAGTAAGAGTAAAATTAGACTGAGCTACTTGGGAACAGGGAATAGGTTTTATTACATCCTTGTGCTTTCAGTGTCCAGGACAGGACCTGGCATATGTTAAGCACGTATTAAGCAAACTAAAATCAACTAAATTTAGAAGTGCATGAAAGTCCATATATTTAATCCAAGTGGTGACCAGGGGTTTCATACAGTGTCATTCTCTATCCCAGATAGCTCAAGTATTATGAGATCTCTCGTGATAGGGCCCAAGCAGCAGTGGTGCTCATATCTCAGTTTTGATCTTTCAGTCCTTTCTTCTGGGCCCCCATCAAAAGTACCAACCTGCACAGTTAGGCCACTCAAGATGGCTGTTCTCTTGCTCTCTCTAATGCCCTGCTCAACCAGTGCTTACTTCACCTGTACCCTATTCATATGATTGACCTTCCTACATACTTGCCCCAGGTCCCAGCTATGGCTTGTTCTAGCTTTGGATCAGAACTCTCCATTATGCTTATCAAAGGTGTGATTAGGGGCATACCCTTCTGTTGCTTTCCCTGATAACTGAAAAGCCAACCTGACATCAATTTCCCCTATAACTGGTAACTGCCCTCTCCTGCTGGGAGTGAGGGCTGCTGCCATGTCCTGTCTGCTGTCTGCTACACAGAGCAGGTGGGGTGCTGCTCCAGGACCTTGCTTCAGACATACAAGTTCGCCCATTCATTAAACTGTTGAAGTCTCTGTTGCTGACTCTGGGCTCTCTCTTTGGTCTTTAAGCTGGGCAAATACAAGGCTTTCAGGCTTGTGGGATGGAAACCAGCAAACCTGTACCTGCTGATAAATGGATCTTTGCAGTATTTCCAAGTGTAGAATATGCTGCCTCCAAAACCCAAAGAGGCTTACCAAATGTGCTTCCTTCTTGGTGGTTAACAGGTGCATTGTGCAAATGGTTTTTTTTTTTTTTTTTAATGGTGGAGGCAATGTACTGGATTGTTCCAGATCATTCAACCTGTAAAAACTTCACTGATGTGGTTGAACTCTAAATATTTGTATAGTTTCTCCCCCACATTCTAGAGTAGCATATGTCTTATTAAGGCATCCAGGATATTTGCCTCTTCTATAACATCTGATGGTATTGATATACTGGATCAATATGATGTTCTGCAAAACTTTCAGACAGTTCATATACCTTTGGACTACAGCATGACAGAGAATATGACACTGGGGGATGACCATGAATGTAAAGTTGCCCATCCTATGTGATCCTCTTTCTATATGGGTGTGGGGAAAAAACACAGTTTCTAGATGGATGTTTACACACCATGTACTACAGGCTCTGTTAAGCACCTCTAGAAAGACATCACATCTGACACAGCAAGTGTAGTTGGAGCCACTGCTTGATTAAGTTTGCATTGTTTGTCATCTTTCTTGATCCATCAGTTTTTGCAGAGGTCAGACTGGTGAATTAAACAGGAATATGACAGGGACCATCATTCTGTTATTCTTTAAAGTTTTGAGGGAAGTACTAAACTCTTCCATTTCCCTAAAATGTGGGAGATTTTTTATTTATTATTTTGACCGTTGTTGAGGAGCAGCTTCAGGGGCTTCCACTTGGCCTTTCTTATTACCACGTAGCAGAAGGCAATGGCACCCCACTCCAGTACTCTTGTCTGGAAAATCCCATGGACGGTGGAGCCTGGTAGGCTGCAGTCCATGGGGTCAAGAAGAGTCGGACACGACTGAGTGACTTCACTTTCACGCATTGGAGAAGGAAATGGCAACCCACTCCAGTGTTCTTGCCTGGAGAATCCCAGGGACGGGGGAGCCTGGTGGGTTGCTGTCTATCGGGTCGCACAGAGTCGGACACGACTGAAGTGACTTAGCAGCAGCAGCAGCTCTTATTCTATAGGTCAAGAAACTAATGTGAGAATTCTGTTGTTTCTATGTAAACCCATTCAAATTATATACATCCAGGAACAGGAGAAATAACTGGGTAGATCCATGCACTAGTGGAATCACTGTGAGACAGACCTGGCCTAAGACTTCATTTATTATCTAACTCATATATGCTCCTAGTCCAGTAAGGAAACAATGCTAATGCTTTATGTCCCTGGGTATCAGTGTTAACTTGGACCCTCTATCCAACAACCCTAGAAATATCTGGGTATTTTCCTAACTTCAGTATAGAGTTTCTGAATAAATGGCAATAGATTCATGTGGGGAAGGACTGCAGGAATCACCAGTATGTATACTTACTGTGGTTTCATAGGGTCCTTCCTCATGGGAATCTGGTCTCCTTCAGTTGATAAGTTCTAGGTTTGATAACAGACAAATATTTGTGACTACCTATTTCCAGTAGAGCAGCGGAGCTCAGCCTTCTCATCCATTTTTTAGTAAATAATTAAACAATTTTAATTGTGGTAAAAAGCACACAATATATAATTTGCCATCTTAACCATGTTTAAGAGTGCAGTTCAGTAGTATTCAGATTATTCACATTGTTGTGCAACAGATCTCTAGAGTTTTCACATCTTGCCAAACTGAAACTATTCATTAAACAACTCATTTCCCCCTTCTTTTTAGTTATATACAATGGGCATTCCATCTACCTTGGCCCTAAGAACACCATGTTCTTTTTTTTTTTTTTTTCACTGTGCTACCTAGTTTGCAAGATCTTAGATCTCAGTCCAGGGATTGAAGCAGGACCCCCAGAAGTAGGAGCTTCAGAGTCCTAACCACTGAATGGCCAAGAAATTCCTGAACCTGACGTTCTTTGAACCATTGCCAAAACCCCTGTGGGCCAGACCCTCCTGGCTACCATTCTAACATTAAGCCCCACCCTTCTCCAGGTGGTTAAGGACCGCCACCTCAGTCAGTTCAGTTCAGTTACTCAGTTGTGTTCAACTCTTTGCAACCCCATGGACTGCAGCACGCCAGGCTTTCCTGTCCATCACCAACTCCCAGAGCTTGCTGAAACTCATGTCCATTGAGTTGGTAATGCCATCCAACCATGGTTCTCTGCTAATCTGCATTCTTATCCTTGTTCCTATTAGGGAGCCCATCTCCTACCATCAGTCCTTACTTAGAGACCACATCTGCAACAAGATTCTCAGTGGTGCTGGCATTTTCCCTATCTAGTACATTCCTTGTTGTACCTGATAAACAGAGTGTCCTCCAGGCCTTTCCAAGAAGCATGATCTACTGGTGGTCTTTTTCCATCTTAAATAATAGACCCATTATTGCAGACCCACTTTATTGAGTGTTTTGATTTCTTTCACCAGTTTACCATGGCAATTCTGGCATCTCTATTTATTTAATGTGGATGTAGCTATCACTTTTTTCAAGTTGGAAAGAGCCATCCTGGCAGTGTATAGATCCATCTTTTAGGGGCCCTTGCTGCGTTAAATCCTTTGTCACAGCAGAGTGTCCTGATACTGACCAACTCTCCTTTCAGTTCAGTTCAGTCACTCAGTCTTGTCCGACTCTTTGCAACCCCATAAACTGCAGCACGGCAGGACTCCCTGTCCATCAGCAACTCCTGGAGTTCACCTAAACTCATGTCCATTGAGTCGGTGATGCCATCCAACCATCTCATCCTCTGTTGTCCCCTTCTCCTCCTGCCCTCAATCTTTCCCAGAATCAGGGTCTTTTCAAATGAATCAGCTCTTCACATCAGGTGGCCAAAGTATTGGAATTTCAGCTTTAGTATCAGTCCTTCCAATGAATATTCAGGATTGATTTCCTTTAGGATGGACTGGTTGGATCTCCTTGCAGTCCATGGGACTCTCAAGAGTCTACTCCAACACCACAGTTCAAAAGCATCAATTGTTTGACACTCGGCTTTCTTTATAGTCCAACTCTCACATCCATACATGACCACTGGAAAAACCATAGCCTTGACTAGATGGACCTTTGTTGACAAAGTGATGTCTCTGATTTTTAAAATGCTGTCTAGGTTGGTTGTAACTTTCCTTCCAAGGAGTAAGCGTCTTTTAGTTTCATGGCTGCAGTCACCATCTGAAGTGATTTTGGAGCCCAGAAAAATAAAGTCTGACACTGCTTCCACTGTTTCCCCATCTATTTACCATAAAGTGATGGGACCAGATGCCATCATCTTCGTTTTCTGAATGTTGAGCTTTAAGCCAACTTTTTCACTCTCCTCTTTCACTTTCATCAAGAGGCTCTTTAGTTCTTACCTTTCTGCCATAAGGGTGGTGCCATCTTCATATCTGAGGTTATTGATATTTCTCCCGGCAATCTTGATTTCAGCTTGTGCTTCTTCCAGCCCAGCGTTTCTCATGATGTGCTCTGCATAGAAGTTAAATAAGCAGGGTGACAATATACAGCCTTGACGTACTCCTTTTCCTGTTTGGAACCAGTCTGTTGTTCCATGTCCAGTTCTAATTGTTGCTTCTTGACCTGCATCCAGGTTTCTCAAGAGGCAGGTCAGGTGGTCTGGTATTCCCATCTCTTTCAGAATTTTCCACAGTTTATTGTGATCCACACAGTCAAAGGCTTCGGCATAGTCAATAAAGCAGAAATAGATGTTTTTCTGGAACTCTCTTGCTTTTTCAATGATCCAGTGGATGTTGGCAATTTGATCTCTGGTTCCTCTGCCTTTTCTAAAACCAGCTTAAACATCTGGAAGTTCATGGTTCACATATTGCTGAAGCCTGGCTTGGAGAATTTTGAGCATTACTTTACTAGAGTATGAGATGAGTGCAATTGTGTGATAGTTTGAGAATTTTTTGGCATTGCCTTTCTTTGGGATTGGAATGAACACTGACCTTTTCTAGTCCTGTGGCCACTGCTGAGTTTTCCAAATTTACGGGCATATTGAGTGCAGCTCTTTCACAGCATCATCTTCCAGGATTTGAAATAGCTCCACTGGAATTCCATCACCGCCACTAGCTTTGTTCGTAGTGATGCTTTCTAAGGCACACTTGACTTCACATTCCAGGATATCTGGCTCTAGGTGAGTGATCACACCATCATGATTATCTGGGTCATGAAGATCTTTTGTGTACAATTCTTCTGTGTATTCTTGCCACCTCTTCTTAATATCTTCTGCTTCTGTTAGGTCCATACCATTTCTGTCCTTTACTGAGCCCATCTTTGCATGAAATGTTCCCTTGGTATCTCTAATTTTCTTGAAGAGATCTCTAGTCTTTCCCATTCTATTGTTTTCCTCCATTTCTTTGCACTGATCACTGAGGAAGGCTTTCTTATCTCTCCTTGCTATTCTTTGGAACTCTGCATTCAAATGGGTATATCTTTCCTTTTCTCCTTTGCTTTTTTGCTTCTCTTCCTTTCACAGCTATTTATAAGGCCTCCTCAGACAGCCATTTTGCCTTTTTGCATTTCTTTTTCTTGGGGATGGTCTTGATCCTGTCTCCTGTACAATGTCACAAACCTCCATCCATAGTTCATCCAGCACTCTGTCTATCAGATCTAGTCCCTTAAATCTATTTCTCACTTGCACTGTATAATTGTATGGGATTTGATTTAGGTCATACCTGAATGGTCTAGTGGTTTTCCCCACTTTCTTCAATTTAAGTCTGAATTTGGCAATAAGGAGTTCATGATCTGAGCCACAGTCAGTTCCTGGTCTTGTTTTTGCTGACTGTATAGAGCTTCTCCATCTTTATTCAACCTTAAATTCCACCCCATATATCCAGTCCTCAGGCATACTTTACTGGTAATTGCCATACATGTAAGTCATGTCCTATAGCTATCTGGGGATATAATCTTGCCTACTTGGGCTATTTAATCCTAGTTATGAGTCTGGGGTCAGGAGGAAAAATCAGAGTAGGTCCTAAGGACTACTTACATTGTCTTCTAAGGTATCTACAAAGTTGGGAGACATGGGCCTTTATCTTTCTACCTGGGCCAGAGGATTTAGAGGAATCTTGGGATTCAGGCATCCCAGATGAATCTACCTAGATATCTTCACCCCAGATCTTAAGGTCCTACTTCTTTTCCATCAAAACTTAAGTCTTATAAGGAGACTTTCTGACACTGAGAATTTGGCCTTCTGAAATTCTCTCTTTCTTAAAATTCTGACTGATAATTAATTAACTCTGATCACTGACTGCAGGAGATGAGGGTCTCTTTAAAAGCTAACAGTGAGGTCCTTTGCTTTAAATTGTTGGTTAATGGATCTTAGGTCATTTTCTTTTATCAGTCTTTCATCAGACTCTTAGCAACAGTCACCCACTTCCACAATCCTTATAGTTGCTATTTCTCATATATTTGTTAAATGTCTTAGACATTGCCCGACCTAGACTGAGCATCCCCTTCCTTCCGCTTGTGCATGCTGTTGCTTCAGTTGTGTCCAGCTCTTTGCAACCCCAAGGACTGTAGCCCGGCAGGCTCCTCTGTCCGTGGGACTCTCTAGGCAAGAATACTGGAGTGGGTTGCCATGCCCTCCTCCTGCCATGCCCTCCTTCTTGACCCAGGGGTGCAACCCGTGGCTCTTCCATCTCCTGCATTGGCAGGCGGGTTCTTTACCACTAGCGCCACCTGGGAAGCCCTCCTTCCTCCTATATGCCATCCCAATTGACTACAGATAAAAATCTTTGCTGGGAAAGATTGAAAGCAGGAGGAGAAGGGAACAACAGAGGATGAGATGGTTGGATGTCATCAGCGACTCAATAGACGTGACTTTGAGTAAGCTCTGGGAGCTGGTGATGGACAGGGAAGCTTGGTGTGCTGCAGTCCATGGGGTCACAAAGAGTCGGACACGACTGAGCGACTGAACTGAACTGATGCCAGGAATTCTCGTATTCCATCTACCACATTGCCATCCAGTCCTTGTGTCATCCAACTTCAGAATCAACATCCATCCCTAGAATCTCCTTTCTAGGACTACTCTTGGCTCCAAATGTCTTAGGTTAGGTTCTCTAGAAGCAGAACATGAGGGCTTTGCTTTTAGGAAAAGAGAGATAGAGCAGCATAGGAGAGGGAAGAAAAACTAAAGAAGGATGTGGATTCAAAGACTGGTATTGTTCTAATTCCACCGAGAAAGTCTGAAATAAGAACTGTGCCCCATTAGTCTTTTGAGGCAAAGGATTATGTCAGTCATTGACAGTTCTTCTCCCCACTTCCTTTACTGCCAAAAGAGATGGCTCCTCCTTGCTTGAGAACAAGTTCCAGAAAGGGGACAACCATGAGTTATTGTCAGCCACCACTGGCAGGAGCTGGAGGATGGATGCATCAACTAGTAAAAAAGGATTTGAGTTGGTACTAACAGCATCCCTCATAAAAAATATGTATTTTTCTTAAGCTATGGAGACCTGCATATATGTAGCACTCATATTATCTTCAAATAATAATAATACATGTTTACAGTCCCTTTTCTACAAGTCCAAAACCTCAACTAAATTCAAGACAGTTTGAGAGAAAAGTATATTTTTAATAAACTTGGTGCAAATGCTGCAGAAATATAAAAGTGTTGGATTATAGGGTACTGCCTCAGATTCAGCTGGAGTGTTACTTGTAAGACATATGTCCCATATTACATTTCTTTATCCCAAAATACTAGTTCTGGGAAAAAAAATCTGGCTCTGAGCACTTTACATATGAAATTATGGACCTGTAGCTACCATTTGTCAAGGTATTAGCATAACATCTGTCAAAAGTAATCCTTAACAACCCTGAAATGGAGATTTCCCCATTTTTCAGATGAGGGATCAGAGGCACAGAAAGGTTAACTCACTCATTCAAGGTCACAAGCTAGCAAATGGAAAAGTCAGATCTGTGAGACTTTAAAGTCTGCTCCTTCCCAGTACACCATGGCATCTGCTAGTGACATCATTTCTAGTTTATGTAATATTAGCTGTCAGTAATCTGTGATGTTTTGCAAAGAGCACTGTGAGTTCTAGCAATTCTACTACCTGAACATATTTCCCTAGATTTGATGATTTTAATGGTCTTTTCTCCCCCTAGGGATTCTGTGTGAATCCCTGCACACTGACATAGGTGGATTTCTATCATTGCTGTTTAACATTTATGGAGAGTTCTGTGCTTTAGCTTTGCACCAAAATGATAGTTTTCTATTTTACTTACTAGCATTTATTCCTCTGACAGAATAATTTGCACAGGATTAGAAAAGGACTGCTTATAAAGACATCATTGTTGTCGTTGTTCAGTTGCTCAGTCATGTCCGACGACCCTTTGCGACCCCATGGACTGCAGCCCGCCAGGCTTCCCTGTCCTTCACCATTTCCCAGAGCTTGCTCAAACTCATGTCCATCCAGTCGGTGATGCCATCCAACCATCTCATCCTCTGTCATCCCCTTCTCCTCCTGCCTTCAATCTTTCCCAACATCAGGATCTTTACTAATGAGTTGGCTCTTGGCATCAGGTGGCCAAAGTATTGGAGCTTCAGCTTCAGAATCAGTCCTTCCAATGAATATTCAGGATTCATCTCCTTTAGGGTTGACTGGTTTGATCTCCTTGCAGTCCAAGGGACCCTCAAGAGTCTCAGCACCACGGTTCAAAAGCATAAATTCTGCACTCAGCCTTCTTTTTGGTACATCATGGTCAGGTGAAAGGAAAACTGGTTTGGGAGTCAGACATAAATTTAAATCTAGTTTTTGCTACTTCATTCATTCACTCAAGCTTCAGGCTTCTATTATGACTGAATACTATAAGGTGGATTTTTTCCAAAATATGTACCAAGCAATATAAGAAATCAAAGTTCCCTTATGTAGATAACAAAAAATGTTTGTGAAAGTGTAATTTTTTTTCTTTCACAAAATGAGTATAAGAACATTCATATCTTGTATATCCTTTGTGGACTGACTGATCACCAAGTTCAGGTTATCTTGATGGTGACTGTATCCAGGGAGCCAGAATCTAGGCCAATGGTTAATTTCCCAATGCTCATTTTATATAATTAACTCTTACAGTGATATTGGGCTATCTGTCCCACACACAGCTCCTGGAGCAAGTGGGACAGCAAATAGGACACAGAGATGGCTCTGTGTCACATGGCTTCCTTAGGCTCTGTGGTAAATGCCGGAGGCAAGTTTTTCCTACCCCAGGGGCCACCCAGCCCTGACATTCATAAAGGTTACAAGAGTATTTTTACCTTGCCATCTGTATTATTTTATCTTTTTTTTATATTCTTGGAGGATTGTTTATTTTTTAATCTATGTATTTTTAACTAAAAGATAATTACTTAACAATGAATGTTGCATTGGTTTCTGCCATACATCAACATGAATCTGTCATAGTATTTTACCTTTTATCTTACTTTTTTTCCCCCCTCAGAGGCTTGAGATATATTTTGGGCAATAATGAAGAACAATGAAACTCATTTGGCAATTGGCTTGAGATTCATTTCCTTAACCTTATTGCCTGGGTGGTGCTAGTGGTAAAGAACCTGCCTGCCAATGCAGGAGACATAAGAGACCCAGGCTCCGTCCCTGAGTTGGGAAGATCCCCTTGAGGAGTGCATGGCAGCCCACTCCAGTATTCTTGCCTGGAAAATCCCATTGACAGAGGAGCCTGGCAGGCCACAGTCCATAGGGTGGCAACGAGCCAGACACGACTAAAGTGACTTAGCACCCACGCACAATAAAATACATAGAACCAAAACCCAAGGCAGGGACTTGTGGTTCAGTGATTAAGATTACATGCTCCCAATGCAGGGGGCCGGGGTTTGATTCCTGGTCAGGAAATTAGATCCCACATGTTGCTCCTAAAAGACCCTGCATACTACTAGGACTTTCCAGATGGCCTTAGTGGTAAAGAACCTGCCTGTCAATGAAGGAGACATAAGAGACTCGGGTTCGATTCCTGGGTTGGGAAGATCCCCTGGAGGAGGGCGTGGAAATCCGCTCCAGTATTTTTGCCTGGAGAATCTAATGGACAGAGGAGCCTGGCGGGCTGCAGTCCACAGGGTCACAAAGAGTTGGACACAACTGAAGCAACCTAGCACTCATGCACCCTGCTACTAAAGATCCCATATGCCACAACTAAGACCCAGCACAGCCAATAAAATCAAACAAAACACCCCCAAGGCGTAAGAATGTGAAGTTTTCCACAGGTTTGGCTGTGTTCTGTTCCCCAAGACATCATCCAATCATGATCTGTAATTTATTAAACTACATAATCACTTTTTATATCACAGACGAGCTTGTTCAATGGATTAGAAGGACTTAATTTTGGCTAAATTCAACTCAAGTTTGCATATACTGGTCTCCAAGTGTAGTGGGAATTCCTAATAATGTGCTTTCACAGCCTTGAGCAATTTCACAAAAATAGCACTTGGAAAAACAGTATAAGTTAAGAAACTATGTAATGATTATTCTTCATGTTTTTCTTAGAATAATAACCTTGTTACAAACCCCAAGGCCAGACCCCAGAAGGGATTATGATTGGGATCGTGAAAGCATGGACTTTGGAACACCGGGTCAAGTCAGGTATGAACACTGCCTTTACACTTGCTGATTGTTCCCAAGACTTTCCCAAAAGGGAATGGCCTGGGGTAAAAACAAGGAGAGCTGGACTATGTCAGTGTAGTGTCTTGGGGAAGAAAGATCAAAGAAAGTTTTGTAGTCTGCAATTAAAAATAAAAGCTGGAAAAATAAATAAATAAATAAATAAAAAATAAAAGCTGGACTCAGAGTGGACTCTGCACCTCAGTCCAATAGAGACTGCGGGTACCCTGACCCATTGCACCAGATTTTGTGTTCTGTTTTCATACTCGTCGCTCACTCCCGGACATTTAAGGCAACATCCAGGTACTGTTTTAGAGGCAAAGTGGGAAGTGGCACTAATAGCCCATCTGCACACACACCCTCATCCACCCTGACTCCAGTTTTTCTCCTTAATTCTATATAGAACACTTTTTAAGAGCTAGGCATTCTCCCCCTCTGGATGGCTGTGTTGGTTGGAGTCCTCCTGGAAGCAAGACAGAGAAAATGCAATAAATCTATTGGGGGTAACATCTGTGGAAGATAAGCAGAGGAGCAGGAGCAGAAAGTGACTGAGGGTCAGATCTTTTACAATGTTTCTTTCCTCTCTGAGTCATTTTCCTTCCAAAATAAAATTCAGCCAATATCTGGATTTAAATATGCTAATCATGAACTCCAGCATTAAAGAGGCGCATACTCACTATGTTTAAGTGAGCAAATCCCCTTTTCCAAGGCGGTTATTAGTGTGGGTCTTCAAAGCATCCAAGATGGGATTATCATACAAAGATTTATTAGGGGAGATTCCTCTGTAAAAGAGAACAGGCAGAGAACTGGGACAGGCTGGGATTGCTGTCAGACTACCATATAAATCTGACCCTAAGTGAAAGAGAGAAGAAAAGACACCCCCCAGACTTCCTTACAGTTAGAGGAAGGTTGGCAAAGCCATATGGAATCCCCAAGCCAAAATCAGTGATCAGAGGAGTCCTATGTCTTCCAGATACAGATCTGCCTTAGTATTCTGCCATACTCAGTAATTGAGTCAGCCCCTGGAAGGCATACAGTACAAATGTGGCAATAGATCTCACAATTCAGCAACCGGAGTCTTGGTCAAATACCCTCCCTGGTTGGAATTCTCCAAGTCACATTCTCATGGCTACCACCTAAATATAATCATTAAAATATTTTGTAATCCATACACACAAGGGTAGCCATCAGCTTTACTTTTTAAAAATAATCATCTAGGGTGAACTTGGATAGCTTTTCACCAATCATTCTATTTATTTCCAACAACAACTTTGAGATATATACTAATATTATCTTTGTTTTATCAATGAGAAAAATATGGATCAGCAAGATTGGACAACTTGGTCAAGATTCCACGGTTTGCAAGTGTCCTGGCTGGAATTTAAGCACAAATAGATTTGTCTAACTCTAAAGCCAGTGTGACAGGCATTGTGTTTGGGCATGAGGAGAGTTTACAGTGCTGATAATCCTCTGCTCCCTAGTCTTCATAGCTGTAATTTATTGATTTTTTTGTCTGTGCTAGTCACTATGCTCAGTGCCCTACCGACATTAGCTTCCTTAGTCCTCAACACACTTCCTGTTGAATGAAGTTTAGAAAAATCATAGCTATAAACTATAGCTAATATTTATTGAGCTCTCACAATAACCTTATGTAGTAGGTGCTCTTTTTATTTTCATTTTACAGATGAGAAAGCTGAATTAAAGCACCACTGGTTTAATAGCTTTCCCAAGGTGGAGTGGTGGAGTCAAACCCAGGTACTCTGGTCTCAGAGCTTGTTTACTTAACTACTATGCTAAACTGCCCAATGACAGGAAAGCTGGATTTGCACCTCTAGTCTGTTTGACTGACTCCAAATTATTTTCTGCCCAAATGATATATTGCTCCACTACTTAATTGTTCCTCATTCCCTTATACTTTTTTTTTTCTTTTGGATCATGCACTTTCTCAACACACTCACTGAGTACCTACTCATATGCTATATGCTGCGGCTGCTGCTTGTGTAGCTCAGTCATGCTGGACCCTTTGCAACCCCATGGACTGTAGCCCGCCAGGCTCCTCTGTCCATGGGATTCTCCAGGCAAGAATACTGGAGGGGGTTGCCATTTACTCCTCCAGGGGATCTTCCTGACCCTGCACTGGCAGGAGGATTCTTTACCACTGAGCCACTGAGCCACCTGGGAAGCCCCCATAAGCTACATATATGTACTATATGTGACAAACCCAAACAAAGAAGGATTATGGAGCCATAAAAAAAAAGTAAGGAAGGGACTTTCCTAGTGGTTCAGTGGCTAAGGCTCCACACTCCAAATCCAGGGGTCCCAAGTTTGATCCCTGGTCAAGGAACTAGATCAGATCCTACATGCCACAACTAAGGATCCTGCATGACGCAGTGAAGATCCTATATGCTGCAACTGAGACCTGGCATAACCAAGTAAATTGAACAAACAAATAAAATTTTATTTTAAAAAAGAACAGAAGAGCTTATTATGATACAGCATAATCTCCGGGATATATTGTTAAGTGAAAAAAAGCAAAGTACAGAAGAGTACTGTTGGCCCTCCCTAATCCTATAAGAAGGAAGGGAACTATGAAACAAATGGTCTGAACTCTTAAAAAATGTCAGGGTAATGAGCGACCCCCCGAAAAAAAATTAAGAGGTAAATATGAAAAGACAATAAAGAGACTTGACAAACTAAATGCAACTTGTCATTCCCCAATAGGTTCCTGGATCTGGGGTGAGAAGAGTTATAAAGTGTTAAGTCCTGAACTATAAGGGGTCTGAAGTATTTCCCCACTTTCAGTGTTATACAAACACACACACAGAGGAACATGATACTTCTGGATCTGGATCAGAAATCAATCAGTTCAGTCGCTCAGTCGTGTCCGACTCTTTGCGACCCCATGAATCGCAGCACGCCAGGACTCCCTGTCCATCACCATCTCCCGTAGTTCACTCAGACTCACGTCCATCGAGTCCATGATGCCATCCAGCCATCTCATCCTGGGTCGTCCCCTTCTCCTCCTGCCCCCAATCTCTCCCAGCATCAGAGTCTTTTCCAATGAGTCAACACTTCGCATGAGGTGGCCAAAGTACTGGAGCTTCAACTTTACCATCATTCCTTCCAAAGAAATCCCAGGCCTGATATCCTTCAGAATGGACTGGTTGGATCTCCTTGCAGTCCAAGGGACCCTCAAGAGTCTTCTCCAACACCACAGTTCAAATGCATCAGTTCTTTGGTGCTCAGCCTTCTTCACAGTCCAATTCTCACATCCATACATGACCACTGGAAAAACCATAGCCTTGACTAGATGGACGTTAGTAGGTAAAGTAATGTCTCTGCTTTTGAATATACTGTCTAGGTTGGTCATAACTTTTCTTCCAAGGAGTAAGCGTCTTTTAATTTCATGGCTGCAGTCACCATCTGCAGTGATTTTGGAGCCCAAAATAATAAAGTCTGACACTGTTTCTACTGTTTCCCCATCTATTTCCCATGAAGTGATGGGACCGGATGCCATGATCTTCGTTTTCTGAATGTTGAGCTTTAAGCCAACTTTTTCACTCTCCTCTTTCACTTTCATCAAGAGGCTTTTTAGCTCCTCTTCACTTTCTGCCATAAGGGTGATGTCATCCACATATCTGAGGTTATTGATATTTCTCCCGGCAATCTTGATTCCAGCTTGTGTTTGTTCCAGTCCAGCGTTTCTCATGATGTACTCTGCATAGAAGTTAAATAAGCAGGGTGACAATATACAGCCTTGACGTACTCCTTTTCCTATTTGAAACCAGTCTGTTGTTCCATGTCCAGTTCTAGCTGTTGCTTCCTGACCTGCATACAGATTCCTCAAGAGGCAGGTTAGGTGGTCTGGTATTCCTATCTCTTTCAGAATTTTCCAGTTTATTGTGATCCATACAGTCAAAGGCTTTGGCATAGTCAATAAAGCAGAAATAGATGTTTTTCTGGAACTCTCTTGCTTTTTCCATGATCCAGAGGATGTTGGCAATTTGATCTCTGGTTCCTCTGCCTTTTCTAAAACCAGCTTGAACATCAGGAAGTTCACGGTTCACGTATTGCTGAAGTCTGGCTTGGAGAATTTTGAGCATTACTTTACTAGCATGTGAGATGAGTGCAATTGTGTGGTAGTTTGAGCATTCTTTTGCATTGCCTTTCTTTGGATTAGAATGAAAAGTGACCTTTTCCAGTCCTGTGGCCACTGCTGAGTTTTCCAAACTTGCTGGCATATTGAATGCAGCACTTTCACAGCATCATCTTTCAGGATTTGAAACAGCTCAACTGGAATTCCATCACCTCCACTAGCTTTGTTTGTAGTGATGCTTTCTAAGGCCCACTTGACTTCACATTCCAAGATGTCTGGCTCTAGATGAGTGATCACATCATCATGATTATCTGGGTCTTGAAGATATTTTTGGACAGTTCTTCCGTGTATTCTTGCCACCTCTTCTTAATATCTTCTGCTTCTGTTAGGTCCAGACCATTTCTGTCCTTTATTGAGCCCATCTTTGCATGAAATGTTCCCTTGGTATCTCTAATTTTCTTGAAGAGATCTCTAGTCTTTCCCATTCTGTTGTTTTCCTCTATTTCTTTGCAATGATCGCTGAAAAAGGCTTTCTTATCTCTTCTTGCTATTCTTTGGAACTCTGCATTCAGACGCTTATATCTTTCCTTTTCTCCTTTGCTTTTCGCCTCTCTTCTTTTCACAGCTATTTGTAAGGATCAGAAATAGAACTGTTTTTACTGACATAACAATCTTAGCACCAGTTTTCTCTGTCCAATTTTCCCATGGGGTGGCAGAAAGAGAGCCTGACATAATCTGCACATACAGTGCAGTTTGTACTATGTAAGAGAGACTCCAAATTTATGAATCCTAGAGCTTATCTAGCATAGCCTTCACAGCTGCCCATCCTTCCCTCCAGAAGTGAAGAGAAATGCAATAAGTCCTATTTAGGGAGAGGTTGGAGTGAGCACTACCTTTCTGGACAAAAGAGCTATGCGGAGAGAGAAAACTTTAATTCTCCAGAAGTCTCTATCTCCAGGATTGCTATTCAGTCATCCTTTAACTCAAGTTGCCAGAATTTGTTTTCTCAGCCCTAACCATGCAGAAATGTGAAAATATTTGTGGAGAGGTTGTTTCTTGACCTAAGGGATTTAGTGGGACAAGGAGTGAAATCTGCATTTGAACTATATATTAGACAAAAATTTGGAATGAATGTCAAATTTCCTGAAATTGATAATTGTATTATGATCTATTTTAACGTTTCCTTTTTCTTAGGAGTAAAGTGTCGTGATGTCTGCAACTTCCACACAGTTAAAAAATTTATTCAAAGCAATAAGTCAAAATGTTGATTATTAAACCTAGGAAGTTGAGTTCATGGATATTTATTTAAACTTTCTGTATGTATGAGTTTTTCCACAAAAAGGGGTCTGGGGGGAAAGACATAATTTCTATTCTCAAGGAGCTCACAGATTAAAGGAGAGGATCAGTAAATGTAAGTAAATTTGATGGGTGAAAACCCAACCTTTCTTTCTATGCTTATGTTGCTATTTATCTTTCTTCCCAGCTGAATTTTTGTAAGGTATATGTAAGCAGAGACATCTTTCCTACACTAGTCTAATTAGTATTCAGTTAGGCTCTAAGCCTGTTCAATATATTTCTGTTGAGTGAATCTTTCCTATTAACAACACTTCAGTGCTTCACCATAACCTAGAGGCAATTAGCCTGGCATTACAAATCCTTTACTCAGCCTCATCAATGACTAGGTCTTTCAAAATATTGTTCTCTCTCATGCTTCCATACTTTTATAATTTTTGCTTCCTCTTCTGAAATGCTCTTTCCCTTCTCTGATTGTCAGATGCATCCTACTATTATTCAGGACTTAGCTGAAATGCCACTTACTCTGTGTTTTCATAACATTTTGTATGTGACTCTCAGCATATCATCACTATCATCATCATCATTATAGCATCCCCCATGCCTCTTTACACACACACACACACACACACAATTATGGATATTCTGAATCCTTAAACAACCCCTGAGGAAGGTATCATTACCCTCTTTGTATAGAAGAGACTAGTTCAATGATATAAAGGGGTTTGCTTAGTTGCATAGCTACTAAGTTAATGAGCCTGCTTTCCAAACCCAGGTGTGTCTAATGCCAAAGCTATTATAATTGATTTTTCCCACGTATTTTCCTCAGAGGAAATTACTTGTGATTTCTTTTTATTTCCCCAGGGCTTACAATGTAACTGGTGAGTAGTAGACACTCCATAATATATCTTTGTGGAAAATTGTTGGTGCACACCATGTCAGATCCTACTTCCATAAGCTTTTAGTATTTTCCCACCTAAATACCCTACCTCCCCTCTGCCTATGTAAATTCTATCTATCCTTTGAAATGCCTACTCTGTGGATTCTCCAATTGTTGCAGCCTACACGTAGCTCTTTCCCCTGTTTCAATAATGCCAGCCTACACATTTTTGTCCTGGATTATATTCTACCCTGCACTGGGCTTGTATTGTCTTATTCATGGCTAGCTTCTCAGGACAAGGACAGAATCTTCTCTTTGGAATGCCTCAGAGCACATAAGACAGGTCTGATCACTAGGCTCTTTGCTTAGAAGACTTCTTTCATCTACAGCCAAATAGCCTTCAGTAACACTGGGAGGTTACATTCAGTTCTACACATATTTGAAAGTGGCAGTTGAACTCCTACTCTCTGAATAAGATCCTTCCCTCATTAGATAGGAAACTGACTTCTGTGGAGGCACAATCTTATTATTAACATAGGATAAGGATTGAAAACTGAATTGAAAACTAACTATATAGAATCCACCATCAAGTTCTACTTTAATTCCAGAATCCTTCAATTGCACTCTAGATTGTTCCACTGAAATCCCCAAGTTCTATTTTGTGAACTCCAAATTCTAACACTGGACTTCTAGGCCTACACTGAGCATATCTGATTCTACTAATGCAAACCATACTCTACTATCATTCCATAAAATTAATCTATCAAACTATAGATTCTACTCTGGGAACCCAGTTTATGTTTAGAATTCCAGGTTGTATTCTCTGAGTCCTATGTTCTCCCCCTGGGTAAACAGATTCCAGTATTAAATAAAGCCTAAGATTCTGCTTTTAGAATTATAGCATCTATTTTGGCAATACTAGATTCTATTCCCTAGATTCTAGATTAAAATATTCCAGTAACCCCAGAATCTCTTTTCAAGGCCCAAGATTCTAACATTAGACTTCCAGATTCTATTCTTTGAATCACATATCCTACTTTGGAACGTGATATTGTACTCTCTGAACTCAAGATCCTTTTAAAATAGATCTGTTTATTTATTTTATTGTTTGGCTGTGGTGGGTCATCATTTGCTGCATGCAGGCTTTGTCTGGTTGCAGAGAGCAAGGGCTCCTCTCTAGTTGCAGTGCAGGCTCCTCATTGTGGTGGCTTCTCCTGTTGCAGAGCACAGGCTCTAGGTGCACGGGTTCAGTACTTTCCACACACGGCTCAGTAGCTGTGGTGTACGGGTTTATCTGTGCTATGACATGTGGAATCTTCCCAGACCAGGGATCCAACCTGTGTCCCTTGCATTACAAAGCAGATCTTTAACCTATGGACCACCAGGGAAGCCCTGAACTCAAGATCTTAATATTGGACTTTACATTCTACTACTTCAATTTAAGATTTCATTATTTGAATCTCAATTTCGAATCTTGGAACTCAAGGATCCACTAATTCTGGATTCTGCCATTAAAACCCTAGGTCTTTGTCTCCCCAGAAAAATTCAAACGTTAAAACTCAAGGTTCTACTCTCACAAACTAAACTTATACTATATAAACTTTACTTGCAGAATAGATTACATTATCAGGATTAAACCTGAAGGTTCAGAGCTGAGTCTGAAATTCTGGTTGTAAAATTTTGAACTCCAATTATTGAGATTAAATTGAGGTCTTCATTTGGAGCTCTAAATTCAGGATGAAATCATTTATGTTTTATTCAGTTTTTATTACATGAGTCCCTAGTCTACCATTGGACATAAAAATCACTCAAGATGCTGCTATTGGCATAATTTCTATTAGTTAAACCTCAGGTTTTACTAATAGAATTTAAAGTTCTTCTAAACTCTAGAATCTAGACGTACTTCTCACAGTACTTAAAAGCATGAGCTCTGGAGGCATAGTTGCTTAAGGTCAGATACTATCTCTGTTCTTCCCAGGTGTGACCTTTGGAAAATTATTTAACCTCTCTATGCCTCAGTTTCCTCATTTGTAAAATAGGGATGATAATAGTAGTACTCACCTGACAGGTTTTTTGTGAGGATTTACATGTAATAACAACAACAGCAACAACAATAATAATACAGGTAAAGGACTTAGAACGATGCTGGGCACATGTGTCTGTGTGCTGCTCAGTCGTGTCCGACTAATTGCGACCCGATGACTGTAGCTCCCTGGGCTCCGCTGTCCATGGGATTCTCCCCAGGCAAGAATACGGGAGTGGGTTGCCATTTCCTTCTCCAGGGGATCTTCCCGACCCAGGGATGGAACCCACACCTCTTGTGTCTCCTGCCTTGGCAGGCAGATTCTCTACCAACTGCACTACCCAGGAAGCCCAATAATAACGATGACAATGACCATACAGATAAAGGACTTAGAACAATGCTTGGCACATAGTAAGCACTTAATCAGCGTTCGCCATTAGCATTATCACTACTGAAGGCTGATTCTAGTACTAATCTAATATGCTAGATTTCAATTTTGGAATTTCATAATTCAATATTATACCTTAGGTTCCACCGTGACAACTCAAGACTCTCTATTGGAATGCAATATGTGCTCTCTGAACCCCGTATTCTGTGCTTGGATTTCAGGCTCAGCATTCAAACTTCAATACTGTATTATTGGAACTTAAAGTTCCAATCTCAAAGCCCAAGGTTCTAATAATATTGTAAATTCCATGTTCTATTCTTGTAACCCCACATTCAAGTTAGGAACCATCGGTTTCTTTCTCTGAAATTGAAATTCTGCTATTGGACCTCTAGATTTTACTCTCATAACTGGAGTTTTGTTTTATTTTTTTCCAGAGATTTTACTATTAGAACTCCAGGCTCCAGATTCAAAGTCTGAGACTCGAGTACTGAATTCCTGTACCTACTATTGAAACTTCAGGTTCTAGTCTCTGAACCTGGGCATTCTACAGTTAGAACTCAGCTGCTACTTGGAACCCCAAAATTCTACTACTGGAAGAATAGGGTTTATTCTCTGAACTTGAATCCTACAATTAGATTCCAAAATCACAATCAGAAATTCTACTTCTGGGGAATTCCCTGGTGGTCCAGTGGTTAGGACTCAATACATTCACAGTGGTGTCCTGGGTTCAACCCCTGGTCAGGGAACTAAAATTCTGCAAGCTGTGTGTAGTGCAGCTGGAAAGAAAAAAAAGAAATTCTACTCTGGAATTTCAATAATAGCAACCTTGGATTCTATACTAGAACACAAGTTCTAATTTGCAAATTTTATACTTTATTTTTGACCTTTCAGTTCTATCAAAGTCTGAGATTCTAATACTGAACACCAGGTACCAAATCTGGAATTTCAGATTTTACTATTTTACTCCAGATTTCACTATTTTACTCCAGATTTCATTCTTATGACCCCAGATTTGACTCTTGGTTTTCTAGCTTCTCTCTAGAGGATGCCATCAAATGTTTCTTGAGAATTTTCCAGGCATTCTTACTTGACTCTACACTGTCCTGAACTGTACTGTCAAGTTAGAATTCCTGGGATAACAAATCCCCTGATGAATAGAGTCCTTTGGCAATGGCTATCACAACAGAGAACCAGGTTAACCTATGGCAAAATTAAGTTAATGACACTTCCTATAGTTCCTCTTCCTCCCCCTATCTGCCATCTCATCTTTGTGGCTCTTCTTCAGGTCCCCTGGCTTAAAATTCAACATTCAAAAAACTAACATCACGGCATCCTGTCTCATCACTTCATGACAAATAGATGGGGAAACAATGGAAACAGTGTCAGACTATTTTCTTGGGCTCCAAAATCACTGCAGAAGGTGATTGCAGCCATAAAATTAAAAGATGCTTGCTCCTTGGAAGAAAGCTATGACAAACCTAGACAGCATATTAAAAAGCAGAGACATTACTTTGCCAACTAAGGTCCGTCTAGTCAAAGCTATGGTTTTTCCAGTGGTCATGTATGGATGTGAGAATTTTACCATAAAGAAAGCTGAGCGCTGAAAAATTGATGCTTTTGAACTTTCGTGTTGGAGAAGACTCTTGAGAGTCCCTTGGACTGCAAGGGGATCAAACCAGTCAATCCTAAAGGAAATCAACCCTGGATATTCATTGGAAGAACTGATTCTGAAGGTGAAGCTCCAGTACTTTGGCCACCTGATGTGAAGAGCTGACTTATTAGAAAAGACCCTGATGCTGGGAAAGATTGAAGGCGGGAGGAGAAGGGGACCTCAGAGGATGAGATGGTTGGATGGCATCACTGACTCGGTGGACATGAGTTTGAGCAAGCTCCGGGAATTGGTGATGGTCAGGGAAGACTGGCATGCTGCAGTCCATGGGGTCTTGAAGAGTCATCAGACACGACTGAGCAACTGAACTGAACTTTAGGTCCCCATTGCGCTGTGCACACTCACTGCATCCATCCAACCCACTTAGGTCAAGTGGTTTTGAAATACATTCATGTTTTAAACTTTTCACACTGAAGTGCAAATGAATTAAAGTATTTAATACATTCCCCCATCCCTACCTCCACTTAAATATTTAAAATTTAAAATCTCAACCAAAGAGATGAAGCTCCTAAAGTAACACTACACACATTCTCAAAAAAAGAGGGAGGTAATTTGGAAAGAAAATCAGAATCTCTGATGGACCCTTGAAATCAACTTACCTAATTGATTGATTGGTCTTTTCAGGTGCTAGAGGTAAAGAATCCTCCTGCCAATGTAGGAGACAAGTGGCAGCCCACTCCAGTATTCTTACCTGGAAAATTCCATGGACAGAGAAGCCTGGCAGGCTACAGTCCATGGGGCCACAAAGAGTCAGACACAACTTAGAGACTGAACAATTCATTGGTAATGAAAAGATTCTGGGATTTGGGAAAGCTCCCTTATTTCTCACTTCATTTGTAAAGTGGGAATTAAAAATTCATGTAGATAATATACATTAAAAAAGTGCTTTATGAACATTACCCAAGTATTTGTTGCTGTTGTCCCTTTTGTAAAGAACACTTCCTTGACTGCTTTAATCGTGACTACTGTGCCACCTGTTGGACATAGCTTGAATTACACCACTGTTTTTCTAAGTGTCACTCAACAATCACTCTCGATTTTCTTTGGTACACTTGAAGATCATTAAGATTAAATATATATATATATATTCCCTTGATTGGTTTCACTGAATTTATAATAAGTGATTTAAGATTAATGAGTTTTAAAAAAGATTAATGAGTTCAACAAATATCTACTGAACTTTTATCAAGTGGATAGAGCCAAGTACACAAAGAGGGAGAAGTCTTAATGCCTACCACCAAGGGAATGAGAGATATGCCAGTGTGTTAGGGAAGACATCAAAAAGTAGGTGATCTCCTACCTACTCTGTTCCAGGGAACTGAATCATGGGAACTAAGAAGTGCTGATCCCATAAGAGCAGAACTAGTAAGCCCCTCAGAATTTATGTCCAGTATTCTCACTGTGCAGATAAGGAAACAGGCCCAGAGAGAAGCAGTGATTTGCCCAAGGGTCATAGTGTATTCCAGTACTCTTGCTGGAAAATCCCATGGATGGAGGAGCCTGGTGGGCTGCAGTCCATGGGGTAGCTAAGAGTCAAACACGACTGAGCGACTTCACCTTCACTTTTCACTTTCATGCATTGGAGAAGGAAATGGCAACCCACTCCAGTGTTCTTGCCTGGAGAATCCCAGGGACAGGGGAGCCTGGTGGGCTGCCGCCTATGGGGTCTCACAGAGTTGGACACAACTGAAGCGACTTAGCAGCAGCAGCAGCAGCACAGTGCATTAAAAAGCAGAGACATCACTTTCCTGACAGTATAGTCCATATAGTCAAAGGTCCATCTAGTCAAAGCTATGGTTTTTTCAGTAGTTATATACAGATGTGAGAGTTGGATCATAAAGAAGGCTGAGCACTGAAGAATTGATACTTTCAAATTATGGTGTTGGGGAAGACTCTTGAGAGTCCCTTGACCACAAGAGATCAAATTAGTCAATCCTAAAGGAAATCAACCTTGAATACTCATTGGAAGGACTGATGCTGAAGTTCCAATTCTTTGGCCACCTGATGCAAAGAGCTGACTCATTGAAAAAGACCCTGATGCTGGGTAACATTGAGGGCAAGAGGAGAAGGAGATGACAGAGGATGAGGTGGTTGGATAGCATCATTGCCTTGATGGACATGAGTTTGAGCAAACTCAGGGAGATAATGAAGGACAGGGAAGTCTGGCATGCTACAGTTCATGGAATTGCAAAGAGCTGGACAAGACTTAGCAACTGAACAACAACACATAGCAGTAAGGCAGACTTTAGGGACCCTGACTAACTGGGATTTGCTTCTCTTTAATTCATGACAGAATATCCTTTCCTAAAAGCATGCATTTAAGGGTAGAGATCACCTGGAGAAGAAAGGGGACAGAGAGGGAGAAATAGGAGCCTTGACTCCTGGGGACAATCCAACCCTCTCTCCAGCTTTTCTAGGAGCTGGCTTTGTTCGAGGACTTAAGAGGTTGTTAGTGGGAAGACAATTGTTTCTGACAAGCAACTCCTAGGAGCAGAAATGAGATTTGCCCCCTTCCTCTACTCAAAATTCTTTTACTCACGTGGAATTCATTTGATATGGCATATTCCAGAATCTTTGGGCCCATCAAAGAAATAGCAGAGTCCAGTTCTGTGGGAACTATAGGCTGGGAGTCAGATGACCTGGGTCTACCTCAACTCTGACACTATCATTCTGGGTGGTGATACTTGAAAGCTCCTCCTATTCTCTGAATTTTAATTTTTAGTTTTTTCATCTGTGCAGTGGGATATTTGTACCCAACCACCTGTAAGGAGTCTTTCAATCTGTAATTATGGTTTTTTTTAAATTGCTACACATTTAAATTAATTTATTCATTTATTTTTATTGGAGTATAATTGCTTCACAATGTTGTCTTAGTTTCTGCTGTACAACAAAGCGAGTCAGCTATATGTATACATATATCCCCTCCATCCTGAGAACGACACCTTTCTAGGGCTTCAATTTTTCATATTGCCCAGTAGGAAGCTCCCTACTAACTAGAATCAAGGGGTTCTGATGGCCTGCTCTTGTGCTGAGTCAAACACAGTTTTCTAGTTGACATAACCTCCTCTAACCACAGGAGAAGGTGATGGCACCCCACTCTAGTACCCTTGCCTGGCAAATCCCATGGACAGGAGCCTGGTAGGCTACAGTCCATGGGGTCCCAAAGAGTCGGACATGACTGAGCGACTTCACTTTCACTTTTCACTTTCATGCATTGGAGAAGGAAATGCAACTCACTCCAGTGTTCTTGCCTGGAGAATCCCAGGAATGGGGTGCCTGGTGGGCTGCCGTCTATGGGGTCGCACAAAGTCAGACACGGCTGAAGCGACTTAGCAGCAGCAGCCTCTAACCATAGCAGTTCCATGCTAGACTGATCTCTCTCATCTGGAAAAAGAAAAAGCCTTTTAGACAGGAGCTTTATCATGCTAATCTGACACCAACTCTGGTTTCGTTACTCAGCATATTGAAAGTGAAAGTGAAAGTTGCTCAGTTGAGTCTGTCTCTCTGCGACCCCACAGACTATACAATCCATGGAATTCTCCAGGCCGGAATACTGGAGTGGGTAGCCTTTCCCCTCTCCAGGGGATCTTTCCAACCCAGGCACCGAACCCAGGTCTTCTGCATTGCAGGCGGATTCTTTACCAACCGAGCAAATATGAGATGATCATTATTATGCAGAGGGAAGGGTGATATGGAAGCTGAACCTCTCTGAATCTCAGCTTCTTCATCTATAAAATTTTTTTTTCTTTTTTTTTTTCATCTATAAAATTTAAAAAATATCTATAAAACACCGACATCACGCGGTTGTCGTGAGGCCTAAATAAGAGACTGTATTTGACAGTAACAGGCATATATTTCAAATGCATCCATCTTGTTTGGGTTTCCGAGACTCCCCAGTTTCAAATATTGTTTCTACAATTTCAGTGCCTCTCAGCAGCCAGTGATATTTTAGACATAAGCTGGGTCATATCCCTCCCCTGGTTGAAAAGCCTTCAAGGCTTCCCACTGTCTGTAAGATAAAATCCCAACTCCTTATCATGAGCTACACATCCTTTGTGATCTGACATCTGCCTCTCTCTGGTCTTACCACTTGCCACTGACTCCTTACTCTGGCCACTCCAGCCACACTGGCTAACTCAGGTTCCCAGGTCATCATGCATGGGTCTTCCTGGTTAAATGCTCCTTGGCCTGCAGGTCCCAATTTACATGCCACTTCCTCAGTAACAAGTTTCCTGGACCTGGTTTCTCAAAGATCTTTTTGCCCAAGTTCTTCTCTCTCCTAATAATCTATTTTTTTTTAATTACAAATGACTAACTAGTAATAATCCTCTCAATACTTCTAGGCCTGTGCTGTGGTACTTTTGCACCATGGAAGACAACTCAATTGTGTGTCAGTATATTTGGGCTCCAGTCCTAAAATTTGTTTCATGAACATGAGCACCCTGTCTTTTTGAGCCTCATTTCCTCATCTATAAAACAGGTTTACTAATCCCCTACCCTACTCACCATATAGAGCTATTAAGGGGCTCAAACAAGATGGTGCATGTACAAAGGCCTTGCAAATTGTAAAGGGCTGTATTTAAAAGTAAAGGTCTATTATTATTAATAATCCTCTCAAGAGAGACTCTGGGTAAATAAGATAATACTGAAGTAATATTCCAAGTGATTGAGGCCAAGGAGAGAGCTTTGGCCTGGAGGCCAAGTTTGAACCTAATCCTCTCCCATGGGGCCAGGTCTCTTGTTTAATCCCTTATTGAAGAGAGAAGCTTGGATATCTCCCCAGTCTCTTTAATGCCTCAGGGTGTAAGGAGAGAAAAGTCCAAAAATAAGACACGGCTGGTTTGCTTGCCTATTGCTGTCTGCCAGGACAGGGAGAGGCACCTGGTGCGTCTCTTCTTGTGTCCTGATGCTTCTCATGCCTCTTTCCCCTAGGGGAGGTACCCAGCATTATTAGGACTCTGGAGGAAAAGGGCTTTTTTATTAGCTAAACTGATGACAACTGTTTTATACACCATCGCTGCCCATGGTCACTCTGGCATGTCATGGAATACCCAGGGAGGTGGTGTCAAAGTGTAAAAGAACAGTACATGATTCAAAGGTTAGCCATCCATTCATTCACTTGTCTGTAACCTTGGACAGGTCCTGGGTCTCATGCCCCTAACATGTAAAATGATAATAGATTATAGGATCATTGATGTCCTTTCTAGCCTGTGGTGTGCTGGATGAAGCACACCAATTTACCTATTTTTTTCCTTTGACTGCTTGTACTTTTGGTGTTATATTTACGAAGTGTTAGTCACTCAGTCGTAGATGTAAATCTTTGTGACTTTGAATCGGGGGTGATGTCTTAAATATTCAAGGTCACAAAGATTTACATCTATGTTTGCTTCTAAGAGTTTTATAGTTTTAGGTTTTACATCTAGGTCTTTGTTCCATTTTGAGTTCATTTTGTATCTGATGTGAGGTAGGGTCTGACTTCATTCCTTTGCATATGGATATCCAGTTGTCCCAGCACTATATGTTCAACGGCTATTCTTTCCTTGTTGAGTGTATAGCACATTATCATTTAAAATATTCAAAACATTGAGAATTAAAGTGCTTTGTTTCTTTGTAAAAAATTATTAAGAGTAATTTAAACAGTCCTTGCCTTCCTGTTTTATATCTTAAAATATGAGTGAGCAACTTTTCTATAAGTAGAACGTGGTCCTACTTCTCTCTGTTTGGATCCACTTTCAACATTGCATTCTTTGTACTTCCAACATTGTAAAGTATCTCTAAACTTTTTAAAGTGAAGTTTTTTGCCAGGGTTACTTTCTCTAAGACACCTTCAGTCTTTCCCTCACAACCACTGTCCTCAATGATTCAATAAGCTTGCCTTCACTAAGTTTCTCTGGGGACACACGCATCTAGTGCCTTGCAAATGAAAGAAGTATCATTTCCATGCTCAACTATTTCTTCTGTAATTCTATGTTCAATTAAAGTTTCACTTTCAGTCTTCTCATTTTTTGTTACCTTGCTTCATTTTTTTGGGTTAATTCCCTTTTTTGATTATTAATTTCTGTTTTTTTTTGATTATTGATTTCTGTAAAATGTCATGTGGGTTTTGTCATTAGTAAAAGAAGAGGCAACACAATACACACTTTATTGTCTGTGTAAGAACTGAATAACAATGGCTGTACAGTGATCAATTCCTGACACTTTGAAAGAAGTGATGTGATTGATCACAAGTCATAAAGTGCATCTGTTATTTATACAGTGATTTGTGAACCAAAGAGACAGCAGCAAAGTTTGTACTTAGTGCAATTACTTTCAATTAATATACTGTGATAAATGAAATGTGAACTGTCTTGTTGGACTGATGTTATTTAACTAAACTGGGAACTAAAATTTGCACATTTCAGAACTTTGCAAAGCAAGTTGCCAGTATGGATTACTCTAACATAATGTTTATATAACTTTTCAAAATGGCCACATTTAACAACTAGCTCACAAAGTTTCTTAAAATTTAACAATTTTCTCTCATGAGCCAATAAAGCTGGCTCCACCCTATCACTGTTTTCAGCTTATATATTCCTCAGCTCTATGAATCCAATCCTTCCTTTCCTCAGCCAAAACACATACTAACACATACATATGGTGTGGTGTGGTTTAGCTGCTCAGTTTCCGACTCTTTGCAACCCCATGGACTGTAGCCTGCCAGGCTCCTCTGTCCATGGAATTCTCCAGGCAAGAATAATGCAGTGGGTTGCCATTTCCTTCTCCAGGGGATCTTCCCAGTGCAGGGATGGAAGCTGGTTCTCCTACACTGCAGGCAGATTCTTCACTGACTGAGCCACCAGGGAGGCCCAACACACACTATAAATACACCTAAAACTAAGCAAAATGTCCTTTCTTTCCAACTCTGTATCCCTATAGCGTCTGGATCATAGTTAAAAATCAGTGTCCGTAGGACTGACGTGAACTCATATGAGAACACACACACGTTATTTGCTCATATGCCCAACTGGGGTGTAGCTTGTGAGTAGCTAAAAGCTACTTTTATCACAAAATAAACTTTATGAGTCATCAGGCTATAATGGATACTGACTATTTGGCTCGTCTACTCTGCTCCAAAATATTTTTTGTTTATTTGATTTTCTGACAGTGAGAGGACACATGTACATTGGGAAGAATAGGAAGGGGTATAAAAAAACTATTAACTCTCTTCTGAAGCTGACAGAGATGGGAAACAGTGTGTGAGGTTCCAAAGATGAGAAAAGACAAGGGAAGATAATTTACCTTGAGTGTTTACCATGTACTTGGCACTTTCTTGATGATGCTTTCAACCACATACCATACAAATGAGTAAAACAAGACTCAGAATAAGAGGCTACCTTCAGTCAAATAGCTTGAAGTCAGTGGAACTGTGATTTAAACTCAGATTTGCCAACTCCAAAGTGCAGGTTCTTTCCACCATACTATACTATCTCTGAACATGGCCAGTAGTATGGAACAGGCTGGTGTGCTGAAGCAGCCCTGATTATTGAACTGGACACCCTGAGGTAAGGCCCAGAGATTTGAAGCCCTAAACAACAATTTTCTTCTTCAGTCCAGTCCATGTTTATGTCATTAGAACCCAGGTGTGCAGTCTCTATCCCAGGATCTTTTCATTGTACATACCTGCCATGTTGCCTCATATGTAATCCTTATGAAAAACCCATAATAAACATTCCCCAGTCTCAAGTGTATCTCCATACTTTCTCTCTAGGACCAGAGAATGGCAGTGTGAGTCATCACAGGCAGAGGGTTAATAATTATGCTTATGGAAACACCCTCTTGTGTTGTTATTCAGTCAAATTTGACTCACAGGAAGATATTTCACTCACATTATAAATGTTTCCAGTAGTTTTCCCCTCCCTGGTGGTTGGTGCATATTCCCACTGTGTGTGTGGGAGGAGGTGTGGTGGTGCTGAAGCAACAAGAACACTGAAGTCAGAGGGACCAGATTTGGAATCTTAGCTATGCCACTTACAGCCACCTGGAACTGGTAACCTCAGTTTCTTAATTTGTCAACATGTTGCAGCAGCAGTCGTCATTTTTTTCTCTCAAGCCCACTATTTCCCCACGGTTGTGGCCCAATCTGATAGCCATAGACCGACCACCCAGTTGCCTAAGCCAGAAATCCGAGTCACCATTGACTTTTCCCTCTTTTTCACATACCAATCCCATCATGAGTTTGATCATTTTGCCTTGTGAAGTCTCCATTCTCCCTACTCTACCTTAATTCAGGTCACCATCGCTTTTGACTAGATTATTGCAATAGACACTTATAAATGGCTTCTATGTCTCCAAATTTGTGTCCTCTACTCTATTTTCTTTTTTATTTACTTTAATATTTATTTTGGGGATGTGCTGGGTCTTCGTTGCTGCCCACAGGCTTTCTCCAGTTGCAGCAAGCAGGGACTACTCTCTAGTTGCGGCACACGGGCTTCTCACTGCAGTGGCCACTTTGTATGACAGTTTCCAGGTCCATTCACATCTCTGTAAATTGCACAGTTTTCATGGTTGAGTAATAGGCGCTATCTAGTAAAACTACATGTGCATTTATCTCTTGAGCCAGAAGTATAAATTCTTCTAAGAATTTCCCCTGAAGATACATCTACAACATTATAAAAACATAGATGAACAAAATCATTTGTTGTTACATTGTTTGTAATGCAAAATACTGGAAACAACATAAATACCCACATGTAGGAGAAAGTGTAGAATAAACTATAGACAAGGTTCTCAAACATTTTGGTAACAGGCCCCCTTTACTCACTTATAAATTATGGAAGACTGCAGAAATCTTTTGTCTGTGTGGATACCTGTTAATATTTATCATCTTAGAAATTAAAACTGAGAAAATAATTTAAAGAATTATTCATTTATTTAAAATAACAGTGAACTCATTATATATTAACATAAGCAACTTATTTTAATGAAAAAATAATTGTATTTTTCACAACAAAAATATATTATGGAAACTGGCATTGTTTACATTTTTGTAAATTCCACCCCTGCTCCCAACCAGAGTACCCATCCCCCTGCAGTGGAAGCTCAGAGTCCTAACCACTAGACTGCCAGGGAATTCCCTTTAAATCTCTTAAAAGTCAGTCAATTAGGAGACAGTTGGATTATCATATCTACTTCTGCACTCAATCTCTTGGGATATGTTTAGTTGATGTATATGAAGAAAATCTGTCCTTAAAGGATACATAGTTAGAAAAGTGAGGAGTACATTAACAGTCATTTCAGATAATAGTGGATATTTTCTTTGACACTACTTTAAAACCTGACAAGCGGTAATTTCTTTTATATAATATATACATATATATATACATATATATGTATGAAAAGTGAAAGTGTTAGTCGCTCATTTGTGTCTGATTCTTCGGGAGCCCATGGACTGTAGCTTGCCAGGCTCCTCTGTCCATGGAATTCTCCAGGCAAGAATACTGGAGTGGGTAGCCATTCCCTTCTCCAGGGGATCCTCTCAACCCAGCGATTGAACCTAGGTCCCCTGCATTGCAGGCAGATTTTTTTATCATCTAGTCACCAGGGAAGCCCATTCATGTGAAGAAAAAATATTTATATATACTTACATACACATGTATATTTTTTATTTGGTTGCACCAGGTCTTAGTTGCAGCATGCAGGATCTTTTAGTTGTAGCATGTGGGATCTAGTTCCCTGACCAGGGATCAAACCTGAGCCCTCTGCATTGGGAGCCCGAAGTCTTAGCCACTGGACCACCAGCAAAGTCCTGACAAGTGCTAATTTCTTAATGGTTAGCTATAATATGGAATCTGAAACCATATCAATTAATTTTTTTGCATGCGTTTCCATTAAAATCTTTTGGTCTATATTACACTTTAAAGGGATATGTTACCCACATATGTATTTGTAAAATCACGCATTGGTCATCTGAAAAAAAATACTAGTACGCTGAGTTATGTAGACCTTCCAAATGTTGACATATTTCATTACACAATTAAAACAAAAAACTCCACAACATTTGTTAATAATCATCCCTCTCTTCAGAAAAGTCTGGGAAGCTGTCAAGTTTATGTTAGTAGAAAGCTTGAATTTTATCCTTGGCAACAGACACTGTTAGTTCCTTTCCTTGAAGTGACAAGCTCACTTCAGCCATTATCTAGAAAATGACTGCCAAATTCCCAAGTCTGAATACCAGAGTTAATCTGTTCTTTAAAATAAAAATGAGGTTCAAGTAAAAGTGGAGTGTGTGTGTTTGTGTGTTCTCTAGCTCTACTTACTGAGAGAGCCCAGAAGCAATGGCATCATAGTGGCAATGAGCACACCTACCACCTAGATCTTAATTTCTAAATAGCTTCCTTCACTAAATAGAACTAAGGCTTTTAGAGGAAATGGGTGTTTCCAGGGCTGGGACTAGGAAAGCACAAGGCCAGCCTGGGATATAGTGCCAGCTACTGCTGCTAAGTCACTTCAGTCGTGTCCGAATCTGTGTGACCCCATAGACGGCAGCCAACCAGGCTCCCCCGTCCCTGGGATTCTCCAGGCAAGAGCACTGGAGTGGGTTGCCATTTCCTTCTCCAATGCATGAAAGTGAAAAGTGAAAGGGAAGTCGCTCAGTCGTGTCCGACTCTTCGCGACCCCATGGGCTGCAGCCCACCAGGCTCCTCCGCCCATGGGATTTTCCAAGCAAGAGTACTGGAGTGGGGTGCCATCGCCTTCTCCCATATAGTGCCAGAAAGTAAAGTTAATGCTTAGAAGACGATGGAAAGATGATAAATGAACAAAGAAGCCAACCAAATTTGAAACAATTTTTCCATCAAAAGAAATAATGATGGTAATGATTATAAAATTCAAAGAATAAAATAAAAGTTGATGAGTTTATTCTGATATAAATCAACAAGTTGATTGATAAATGGGGGAGAAGCAAAAAGCTCTCCCATAGCGTAGGCAGGCAAATAAAAAAATACATTGGGAATGATAATGATGGAATTAGAAATTTGGCAACAATAAAATTAATAACTACTTCAAGCAAGAGTTATCAACACATGTTAAAATTTGTAATCTCTCTAAAAGATATTAATTACAAAGAGCAAAATAGTTACTGACACTGGATAAACCTGGCAGATACCATCTTAATCAATCAAGTGATCATCATTAGTCATCAGTTCAGTTGCTCAGTTGTGTCTGATGACTCTTTGTGACCCCATAGACTGCAGCACACAAGGCTTCCCTGTACATCACTAACTCCCAAGCTTGCT
Organism: Oryx dammah; assembly: GCF_014754425.2. Classification (NCBI taxonomy): domain Eukaryota; kingdom Metazoa; phylum Chordata; class Mammalia; order Artiodactyla; family Bovidae; genus Oryx; species Oryx dammah. The sequence continues at coordinate 92,054,696 of NW_024070212.1, read as the reverse complement.
CAAACTCATGGCCATCAAGTTGGTGATGCCATCCAACCATCTCACCCTCTGAAGTTCCCTTTTCCTCCTGCCTTCAATCTTTCCCAGCATCAGGGTCTTTTCCAGTGAGTCAGTTCTTCGCATCAGGTGGCCAAAGTATTGGAGCTTCAGCTTCAGCATCAGTCCTTCCAATGAATATTCAGGATTGATTTCCTTTAGGATGGACTGGTTGGATCTCCTTGCAGTCCAGGGGACTCTCAAGAGTCTTCTCCAACACCACAGTTCAAAAGCATCAATTCTTTGGCACTCAGCTTTCTTTATGGTCCAACTCTCACATCCATACATTACTACTGGAAAAACCATATCTTTAACTAGATGGACCTTTGTCAGCAAAGTAATGTCTCTGCTCTTTAATATGCTCTCTAGTTTGGTCATAGCTTTTCTTCCAAGGAGCAAGTGTCTTTTAATTTCATGGCTGCAGTCACTCTCTGCAGTGATTTTGGAGCCCAAAAAATTAAAGTCTGTCACTGCTTCCATTGTTTCCCCATCTATTTTCCATGAAGTGATGGGACCAGATTCCATGATCTTTGTTTTTTGAATGTTGAGCTTTAAGCCAACTTTTTCACTCTTTCACTTTCATCAAGAGGCTCTTCCATTCCTCTTCGCTTTCTGCCATAAGGGTGGTATCATCTGCATATCTGAGGTTATTGATATTTCTCCCTGCAATCTTGATTCCAATTTGTGCTTCATCTACCCTAGCATTTCCCATGATGTACTCTGCATATAAGTTAAATAAGCAGGGTGACAATATAGTCTTGATGTACTCCTTTCCCAGTTTTGAACCAGTCTCTTGTTCCATGTCTGGTTCTCACTGTTGCTTCTTGACCTGCATTTAGATTTCTTAGGAGGGTAAGGTAGTAAGTGAACAAAACTGATATTACTACCAGTGATGGGATGTACAGTTAGCATGTGACTTCTGATATGATGCATTGAGAAGGACACAACATCAATTCTGTAGTACTCCTGCCAAAAATGCATAATCTGAATCTAATCAAGAAGAAATAGCAAGCTAAAATTGAGGGATATTTTACAAAATAAATGGCATATATTCTGTAAAAATGTCAAGGTCATAAAAAACAAAGACTGATAAATAGTTCCAGATGAAAGAATATTAAAAAAAATTTTGACACTAATTATAACGTGTGATCCTGCACTGAATCCTGGGCCAGAAAAAAATATTTTATTTTCCTGTAAAGAATACTAGTGGGACAACTGGCAAAATTTGAATAGAGTCATAGATTAAGTCACAGTGTTGTATCAATATTTTCTGATTTTGATAATTGTATTGTGATATCTGTACTATTTTGGAGAAATACACTTAAAATATTTAGGAATAAATGGATCAGAAAATAATAATACTTTCTTTAAATATATTTATATCTCTCTGTAGAGATAGAAGAAAGAGTGAGAAAGGAGCACGCATGCACAGAAGAAAGATAGAATAAAGGAAATGTGGTTAGATACAGGAGTCCTGGATTCAACCCTGGATTGAGAAGATACTCTGGAGGAAGGTATAGCAACCCACTCCAGTATTCTTGCCTGGGCAATCCCATGGACAGAGAAGCCTGGCAAGCCACAGTCCATAGGGTTGCAAAGAGTCAGACATGACTAAAGCGGCTTAGCATCCACCCACAATAAAATATATAGAACCAAAACCCAAGGTAGGGACTTGTGTTTCAGTGGTTAAGATGACATGCTCCCAATGCATGGAGCCAGGGTTCAATTACTGGTCAGGAAATTAGATCCCACTTGCTGCCCCTAAAAGAGCCCATATTTTACTAGGGCTTCCCAGATGGCCTTAGTGGTAAAGAACCCACCTGCTGATGCAGGAGACATAAGAGACCCAGGTTCAATTCCTGGGTCAGGAAGACCCCCTGAAGGAGGGCCTGGGAACCCACTCCAGTATTCTTGCCTGGAGAATCCCCATGGACAGAGGAGCCTGGCAGGGTACAGTCCATGGGGTCGCAAAGAGTCGGACAAGACTAAGCAACAAAGCACAGTGCAGCACAAGGGTGAAAGATATATGGGATTTTTTGGGGTAGTATTTTTGCAACTTTTCTTTAAATATGAAATTATTTCAAAACAGAAAGTTAAAAAAATCTCACAAACATACATTTTGTATTATGTCTTCTAAATATTATATGTTTCAGAAATATATAGAAAAATGATTGGCATCATCAATGGTCTTTTTTACTTAATGCTTCATTTGATATTGAATCACAAGCAGTATTAAATGTCTTTTAAAACTCTTCAAAAATGCAATGAGTAGATGCACAATATTTGTACTGAGATTCTGTAATTCATTTAAGGTTTTCCTTACATTTTTGTGTCATAAACCTACAGTAAAATCTATAATAAACATCTTTTTGCACATATGTTTCTTCACGTATTTGATTGCTTCCTTAATGTACTTATTTGGAAAGTGGGAACTGCTTTCTTCCTTTTGAAATGACACAAGTGACCTAACCAACTCCCAAATGTTCCCAATTTTCCTTTTTGTGTTGCTTTACTGACCTGACGTCTAGTTTCCTCTAGGGCTCTCCTGTTTGGTAACAAGTAACTCTGAATTTTGGTTTGAACCCTGGCTGTGATTGGTCAGAGGGGTGGGGGAGACCGTAGGTAGCAACAGCAGGCTGGGCTGCAGGGCAATCACCTGTTGAAGGAGAGTCCTACTCTTTGGTGGACCCTGGAAGTTAACAGGAAAGGCCTAAAAAGTAATTGAGTGGGTCGGTTGCATTAGTCTTGTGCACATCAGGCTAAACCACTGTTTAGTTCAGCTTAACATCCCCTGATGTACAAGCTGGATTTAAAAAAGACAGAGGAACCTGAGATTAAATTGCCAACGTCCTTTGGATCATACAGAAAGCAAGGGAATTCCAGAAAAACATCTAGTTCTGCTTATTGACTATGCTAAGGCCTTTGACTCTGTGGATCACAACAAACTGTGGAAAATTCTGAAAGAGATGGGAATATCAGACCACCTTATCTGTCTTCTGAGAAATCTGTATACAGGACAAGAAGCAACAGTTAGAACTGGAATGGAACAACAGACTGGTTCCAAATAGGAAAAGGAGGACGTCAAGGCTGTATATTGTCACCCTGCTTATTTAACTTAAATGCAGAGTACATCATGCAAAATGCCAGGCTGGATGACTCACAAGCTGGAATCAAGATTGCCGGGAGAAATATCAACAACTTCAGATATGCAGATGATACCACTGTAATGGCAGAAAGTGAAGAGAAACTAAAGACCCTCTTGATGGAGGTGGAGAAAGAGGTGAATGAAAAAGCTGGCTTAAAACTCAACTTAAAAAAAACTAAGATTATGGCATCTGGTCCCATCACTTCATGGCAAATAGAAGGGCAAAAAGTAGAAACAGTGACAGATTTTATTTTCTTGGGCTCCAAAATCACTGCAGACAGTGACTGCAGCCATGAAATTAAAAAACGCTTACTCCTTGGAAGAAAAAGTATGACAAACCTAGACAGCATATTAAAAAGCAGAGACATCACTTTGCAGTCTGTATAGTCAAAGTTATGGTTTTTCCAGTAGTCATGTGTGGATGTGAGAGTTGGCTGAAAGTGTCCAGTTCTTTGGGATCCCACGGACTGTAGCCTGCCAGGCTCCTCTGTCCATGGAATTCTCCACGTAAGAACACTGGAGTGGGTTGCCATTCCCTTCTCCAGGGGATCTTCCCAACCCAGGGACTGAACCTGGTCTCCTGCATTGCAGGCAGATTCTTTACCATATGAGCCACCAGGGAAGCTGGTACCAAAGAATTGCTGCTTTTCAACTGTGGTAATGGAGAAGACAATTGAGAGTCCCTTGGACATCAAGGAGATCAAACTAGTCAATCCTAAAGGAAATCAACCCTGAATCTTTGGAAGGACTGATGCTGAAGCTGAAGCTCTAATACTTTGGCCACCTGATGGGAAGAGCTGATCATTGGAAAAGACCCTGATGCTGGGAAAGATTGAAGGCAGGAGGAAAAGGGGATGACAGTGGATGAGATAGTTGGATGGCAACACTGACTCAATGGATGTGAGTTTGAGTAAACTCTGGGAGATAGGGAAGGACAGAGAAGCCTGGTGTGCTGCAGTTCTTGGGATCACAGAGTCAGACATGACTGAACAGAACAATAATATCCCCTGAGGTGTACTCTGTATTGAGACGTTGTGGGAACACAGAAATGAATGAAACATTCACAATCTGATAGGGAAAACATACAAGCAAACAGATATTGACAGGGTAGTAATGAGTACTTATAAATTGGAAAGCACAACGATTATCAAAAACACAGAAGAGATTTTTTGCCGAGCAATCCGTGAACCGTGAAATTCCAGATGTTCAAGCTGGTTTTAGAAAAGGCAGAGGAACCAGACATCAAATTGCCAACATCCGCTGGATCATGGAAAAAGCAAGAGAGTTCCAGAAAAACATCTATTTCAGCTTTATTGACTATGCCAAAGCCTTTGACTCTGTGGATCACAATAAACTGTGGAAAATTCTGAAAGAGATGGGAATACCAGACCACCTGACCTGCCTCTTGAGAAACCTATATGCAGGTCAGGAAGCAACAGTTAGAACTGGACATGGAACAACAGACCGGTTCCAAAGAGGAAAAGGAGTACGTCAAGGCTGTATATTGTCACCCTGCTTATTTAACTTCTATGCAGAGCACATCATGAGAAACGCTGGGCTGGAAGAAGCACAAGCTGAAATCAAGATTGCTGGGAGAAATATCAATAACCTCAGATATGCAGATGACACCACACTTATGGCAGAAAGTGAACAGGAACTCAAAAGCCTCTTGATGAAAGTGAAAGTGGAGAGTGAAAAAGTTGGCTTAAAGCTCAACATTCTGAAAACTAAGATTATGGCACCTGGTCCCACCACTTCATGAGAAATAGATGGGGAAACAGTGGAAACAGTGTCAGACTTTATTATTTTGGGCTCCAAAATCACTGTAGATGATGACTGCAGCCATGAAATTAAAAGATGCTTACTCCTTTGAAGGAAAGTTATGACCAACCTAGATAGCATATTAAAAAACAGAGACATTACTTTGCTAACAAAGGTCCATCTAGTCAAGGCTATGGTTTTTCCAGTGGTCATGTATAGCTGTGAGAGTTGGACTGGGAAGAAAGCTGAGTGCCAAAGAATTGATGCTTTTGAACTGTGATGTTGAGTCCCTTGGACTGCAAGGAGATCCAACCAGTCCATTCGAAAGGAGATCAGGCCTGGGTATTCATTGGAAGGACTGATACTAAAGCTGAAACTCCAATACTTTGTCCACCTCATGTGAAGACTTGACTCACTGGAAAAGACCCTGATGCTGGGAGGGATTGGAGGCAGGAGGAGAAGGGGATGACAGATGATGAGATGGCTGGATGGCATCATTGACTCGATGGACAGGAGTTTGAGTAAACTCCGGGGGTTGGTGATGGACAGGGAGGCCTGGCGTGCTGCAATTCATGGGGTCACAAAGAGTCAGATACGACTGAGTGACTGAACTGAACTGATAGAGTAATACTCCTGTTCACAAATATAGTATTAATTTCTCCTTCTTTCTTCCCTTCTCTCTTTGTATTCAGTACATCTACAGAAGTGGAATTGGAGAGGAGAGAAACTCAATGATTAAGTAACAGATAGAGGGACTTCCCCAGTGGTTCAGTGGTTACGACTCCACGCTTCCAATGCAGAGGATGTGGGTTTGATCTTTGCTCAGGGAATGAAGATTTCTCATGCCACATGGTGAAAAAATTAAAGTTAAAAAAAAAAAGTATAATTTATCAGGTGTAGTGACCAGTTGTCCAGGACAGAGACACAAAAGTTAATGACGATTCCTATGCCATTCACCAAGCCAGAAAGTGAATACCTTTGTTCTGAATTTTCTTTTCTCAGCCTATAATTGACAAATAAAAGGACTGAATTTTAAAGAACAAATTTTAAGGATCAAAGAAAATTTTGTTTGGGGTGTTATAATTTAAACTCACTTGAAGAAACCATTCTTAGAAATACGTGCTTTCTATAGGATGTACGTGGTATAAAAGTGAAAGTGTGTTTACTAGGCGGAGAATAAGGAGGTGCATTACTGTCACTGGATAGGAGTGGAAATCAATAGAAAAATTGAGGGTAGGGTAACCAAATCAATTGACATCAGGCCAATGTAGATTAAACTGAAAGAGATTTACAGTAGAGGAGAACAGATGAAAGACATTTCAGAAGCAGAGAGCAGATTGGGTAGGAAGTATTGAAACCATGGAATAAAAGCGTAGATGAAAGGATTTAAAATGGAGTACTATAATCAGAGCAATGGTAGTGATGATCAAGGCAGCCTCTTTGAGCAACATAATTTGAATATAAGGGGAGAAAGTGTGAAGCAAGAGGAAGTTGGTCCTGGGAACAAATGAATCATCTTCACCTAGTAGCTACACCCTGTGTAGCATGACTATTCATAAACAAATGCAGATTTCCTGCTGGTGGTAGTGAACCAGGCTTGAAAAGCACAGTGCCAATGTTAAGCTGCCAAACTAATCTTAACTAAAGAGCTCATTTCTCTAGATTGAAAAGTTCTAGCAACTGTCATAGCTGTACAGCATTTCCAGAATACCGCAGAAAGGACTGTTAGAGCATCACATGGTACTTGAAGAAGGCATTTCAGGGTCTACTTCCAACTTTTCCTTACACTGGATGTATTTCACATGTAAAATGGTGGTAGAGTAGTACTTAATTCCTAGAACTGTTGTGAGAATGAATCATAGTTTCCTTCGGAGCCCCAGTTTCTCTTGTTATAAAAAGGGGATAGTGACTTTTTTTGCAATGTGACTCAGAAGTAGGTGGCAAAGGCACATGCTGGAACAGCTTTCATTGATTGGAAGAGAGCCGTTAGGTTATATTTTCTCTGAGGTGGCTGCTCAATTATTATTTGAGAGTTCCCAGAGACCTTATATAATTTTCTCATTAAGATTTATTATTATTAGGACATAACCTAAGGTAAGGTGAGATTGCCTTGTAATTATTTTTTCAGACAGAAAAATATACTGGTTCTATGCTGATATCTGCCGTGCAACAAAATGTCATAGGATCCAGTATACTGGCTCTATTAGCCTTCCATGCGGGGATGTTATATAAATTCAACAGTGAAATTTAGGGAGATTTTACCCAGTCCAAGAATGTTGCACCTTTTTTTTTATACACCCAAGAAAGACTGCAAGGGTGTTTTTGGAACCAACCATAGTAGGAACTAACATTCATTGAGTATCTTTCATGGGCCAGTTCCTTTACATAAATTCTGTCTAATCTTCACAACAACCAGCAAGGTAGGCATCAGAAAACCAAGGTTCTGAAACATTATACAATTCGCCCATGGTCATAAAGTTACACTGACAGAACTGCAGTGGGCTGTATTAGGACCTGTCTGCCATCACTATACCACTTTATGACAAAATATCTATTTGGAAAAATTGGGGACCAGAGGATTTAAAGAATTTCTCAGTTTCCCTATTTTTCCTCTGATGGTCTTTTCGTTGGTTAGAGTTTGAGTGGGATCGAATGTGGGGGTGTCTGTATTCAGAACAATTCCACAGCCCCTCCACAGTCCCGGCTATGTAACAATTTCCTTCCTGCAAAACCTCACCTGGGATTTGGCAGGGGTTGCGGGAGGAAGAGTAGAGATGGAGGCAGGGGGGTAGGTTAGTTAGAATAGCTGGATAGTTCTTCTCTTACCTTTAAGTTACTTATGAATTTCCGGACAACTCATTGGTTAACTCTTCTCTTGCTCGGGATATTATTATTATTTTCTATTTTGGGGGAGGTTGGGAGTTAAGGGTTTGGAATCTGAAGGAAATTCCTCAAATGATTTGCCACTAGATCCAAAATAAGTTAAGGTCAAAGACATTCCTTCGTCTGTTTTGGGAGAGGACTGGGTGGGGGTGGGGTGGGGGGGAGGGAGGTGGATTCTGGGTCACTTCTTATATCCAGATAACACTGAAGGGATTAGGAGGGATCCCCCTTGAAAAGACCGCCTCACATTCCCGCTCTCAGGTGAAGGTCCGAGTGCCAGGATTGTTCATGTACCTTCTGGAGAGAAGGAAAAGGTGCAAAGATGCTCAGGGCCTGAAGATTGGGAAGTGGGGAGGGGACCCATCAAGCTCGGTGGGGACCGAGGGGCTTCCGGCTCCCGGGAGGCGTCGTCGGGGGCGGGCAGGGGACCCGAGGGCGGCGCGGGGAGCACTCAGCCCCCGCCAACCCCAGGCCGCGTTCCCTCGCGTTCCCTACCGCTCGTGCCCTGGCGGCCGCCGCAGTCCCGGCGCCGTAGCCGGGCGTGGGGCCCAGGGGGCGCTGTGGCCCAGCGGCGCCGGCGGCAGGAGCGGCCACGGCGACGCTGGAGGCTTCGCGGAGGATCCCCGCCTGCAGCACCTCGGTCGTCCCGCCGCAGCCTTGCGCCCCCGGCCCGGCTCAGCGGCGCTCCTGCGGGATCCGCGTGGCTGCGGCGGCCCGGGAGCCCGATGCGGTCTGGCGGGCGCCGGGCCTCAGCAACAGCGGCGACCTCAGCCCCTGCAGGAGTGGGAGGCTTCGCGGCGGCGCCTGGGGCCGGGCCGGTGCCCTCCGGAGGAGGCTGTCGGCTCGGGGACGACCCCCCGGGCCATGCTGAGGCGGCAGCGGCAGCTGCTCGAGGTGAGTGTGGTGCGGCGCGGTCCCGGGCTCGCTGGCCTTCGGCCGCCCAGGAGGGCCCTGGCGGCAAGTCCTCGGGCCGGGCGGACGGGGCGTCCTGCCGCGGCGGCCGCCTCCCCACCCCGCGGCTCGGGCGGGGGCTGGGGGTGGCTCAGACCTTCCTCCTCGCGTCCCCCGAGAAGCTGGAAGCGCGTGGGGGGCGACTAGGCCCCGCGACGCCGGGAAGCCCTCGCTCCGGCCTGGGCAGCGGGGCGGCCGGGTGTGTGAAGCCGGGGGCTGGCAGGGGCGCTGGCAGCCTTTGGATTGGCCGCGGGCCTGGGAAAGCGCAGCCTCTTCAGGGCCCCGCACGTACATCCCGGAGGGAGGCAGAGGACGCCTGTTTGCGAACAGCCTGGGCTTTTCCGCGCCCGGTGCTGAGTCCCGCAGAGTCCCGGGGGGAGGGGCGCGAGGGCAGGGTGAGAGAGCCGGCGCCGAAAGTGCGGGGCCCGAAAGCCCTTGGAACTCCTGGAGTGTCATTCCCCCACCTGACTGGGCTGAAAACAACCGTTTGCGTCTTATTTGAGGTGCAATTTCATGGGAGCTCATCTCTGCCTTCTTCTGTTACGTTTTGCTGCTAAGCGTGGTCTGTCTTGGAGAAAGCCCCCTTCCAGCTTTGCGATGTTAAGTTTCCTAGATAAATACTGACAATTAGAAAAACATCGTGTTTTTTTTTTTTTTTAAACGAAGGTCTGGTCCCCCATCCCCACCCCTGCCATAAGAGTGTAAATATTTTAATGCCTCAGTCCTCGTTACAAAATTGTTTCCCTAAATAGATCCATAGGATGAATAAGATGATTTTAAAGTCACGCTAACTATCCTAATAACATACCTGACAGAAATAGGACATATTCTAAATTTTAGTAGGTAAGTGATTTGTCCTAGTATGAATGTAAAAAGAAAAGTTAGTGATCATGATTTGATACCTTAGTCAGATATTTGAGTATTTATAGTTAATGAGAAACGTGGTTCGGATTATTCTTGTTTTCTGTTATGCATGTGAAGGTTGTAGAATTAATTGCTTATAAAACTTATAATCCTGAAAAAAATATGCTTATTGTAGAAAATTCGGAAAGTACACAGAGGTGCATGCCAACCCTCAGTAAATATTTAATAATGGGGGAAAATTCACCCATAATCTGACAGAACATTTTGATGGTCATTTAAAGTTTAAAAATGGGCTTGTATTATTGGTGATTTTTAAGTGATAATTTTTGTGTTAGGTTTAGAGTTAACCGTTCCATTTTACTGTTGAACAGCCAGTCATTTATATTAGACCTATAAAAATGTTTTACTAAATTACATTGCAGTCATAGTCGATTTCCTCAATTAAAACAGAATTTAACATAGGTGACTACCGAAAAGACCCCTAATTTACCTCCTGTGCAGTGTGTGAAGCTCCAGGTGGTAGGAGGTTTTGTGTGTTAAATGCTTTTGGGGGACCTATCCTATTAGATGCCATAGTCTAGTATTGTTTTTGGAAGATTTTTGCTTAACTATAACTGTAAAACAATGGCCTTCATTAAAACATTTTGGGGAGGTAGATTAAGTTTAAACAAATCTAATTCAGTTCTTAATGTGTCTCTAAAGACTACCAACATTAGAATCAGCTAAGAGTGCTTATTAAAATATGCAGATTGCGGGCCCCTTGAATCAGAATTTTTCGAGATGGTGATGATTCAAGAGCTTCATTTTTATCAAGCTAGTCAGTTCTTAGTCCTTCTAAAGTTTAAGTATCACTGGTAAAATTAATTAATCTTGTCAAGCTGAATGAAGGTATCTGTTTTCTAGCAAATCTATAAGTCTTAAGTGGCAGTACAGTCATTTCTTATAGTAACAGATCATTCATTATCTCATACATGATGTGGTGTTATATTCTTAGAAAAATAATATTTTGAGGGACAGCTGATTCAATCAAACACATTTTTGAGAGCCTTTTCTGGTAGCTGTGTTGTTACAGTAGTATACCTGCCTACTTACCTTGGCTCTTAATCTTGAATTTCAATGTCGTTGTCTGTAAAATACAGATAGTTATTATACTTATGCAAGGCTTTTAGGGTAAACGCATTTGGAAAAGTTTTGTAATCTGTGAAGATCTTTGTAAAATTTTAGCTACTAATATTAAGTGTGAGATCCTGTCTTTGGTGTTCTAAGAACCAGGAAATGACCAGGTCTCTGTGAGCAACTAGGTAATTGTGGAAGCAGGACATGTTTAATTAAATGTTATAAGGCAGAACCAGACAAGTGTAATCGAGGGAAACATGCTGGCTCTCTCTTTAAAGCTTCTATGTTTAATCCAGTAGCTTGCCCTTTACAGATATTAATAATTTTTATATATGTTCATTCCTTCTTCTGTTTCCTGATTCAGTGTTTTATTTTTTAAGGAAAAAAATCATATATGTTACTTGTGAGGAATAATTTTACATTAGCTCCTTTAGAAACATGGTATGTGTGTGTGGGAGGCTCAAGAGGCAGGGAATATATATTACATGATTCTTTGGTGTGTTTATGAGTGAGTGAGTGATAGTTGCTCAGTCGTGTCTGACTCTTTGCAACCCCATGGACTGTAGCCTGCCAGGCTCCTTGGTCCATGGAGTTCTCCAGGCAACAGTATTCAAGTGGGTTGCCATTTCCTTCTTCAAACAGAAAAATTAAAAATTAAAAAGAAGATGTGAGTGGAGTTGATCCCATTTCTTCCTCTGTTACATTCCATTCAATAAACTTTTATTTAGCACTTTTTTTGTACTGGCCACAGACTAGTAGCACAGGCATAAAGCTTATTTAAAAGATAACTGCTTGAATTTTAACTTAAATTCTCATGTTCCTAAATGGTGTGTTTTCTGGTTAATTGCATGATGTGGTGCAGAGCCTGGAGTCAGATGTGAGTATGTATCCTTTCTGCAGTGTTACCTACACCCTAGAGCAATGTGACGTTTAGATCCTGAGTTTTTTCTTAGGTGCTGTTGGAGTAATAGTACCCCTTACTACTCAGGCATTCCATGAGATAAAAGTAATCAAAAGCAGTTAGTTCAGTGTCTGTCACATACAAGGTGCTCAATAAATATTTAATTCCATTCCTTATTTGGGGGAAAACAAGAACAAAACCAGGCATTGGAATTTCTGTGTGACTTAAAACTTGGTAGCTTTAATTTTTTAGAGAATAAGTTTACTTTTGGACTTTAAAAACAAATTTTTTTTTGATGGAAAACTATTTTGATCTTAACTGTTACACATATTTTCCATTTCATTTTTAGCTAATGAATTAACTATTCCCGGTTTTTAGCTAAAAATTAGCCATTCTCTGTGAAAATATATACATGTTACATTTTCAGAATTTTGTTGATTGTCAGTTATTCATTTTCAGAGTTTTCCATGATCTTTGGTTTTACTTGCATTTTATAGAACAGTATTCTTAATATATAATAATCAGTGAGAGGTACATAGTTGCAGTTACTGAATAGAAATAGTTCTTATACTTAGTTTTCAAAAAGCAGTATCAGTTTATTGATGAATCTTCAAAACATAGACTTTTCCTTACATACTGCTGTAAATTAGAACTAGATTTTTATAACGTGGCAGATATGGGGTCCAGTCTTTTCTTATAACCCATTAACCCTGGACAGGTTTCTTACCCCTTATAAGCCTCAATTTATTCTCCTATAAAATGAAGCTGATAATGCCCACCTTATGGGATTATAGCAAGGATTAAATGATATAATGTGTAAGTCAGAGCTGTAATTCAACCCCATGAGTCCTGCTAAATCAGTGTTACCCTGGAAGTGGGAAATATACTTCTTGTTTACTTCTGTTTGAAAGAGCTTGAAAGATGATTATTTATAGAGTTTACTATAAGAAAATAAAATCAATATAATCAATATGTAACTATTAGATATTGCTAAATTAGGGAGAAGCTAAAGTATCAGAATTAGTATTTTAATTGTGTAGTTAGGATGTCTTATACTTTATAATACTCTCAGGCTTATTTAATAAAATAATTTAAATGTTGTGCATGCATCTGTGTGTGTGCTCAGTCACTAAGTCGTGTCCAAGTTTGTCACTAAGTTTGTGACCCTGTGGACTGTAGCCCGCCAAGCTCTTCTGTCTATGGGATATCCCAGGCAAGAATAATGGAGTGGGTTGCCATTTCCTTCTTCAGGGGATCTTCCTGACCCAAGGATTGAACCCGTGTTTCCTGCTTGGGCGGGTGGATTCTGAGCCACATTTTGTTGCTAAGTTGTGTCCGACTCTGCTGTCCCATGAACTCAGCATGCCAGGCCTCCCTGTCCATCACTGTTTCCTGGGGTTTGCTCAGACTCCTGTCCATTGAGTCAGTGATGCCATCCAGCCATCTCGTGCTCTGTCGTCCCCCCCTCCTCTTGCCCTCAATCTTTCCCAGCATTAGGGCCTTTTCCAGTGAGTCAGCTCTTGGCATCAGGTGGCCAAAGTATTGGAGCTTCAGCTTAATCGTCAGTCCTTCCAATGAATATTCAGGGTTGATTTCCTTTAGGACTGACTGGTTTGATCTCCTTGCTGTCCCAGGGACTCGCAGGAATCTTCTCCAGCACAGTTAACTTTCTAACTCCGTGCAGTTAGAAGGCGTCAGTTCTCTGGCGCTCAGGCTTCTTTATGGTCCAGCTCTCACATCCGTACATGACTACTGGAATACCATAGTTTTGACTATCTGGACCTTTGTCAGCAAAGTGATGCCTCTGCTTTTTAATATGATATCTAGGTTTGTGATAGCTTTTCTTCCAAGGATCAAGTGTCTTTTAATTTCATGGCTGTAGTCACTGTCTGCAGTGATTTTGAAGCCCAAGACAATAAAATCTGTCACTGCTTGCTTTTTTTCCCCCTTCTATTTGCCATTAGAGTGGTATCATCTGCATATCTGAAGTTGTTGATATTTCTCCTGGCATTTTTGATTCCAACTTGTAATTTATCCAGTTCAGCATTTCACATGATGTACTCTGCATGAGTTAAATAAACAGGATGACAATATACAGCCTTGATGTACTCTTTTCCCAGTTTTGAACCTGTCTGTTGTTCCATGTAAGGTTCTAATTCTGTCACTGTTTCCATTGGAAGAAAAGCCACCACAAACCTAGACAGCATATTAAAAAGCAGAGACATTACTTCACTGACAAAGGTCCATATAGTCAAAGCTATGGTTTTTCCAATAGTCATATATGGATGTGAGAGTTGGACCATAAAGAAAGCTGAATGCTGAAGAATTGATGCTTTTAAACTGTGGTGTTGGAGAAGACTCTTGAGAGTTCCTTGGACTGCAAGGAGATCCAACCAGTCAATCCTAAAGGAAATCAGTCCTGAATATTCATTGGAAGGACTGATGCTGAAGCTGATGCTCCAATACTTTGACCACCTGATGCGAAGAAATGACTCATTGGAAAAAACCCTGATGTTGGGAAAGATTGAAGGCAGGAAGAGAAAGGGACAACGGAGGATGAGATGGTTGGATGGCATCACAGACTCGATGGACATGAGTTTGAGCAGGCTCCGGTAGTTGGTGATGGACAGGGAAGCCTGGCGTGCTGCAGTCCATGGGGTTGCAAAGAGTCAGACACGACTGAGTGACTGAACTGAACTGAACGTTCTAATTGTTGCTTCTTGACATGAAGATGGGTTTCTCAGGAGACAGGTCAAGTGGTCTGGTATTTGCATCGCTGGCACCCCACTCCAGCACTCTTGCCTGGAAAATCCCATGGACAGAGGAGCCTGGTGGGCCGCAGTCCATGGGGTCGCTAAGAGTCGGGCACGACTGAGCGACTTCACTTTCACTTTTCACTTTCATGCATTGGAGAAGGAAATGGCAACCCACTCCAGTGTTCTTGCCTTGAGAATCTCAGGGACGGGGGAGCCTCATGGGCTGCCATCTATGGGGTCGCACAGAGTCGGACACAACTGAAGCGATTTAGCAGCAGCAAGAATATTCCACAGTTTGTTGTGATCCACACAGTGAAGGATCCACACTATGCTAAAGTCATAGTCGATGAAGCAGAAGTAGATGTTTTTCTGGAATTTCCTTGGTTTCTTTAGCAAGGAATTTGATCTCTGATTAGCAATTTGATCTCTGGTTCCTCTGCCTTTTTAAAACCCAGCTTGTATATCTGGAAGTTCTCAGTTAACGTACTGATGAAGCCTAGCTTGAAGGATTTTGAGCATAATTTTACTGGCATGTGAAATGAACACAATTATTCGGTAGTTTGAACATTCTTTGGTATTGCCCTTCTTTGGGATTGGAAGCCACTGCTGAGTTTTTCAAATTTGCTGTCATATTGAATGCAGCACTTTCACAGCATCATCTTCTAGGATTTGAAGTAGCTCAACTGGAATTCCATCGCCTCCACTAGCTTTGTTCATAGTGATGCTTTCTAAGGCCCACTTGACTTCACATTCCAGGATGTCTGGCTCTAGATAAGTGACCACACCCATCGTGGTTATCCTGGTCATTAAGACTTTCTGTATACTTCTATATATTCTTGCCACATCTTCTTAATATCTTCTGCTTCTATTAGGTCCTTGCCACTTCTGTCCTTTATTGTGTCCTTCCTTGCGTGAAATATTCCCTTGATATTTCAAATTTTCTTGAAGAGATCTCTAGTCTTTCCCATTCTATTATTTTCCTCTATTTCTTTGCATTGTTCAGTTAAGACCATCTTATCTCCTTCCTATTCTCTGGAGCTCTGCATTCAATTGGGTATATCTTTTCCTTTCTCCCTTTCTTTTCACTTCTCTTCTTTCCTCAGCATATTTGTAAAGCCTCTTCAAGCAGTCACTTTACCTTCTTGCATTTTTTTTCCTTTGGGATTTTTGTGGTCGTTGCCTCTTGTACAGTGTTACGAACTTCTGTCCATAGTTCTTCAGGTACTCTGTCTGCCAGATCTAATCCCTTGAATCTATTAGTCACCTTCACTGTATGTTCATAAGGGATTTGATTTAAGTATACCTGAATGACCTTGTGGTTTTCCCTACTTTAGTCAATTTAAACCTGAATTTTGCAGTAAGGACTCATGATCTGAGCCACAATCAGCTCCAGGTTGTTTTTGCTGACTGTGTAGAGCTTCACCATCTTCGGCTGCAGAGGATATAATCAATCCGATTTCGGTATTGACTATCTGATGATGTCCATGTGTAGAGTTGTCTCTTGCCTTCCCTATGACCAATGTGTTTTCTTGGCAAAACTCTGTTAGCCTTTGCCCTGCTTCATTTTGTACTCCAAGGCCAAATTTTCCTTGGTATCTCTTGACTTCCTGCTTTTGTATTCCAATCCCCTATGATGAAAAGGACACCTTTTTTGTTTTGGGTGTTATTTCTAGAAGGTCTTGTAGGTCTTCATAGAAGTGGTCAGTTTCAGCTTCTTCAGCATCAGTGTTTAGGGCGTAGACTTGGGTTACTGGGATGATGAATGATCTGCCTTGGAAACAAACTGAGATCATTCTGTTGTTTTGAGATTGCACCCAAGTACTGCCATTTCTGACTCTTTTGTTGACTATCAAGTCTACTCCATTTCTTCTAAGAGATTCTTGCCACAATAGTAGACATAATGGTCATCTGAATTAAATTTTCCCATTCCCGTTCATTTAGGTTCACTGATTCCTAAGATGTCAGTGTTTACTCTTGCCATCTCCTGCTTGATCACGTCCAATTTACCTTGATTCATGGACCTAACATTCCAGGTTCCTATGCAGTATTGTTACTTACAGCATTGAACTTTATTTTCACCACCAGACACATCCACAACCGTGTGTCGTTTCTTCTTTGGCCCAGCCTCTTCTTTCTTTCTGGAGCTAGTAGTAGTTGCTCTCTGCTCTTCCCAAGTAGCTTGTTGGACACCTTCCAACCTGGGGGAGCTCCTCTTCTGGTGTCATATCTTTTTGCCTTTTTATATTGTTTATGGGGTTCTTGGGGCAAAAATACTGGAGTGGTTTGCCATTTTCTTCTCCAGTGGACCATGTTTTGTCAGGACTCTTCTCTGTAACCCATCCATCTTGAGTGGCTCTGCAAGGCATGGCTCATAGCTTCATTGAGTTACACAAGCCCCTTCGCCACAATAAGGCTATGATCCATGCAGGGGTTTATGGATAACACCAGTTTAATTTATCCATTCAATTTGGGTTATTTCAACTTTTTCACTATCATGAATTATGTTGCTTTGGATATTTTATGTGGTTTCACTTCTCTTGGGCGTATACTTAGGAGTGAAATTGCCAGGGTCAAATGGTAACTATTTAAACCTTTTTGAGGAACTGCACCATTTTACATTACCACAGATTCTTCACATCCTCAAAACACTTGTTATCTGTCTTTTAAATTACTGTATAGCCATCCTAGTGGGTGTGAAGTGGTAAGATCAGGCTTTATTTGAGATTTGTAACTTTTATTTACAGTTGTTGAAACTTTTACTTGCAGATAAATTTGCCAGATTCCTCAATGAGAAGGGGTTTATGGCTTGAGGATGAATGCCGTGAACTTTTTAGTTTCATGTTTAGTAAACAGTGAGCTGGTTAACCACATTGGGTGGTGATGAAGAAAGTGGTATGGCGACTTCAACTAAAAGATTGAATTCTAAGAATTTTTGTCAATAAAATGCAGTTGTAAACCTTAGGTTTAGTTTTCTGGTAACTGCTAAAATATTTCTTTACAGTTGCAAATTTACCTATTAACGTTTCTAATCACTCAGTTCTGACAAGTTTTAAGGTTTGTTATTACCTCCCCATGAGATGTAATTCTGTATAAATACAGATTAGTCAAAAATACAAATTATTTACAGCAAAGTTCTTTATACTTGTATGTAGGATGGTCCCCTATTGTTTGTTCCCATTCAGGTTATTAACCTGTTCTGTGAGGTTTTGTTTGGCACAGTTCAAAGTCAGCAGTAATGACTTGCTTATGTTTCTAAAGTTTTTTCAAACTAGTTAGGAAATTCTCCAGGGAACCATTGTTTGAGTAAACAGAATGCATTTTGGGGCTTCATTCTACATACAGTGGATCACCTTCAGTATTTTCCCATTTGATTATGATCACTGTTAGATCTTTTAATGCTGACTTTGAACTGAGTGAGCTGAAAGTTATACAAGATTGTATAACTAGTTTTTACACAGTGTTATAGTTGCTTTGGATGCCATAATTTCTATATAGTTATAAAAAAAACAGTTCTGGAGTCTTTTGCTGGGATTAATGAAAAGGTAAACATTTCTGTTTGTAATATGGTTCTTCTTTAACCTCTCATGGTAAGGTTTGGGAGCTTATCTGCTGGAATTCATTTTATTTAAATGAAGAAAGATAAATGATAAATGTTTTTATTACTTTAAACCTCAGCGGAGCCTATCTCAGAATTCCCTTTATTAAAATAAAGAGCAAGCCGTATCAAAATTTTGTGAAAATATTCCCTCAAGGTTTATGTAAATGTTAGTCTCCATTTCTCATTTTAAATTGAGAGAAACAATCTCTAAAAAGTACCTGAAGTAAAACACTGCCACTTTGAGAAAAAAATTTTAAACTTCAGAATTTCATCATTTAGACCTTCTTGTGATTCTGGTGATGTAATAGCTGTCCATAGTTTTTTGTTTGCTTGTTTGTTTTTAAATAGTAGCTAAAGTAAATTATTTTTTAAATTATCATGAGGTCACTCTTAGAATCAGAGGTTAAAAAGATTGAAATTCTTTATTCTGGCACAGCCCTTCTGGTCTGCTTCCAACCTGATCATTTCTCACTCTTATTTCTGCTTACCCCATTATCCAGTGCTCCCAGGTTAACAAAGTTTTCTTTGATTTCTTTTGCCTTTTATTACTTATTTGTGTAATGTACAAAAGTTTTATCAACAGTGTGCCATCTTTCTTATAGGTGTTTCATGTCTGTTATTTACAATTCTTTTTTTTTTTTTTAGAATTCTTAAAATGATCCTATAATATCCATGTTGCCATGGATGTTCTACAGCTGAAGAAACTGAGGCTTAGAGAGTTTTATTGACTTTCCTAAGCCCACATCCATGATTCAAACCATGTAACTGACTGCAAAGTCCAGTCTTTTTCATCAAGTGAACTTCCCCATGTGTTCTGCATTTGTTTTATCCTAAGATTTTCCATACTGCTTTAGGAAGTATTCAAATTAGGAGAGCATAACTTTAGTTGATAGATTTTGGTGGATGTTTGCCTTTGAAATGTGCTACTGGCACATAGCTATTTGTATTCATTTTAAAAAATGTATATGTGCATGTATTTTGGGAATTTCAGCTTTCATACACTTATTTTTGAAGTAGATAAAGTGCCTGCTTTGTGATTAGTAGGTAAGTATAATAACTAACCTCTGGACCTCATTTCTCTGATCTGAAATTGAGTGCTGGGCTAGATGTTAAGGCTCTTTCCACACTTAATAGTCTGTTCAATATTTCTAAAGAAGAGCTCAATGAAAAGATAGTTGGTATGTGAACAACTCTAGGCAATGGTGACTAAATGTCATGAAATAACAGAATGGGTGGCAGTGGTCTATTGGTAGTGGCTGAGGAAGATAGGAGAATCAAGGTCAAGGGATTGTGATTTACAGAAATGTATTCCCTGAATGATTACAGAGAATGTAGTTCTGAATAAAAACACAGAAACTCTGGAAATTAGCTGGATGAATAGTTTGTGGCTAAGGTCTCTTCCCTCTCTACCTGTTATTCCTTCTTTTGCCCTTTTTTGTTGTTGTTGTTGTTTTTTATTCTTTTTTGGCTGTGCCATGCAGCTTGTGGGATCTTAGTTCCCCAACTAGGGATCAAACCCGCACCCTTGGCAGTGAAAGCACTGAGTCCTAACCACAGGACTGCCAGGGAATTCCCTCTTCTGCCCTTTCTTGTGATGTTTATATTTGTGTAAAATGCATGTAAAACTGTGTTATGTGAAAATAACCAGGTCACCACTAGCACACTTGAAATAATTAAAGCTTTCATATTGCTCATAAAGTGGGAATTCAGTAATTAAAATGTGGACCCATTACTGTGGATCTTAAGAGAATTTGTTCATAAAGCAAAGTAGGGTGTGTTTTGCCTTAAAAAGGATGAAATGCATTTTAATGACAATTTTTATATAGCCTACCCACCCTGAAGGTATTAGATATGCTAATATTGACATGTAGGTAATCAGGTGATGTTTTGGCTGGCTGGAGAATTGTTACCCAGCTAGAAAATGATCATGCTTTTTCTTGTTAGCTTCTGGAGTCTTTGAATCAATGATGACTTAGCAAAGAAATAATCGTTGACCAGAAGCAAGGAAGTGTTCTTTAGTCAAATAAATTTGTTTTTCCCCAGCATACTAGATCCCTCAGAGATTCGTAACTGCACATTAGTATTTTAAAAACTGAAGAGTAAAAGTAAACAATTTGTTTCACTTTATTTAGCAGTCTGTTACTCAGACTAATTGATTGTGGAACCATTTTTTCCACATGACACTTAGTAGTACAGCTTTTACTATCTAGATCAACTTTCATCTGTTTTATAAAGCCTCACTCTTCACAATATCCATGGTGATTTCAACCCTCCAGTGATTGGCCCTGATTATTTCTGAAGGACTTCATTCTGTTGTTGGTTACTGCTGATTATTAGAAAATTTCTTTTATAATTAAGATCTGCTTTTCTTTAGTATCTGTCCTTTTGTTGTTTACCTCCAAAATTATACAGAATAAACATTTGCTCTCCTTTTAATATCTGAAGATGACAAGATAATTTCTTGTCTTCCCTGGTGTAGTGGCTCAAAGCTCACACTGCCTGGGATCATATTTTAGTTTCACTGCTTTTGCCTTGTGATCTTGCACAAGTCATCATCTCTGTGCCTCAGTTTCCTCGTCCATAAAGAGGGAATAACAGTAATACTTCAGTAGGCTAAATGGGATGATCCATATAAAGAGCTAATTACATAGTGTGTTGGTTTGGTCCCCTGGGAATCACTGAGCTGGCTGCCCATGAAGGGAAAGGGAGAGGAAACTGAACTGACCAAGGAGAGCTTCAGTCTGTGATGCACACCTGGGGGCAGGTGGGGGGGAATCTCAGTCAACTCAATAAGAAACTCAAGAGCAAAAACTTCTCATTAGAAGAAATGGCTAGGTTCTAGAACACCCACCGAGTTTAGTCGCAGGCTAGGAGCTGCCCAGGCCTCCCTGGTGGCTTAGCGGTAAAGAATCTGCCTGCCAGTGCAGGAAATGTGAGTTCGATCCCTGGGTGGGGAGGATCCCCTAGGAAAGGAAATGACAGCCTACTCCAGTGCTCTTGCCTGGGAAATGCCCAGTCCATGGGGTTGCAAAGAATCGGACTAAACAACAGAGAACTGCCCAGAAGAGTATGGCCTCCACTGGAAAGCTGAGATGAATTCTGATATGCTGCAGCTGGAGCACATGAATGCAAGTTCTTTTTTGAAGGGAGAGACAAGTGAATGCTGTATGGATCTATGTCTCTAAACATTTTCTGAGAGCAACTCCTCCCTTTTCCCTGGCCTTCTCTTCCTGATGGGAAAGTTAGAAGAAGTAGGACAGTGAGACAGGCCTCAGCCTTCATCTCTGTAGCTCGTCTTAGGGTCAGAGTGGTTCTCATTGTCTCTTCCACTATCCAGTCTGAATTCTTGCCATCAGCTATCATTTCTGAATGTCTTGGTGGTTTATCTAGTGATACGACCCAAACCTTTTTGAGGGGTCTGAAAAGCATACTCTTCTAAGGGTGAAGTGGTTGTGTTTTTCCATTCACAGTCACAATTGGGCAGGGGAGTATCAAGTGGTACCCAGTAGATCATCTGAATTCCACACATACTCCTTGATCCCATTATGTAACAGCAGCCCTACTTCTGCTGAGGATGAGGTTTAATTAGCTCTGCCATGGTAGTGATTCTTCTTGTCTCCTGGTCCCTGGACACACAGAGTCTCAAATGCTCAGGTATGATCCTTGATATATCTCCTGGCAAGTGTGCTCAGGACCTTTAACTCTGTAGAGCCCAGTGTTTGGGAATCCACTGGAGGCTTCCAGTGGCTCACTGGGGATGATGGTAAGTGGGGGGTCATTTCGGCTTTTACCTTTTGGTTTTGAACCCATGGGTTCTTAGACCCAATTGGAAACATAGCTTTGAATCAGTACATATACTGCATCCTAGAGGATAGCACACCATTCTTGCCTCTGAGCTGGTACATTGGTTGTGTCCTTAGTAGGTCATTTCAATAATCTGTAAGCCTGGCTGCCTTTTTGTGGTGCTGTTATGTGATAAGACCACTTGATCCCATGGATATGGGCCCACTGCCATATTTCCTTCATGATGAAGTGGTTCCCTTATGTGGGATTCCATGTTTGTGGGTCAAGTACTCTCTAAGCCCTTTTTTAGTCATGTGGCTGGAGCTCTATTGGCAGGAAACACAAACCCATACCTGGAATAAGAATCTTTTGAATACTCATGAGGATCAGTCACTGGCCGTTTCAAAAGGAAGTAACACAAGTGGTCAGCTTGTCATCTAGAGCCAGTTGGTCTGCTTGAGGTATAGTGCTGCCCTGGGGGCTCCGTGTTGGTCTCTGCTGCTCGTAGGCTGAATATTCAGAGTTGGCAGTAGCCTGATTAAGCCTTGGTGAGCGGGAGTCCATGCCTCTTCCTTTGTGTCCTTCTTCACTTCTGTTGGAGTGGCTTCTCTGTTTGTGTCTCCATATGCCAGTTCTGGGGTGGCTCATGTCAGCTGTCTGAGTCATTTTGTCTACTTGGTTATTTGCCTCTTCTGCATTGGATGCTTTCTGGTGGACATTAACACCTGGAAAAGATTTCCACACTTTATGTTCACTCCCGTATGTTAAATCATTTATCTCCACTCACATCTTTTTGCATCCATTGTACAGTCTTTTTCCTTAAAGACCCCTAACCAGGTACTCAATCCATTTGCATTGCCCATAAGTCTCTATATTCTTGTCTCAGGCCACTTTTCTTTCTGCACAAAGTGTATCAAAACTCCATCTTTAGGGAGACTTTCCCTTTCCACTGTCAAGGTCACCCCTAAGCGTAACTGTAATGAAGCTGTTGGGTTTTTGGTTTTAAATTTTTATTTATTTATTTGGCTGCACGGGGTCTTATTTGTGGCATGTGATCTTTAGTTGTGGCATGTGGAATATAATTGCCTGACCAGGAATCTAACCTGGGCCCCCTGCATTGGGAGCATGAAGTCTTAGCCACTGGACCAGCAGGGAAGTCCCTGAAGCCTTCCCCAGCCCCACTCTCCACACCACCACCCCCGCCCCGCCCCCCAGGGTGCATTCACATACTGACTTGACTTGTAAGCCAAACTTCGGTTATGTCCTCCTTAAGTTGATTTCATGCTGGTGCTGCTTAGTCACTTCAGTCCTGTCTGACTCTGTGACACCCTCTGGACTGTAGCCCACCAGGCTTCTCTGTCCATGGAATTCTCCAGGTAAGAGTACTGGAGTGGGTTACCATGCCCTCCTCCAGGGGATCTTCCCAACCCAGGGATCGAACCAGGGTCTTCTGCATTGCAGTTAGATTCTTTACCACTGAGCCACCAGGGAAGCCCCAAGTTGGTTTCATAGGATCCCCAAACAGTTATAGATGTGAGCTGAGGAAGGGTGCTGGTACAGCTGTGGTAGATGTCAGGGAAGTCTTGCCTGCCTACTTACAGAGCTTACTTGTGCCCTGTGGTTCTACTTGGGTTTGATTTTTGTTATACTATTTCTGTCTCATAATGGATTGGTGCTGAGCTCACTTGACTTTACGACTTGGAGAGCTTCCTGTTCAGCCCTGCTTATGGGGAGTTCTGGACATACGGTGCCCAATAGTCAAGTGTTCTATCTCTTCCAGAGCCCAGTAGCACACCAGGAACTGTTTTACTAATAGCATGACTTTTCTGCAGAACTCCAGGGGCCTGCGTTGTAACTCTCCCACTGGGGCTTGCTATAAATGCTGTCCTGCAACTTTTCCCACCATTTATACCTCCAGTGGCATAGGAACTGCTTGCTGTACAACCTGGATCTACTGCAGTTGTTTATGCTGCTCAAAGCTGACAGCGTTTCATGCTACTCAGTACATGGGCCAGAGCAGTGTATAGAATGTGTTATAGCTAGAATCTGAAGAAATCTACCAGATCTTGTGCTTCCCTTTTTTTTTTTTTTTTAATAGTGGAGATACAAGGTGCAGCAATTTGTCTTTTGCTTTGGGGAAGGGGGTGTTGGCATAACCTTAACCACTGGATTCCCAAAACTTCATTGAAATGGCAGACCCCTGAATATTTGTAGTTTTTCTCCCATCCTTTGGATATATATCTTTTGACATGCTAGCCACCTCTTGTTCATTTTGCACAAACCACATCATGCCGTTGATTTAAAAGGTAAGTGTTCTCTTCTGAGTTCAGGTCTCTTTGGACTATATTATGACAAGGTATGACAGTTAATAAAGCCCTGAGGCAAAACTGAGTGTATACTGTTGTTCACGCCACATGAAAGGAACTGTTTCTAATTGGGATAGAAAAGAGCTCGTTAGCCAGATCAGTGGCTGCATGCCATGTTGTGGTTGTTCAGTCACTAAGTCGTATCCAACTGTTTTGTGACCCCATGGACTATTGTCTGCCAGGCTCCTCTGTCCATGGGATTTCCCAGGCAAGAATACTGGAGTGGGTTGCCATTTCCTTCTCCAGGGGATCTTCCCAACCCAGGGATGGAACCTCCGTCTCCTGCATTGGCAGGTGGATTCTTTACCACTGAACCATCAGGGAAGTATTAATATCTGCCATTCCTCTTACCTCCACCCCAACACAATATTTTTTTGATTTACTCTTTTGGCCAAGAAGTGGGGAGACATTTTTAAGTCTCATTTGGCTTTAAACTGCTAAGTATGCCAATCCCATTTATATATTCAGGGCCTGGGAAAGTAACTGCTGGGTGGGTCAGTTGACAGTGGACCCACTGTAAACTAGACTTTGGCCAGGATTCTATTTATTACTTAGTTCCTATATTCCTTCCCCTGTAGTAGAGCCATAATGATGTTCCAGGTTTCCAGATATCAGCACTAACTTAGACTCTGTGGCCTGTTGTTCTTCAAATGCCTAGGTATTTTCCTTTCCCCACTATACCTATATCAGTTCAGTTCAGTTCAGTTCAGTCACTCAGTTGTGTCTGACTCTTTGTGACCCCATGAACCAACCGCAGCATGCCAGGCCTCCCTGTCCATCACCAACTCCTGGAGTCCACCCAGACCCATGTCCATTGAGTTGGTGATGCCATCCAGCCATCTAATCCTCTGTCATCCCTTTCTCCTCCTGCCCTCAATCTTTCCCAGCATCAGGGTCTTTTCAAATGAGTCAGCTCTTCACTTCACGTGGCCAAAGTATTGGAGTTTCAGCCTCAACATCAGTCCTTCCAGTGAACACCCAGGACTGATCTCCTTTAGGATGGACTGGATGGATCTCCTTGCAGTCCAAGGGACTCTCAAGAGTCTTATCCAACACCGCAGTTCAAAAGCATCAATTCTTCTCCACTCAGCTTTCTTTATAGTCCAACTCTCACATCCATACATTACCACTGGAAAAACCATAGCCTTGACTAGATGGACATTTGTTGGCAAAGTAATATCTCTGCTTTTGAATATGCTGTCTAGGTTGGTCATAACTTTCCTTCCAAAGAGTAAGCGTCTTTTAATTTCATGGCTGCAATCACCATCTGCAGTGATTTTGGAGCCCAGAAAAAAAATCAGCCATTGTTTCCACTGTTTCCCCCTCTATTTCCCATGAAGTGATGGGACCAGATGCCATGATCTTCGTTTTCTGGATGTTGAGCTTTAAGCCAACTTTTTCACTCTCCTCTTTCACTTTCATCAAGAGGCTCTTTAGTCCTTCTTACCTTTCTGCCATAAGAGTGGTGTCATCTCCATATCTAAGGTTATTGATATTTCTCCTGGCAATCGTGATTCCAGCTTGTGCTTCCTCCAGCCCAGCGTTTCTCATGATGTACTCTGCATAGAAGTTAAATAAGCAGGGTGACAATATACAGCCTTGACATACTCCTTTTCCTATTTGGAGCCAGTCTGTTGTTCCATATCCAGTTCTAACTGTTGCTTCCTGACCTGTATTTAGGTTTCTCAAGAGGCAGGTCAGGTGGTCTGGTATTCCATTCTCTTTCAGAATTTTCCACAGTTTCTTGTGATCCACACAGTCAAAGGCTTTGGCATAGTCAATAAAGCAGAAATAGATGTTTTTCTGGAACTCTCTTGCTTTTTCGATGATCCAGCAGATGTTGGCAATTTGATCTTTAGTTCCTCTGCCTTTTCTAAAACCAGCTTGAATATCTGGAAGTTCACGGTTCACATATTGCTGAAGCTCACCTGAATAAATAGTCCTAGATCCCTTTGGGGAAATATATATATAATATTTGTTGCAGTCAAATGCTCTTCCACTGAGCTATACCCAGAGAGAGGGTATGGGGAGGGAGGAGGGCGGGGGGTTCAGGATGGGGAACACGTGTATACCTGTGGCGGATTCATGTTGATGTATGGCAAAACCAATACAGTATTGTAAAGTAAAATAAAGTAAAAAAAAAAAAATTTTGTTGCAGGGTCTTATTCCTGAGGACCCAGCCATCTCTTTAAGTCCGTGGGTCTGGATCAGAAAACTGACTCAGATCCAGGAATTAGGCAAGGAATAGCAGCTATTTATTGAGGCAGGCACTGTCAGTTTTGTTTTATCTGTTCTTGCTTGCTTTGATTGTGAATGTGGTAATAAGCAGAACTATTGTTGATTGCCTATTTTGCTTTTATGACACCAAGTTCTTTAACTATCTCCACAGATCCCTGTGGTTCAGGCTTTATTGGCTATCTCCTACCTTGCAAGTTATGATGATAGTGTGGTCCACTAGCTTCTGGTTTTTAGTGCCACCACCTGGCTGCTGTTGCTTCCAAGCCCCATCATTGCCTTCATCAATGAACCAATTTCTATGACAGCCTCTACTGTAGAGGAGAGCCACCCCTTCTTAGTTATGCTAATGCCTGTCTCACTGTATATTCTAGTGGCCTTGGTGAGTGGTGTGTCTAATGGACCCTCTTATGGAACATAACTGTCTGGTGATTCTTCTGACCTCACATAATATATCCACTCCAGCATTCCACCCTTTCTGGAGCCTTTTAATCCCATCATCCATTCTCTGCCATGTTAATTCAGGCATCTGAACTTCATTCAGTGTGGGCTATTTTTTCCAGGCTTCTAGGAGTCACTCTGGCAGTGAGTTACCACATGCTAAATCCTTGTCACAGTGGTAATCCCCATATTCTGGGACAGTGGCCCTCCTAACCAGACTTTATCTTATTCAGTCATGTTTGACCTCCTTGATTAAACACTCTCAAAATCCATCACCATGGGTATCCTCATTGATCCACCTGGTATATGCTGGCTAATTCTTGGAGCACCTTTGGGGTGTTGTCTCTTTTCTCACTTATCAAGCCCAAGGTGTCCTTAACAGGATTAACATTAATTATTATCATGGCAACCAGGAGTGGAGGTGGGTGGCAGATTTTGAGGGGAGCTCTTGTTGCCTTGTGGGAGAGAGACCTCTGAACTGTGTTCCTGTAGAGGGGGAAGTGCCAAAGTCAAAGTCTTTGGAGGCAACCATCCTCCATGGTTTTATCCCTTCACCATCTATGGGATGGTGTTTATCCCTCACCATCTATCAGGCCTCCATGTTTTCCAAACCAGGACCCTGACCTTAAGAATAGCAAACTTGCCCTGACTGAGGATCCAGTCAGCTTTGAAGCCTTGCAGCCTTTAATTATCTCTTTCTGCTCTTTCACTGTAAATGATAAGGACTTCTTTGTGAGCTACCAGAGAGCCGCACTTAACTTCCAACAGTCAGCTGCCCCTGCTAGCGAGTCAGTGCCATGTAACAGCCAGCCAATCCCATTGTTCTTATTTGTCTTGTGCCCCTTACACTTTTCAGTCATCACAGTTACTACACCAGATGGAATATTCCTCTTTGGAAACATTTTCCCAAGAAAGTTTTATTATTTTCCCAGGAAGGTTTTAGCATTTGGGCCACCAGTTTGTTCCAGGGACTGCCCATGCCTCACACATCAACTGGATGAGATCCTTATTGCCAGCAGGACAGTAAGTGATCTAATTTCCAAACCCCATTTCTTACCTTCTGCTTTCTCAGTCCGTTTCTGGTACCAGCTGTGCCAGCTGGAGTTCTGGAAGTGAACTTCAAGACAGAGTTAGGAATACAAGAGGTATAAGGGAGAGGGGGTTCCCTGTGGCTCAGTTGGTAAAGAATCCGCCTGCAATGCAGGGGACCTGGGTTTGATTCCTGGGTTGGGAAGATCCCCTGGAAGTGGGAACGGCTACCAGTATTATGGCCTGGAGGATTCCATGGACTGTATAGTCCATGTGGTTGCAAGGAGCTGGACACGACTGAGTTACTTTCACAAGGTGGGGGGAGGACTCGTATGAAAGGAAAGAGGGAGGAAACAGAATCGGCAGGAAGAGCCTCAGTGTGATTCTGATCTGACAGAGTCTCAGACCCAGTGAGGGCTCCATCAAATATTCTTCATTAGAGCGTCCTGTATTAGACAGAAGAGTCCAGGCTTTAGTGCTGTGCTATGATCAGCTATCCAGGAAGAGAGTGGTCTTAGCTTGAAAGCTAGGGATCCTCAAGGGACTGTAGCTGGAAACTGCCATCTGACTTCTGGGCTATGCTATCAGTTACTGGTGGGCTGGAAGCCTACCTCCTCTGAATCTCCTTCTGCTATTCACACTGTTTGTTATTCCCTCTTTTCTCTGAAGTATGATCCATGGAGAAGGGGCTAGCTGAGTTTGCATGTCAGATGATTGTGCATGCTTTCATAAGACAACCATTACACTTTGGTATGCAGCACAAGTGCCTTATTCATACTGCCGTTTTTTCACACAGAACATTAAAAAGACATTTACTCAAGAGTTGGTTTAACAAAATTAATAATTTTTATTGCTTCATCAATCATGTGAAACTGGCATTTTTATTTTTAAATTGAGAGTACATGGCAGTGAAGAATATGACTACTAATACAATTCGGTGTTGCTGCCTTGATTCACGCCCAAGTGCAGAAAGCTCTTCCCACTTCTGCATTTGCTCCTCACAAATATGTCCACCAGTGCAAATGTCAATACAGTGAAAAAGGCATATTAAGTTGTTGTATCTTAGTATTATTATGAAAATGTGTGTGTGCTTAGTTGCTCAGTCATGTCCGACTCTTTGCCACCCCATGGACTATAGCCCTCCAGGCTCTTCTATTCATGGAATTCTTCAGGCAAGAATACTAGAGTGGGTAGCCATTCACTTCTCCAGGGGATCTTCCTGAGCCAGGGATTGAACCTGGGTCTCATGTATTACATGCAAATTCTTTACCGTCTGAGCACAAGGGAAGCCCATTATGAATTTTTTTTTTAATTGAGAGATGTAACTCACGTTTAACATTATGTTAGTTTCAGGTGTACAACAGAATGATTCAGTATATGTATGAAAATAGTTTTGACCTCATATACTTTTTGGAAGATCTCCTGGAGTCTGTGGACCGTGCTTTAAGAACTTACTCAACTCATCCCATATTGTGCTTAGATGCCTTCAGGCAGCCTGAAATTTGCTTATAAGATTTCCTAGCTTGTTTTTAAACTTGCATAAATTCAACAGCATTGTTAGATAAACTCCATTGAGTGATTGACTGACTTAATCAGTCTAGTAAATTTTAGAAGTCAGAGAGTACTTAAGAGATTTTCTGGGCTAGTTTCTTCTTTGGATAGATGAGTGTAATGAGGTCTAGGTTAGTACTTTTGTCTTTTAAGCTATTGATTTTATTTATCTAAATTGATTAAATTAAGAAACTTATATTCTTGAATATCCTTTTTCAGGACCAATTTTGTTACATGTTTGTCTAGATAAAAGTACTTTCAGTTTTTAAGATATTCTAATTATACATGAAACTTTAAAAAATAACAAAAAAAGACCAGCCTAGACAAGTCAATATGCATACCTTGAAAAGAAAAATTTATGCAGCAGACTTGTTCCTCAGATTCCACATTTATCTCAAATATCTCTTTCGATCTTTCTTACATTCTCTCTGGTGAACTAAGTGCTGTGTCTCTGTATACTCGTCTCTCATGGAAAATATTGTTGTTAGTCCCCTGACCCCCATTGGGCTGGAAATTTCTTATTTTCAGATAACTCTTGAGCATACATAATAAGTGATCTGTAAATGTGTGTGTTTTTTTTTTCGCTGCACCGTGTCGCTTGTATGATCTTAGTTCCCTGACCAAGGATCGAACCTGGAACTTGGCAGTGAAAACATGGAGTCCTAACCACTGGAGGAGAACCTAAATATATTATTTTTAAAAAACTATTTACTTGGCTGCGCTGGGTCTTCACTGCTGTGCGTGGGCTTTCTCTAGTTGGGGAAAGCAGGGGCTACTCTTTAGTTGCAGAACACGGGCTTCTCGTTGCAGTGGCTTCTCTTGATGCAGAGCACAGGCTCTGAGGTAGCTGCAGCTTGCGGGCTCTAGAGTGCAGGCTCCATAGTTGGGGCATACAAGATAGTCACCCTGTAGCATGTGAAATCTTCCCGAATCAGGAATCACACCCGTGTCCCCTGCACTGGCAGGCAGATTCCTAATGACTGCACCACCAGGGAAGTCCTAAATATATTCTTGAATAGATAGATGCTTGGATAAATTCACAGAATGGCCAAAAGATAGATTTTCCTTTTTGTTCATGCATAAATTTACCAGTGTCCAAGGGACCTGTATGCAGGTCAGGAAGCAACAGTTAGAACTGGACATGGTTCCAAATAGGAAAAGGAGTATGTCAAGGCTGTGTATTGTCTCCCTGCTTATTTAACTTCTATGCAGAGTACATCATGAGAAATGCTGGGCTGGAAGAAGCACAGGCTGGAATCAAGATTGCTGGGAGAAATATCAATAACCTCAGATATGGAGATGACACCACCCTTATGGGAGAAAGTGAAGAAGAACTAAAAAGCCTCTTGATAAAAGTGAAAGAGGAGAATGAAAAAGTTGGCTTAAAGCTCAACATCCAGAAAACTAAGATCATGGCATCTGGTCCCATCACTTCATGGCAAATAAATGGGGAAACAGTGGAAACAGTGTCAGATTTTATCTTTTTGGGCTCCAAAATCACTGCAGATGGTGACTGCAGCCATGAAATTAAAAGACGCTTACTCCTTGGAAGGAAAGTTATGACCAACCTAGACAGCATATTGAAAAGCAGAGACATTACTTTGTAAACAAAGGTCTGTCTAGTCAAGGCTATGGTTTTTCCAGTGGTCATGTATGGATGTGAGAGTTGGACTGTGAAGAAAGCTGAGTGTCAAAGAATTGATGCTTTTGACCTGTGGAGCTGGAGAAGACTCTTGAGAGTCGCTTGGACCACTCCATTCGAAAGGAGATCAGTCCTGGGTGTTCTTTGTAAGGACTGATGCTAAAGCTGAAGCTCCAATACTTTGGCCACCTCATGCGAAGAGTTGACTCATTGGAAAAGACTCTGATGCTGGGAGGGATTGGAGGCAGGAGGAGAAGGGGATGACAGAGGATGAGATGGCTGGATGGCATCACCGACTTGATGGACATGAGTCTGAGTAAACTCCGGGAGTTGGTGATGGACAAGGAGGTCTGGTGTGCTGTGGTTCATGGGGTCACAAAGAGTCGGACACGACTGAGCAACTGAACTGAAGGGAAAGAAATACCTTAAACCTGCAGATATACCACTCTTACTGTGGATGAGTTTCAGCAATCTTTGAATTTATGAGCTTTATTTTCAGTATTTAGGCACTGTAGTAGTCCCGCCCTCCACTTTGAAGCTTCATAATCACATGTATTTGTTGAGGTGTCTGCCCTCAAACTCCATATTTATTACACTGGATGTTTCAAAGATAGAATTGATGCACATCAGTGTCTTCCTTACCAGTTATGAGTTGTCTTTTATTGTGAAGGTTAACCAGAAGATGTGTTTTAAGTTTTTGAAAATTGTGAACATGCTTTCAAAATTCCTTTATTGTTATGTGCTTTCCCTCTTCTGTTGCTTTTTCAGCTTTGTCTTTAATACAAGTTCATCAGAGCTCTTCCTTTTTAAACAATTCTTAAAAGACAGTTAAAGTAGGGTGGATGGGGCTGCAGATAGGACATCATGAAGTTTTGTGAACTCATGCAACTCTTGGGTAATTTAATACAGTTTTTATCCTTGGGAGAATACCTTTCTAGCTGCCAACTTTAAATTAGGTTATTTTATTTTTCTGGTTGTCCTTTTGGTCTTTCTTTAATGACAAATGTGGATACTTCCTAGCATGGGGTTCCTATTTTAGATTGCTTAGGGTGGTGTTGGAGAAAGTGTTACTTTTGCTTAAATATTTTTTGTAGTATTTTAAAAGCAACATGTTAAACAGGTCAACATGACATTTTTGTGACTTGACTTTAAAAGCTTTAAGGAAAATACTTTTGAAGTCAGCTTTAAAAAACATTTCTTTTTGTCTTGCTCAAAAATAAATTCTTTCTTGACTATCTAGGAAGATTATCACTGATAATGACCTTTTCAGTTCAGTTCAGTTCAGTCGCTCAGTCGTGTCTGACTCTTTGTGACCCCATGAATTGCAGCACGCCAGGCCTCCCTGTCCTTCAACTCCCGGAGTTCACCCAGACTCAAGTCCATCGAGTCAGTGATGCCATCCAGCCATCTCATCTTCGGTCGTCCCCTTCTCCTCCTGCCCCCAATTCCTCCCAGCATCAGGGTCTTTTCCAATGAGTCAACTCTTAGCATGAGGTGGCCAAAGTACTGGAGTTTCAGCTTTAGCATCTTTCCTTCCAAAGAAATCCCAGAGCTGATCATTTAAGTAATTACTGATGTTCAGTATAAAATAATTGATAAAAAGCTTTATAAGTCAATTGATATACTGTTTTTTTTGTTTTGAGCAACTAGAAGCTTTAGGTCTGTTTCCTTCTAGTATAGCACCACATGTCCGTCCCCAGATTTATGCTTCTCCTTAGAAGTGTTTGATTATTTTAATCATCTGCTTGTCCATTTAGGAGATAATAATTGTACTTTACAGAATGCTTTCTTTTTTGATTTTCATAGCAATCAAATAAACGGTTTGGGCAGATAATTTTATTATAAGGAATTAAAAAACAAGGTAAAAAGAGGTCAAGCAACTTTTGTAAGGTCACACCATGCTAAAAGATTATAAACTCATGCATAGAGTTTTTGAAAATTGTGAACATACTTTCAGAATTCCTTTATTGTTAGGAGCTTTCCCTCTTCTGTTATTCTTTCAACTTTGTCTTTAATACAGGTTTATCACAGTTTTTCCTTTTTAAGTAATACTTAAGAGACAGTTAAAGTATGGGGCTGCAGATAGGACATCATGGAGTTTTATGAACTCATGCAACTCAGAATAAGGTTGGAAATTTATTCTGACAGAATTATCAATGCTTAGTGGAAGTTGTTATTGTTATTTAGTTGCTAAGTCATGTCTGACTCTTTGTGACCCCATGAACTGTAGTCCACCAGACATCTCTGTCCATGGGATTTCCCAGGCAAGAATACTGGAGTGGGTTTCTTTTCCAGGGGGTCTTCTCAACCAGGGATTAAACCCACATCTTCTGTATGGCAGGCAGTTTCTTAACCACTGAGCCATCTGGGAAGCCCTTAGTGTGGGTACTTTTCAAGAAATTATAAGCTGGGAAGTGTTGTTCAAGAATGTCTGAAATTCCTTTGCTTAGCTCTGTTAGACAATTAGTACTATTCCTTGATAAATCAAACAAAATATGCCATTTTTGAGTTGGAGATTTTAATATATTATAGAGCTTTGCTAAATACTTTAAAATCCTTTGTTAAAAATAAAATTGTTTAATTTCTTCAGCATTTATCATAGTTGGCATTTGATGAACGTTTTAAAGAATATGATTTCATTAAAAATAATAGTTTTATCTTTAAAAAATGGACATAGAAGGAACCTTCCTCAACATAATAAAAGCCATATATGATAAACCCACAATAAATATTATTCTCAATGGTGAAAAACTGAAAGCATTTCCTTGAAGATCAAGAACAAGACAAAGGTGCTCAGTCTCACCACTATTATTCAACATAGTTTTGGAAGTCCTAGCTATGGCAATCAGAGAAAAAAAGAAATGAATCCAGACTGAAAAAGAATAAGTAAAACTCTCACTGTTTGTAGGTGATATGGTACTATATACAGAAAACCCTAAAGATACTATCAGAAAATTACTAGAACTAAGCAGTCACAGAACAAAATCAATACACAGAAATCACTTGTATTCCTATGCACTAACAATGAAAAATCAGAAAGAAAAATTAAGGAATCAGTCTCATTTACCACTGCAACAAAAAGAATAAAATATGTAAGAATAAACCTACCTAAGGAGACAAAAGAGCTGTATACAGAAAACTATAAGACACTGATGAAAGAAATCAAAGACAGCATAAATAAACAGAGAGATATTCCATGTTCCTGGGTTGGAAGAATCAAATATTGTGAAAATGACTATACTGCCAGAAATAATCCACAGATTCAGTGCACTCCCTATCAAATTACCAACGGCATTTTCCACAGAACTAGATATGCAGATGACACTACCCTTATGGCAGAAAGTAAAGAAGAACTAAAGAGCCTCTTGAGGAAAGTGAAAGAGGAGAGTGAAAAAGTTGGCTTAAAGCTCAACATTCAGAAAACTAAGATCATGGCATCTGGTCCCATCACTTCATAGCAAATAGATGGGGAAACAGTGGAAACAGTGGCTGGCTTTATTTTTCTGGGCTCCAAAATCACTGCAGATGGTGTTTGTAGCCATGAAATTAAAAGACCCTTACTCCTTGGAAGGAAAGTTATGACCAACCTAGAGAGCATATTGAAAAGCAGAGATATTACTTTGCCAACAAATGTCCATCTAGTCAAGGCTATGGTTTTTCCAGTGGTCATGTATGGATGTGAGAGTTGGACTGTGAAGAAAGCTGAGTGCCAAAGAATTGATGCTTTTGAACTGTGGAGCTGGAGAAGACTCTTGAGAGTCTCTTGGACTGCAAGGATATCCAACCAGTCCATCCTAAAGGAGATCAGTCTTGAGTGTTCATTGGTAGGACTGATGTTGAAGCTGAAACTGCAATACTTTGGCCACCTGATGCGAAGAGCTGACTCACTGGATAAGACCCTGATGCTGGGAAAGATTGAGGGCAGGAGGAGAAGGGGACTATGGAGGATGAGATGGTTGGATGGCATGACCGACTTGATGGACATGGGTTTGGGTGGACTCTGTAAGTTGGTGATGGATGAGGAGGCCTGACATGCTGTGTTTCATGGGGGTGCAAAGAGTCAGCCACGACTGAGCAACTGAACTTAACTGAGAACAAAGAATTTCACAATTTGTATAGAAACACAAAAGACCCCAAATAGCCAAAAAAATCTTTAGAAAGAAGAATGGAGCTGGAGGAATCAACTTTTCTGACTTTATACTACAGTCATCAAGACAATATGGTACTGGCCCAAAAAGAGAGATAAAGACCAGTGGAACTAGATAGAAAACCCAGAGATAAACACACATCTGTGGGCACCTTGTGTTTGACAAAGGAGGCAAGAATATACAGTGGAGAAAAGATAATCTCTTCAATAAGTGATGCTGGGAAAACTGGACAGTGTAAAAGAATGAAATTAGAACACTTCCTAACACCATACACAAAGATAATCTCAAAATAGATTAAGGACCTAAATGTAAGATCAGAAACTATAAAGCTCTTAGAGGAAAACATAGGCAGAACCCTCCATGATATAAATCACAGCAAGTTCCTCTGTGACCCACCTTCTGCTGCTGCTGCTGCTGCTTCCGTCGTGTCCGACTCTGTGCGACCCCATAGACGGCAGCCCACCAGGCTCTGCTGTCCCTGGGATTCTCCAGGCAAGAACACTGGAGTGGGTTGCCATTTTCCTTCTACAGTGCATGAAAGTGAAAAATGAAAGTGAAATCGCTCAGTTGTGTCCGACTCTTAGTGACCCCATGGACTGCAGCCCACCAGGCTCCTCCGTCCATGGGATTTTCCAGGCAAGAGTACTGGGTTGGGGTGTCATTGCCTTCTCCGACCCACCTCCTAGAGTAATGGAAATAAAAATAAACAAACGGGACCAAATTAAACTTAAAAGGTTTTGCACAACAAAGGAAACTGTAAACACCATGAAACAACCCTTAGGATGGGAAAAAGTAATAGCAAATGAAATAACTGATAAAGGATTAATCTCCAAAATATACAAGTAGCTGGTACAACTCAATACCAGAAAAGAAAACACCCCTGTCAGAAAGTGGGCTGAAGATCTAAACAGACATTTCTCCAAAGAAGACATACAGATGGCTAATAGGTGAAAAAATGGTCAGTATCGCTCATTATTAGAGAAATGCGAATCAAAACTACAATGACATATCACCCGACGTCAATCAGAATGGCCATCATCAAAAACATCTACAAACATAAAGGCTGGAGTGTGGTGCTGGAGAAGACTCTTAAGAGTCCCTTGGACTACGAGGAGATCAAGCCAGTCAATCCTAAAGGAAATCAGTCCTGAATATTCATTGGAAGGACTGATGCTGAAGCTAAAGCTCCAATACTTTGGCCACCTGATGTGAAGAGCCAACTCATTGGAAAAGACCCTGATGCTGGGAAAGATGCAGGAGGAGAAGAGGGAAGCAGGATGAGATGGTTGGATGGCATCATCGACTCAATGGACATGAGTTTGAGCAGGCTCTAGGAGATAGTGAAGGACAGGGAATCCTGGTGTGCTGCAGTCAGTGGGGTGGCAAACAGTTGGACAGGACTGAGCAGCTGAACAACAAATGCTGGAGAGGGTGTGAAAAAAAGGGAACCCTGTTGTACTGTTGGTGGGATTGTAAATTGATACAGCCACTGTGGAAGACAGTAAGGAGAGTCCTCTAAAAACTAGAAATAAAATTACCATACAACCCAGCAATCCCACTGCTCGGCATATCCCCTTGGAAAACCATAATGGAAAAAGACACATGTACCCCAGTGTTCATTGCAGCATTATTTACAATAGCTAGGGCATGGGAATGAGAGTCAATTCTTAGGTAGCTTGGTAAGAAGTCCAGGGTCCCCAGGAGGATAAAGGGGTCTGGAGTTCTGAAAGAGGATAAAAGGACAAACTTTTTTCCTACATTCCTTAGTCTTAGTCACATAAAATGATTTTTTTTTCTTTAAGCCCAGAGCTGATGATTACACAACAAAACAACTCAGCTTTAACTCTGTACTAAGGATTATATAACAACAATGTATCATGCTTGAGGACATGTTTCTTCTTCTTGAAAACCTTTTGACTAATTCTGTTATCTTACAATGTGGTAGTGGGTTTGGTAAGACTTTTACAACCTTGAGACATTCTTTTGATTTACTGTAATAACCAACTGAAAAAGTATATAGCTCCCTTTCTAAGACTGGTGAGTGGGGCACTCTCCACCCCGCTTCTGATGTTTATGTCAGAAACTTGCTCTGTCCCTTTTTATAATTTAATAAAACTCTGCTACATAAAAGGTCTTGAGTGATGAAGCCTGGTGCCTGGTCTCTGGTGCCAAAGCTAAATCTTCTTTGGAGATCATGAATCTGACAACCTAGATGTCCATCGACACATGAATGGATAAAGAAACTGGTACATATATACAACGGAATATTTAGTTCAGTTCAGTTTAGTCGCTCAGTCGTGTCTGACTCTTTGTGACCCCATGAATTGCAGCACGCCAGGCCTCCCTGTCCATCACCAACTGTCCGGAGTTCACTCAGACTCACGTCCATCAAGTCAGTGATGCCATCCAGCCATCTCATCCTCTTGTCGTCCCCTTCTCCTCCTGCCCCCAATCCCTCCCAGCATCAGAGTCTTTTCCAATGAGTCAACTCTTCGCATGAGGTGGCCAAAGTACTGGAGTTTCAGCTTTAGCATCATTCCTTGCAAAGAAATCCCAGGGCTGATCTCCTTCAGAATGGACTG